>NC_053491.1:476999780-478199780 GCF_905171775.1 Rana temporaria | reverse complement strand
ATGTTCTATATCTAAACTCCGATGGAATTCATCGGAATTTCTGATGAAAAAACTCTGATGGTGTTACACACGATCGAAAAATCGGATGGAAAAAGTCAATCTGACCTTTTCTATCAGAAATTCCGATCGTGTGTATGGGGAATTAGAGCCCTTTCACACTGGGGCGGGGGGTGCGTCGGCGGTAAAGCGCCGCTATTTTTACCGGCGCTTTACTGTCATTTTCGCGGCGCGAGTGGGGCACTTTTAACCCCCGCTAGCGGCCAAAAAAGGGTTAAAACCACCCGTTCAGCACACCACTCCAGTATGAAAGCCCTTAGGCCCCATACACACGAGGGGATTTATCCGCGGATACGAGGATTTGCGCGGATTTCCATGCGATGGAGTGTACTCACCATCGAATCGAAATCCGCGCCGAAATCCTCTGGCGATGACGTGTCGTGCCGTCGCCGCGATTATGACGCGGCGACGTGCGCGACGCTGTCATATAAGGAATTCCACGCATGCGTCGAATCATTACGACGCATGCGGGGGATCCCTTCGGACGGATGGATCCGGTGAGTCTGTACAGACCAGCGGATCCATCCGTTGGGATGGATTCCAGCGGATAGATTTGATAGCATGTCATCAAATATTTATCCGCTGAAAATCCATCCCAGGGGATAAATATCCGCGGAAACAGATCCGCTGGAGTGTACACACCATAGGATCTATCCGCTGAAACCCATTCGCTGGGATTTTTCAGCAGATGGATTCTATCGTGTGTATGGGGCCTTTCAGTGGATAGATTCTATGGTGTGTACATTCCTGCGGATATTTATCCGCGGAAATTTCCCAATTCCAGCAGATAAAAATTTGTAGACATGTCTACAAATCTATCCGCTTGAATTGGCTCCCGCGGATCGATCCGGTGGTCTGTACAGACTCACCGGATCGATCCGTCCGAAGGGATCCCCCGCATGTGTCGTAATGATTCGACGCATGCGTGGAATTCCTTTAATGACAGCGTCGCGCACGTCGCCGCGTCATCATCGCGGCGATGGCGCGACATGTCATCGCGAGGGGATTTCGGCGCGGATTTCGATCCGATGGTGAGTACACTCCATCGGATCAAAATCCGTGGAAATCCTTGAGAGGATTTATCTGCGGATACGGTCCGTTGGACCGTATCCACGGATAAATCCTCTCGTGTGTACTAGGCCCAAGGCTTTCAGGCTTTCACACTGAAGTGAAAGGAGAGGCTCTTTCAGGGTGCTTTGCAGAAGCTATTTTTTTTGCATTATAGCGTCTGAAAAGTGCCTCAGTGTGAAAGGGGTCTTAGTTAGGATTATGGTCTTACCTCCTATCCCCCTTTACCCCCAACCCCTCCCCCATAAAAAAGAAGAATCCCGTAGTCTGGGTAAAACGCGTTTATCCAAATCTTGTGGGATCTAACGGATTAATTTGTTCAAGATGAACAATAAGGGGGACAAGGGGCAAGCCTGTCGGGTCCCGTTAAACATCTGAAATGGGCGCGATACCGTCCCATTTACATTAATTCTAGCTGTTGGGTGATTGTAAAGAGCATTTATCCACCCTAGCATTTTAGGTCCTACCCCATAGAACTCTAAAGTATTCTGAAGAAATCCCCAGTCTACTCTGTCAAACGCTTTTTGGCATCTATTGACAGAAGTAGACCTGGGGACTTGCTATCTTTTATTTTCTGTATCAGTAGGAGTGTTCTAATGCTGTTGTCCCTACTTTCCCTACCTGGGATAAAAACCCACTTGATCAGTATGTACCAAATCCTTCATGATAGTCCTCATTCTACCAGCTAAAATTTTGACGAACAACTTCACGTCCGCATTAAGTAGGGAGATGGGATCTTTGCCTATCTTGGGGATAATCGTAATCGCCGCCTCCAATGCCTCAATCTTGTGGGATCTATCCAGATGAAGATATTTTTATTGTATGGCGATGTGTATAATATGATATGTTTTTTTATACAAATCACATTCTTTGCATTTTTAATGTTTGTTGTGGTAAAATAAAAATACTGTATATTGATTTTAATTATGGTACATAGTAATACAATTTTGGGAGAAATAAAAATCTCCATTTCCTAGTGTTCTTCCCCTCACCTTCCCTCCCCCTCATTTGGGGAGACCTGGGATACAGTTTTCTCTTCCTAATTACATAGGGGATTGTGCCAGAATTTTTTGTACAGGCTTCCCCCACCCAGTAATCTCTATATCAAATTGAGGGATCATTCAAGTCGGGTTGAAAGGATGGATTGCCTAGAATTGGGATTAGAGGACTAGGAAAAGGGGAGAGGTCAGTATATTTAAAAACCGAAAAAAAAAAAACATTTCAGAAAATGTTTTTAGTTCTCATAGGGCTGCCCTGATAGGTTCCCTTTAAAGCGGAGTTCCATCATTGTGAAGCCTACAAGCACTTCCTGGAAGTCTTGGATGGGGAGTGATAATTGGACAGCGCACTGCATCCTGGGAAATGATGACACACATTTCCCAGGAGCATTAGAGGGAGATGATGATCAGAATCCTATGTGCTTTCAAAGGCAGATTTTGTGGGACCGCATAGCAACAGGCATTTCCAGATGAGTAAAAAAAAAAATTTTTTTTTTTTTTAGGTCTAATGAGCACAATAATGAAAAACAAATTTTGGGATGGAAACTCCACTTTAAAATATATACAGCTGAACCTGTACGTTCAATGATTGTAACTTTTAGGATTTAATACCTACTTTCACGTCTTGCATAGGACAAATTTCCAGACATGTTGCAATGCCTCCTACTCGTTGGTTATGACACAAGAGAATACTCTGATGGAACAAGTCATTCAGTATGAACCACAGAACAAAAAATTCAGAAATGTCACCGAGAGCCTTTACAGTCTCTTACCAGAGGTGAGTGCGGAGGGGCAATCTCCTGAAGGTAAAGTCAATGTTTACACCCAGTTTTCACAGCTGCTATTTAAAGTGTGTGAGAAAGATTTGGTATGAGGAAGAAAGAGAGAGCATTAAAGAGCTTACAACAGCTTCTACGCCAGTACTTTTAGATGGGGAGAGGGGGGACATGTACCAATACAAAAAAAAATCCATTTGCTGAGAGCAGCTCTTTCAAATGATGCTTAACGACTTCAGCCTGGAAGATTTGGCTACCCAATGACCAGGCCATAATACAAAGTGGATTGGCCTTTTCGCAAATAACTCCCAATCTGTCTTGTCTCCTCAGACAGCACAGCGATTTTTGTGTATATACACACAAACCCCCCGTGCTCCCACTCATGCACGCGATTGTGGGTTGCCCGGCAATCGGCCATGCGCATTGGGTTCCCTGCCGTGTGACTCTGGTGGCGCTCACACACCCTCTGGTGGCTCTCCTGGGCGAAGCCGTAAACCTATGGGATTTCACCCATCAGAGCCATTCTGACTGAGTGAGTGAGTGAGAAACGTATATAGCGCAACACATGCAAACTGAATCGCCTCTGGGTGCTTAGTATCCGTTCACTACTGTCCTTTTGCCTTCAGAAAAGATGGGTTTTGAGTTTTTTTCTGAAGGCCAGGTGATTCGGATGCTGGTTGGTAGAGCATTCCATAGTCTAGGTCCTTGGACTGCCAATCTTCGTTCTCCTTTCTGCCGCAGTATATCTGCGTGAGCGCTGTCGGGAACCGGTTAAAGTGAAAAAATTGAATGAATAATACCTTTATTTATCATGCCCGCAGGAGGCCTATACCTGCTTGAGAAGTGTCTCGCCTGTACGATGTACATAAGTAAAGTAAAAAATAAATAAAAAAATACCATTTGACATAAATTGCCAGTAAATGAAATTTCACTGCCAACTTCCTTCTGTTAAAAAAAGATGGTTGCCTTCATCCATACCAGACCCTTATATACTAGACTCTTAGACCCCTTTCACACTGAAGCGTTTTTACAGTGTTTTAGCATTAAAAATAGCACTATTAAAATGCTCATAAAAAGCTCTTCATGCATCTCAATGGACCCTTTCACACTGAGTACTGCAAGAAGCATCTTTGGAGCAGCTTTCGGGCGCTGAAAATAACGCTCCAAAAACGCCCCTCTCCATTGAAATGAATTGAAAGCGCTGTAAAAACGCCTTGCCCTTTCACACTGAGGCACTGCAAAAACGCCCTAAAACGTTAGGGTCTTAGCAGTGCTTTACCAGTGTTTTTCGGGTGCTGGCAGTGTGAAAGGGCTCTGAAAGCACTCGGCTTTCACATTGGGATTGCAGATGAGGCTTCGCCTGAAAAACGCTCGAAAAAAGCTCTAACGACCTTATCCGTTATGTGGATCTGGTATAGAGAGGGCACCTTGCCAGGCAAAGCACATTATCCCTGTGTTGATAAAAGGGATTTAGCCACACATTCCTGTTCCAGTAGATGTGGGTGTTTGGGGGGTGGACTTATCAGAATATGGAGCCCCCATTTAAAATATGGGGACCCCAGACATTTACTCACTCCATATGAATGTGCAAAGGGTACATAGTAAATTAAAATTAATTATCACACATACACTAAACACAAAGGCCCAGATTCACAAAGCACTTACGCCGACATATAACAAGTTACGCCGACGTAAGTGCAAATGTGCGCTGTCGTATCTGTGCGCCAGACCCACAAACAGATATGCGCCTAAAACCAGGCTACAGCCCGCCGACGTAGCTTGTTTACGCCGGCGTAGGGTGGGTGCACATTTAGGCTGGGTGCATGGTGCCGCTCCCATTGATTAGCCATTTAAACATGCAAATGAGGGATATATGGCGATTCACGTACCTGCGTGCGCCCGACGCAGGCAATGCGAGGTGCGTGTAAGTTGTACGTCCAGCGTAAAGTTATTGCCCATAAAGGAGGTGCAACCCAGCAGCAGACATGCAAAGGTCTGCACCAGGGAACACAAGCCGGCGTATTTTACGTTGGACGTGTGTCTGGCTGGGCGTAGGTTACGTTCACGCCGTACGCAGTGATCCGGCGTAGTTTAGGCAGTTGTTCCGACGTGGTTGTGAGCAGGCGCAGGGGGATGCGTCCACGTCACAGTGCATGCGCAGTTCGTGATACCTATCTGTCTGGTGCTCCGCCCATCATTTGCATGGGGTCACGCCTCATTTGCATGGGTCACGCCCACTTCCACCTACGCCGGCGTACGCCTTCGAATCCCACGCCACGCTGGCGCAGCGTTGGGAGCACTGGCTTGCTGAATGCATTGCTTGCCTCTCTGCGCTGCATTGGTGTAGCGTACATTGGTTACTCTGCGGCGGCGTAATGTGCGCCTTGCTCTCTGTGAATCTGGGCCAAACTGCTTTATAAGAATAATAAAAATGTCCCACAATGTCCAAAACGTAATGTAGCACAAAGTGAATGTCCCACAATGATCCTCTCCCTCCAATCCTCCTGATATTAGTGACAGCAAAGCTTCAGTGCTACTATTCACAGCAAGATAGTGGTTGCTAGGACAACAACAGCCTCTGGCAACCTAGCAACCAATGAGACCGCCCAATTCACTGCTGGACAAGGGATTGTTGAAGGTGAATTAAATCATCGGCAAAAAGCTTTTGGCCATAATGTGCTTAGCCGACTTACCTGGCTAGTGATCCCCTCCAGCACTGCTCTGTGTCAGGTCATCTGGGGCCAAGTGACAGATGCACACCGTTGGGGTTAGGAGTGCACCGCTAAGGTAGTGGACCCTACAGCTGACTGCTGCCGATGGAACTCTAGGTGATTAAAGCGAAGCTCCACCCTGAAAAAATAAAAAATAAAATGCTGCAAAAAATGTATTTTTTTTATACATACCTGAAGTGCCTGTTGCTAGGCAGATTGTCCTAATTTGCAAGTTCCTGATCAGCGGTCCGCCTTCTTTCTTCTCCTCCTCGTGCTGCCTCCCGGGGAATGGGAGAGTGGTGTCTTCTGGGACCTTGTGTGTGTCCAAGGAGACATCGCCCATTCACGTAGCGCCGCGCGGCTCGCACACGCGCAGTAGGGAATCAGGTGGTGAAGCCGCAACGCTTCACTTCCTGATTCCCTTTACCGAGGATGGTGGCAGGGCAGCCTAGACCCAAGCGATTGCTCGGCTTCGGCTGCCGTCATCGTGGGCACCCTGGACAGGTAAGTGTCCTTATTAAAAGTCAGCAGCTACAGTGTTAGTAGCTGCTGACTTTCATTTTTTTTTTGTTAAACCGGACCTCCTCTTTAAGGAAGGCAGGTCATCCAACACAGATCCCACAGAGAGCTGGAGCATAAGATTCCCCAGGGCGCAGAGTCTAAGAGCCAGCAGGTGTTCACCAGAGCCTCTAGTGGTGAGGATTGACTGGGCTACAACTGGCTCCAGGTCGCGGCCCCCAGAGTCTCCCAGCTCACGCTCACAGTAGGCTACAGGAGGATAGTAGGGGAATAAGCCAAAGGTCTGGGTGACTAGCAGACAAGGATAAACATAGAACACACCAAAGGTCAGGGTCAAAAGCAGGCAGGGATAGTCAAAAACAAGCCAAAATCGGTAACCGGAATCAGATGTAGAAGGCACAGCAAGTCACATGCAAAAGCTAAACACACAATGTTGATCAGCAGGGCTGGGTTGAGTGCAAAGGTTAATATAGACTTTTCTGATAGGGGCTGGGGTGGAGCCATGCTTAGAGGAGAGAATACTTAAGCTGCCAGGTGAGAGTGGCTGGCCTCTAAAGTGAACACATGGAGAGGTAAGCTGACAGACAAACATTACTGCAAGGGCGCTGCCATCTTTTTCTGGCTTTTCTTCTGATTTCTAAATCTTCGGCTGCTTGGTTGGTCAAGTCACGATGACATCACTCCGTGCAGCATCCTGACAACCACAGCATTGAGAGTGAAGGTGTCATTTACCGGTAATGGTGGTAATGCATGCCGCTAATTAATGACTTCTTGCACAATTGGAGAATTGCTGTTGCTGAAGGTCAAATGGATCACCCCAAACTTGGACCTCATAGTTAATATTAATTTCTAATAATTAAATTGATCATAAATTGATGATAAATTGATGTACCTTTGGGAAGCAGTTCTATTGGGTGGCAATGTAAAACACTGCGGTCCATAAACAAGAATCTTCAACTGAGAGTGTGGAAAGTGTGATTTTATAACCAACGGTAGTCCATATGTTTGTCATTGTTTTAATCCATTCTTAACAGGATAAAGACATACAGTAAAAGCCGGTTCACACTGGGGTGGCACGGCTTCTGGGGCGACTCGGCAAGGCGTCCCGAAGACGACTTCAGAGGCGACTTGCAAAATGACTTCTGTATAGAAGTCAATGCAAGTCACCCCGAGTCTCCCCCAAAGTCGTACAAAAACATTTTTCTAAGTCGGAGCGACTTACGTCGCTCCTATTATAACGGTTCTATTGAATATAATGGGATGCGACTTGTCAGGCGGCTGAGTTGCCTGACGAGTCGCCCCAGTGTGTGTGAACCGGCTCTTAAGCAAGCCCAATCTTGGTGTCATATCTGGCTGTTGACTGTGGATGTCTAATCCCTCTGGATTTTATGCTATTACCTTGTTAGATATCCTATATCTTTTATCACTAGACATTTATTAAAATGATTTAAGGTTCTTTAATTATTAAATCTAACACCTTTGTGACTTTTTGTTGTCTCTCCAGAGCCTCTGGTTTATAGACCAGATACATCCTAAATATAGAACCATTTATCCAACTGTCCATCCAGAGCCTCTGGTTTATAGACCAGATACATCCTAAATACAGAGCCATTTATCCAACTCTACACCCAGAGCCTATGGTTTATAGGCCAGATATGTTGTAAATATAGAGCCATGTATCCAACGCTACACCCAGAGCCTCTGGTTTATAGGCCAAATACATCCTAAATATAAAACCATTTATCCAACTTTCCATCCAGAGCCTCTGGTTTATAGGCCAGATACATCCTAAATATAAAACCATGTATCCAACTGTCCATCCAGAGCCTCTGGTTTATAGACCAAATATATCCTAACTATAGAGCTATTTATCCAACTGTCCATGCAGAGCATCTATTCTATAGCCCAGATACATCCTAAATATAGACCCATTTGTCCAACTGTCCATCCCGATCCTCTGGCTTATAGACCAGATACATCTTAAATATAGAGCCATATATCCAACTCTACAACAATAGCCTTTGGTTTATAGACTTATACATTCTATATATGGAGCCATTTATCCAACTGTCCATCTAGGGACTTTGGTTTCTAGACCAGATTGTTCCTAAATATAGCGCTATTTATCCAACTCTACACCCAGAGCCTCTGGTTTATAGACCAGATACATCCTAAATATAGAACCATTTATCCAACTGTCCATCCAGAGCCTCTGGTTTATAGACCGGATCCTAAACATGAGCCAATTATCACCAAGTATTTGGAAACTTACTTGTGGACTCTCAGCCACTGTTAGTTCTGATGTTACAAATATGCACTTGGCTGCCTATGTGTGCACTAAATCTCTATTTGTCTAAATCTGTATTTGTACAGAAGCACCAGGTACTTCAAAGTAATATAGAACAGTAAATTTAATAATAAAGTCTCATCTCTCTATCTGATTGCAGAAGTCTCCTTTCGAGAAACCAATAAAACACTGCGCAGTGGTGGGTAATGGTGGGATTTTAGACAGCAGCTTTTGCGGATCTGAGATTGATCGGGCCGACTTTGTGTTCAGGTAGGAATAAAGACACTGAGGAAAAAGCTTATGAGATGTGTTACTTATGCCGCTTACACTCGACCGTTATTCATGTCATGGAAAAAACAACGTTTTTCTCGACGTGATTCCTCTCAAGCCTGCCTTGCATACACACGATTGTGAAAAACAATGTTTGAGCAAAGCATGGTGACGTACAACACGTACGACGGCACTATAAATGGGAAGTTCCATTCGAATGGCGCCACCCTTTGGGCTGCTTTTGCTGATTTTGTGTTACCGCGTGTTAGTAAAAGTTTGGTGAGAGACGAATCGCGCTTTTCAGTCTGTTACAGCGTGACAAATGTGCCATTTCCATTATGAACCCTAGTTTTACCAGAACGAGCGCTCCAGTCTCATAACTTGCTTCCGAGCATGCATGTTTTTTCCCCCTCGTTAAAGCTTACACACAACCGTTTTTCACGCCGTGAAATCGAATGACGTGAAAAACGACAAGAAAAAATAGAGCAGGTTCTACATTTTTAACGGCCATTTTTCTCGTTGAGAAAAATTCTTTGGAGCCTACACACGACCGTTTTTCACGACCAATTTAAAAAATTGAATTTTTCTCTATCCCAACCTCAGTCTTTAAATATTCCCATTATTACAACTCCAACCTTCATTTGGAGATCTAATCTGTGGCTTATGCACGCTTCTAAACCAAATCTGTTTTAAATCTTCCCATTTTTTACCTTCTAGGTTAAATTTTGCTCCACTGAACAGGACGGAGGACGTCGGGACAAAGACTGATCTTGTTTACGCAAATCCAAGTTTCCTACTTACTCAGTAAGTGTGGTGTCTTTCCTAATATAGAATTAATTGAAATATAAATTGTTGATTGAAATCCCTTTGTACGCCTTTGTTCAGCAACCATTCCAGCTAAAATCTAGCAGAACCAATTGCCTTCAGAAGTAGGGATAAGCCAAACACCCCCCCGGTTCGGTTTGCAGCAGAACATGCGAACAGGCAAAAAATGTGTTTCGAACGCGCTTGTTACATGTTATACTTGCCTCCACTGTGCAGCTTGTTTTGCACAGAGTGGCCCCGAACCTGGTCTTCTGGGGTCCATCGGTGGCTGTCTCAGCTCCCCCCGCAAGGACTCAACACCTTCATGCGAGCGAGCTCTCATTGTGTTGAGTGCTTGCGGGCATGCTCCCGTGATACAGCCGGTGGCCATAGCAGCTCACTGTATCACTCAGCCCTGCCCCCCGGCACGCTGCGTCATTGGATGTGATTGACAGCACTGCAAGCCAATGGCTGCGCTGCTTTCAATCAACCAATGAATGAGCCAGGAAGCCTGCTCGTTTACGGCATGGGACTTTCAAAGGGGTCAGGTAAATAATCGGGGGGGCGCATGCATGCATTAAGTCGAAAAATCATTTACCTTTACAACCCCTCAAAGTCTATGGGACACGAACATGAAAAATCAAAAGTGTTAATTTTAAAGGTTAATATGCAAGTTATTGTCCTAAAAAGTGTTTGGGGATCCGGGTCCTGCCCCAGGGGACATGTATAAATGCAAAAAAAGTTTTAAAAACGTCAGTGATTTTAATAATGCTTAAAGTGAAACAATAAAAGTGAAATATTCCTTTAAATTTCATACCTGGGGGGTGCCTATAGTATGCCTGTAAAGTAGCGCATGTTTCCCATGCTTAGAAAAGTCCTTGCACAAAATAACATTTCTAAAGGAAAAAAAGTCATTCAAAACTACCCGCGCCTATAATGAATTGTTGGGGTCCTGGCAATAAAGATAAAAGTCATTGAAAAAAACGACATGGATTCCCCCCTCAGTCCATTACCAGGCCCTTTGGGCCCTTTGGAACCCTGAACCAAAAAAAAAAATGCGTGGGGTCCCCCCAAATTTCATTACCAGGCCCTTCAGGTCTGGTATGTATATTAAGGGGAAACCTGCACCAAATTTAAAAAAAATATGTCATAGAGGTCCCCCTCAAAATCCATACCAGACCCTTCAGGTCTGGTATGGTTTCTAAGGGGAACCCTGCACCAACATTAAAAAAATTTGTATGGGGTTCCCCCAAAAAATCCATACCAGGCCCTTATCTGATCATGCAACCTGGCAGGCCACAGGAAAAGAGAGCGCCCCCCCCCCCATCCTGAACCGTACCAGGCCACATGCCCTCAACATGGGGAGAATGTCCCCATGTTTATGGGGACAAGGGCCTCTTTCCCACAACCCTTGCCCGGTGGTTGTGGGGGTCTGCGGGCGGGGGGCTTATCGGAATCTGGGAGCCCCCTTTTTAAATTTTGGCGCAGGGTTTCCATTAATATCCATACCAGACCTGAAGGGCTGTTGTTTACATATCCAGCTTTCCAGTGTGCCTTCTCACCAATCAGCAGGTGCTGGCAGATATACATTGGCCTACACCTGCTGTTTGGCTTGTGCTGTGACTAATCACAGCAGAAGCGCCACGCCGGCATTGCACATGGACCCCCCCACCACCCAGAAGTGCAGAATCATGCATATACACAAGATTCTGCATACAGCGGCCTCCCTATAGCAGTAAATCTGGTGTGGGGTTGTCCGCAAGTGGTTAAAAAGATGGTTTTTCAGAGATCGTCTAAAGATGAATAGTTTAGGACAGCCTTTTTCAACCAGGGTTCCCAGGCACCCTGGGGTGCCTTGAAGTTTCTTCAAGGGTGCCTTGGTAAAATGCCTAAAAATTGCCTAAAAATTGTATTCAAGCTGGTGTGTGGATGAAGCTTGCCTTTAGGCCCGTACACACGATCTGACTTTTTGACAACAAACTTCAAAATGACCAGGTTTTTCAGAAAATCCGACTGTGTGTACGCTCCATCGGACAAACTTTCTCAGTTTTCATCGGATAAATGTCCGCTCTGCAAACAGACAAACTTTCCGGCAACAAAAGTCTGATGGAGCAAAGTCCAATCGTGTGTACAGTGGTCCATCGGACTTAAGTCCAAAGTACAAACACGCATGCTCAGAACCAATGCAAAAGATCAACCAGCAATAGCAGAAGTTGCCCAAAGGGTGGCACTAAAGAGCAGAAAAAAACACGTAATAAGTCAATTATGTCACTACTGTACGTTCATGTTTGTTGGCTGAAAAAGTCCTGCCGTGTGTATGCATACCAAGTTCACGGCCAACGCCCTTCGAACAAAAATCCACGGAAAAGTTTGTTTGAAGTCCGATCGTGTGTGTGTGAGGCTTTTTAGTTACACAAAGCCACAGGTTTAATTATGCACCATTACATCCTTCTAGCTGCCAGTGTCCTAATGACCAATGCCATCATCAGTTGATAAGGAGGACATCAGTCGTCTGCATAGCATTCTTCTTTGACCTTCACCTGCCCCTCTCCATCAGCATTGGGGTCACATTATCTGAGTGATGGAGAAAAACTGAGGGATAAGAGAAATGTTGGAATACTTGTCAGTACCAGTTTACAAAAGTGTATTTGCTTTTGAAGAATAAATCACCTTTAATGCTTTAGTGTGGATGTTGCTGCATTATGCAAAACTATTACAATAGAATTTACATTTTAGAACGGGGTGCTGCAAGACTGTCCATAATTTCTAAAGGGTGCCTCCAAATTACATAAATATAGAGAAGGTTTGTTGGGACTTTTAAAGCGCATTAAAAAACAACAGATGTACAAAAATACAAAATGTATTGATAAAAATTCATAAAATTATTAATTAGATCAGCACAATATACCAACAGTGAGTGCATATCTGATTTCTCTCTACATGTTAAGCCTTTTACAGCTTCTTCAGGAGATCTTTTACAACAGGCACTCTATATGAACTGATCACTGTGTATTAAAGAATAAAAACCTCTATTTAATCTGGAAGGATGTGTGGGACCATTTGGGAGTATCAAAGAGAGGGGAAATAGACTGGGAGGTTCTAGAGATCCAAATTTATATAACTCATGCCCCATATGCTTGGTCCACTGAAGGAAGAAACTTTGGAAGTGCTCCAGTAACAAATAGGAATACCCGGAACATTGTGTGAATACACAGTGATCAGTTCATATACAGTGCCTGTTGTAAAAGATCTCCTGAAGAAGCCATACAAGGCGAAACATGTAGAGAGAAATCAGATATGCACTCACTGTTGGTATATTGTGCTGATCTAACTGTGATAATTTTAGGAATTTTTATCAATACATTTAGTATTCTTGTACATCTGTTGATTATGCGCTTTAAAAGTCCCAACAAACCTTCTATATATTTATGTATTCATTAGGGATGTGGCGCCTTTATATTTAGTTTTTCAACAAATCAGCTCAAAAATCTTTCTTTCTCCTTGGTGTCTCGAGATTGTCTATTATTTTTAAAGGCTGCCTTAACTGAATAGAGTTCCAGAGAATGGGAAGGGTTATGGAGAAGTCCTGAAGGTGAGCATAGGAAGAGGCGATGAGGGAGCTAGAGAGAAGGCCTTGAGAGGGCTGGAGAGAGTGGTTTGGTTGGTATTTTGAGACCAAGTTAGCGATGTAGCTGAGGGCAGAGTTGTGGATGGCTTTGTAAGTTGTTAGAATTTTGAATTTATGTTTATGTCTCCTTTGTTAGGTTCAACAGTCTTAAGGACAGTAGGACATCATTTATCACCATGATGAGGGAATACGGCTCCTCTTTCATCCTCCTACCAGCTTTCTCATTTACTAAGTTCACAGAGGTCTCCTTTCGGACGCTATACACCATGGAAGACCTTGACTTGAAGAGCAAAGTTGTCTTTCTCAACCCAGGCTACTTACGGAAACTTAATGCTCACTGGAGAATTGCAGGACTTAAGTTTCGGCGACTGTCTCCTGGCTTAGTTATGGTGAGTGTGGCGGCTGAAATTTGTGAAAAAGTGACGCTCTACGGATTCTGGCCCTATTCCGAGGACCTGGATGGAATTTGGATCCCCCATCACTACTTTGACAATGAACGCCCCAAACCTGAATTTTACTCATTGCCCGATGAATTTTATCGGTACCTTCAAATGCATGCGCAAGGGTCTCTGCGTCTGCATCTGGGACACTGCTAATATATATTTTTTTGGGTTTTGTATTACAACTGAATAACATGGTAAACCTATTCACCAACCTTAATGTATTTCAAAAGAATCAGCCATGTCCATAATTTTCCATCTTTTCTTAAGTTCCTGCATAAAGGATTGGAAGAAAGACCTTGGGGGCATGTCCTGCATAAAGGACTGGAAGAAAGACCTTGGGGGCATGTCCTGCATAAATGACTGGAAGAAAGACCTTGGGGGCATGTCCTGCATAAAGGACTGGAAGAAAGACCTTGGGGGCATGTCCTACATAAATGACTGGAAGAAAGACCTCGGGGGGAATGTCCTGCATAAATGACTGGAAGAAAGACCTCGGGGGTATGTCCTGCATAAAGGACTGGAAGAAAGACCTTGGGGGCATGTCCTGCATAAATGACTGGAAGAAAGACCTCAGGGGCATATCCTGCATAAAGGACTGGAAGAAAGACCTCAGGAGCATGTCCTGTATAAAGGACTGGAAGAAAGACCTCGGGAGCATGTCCTGCATAAAGGACTGGAAGAAAGACCTCGGGGGCATGTCCTGCATAAAGTACTGGAAGAAAGACCTCGGGGGCATGTCCTGCATAAAGGACTGGAAGAAAGACCTTGGGGGCATGTCCTGCATAAAGGACTGGAAGAAAGACCTCAGGGGCATGACTAAAAATGTTAAATGCATGAGGCGTGTGAATAAGGTTTAGGAGAGCAGCATTTTTAATATCAAGTTGAGATCAAGAACATAGAGGCATTACCTCAAACTAGCAGAAAGGAAGTTCAAATCTAACCTTAGAATGTATTAATAGTCGATGCCTAGAACACATTTCCATGCATATATAAAAGGGAAGTATTGTCCAAGCTCTTTTGGCCATACTTCTCTCCTGGGTCACAGATGGACAATTATTTCTGCACTCCTGTGGCCCAGATTAAGCCAACAGCAGGCTAAATCCCGCTGTCGGCTGATGTCACAGAGCTGGTCCAGGCTTTCTGAAGGATCTCGACTTTAAGGTTGGGATCCACCTAGATGCCTGATTGGCAGCTGGTTCAGCCCTCTTAGCAAGCCACTGAGAACCTACGGCGAGATTGTATTTCCAGCGTGATGGGATCGTGCTGGAAATCGGCACTGCGAGGCTGTGGTTCTCGTGCTCAAGAACAAGATGCAGCATATCCATATGAATATCTTGGGGGTGGCAAGCGGGAGGAGCAACAGAGCTTGGTGCTGGCCCCCGCAATGGGGGTCACGGAGGGCGAATATTGCCGATCCCGAGCCACTGTTATTTACAATATCGCGGTCACCTACTGTAAGCCAGACGCTCCCGCCTCTTCCAAAGTAGAGCAGAGATTGGGGACTGACAGTCACCACTCTCTGCTCTGCGAAGAACTGAGTAATCAGCTGTCATGTGATTGCTTAGTTCACGGATTAAGAGCTGGCTGGAGACAGCTTTAACATCAGACCGATGCTGCAGCCATATAGGTGAGCATACCAATGAGGCCCCGTACACACGGCCGAGGAACTCGACGTGCCAAGCACGTCGAGTTCCTCGTCGAGTTCTGGGATGAAGCCGCCGAGGAGCTCGGCGGGCCGCCTTCTCCCATAGAACAACGAGAAAATAGAGAACATGTTCTCTATTTTCTCGTCGAGCTCCTCGGCGGCTCCATCGAGCCAAAACTGTACAGACGACAGAGTTTCTCGGCAGAATCCGGGTTTTGACAGAGTTTCTCGGTGAATTCTGCCGAGAAACTCTGCCGTGTGTACGGGGCCTAAGACTTTTTCTTCTATGTTAAGCAAGCAAAGTGTGATGATCGGAACTTATTAATGTGAAAATGTTTGAAAGGGCTAAAAAGAATATATCATGGTTTTATATATAGTTTCCTTATTTATTATGAGATGTTACGCAGAAAATAAAAAATATTTTCAGAAAAAAATTACCTTTTTATATACTTGATTTTTTTTAACCGAGCACACTAGCTCAAGGCTAAATTTACATGTGCAAGCTAATGTTTTGGAGTAGTGAGTCCAAACTCGCAGCAACTCGCCCTCTCTGAAGATTAACACTATAAGGCTTTTCAATACTTCAATCAGAGAGAGAGAGAGGGTCTGAAAGAAAACATACTCTATTCTACTTTCTCTCTACAAATTCCACAGTGTTCTGTGAATTTTGTGTCATATTTACACTCTTTAGTAAATCAGCACGTTTGTTTAAAAACAAATACAAATATATACATCGTTAAAAAAAAAAACAGATGCAAAACATCTGGTTTAAAAAGATAAATTAGAAATAAAACAAATAAAATTGAATTAAAATCTCAGGGGCAGATCCACAAAGATCTGCCTATCTTTAGGCAGGCGTAGCGTATCTAATATACACTACGCCGCTGTAACTTACTTTTTCTTCTTGTGAATCCTCAAAGAATCCGCGCAGTAAGTTACGGCGGCGTAGTGTATCTATTGCGGCGTAAGGGCGCGCAATTGCAAATGGGAGTGATGGGGGCGTGTTCTATGCAAATACGTTGTGACCTGATGTAAACAACGTTTTTTTTAAACCGCGCATGCGCCGTCCTTAAAATATCCCAGGGTGCATTGCGACAAAGTACGCCACAAGGACGTCATTGTATTCGATGTGAAAGTAAATGACGTCACATTCCTATTCACGAACGCCTTACGCAAACGACGCAATTTTTTTAAAATTAGACGCGGGAACGACGGCCATACTTAACATTGAGTACGCCACCACATAGCAGCTTTAACTATACGCCGGAAAAAGCCGAACGGAAACGACGTAAAAAAATGCGACGGCCACTCGTACGCTTGTGGATCGTCGGAAATAGCTAATTTGCATACTCGATGCGGAAACGCCACCTAGCGGCCGCCGAAAAATAGCATTTAAGATCCAACGGCGTACTAAGACGTATGCCTGTCGGATCGATCCCAGATGCCGTTGTATCTTGTTTTGTGGATACAAAACAAAGATACGACACAGGAAATTTAAAATTACCCCGGTGTATCAATAGATACGCCGGCGTAATCCTTTTGTGGATCTGCCCCATAAACTTTCCTGCTAAAGTTCTGGGCACCAGTCCTCAGGAAGGATGTACTGGAAATTAGGGATGAGCCAAACAACCCCCCCCGTTTGGTTCGCACCAGAACCTTCAAAAGGAACGGCGTTCGCGTGAACATTTAGAACCCCATTGACGTCTATGGGACTCGAACGTTCGAATTCAAAAGTGCTCATTTTAAAGCCTAATATGCAAGTTATTGTCGGAAAAAGTCTTTGAGAACCCGGGTCTTGCCCCAGGGAACATGTATCAATGGAAATTTTTTTTAAAAACGGTCGTTTTTTTTCTGGAGCAGTGGTTTTAATGATGCTTAAAGTGAAAAAAATGAAAAATTCCTTTAAATATCATACCTGCTGGGTGTCTATAGTATGCCTGTGAGGTGGCACGTGTTTAGAACTGTCCCTGCACAAAATGAGATTACTATAAGAAAAAAGTAATTTAAAACTCATACACTACGGCGCCGCAACTTACTTTTTTTTTGGTGTATCCTCAAATAAAGCGCGCCGTAAGTTACGGCTGCATAGTGGATGTGATGGGGGCGTGTTTTATGTAAATACGTCTTGACCCGACGTAAATGAATTATTTTTTTCAACTGCGCATGCGCCGTCCGTGGGGTATCCCAGTGCGCATGCTCGAAATTAAACCGTAACAAGCCAATGTTTACGGCGGTGACGTCATTCTACGCAAATCCCTATTCGCAAACGACTTACGCAAACAACGTAAAAAATTCAAAATTCGAAGCAGGAACGACAGCCATACTTAACATTGAGTACGCCTCATATAGCAGGGGTAACTATACGCCGGAAAAAGTCGAACGCAAACGACGTAAACAAATGCGCCGGCCGGGCGTACGTTCGTGGATCGCCGTATCTAGCTAATTTGCATCCTCAACGCGGATTTCGACAGAAACGCCACCTAGCGGCCGGCGGAAAAATGCACCTACGATCTGACGACGTACTAAGACGTACGCCAGTCGGATCGAGCCCAGATGCAGTCGTATCTTGTTTTGTAGATACAAAACAAAGATACGACGCGGGAACTTTGAAATTACACGGCGTATCACTAGATACGCCGGCGTAATTCTTCTGTGGATCTGGCCCTGTAACTTTAACTAAAGAGGGGTAGAGAAAGGAAGCACCACCTAAGTGCAGTATTAAAGAGGTTCTTTTAATGACACATTGTACAAAACACACCTACAAGAAGGTAAGGAAAAAAGGCTCATCTGTAACATCCTGTAGTCCTCGTCCCGGATCCATGGGCTGCTTAGAAGTGAAGAAAGCAGAATGTGTGGAGTCTTCAGGCTTGTCCTGTGGCCATCAGGATGAGGCCTGTTCCAGCCTCACGGGTCACGTGACAGGTCATGTGATTACTTCCGAGGAACACTCTCGGGAGGAGGATCAGACAGGGAGAACAAAGGCTGATTGGGCTAAGCGCTCTGAGCCACTGCTCCTTCTATTGGCCTTCTTTAACTGACTAGCCTGCCTGCCTGCTCTATCTACCTACTAAAAATTACACTCTGTCTCTCTCTCTGTCTTCTCTCTTTTAACCACGCAACACACTACACAAGGCCGACCTGCAATGCTGCAGTGAATTACGGGCTGTGAAACGCAACTCGAATTTGGCGCGAACGTCCCAAAACTTTCGTAATTCAACGAACGATCGAACATACGATGTTCGAGTCGAACATGAGTTCGACTCAAATACGAAGCTCATCCCTGCTGGAAATGGAGAAAGTACAAAAAAGAGCAACAAAGCTAACAAAGGGTCTGGAGGATATTGCTTATGAGGAAAGGTTGCGAGTACTGAACATATTCTCTCTGGAGAAGAGACGCTTGAGAGGGGATATGATTTCAATTTACAAATACCATACTGGTGACTAGGGATGGGCGAATGGTTCGGCCCGAGCATAAGTTCGGGCTGAACGTTGGTTTGGGTGTTCTGGTAAACACCGAACAATATGCTGAGTTTGGGGAAAATTCAAAAGCCGCGGAACCCCATTAAAGTCTATGGGACACTAATATGAAAAATCAAAAGTGCTAATTTTAAAGGCTTATATGCAAGTTATTGTCATAAATAGTGTTTGGGGACCCTGAGTCCTGCCCCAGGGGACATGTATCAATGCAAAAAAAGTTTTAAAAACTGTAATTTTTTCGGGAGCAGTGATTTTAATAATGCTTAAAGTGAAACAATAAAAGTGAAATATTCCTTTAAATTTCATACCTGGGGGGTGTGTATAGTATGCCTGTCAAGTGGCACATTTTTTCTGTGTTTAGAACTGTCCCTGCAGCAGAATTACATTTCTAAAGGAAAAAAGTTATTTAAAACTACTCGTGGCTATAATAAATTGTCGGGTGCTGGCAATACAGATAAAAGTCATTAAAACAAATGGCATGGCTTCCCCCCCAGTCCATTACCAGGCCCTTTAGGGTATGGAATATTAAAGAGAACCCCGAACCCAAATTTAAACAAATTGCGTGGGGGTCCCCCCAAATTCCATACCAGACCCTTCAGGTGTGGTATGGATATTAAGGGAAACCCTGCGGCAAATAAAAAAAATGGCGTAGGGGTCCCCCTCAAAATCCATACCAAAACCTTCAGGTCTGGTAAGATTTTAAGGGGGACCCTGCGCCAAAATAATAAAAGAAAATAGCATGGGGTCCCCTCAAAAATCTATACCCGACCCTTATCCAAGCATGCAACCTGGCAGGCCACAGATAAAGAGGGGGTGAGAGAGCCCCCCCCCCCTCCTGAACCATACCAGGCCACATGCCCTCAACATGGGGATGATGCTTTTGGGTCCAAAGCACCATGTCCCCACGTTTACTTACAGCCTACTAAACAAGTCACCTTATAAAAAGGATCCCATTTATGCCTCTCACTACTCCTGAGGAAGTCACATGATAGTGACGAATGCGCATGAGTCCACTGAGAGGTATCGGAGGTGACGTTGGCGACAGATTGCCCCTCTTTTTTACATGCTCAATTGTATTTTGGATTATGTGAGTATCCCTGTCTATTTTCTTTGAGAATTAAAATTTTTAAAACGGTATCACACCATCGATGCTTTATTTCTTTGGGGCGAGAAACTGACCAATCTGGGACGAGAACTCCAAGGAGGACCTGCCGTTGTTGGATCAGAGCCCATCGAGTGAACCATCTAATGTGGTTGGATCTATATGCTGTTACCTTACAGCAGTAAGGTAAGGGGACATCCTTACTTACCCTAAAAGGATCACTGGATACCCATTTTCCTCTCACTCCATATTGCGGACCTACACTTGCACTTTTGCTTTCTTGGACTTTTGAAATTTTACTTATATTTTTTGCTAATATTTTTCAAACTCTGTTGATGGACTGTTTATCACCAGTATAGGAGTGTCACTTAGCACAGTTACCTGGAATTTCTTTGCACCATTACTTATAGTGTATTTCATCACATTAAGAGGAACCTGTGTAGTTATATGATTTGCACCATTACTGTTATTGTTCACTGATCATTTATATTTATTTTTATGCTGATGCCATTTGGGCTATATTGCTCCTCATTTCAATTACACCTACTTTCATTCCCCTCCCCCACCTGTTTATTCACTTATCCATTCACCACTGATTAGCGCAGCACTACCCTCCCCATTTTCATGTCCCCACGTTGATGTGCACAAGGGCCTCATATTGGGCCTTGGTTGTGGGGGTCTGCAGGCAGGGGCTTATCGGAATCTGGAAGCCCCCTTTAACAAAAGGGACCCTAGATCCCACCCCCATGTGAATTGGTAACAAGGTACATTGTACCCCTAGCATTTCACAAAAAAAGTGTCAAAAACACAAGATACAGCTTGGGACAAGTCCTTTATTGAAAAAGAAAAAAAAATCCAGTAATGTACATCTATCTCGACCCGAGGATACAAAAAAAAATGCTGCTACTGATGCCTCATAGGAGGTTCCCGTCCAATTACGCTACTCCCGCCGTGACAGCTCTTAAATAGCTGAGGGTGGGGCCACCCATGATGTACATGGGTGACCCTGCCCCATCTGACACCACAGTAGTTTCCTGCAGTTTTTCCGCAGCGTCACATGTGACCTCACCCCCCTCTGACGCCACAGGGATTTCCTGTGGCTTCCCGCATCAGTAGCGACATTTACCAGGGTCTTGTATGGATTTTGAGGGGGACCTCTACTTCATATTTTTTTTTTTATTGTCGCAGGGTTCCCCTTAATATCCAGACCAGACCTGAAGGGCCTGGTATGGAATTTGGGGGACCCCCAAGCAATTTTTTTTACATTTTGGTTCAGGGTTTCCCTTAATATTCATACCAGACCCAAAGGCACGTTTTTTTCAATGCCGTTGAATGTAGTCTTTTTCAATGAGTTTTATCTGTATTGCCGGGACCCCACAATTCATTATAGCCGCGAGTAGTTTTAAATTACTTTTTTCTTTAGAAATTACATTTTGCTGCACGGACTGTTCTAAACACAGGAAAAAGGTGCTACTTTACAGGCATACTATAGACACCCCCCCAGGTACAAATTTTAAAGGAATATTTCACTTTTATTGTTTCACTTTTAAGCATTATTAAAATCAATTTCAATTTTGTTCGTGTCCCATAGACTTTAACAGTGTTTGCATGTTCGAACACAAGTTCTGGTGCAAACCGGGGGGTGTTCGGCCCATCCTTACTGGTGACCCCACAATAGGGATAAAACTTTTTTTGCAGAAGGGAGTTTAACAAGACACATGGCCACTCATTCAAATTAGAAGAACAGAAGTTAAACCTTAAACTGCATAGAGGGTTCTTTACTGTAAGAGCGGCAAGAATGTGGAATTCCCTTCCACAGGCGGTGGTCTCAATGGGAAGCATTGATAGTTTAAAAAAAAAAACTATTAGATAAGCACCTGAATGACCACAACATACAGGGATATACAATGTAATACTGACATATAATCACACACATAGGTTGGACTTGATTGACTTGTGTCTTTTTTCAACCTCACCTACTGTAACTATGTAATTATGTAAAAGTTAAAGTGATTTTAAATGTTTTTTTTTTATTATTAACAAACATGTTATACTGTCCTACAAAACCATTGCACAGAACGGCCCCAATCCTTCTCTTCTGGGGTCCCCCCTCCTTGCTGGTGCTCCTGGCTCCTCTGTAATGTGTTTCAATCAGAGAGAGAGAGGGACTGAAAGGAAACATACCCTGCTCTACTTTCTCTTTACAAGTCCCATAGTAATCTGTGAATATTGTGTAATAGTTACACTCTTTAATAAATCTATACGCTTATTTAAAAACAATATATAAATCTTTAAAAAAAAACAGATGCAAAACATTTGATTTAAAAAGTTAAAATAAAAAATAAAACTTAGAAAAAAAACAAATAAAATTTACATTGTAAATATTTTTTTTTCTTTAAATAACAAATATGTTATACTTACATGCACATGCAATGGTTTTCCACAAATTGTCCCCGCTTCTTCTCTTCTGGGGTCCTCTGGCTCCTCCTCCCCACCAAGTGCCTCATGCTGGCTCACACACACAGCGTGGCTCAGCCTCACTCCCTGCTTCCTCCTCACTGGCTGTGATTGACAGAGGCTCCTGCTGCTGTCACTGAGCCTATGAGAAGGGAGAGAGTTGTTACTGGTTACTCTCGTGCACATTACTGGATTGAGATCTGCCTCCAGAATGTTTACCCCCCTTCTTGACCAGGCCAGTGTTGATTTACCTGACAATTACACGGTCTCATGATGCTGTACACCAATAAAATTTACGTCCTTTTTTCCCAAATAGAGCTTTATTTTGGTGGTATTTGATCACCTCTGCAGTTTGGATTTTTTGCTCTATAAACAAAAAAGAGCGAGAATTTAAAAAAAAAAAAAAATATGTTTTTACTTACATAAAAAAATGTAAAAAATGTTGGGACAGATCCACAAAAACCTGACGTAACTTAAAAAATCCAATTTAAGTTACACTGCCTTAAAGTTTCTACCTGAGGGCCATATTCTGAGTAAAGTTACGATGGAGTAACTCAGGATACTCCATCGTAACTCCCTTTTTTGACCCGTGTATCTATGCTCCTGATTCTCAGAATCAGTTTTGCATAGATACACTTAAGATCCGCCATCTGTAAGTCACTTACACTGGCGGATCTTAAATGCAATGACGCCGGCCGCCGCTAGATGGCATTTAAGTGAAGGAGTCATTTGCGTATGCAAATGATCCTTCTACGCCGATTCACAAACGAGTTCGCGTCGCGTAACCGTCGCTAACGTCGTTTGCGTAAGCGGAAACTTACCCCTGCTATATGAGGGGTAAGTTTCCGCAAGTCTCGCGTAGGCCATGTTACGGATGGCGTCGGGTCCCCGTCGTGTTTTTTCGTCGGATACGTCGTTTACGTAAGTCGTTCTTGAATACGACTTTACGTCAATGACGCACACGTCGGCGTCATTGACGTTTTCCGCCGAGAACTGGAGCATGCGCACTGGGCTTTTTGCAGCCCGGCGCATGCCCAGTTCTTTTGTATCGGGGGCGCGCTTCATTTGAATAGAAGCCGCCCCCTTGGAGATCCGCCAGGCTACGCCGGGACACTTACACTCCGCTGTCCCAACTTATGGAGCAAGTGGTTGGGGAATACAACACCTGCTCCAGTAAGTTGGGACAGCGGAGTGTAAGTGCCCTAAGCGAAGCTGGCGGAGATTTACTCAGAATATGGCCCTAAGTGCCTGATCCACAAAGCACTTATCTAGAAATTTCAGGCTGTGTAACTAAAATTCCGCCGGCGCAAGGCGTTCCTATTCAAATGGGGCGAGTCCCATTTAAATGAGGCGCGCTCCCGCGCCGGCCGTACTGCGCATGCGCGAAGTTACGTTACGCCGAGTTTTGAGGATCGCGACGGCTTAAAAAAGTTGCGTCGGGGAAAAAAAAAAAATGACAGCGGCATGCATTCCTGAGGGAGAACTCCATGCCAATTTTCAAAGAAAAAACCGGCATGGGTTCCCCCCCAGGAGCATACCAGGCCCTTAGGTCTGGTATGGGTTGTAAGGGGACCCCCCCTACGCCGAAAAATCGACGTAGGGGTCCCCCTACAATCCATACCAGACCCGTATCCAAAGCACGCTACCCGGCCGGCCAGGAATGGGAGTGGGGACGAGCGAGCGCCCCCCCCCCTCCTGAGCCGTGCCAGGCCGCATGCCCTCAACATGGGGGGGTTGGGTGCTCTGCGGCAGGGGGGCGCACTGCGGGCCCCCCCACCCCAGAGCACCCTGTCCCCATGTTGATGAGGACAGGACCTCTTCCCGACAACCCTTGCCATTGGTTGTCGGGGTCTGCGGGCGGAGGCTTATCGGAATCTGGGAGTCCCCTTTAATAAGGGGGCCCCCAGATACCGGCCCCCCACCCTAAGTGAATGGATATGGGGTACATCGTACCCCTATCCATTCACCTGGAGGCAAAAAGTAAAAGTTAATAAACACACAACACAAGGCTTTTTAAAATATTTTATTATTCTGCTCCGGACGCCCCCCCTGTCTTCGTTATTAGCTCAATTACCAGGGGGGGCTTCTTCTTCCGCTCTCCGGGGGTCTTCTCCGCTCTCCGGGGGGGGTTTCTTCTTCCGCTCTCCGGGGGGGGGCTTCTCCGGACTCCGGGGGGCTTCTTCCATCTTCTCCCCTCTTCCGCTCTTGACTCGGCGAACCCCGGTTCTTCTCCAGCTGTCCGGTGCCTTCTTCTTCAGCGCTGGCTGCCTGCTATGTTTGTGTGTTAGCTCGATTTCTAACAGGCAGCCGGCGCGGTCTTCTGTGGCGTCAGGGTCTTCTCTTCCTTTCTTCCGATGTTGCCTCGTCGCCTGTTGTCGCTGTAATGATGGAAGCGCGCCTTGCATCCCATTTATATAGGCATCACCGTCCCATCATGCTCCGGTAGGTACCCACGTGGTGGGTGCACGTGGGTAGGCACCCACCACGTGGGTACCTGCCGGAGCATGATGGGACGGTGATGCCTATATAAATGGGATGCAAGGCGCGCTTCCATCATTACAGCGACAACAGGCGACGAGGCAACATCGGAAGAAAGGAAGAGAAGACCCTGACGCCACAGAAGACCGCGCTGGCTGCCTGTTTGAAATCGAGCTAACACACAAACATAGCAGGCAGCCAGCGCTGAAGAAGAAGGCACCGGAGAGCTGCAGAAGAACCGGGGTTCGCCGAGTCAAGAGCGGAAGAGGGGAGAAGATGGAAGAAGCCCCCCGGAGTCCGGAGAAGCCCCCCCCCGGAGAGCGGAAGAAGAAACCCCCCCCGGAGAGCGGAGAAGACCCCCGGAGAGCGGAAGAAGAAGCCCCCCCTGGTAATTGAGCTAATAACGAAGACAGGGGGGGCGTCCGGAGCAGAATAATAAAATATTTTAAAAAGCCTTGTGTTGTGTGTTTATTAACTTTTACTTTTTGCCTCCAGGTGAATGGATAGGGGTACGATGTACCCCATATCCATTCACTTAGGGTGGGGGGGCCGGTATCTGGGGGCCCCCTTATTAAAGGGGACTCCCAGATTCCGATAAGCCTCAGCCCGCAGACCCCGACAACCAATGGCAAGGGTTGTCGGGAAGAGGTCCTGTCCTCATCAACATGGGGACAGGGTGCTCTGGGGTGGGGGGGCCCGCAGTGCGCCCCCCTGCCGCAGAGCACCCAACCCCCCCATGATGAGGGCATGCGGCCTGGCACGGCTCAGGAGGGGGGGGGCGCTCGCTCGTCCCCACTCCCATTCCTGGCCGGCCGGGTAGCGTGCTTTGGATACGGGTCTGGTATGGATTGTAGGGGGACCCCTACGTCGATTTTTCGGCGTAGGGGGGGTCCCCTTACAACCCATACCAGACCTAAGGGCCTGGTATGCTCCTGGGGGGGAACCCATGCCGGTTTTGTTTTTTACAAATTGCCGTGGAGTTCTCCCTCGGGAAAGCATACCAAATGCCGTCGCTGGAATGGGCTTTTACAAGGTGTGACTAGTTTACACTTTGTAGAACCAGCCCTAATTTTACACTTGCAAAATAACACTTACGGCGCAAAAACGAAGCTAGAAAGCTTTGTGGATCGCCTTAAGTGCTAATTTGCATACTAGCAACGGCATTTCGACTCGAAATGCCCCCAGCGGCGGATGCGGTACTGCATCCTAAGATTCGGCAGTGTAATTCAATTACACATGCCGGATCTTCTGTCTAACTTTGGAAAAAGCCTTTTGAGGATTGTTTCCAAAGTTACACACAGACTGAACAGCAGTTAAGTCGGAGTATCTCTTTTGAGGATCTGGCCCGTTATTTCTTCATCAAATTAGGCCAATATATTTTCTGTTACATGTTTTTGGAAAAAAAAATCCCAATAAGAGTATATTGATTGGTTTGCGCAATATTTATAGCGTCTACAAAATATTGGATATTTTTATGGAATTTTTATATATTTTTTACTTGTAATGGCGGCTATCAGTGACTAATAGTGGGACTGAAATTCACGTGGTCAGGGCCGCCATCAGGGGGGTACAGGCAGCACAACTGTCCCCAGGGCTTGGATGGCAACCCCCCTTTTTAATTTTTTTTTTATTTATAAATGTTTTTTTTTGCATTGCGGCCACTAGGGACATGCCCCCTGCTCTCCCCTGGTGCCGATGCGAGTGCCCCGGCGGGCATGACCACCGCCGGCCACCCGCGATCGCTTGTGACAGAGCGAGAACCGGGAGCTGTGTGTGTAAACACACAGCTCCCGGTCCTTTCAGGGGGAGTAATGATCGCATGTTCATACAATGTATGAACAGACAATAATGGAAAAAATACTGCGCTCATTCAAATGGCATCAAGCAGCAACTAAAAATGTTATACAACACTGGACAAGATAAACGAAGAAAAAAAAAGCTGCACTGCCGCTTACCAGCTGTGCATGATCTCTTAATTACAGGAGATCAAAAACGCATGTATGTACTAGTGCTCTCCACACAGATCTCCACCAGGAAAAGCGTTACTGGAATAGTTGCCTCATCCAATATGCCAATTGCAAGACGTACCATAAAAAACTCACATAGCATAAAATCATTGGTATATTTATTAAATCACATAAAATGCGCACTGACATCAGGCAAAACGATGAAGGCATAAACACAATCGAGCCGGCCGGCTCCTCGATCTAACTGCCGTATCTTTGGGGTCTGGCTAGTGACGCGGTGACGTCAGAACGTCGCTTACCCAACATTTCGTCTCAATAGGGACATGGTCACGGGATGCTGTGGATTATCATTTTTTCCCTTTGGAGATTCATAGTCTGAATTTATTTATGGACTTTATTATTATACACATACATTAGGATTGATTTAATTCTGTACCTTTTTTATAAGTCTATTGACGCTAATTTTTCATTTATATTTATTAGTGCACTTTATTCATTAATAATTTTTTCACTAGCGCAGCTTTTTTCTTTTCGTTTAATGTATGAACAGAGATCTGTCGTTTCCCCTAGTCAGTCCCACCCCCCCTTCAGTTCGAACACAATGAGGGAACATTTTTAACCCCTTCCTCGCCCCCTAGTGTTCACTCTTCCCTGCCAGTGACATTTTTACAGTAATCAATGCATTTTATAGCACTGATCGCTATAAAAATGCCAATGGTCCCAAAAAATTGTCAAAAGTGTCCGAAGTGTCCGCCATAAGGTCGCAGTACCGAGAAAAATCGCTGATCTCCGCCGTTACTAGTAAAAAAAAATATTAATAAAAATGCCATAAAACTATCCCCTATTTTGTAGACGCTATAACATTTGCGGAAACCAATCAATAAACGTTTATTGCGATTTTTTTTTACGAAAAATATGTAGAAGAATACGTAGTTTTATATATATTTTTGGGGGATATTTATTATAGCAAAAAGTAAAAAATATATATTTTTTTTTTAAATTGTCGCTCTATTTTTGTTTATAGCGCAAAAAATAAAAACCGCAGACGTGATAAAATACAACCAAAAGAAAGCTCTACTTGTGGGGAAAAAAAGGACGCCAATTTTGTTTGGGAGCCACGTCGCACGACTGCGCAATTGTCAGTTAAAGCAACGCAGTGCCGAATCGCAAAAAGGGGTACTGAAGTATAATTACAATCATTTCATAAGTATCAAAGGCTTTTACTGACGATTACATTAAGTTTATGCAAAGAGTCAATATTTGCAGTGTTGACCGTTCTTTTTCAAGACCTCTGTAGTTCACCCCGGTATGCTATCAATCAACTTCTGGGCCACATCCTGACTGACGGCAGCCCATTCTTGCATAATCGATGCTTGGAGTTTGTCAGAATTTGTGAGGTTTTTTTTTTGTTCACCCACCTCTTGAGGATTGACCACAAGTTCTCAATGGGATTAAAGCGGAGGTCCACACAAAAAGTGAACCTCTGCTTTTCGGCATCCTCCCCATGTTGAGAGCATGTGGCCTGGTACGGTTCAGGATGGGGAGGGGCACTCTCTCGTCCCCCCTCTTTTCCTTCAGCCTGCCAGGTAGCTTGCTCGGATAAGGGTCTGGTATGGATTTTTGGGGGGACCCCTATTCTCTTTTATTTTTATTTTGGCACAAAGCTCCCCTTAAAATTCATACCAGACCTTAAGGGTCTGGTATGGATTTTGAGGGGGAACCCTATGCCATTTAAAAAAATGGTGCGGGGTTCCCCTTAATGTCCATACCAGACCTGAAGGGCCTGGTATGGAATTTGGGGGGGACCCTCACACATTTTTTTTTTTAAATTTTAGTTCGGGCTTCCCCTTAATATTCATACCAGACCCAAAGGGCCTGGTAATGGACTGGGGAAGGAACCCATGCTTTTTTTTTTATGACTTTTATCTATATTCCCGGGACCCGACAATTCATTACAGGCTCAGCCGCGATTAGTTGTAAATTACTTTTTTTCCTTTAGAAATGTAATTTGTCTGTTCTCACAGTGAACATTTGCCTGATGAAAAAGCAAAAACATTTCTCCGATGGTCGGATTGTCTGCAAAAACAGGTCCGTCAGAGGTTTGATGTCAAAAAGTCTGATTGTGTGCCTTATCACAAATCCCCAAAATTAGAGGAGTATTCCTCATTTCAGGACAGTGGGTAGAGCCATTCAAATCATTGCTTTATGCCTCATTAGGCAGCTGTACATCCAGAACCACTGGTGTATAGTGCAAACATAGCCCAATATTATAGAACCATTTATACCAAAGTACACACAGCTGTTTCAGGCTATTTTGCCATCATCAGTGCAGTGTAGGGAAATCATGGCGTTTGATAAGTCAGTCTTTAAACTTGCCAGCATGGCCGAGATTCTGTGGAATTTTCTTATAAAGTTTACTTAGGGTGTTGCACACCACCAAAGGCAAGGCAACGTTTTGCATGTGCCGCTGTGCACCAAGCCAGGAAAAAAGGTTTATGGTAGAGATTCTATTTAATGTTCTTATAAAGTTTACATAAGGCATTATTATCTATGCTAATAAAGACACACTTTTCCATGGGCACTACCACCTGACAAGAGTGTAATTACTCACTCCACATCCTGAGACATCCCGATCTGCTTTATCACTTTTGTGTTATACCATATACTGTAATGGTGAGACGTTGGAAGGTCCTCCTGATCCTGAGTACTGGGTTGGCATATTAGCTCTTCTACCAGAGTCTGCAGAGCCACCCGGGACCTGGACACCACCGGTAAGTCTTTGAGATTTGATAATACTGCAGAGGTGTGGTGGACCCCATCCTTGGTATGTGAGTGTAGGGGTAGAGAGAGGGCAAGAGAGACATTAGAGAAGGAGTAAGGACCATGTCTTGTTTTCACTTACCTTCATGGAACTGCTTCTTCACTGATTGGGAACACCTCCAAAGGCAAGTCAACATTTTGCATGTCCAGCTCTGCAACATGCCAGGAATAGAGATTTATGCGTGATAAGCATGACAGAGAGTCTATGGAATTATCTTTAATGCCGCATACACACCATCACTTTATGTGATGAAAAAAAACGACACTTTCTGTGAAGTAAAAAATGACGTTTTTGAAACTTCAATTTTCAAAGACGAAGTTGCCTACACACCATCGTTTTTCTCACAATGTTCTTGCAAAGTGAGGTTACGTTCCACCACGTTTTACCATTGAAGCTTGCTTCATAAGTAGCTTCTGGGCATGCGTGGATGAAAAAACGTCTTAGAAAACTACGTTTTTTGCTACACACGGTCAATTTCTGTAAAGTAAAAAGTGCACTTTTGAAAAACGACACATAAAATTGAAGCATGCTTCAATTTTTTTTGGTCGTTTTTTACAAGACATAAAACGACGTTTTCCCCCACACACAGTCAATTAAAGAGACGTTTTTAAAAACGTCATTTTTTTTCATCACATAAAGTGATGGTGTGTACGCGGCATTAAAGTTTACATAAGGTTTTGCATTATTATCTGTGGTAATAAAGACACACCTTTCCATGGTGACCAGAGTGCAATTACTCACTGCACATCCCGAGACATCCCGATCTGCTCTATTACCATTGTGCTATACCATATAATGATAAGATGTTGGAATGTCCTCCTGATCCTGAGTACTGGGTTGTCATGTTACCTCTTCTACCAGCGTCTGTAGAGCCAGTCGGGACCTGGACACCACCGGTAAGTCTTTGAGATTTGATAATACTGCAGAGGTGTGGTGGACCCCATCCTTAGTATGTGAGTGTAGGGGTAGAGAGAGGGGAAGAGAGACATTAGAGAAGGAGTAAGGACCATGTCTTGTTTTCACTTACCTTCATGGAACTGCTTCTTCACTGATTGGGAACACCTCCAAAGGCAAGTCAACATTTTGCATGTCCAGCTCTGCAACATGCCAGGAATAGAGATTTATGCGTGATAAGCATGACAGAGAGTCTATGGAATTATCTTTAATTCCGCATACACACCATCACTTTATGTGATGAAAAAAAACGACACTTTCTGTGAAGTAAAAAATGACGTTTTTGAAACTTCAATTTTCAAAGACGAAGTTGCCTACACACCATCGTTTTTCTCACAATGTTCTTGCAAAGTGAGGTTACGTTCCACCACGTTTTACCATTGAAGCTTGCTTCATAAGTAGCTTCTGGGCATGCGTGGATGAAAAAACGTCTTAGAAAACGACGTTTTTTGCTACACACGGTCAATTTCTGTAAAGTAAAAAGTGCACTTTTGAAAAACGACACATAAAATTGAAGCATGCTTCAATTTTTTTTGGTCGTTTTTTACAAGACATAAAACAACGTTTTCCCCCACACACAGTCAATTAAAGTGACGTTTTTAAAAACGTCATTTTTTTTCATCACATAAAGTGATGGTGTGTACGCGGCATTAAAGTTTACATAAGGTTTTGCATTATTATCTGTGGTAATAAAGACACACCTTTCCATGGTGACCAGAGTGCAATTACTCACTGCACATCCCGAGACATCACGATCTGCTCTATTACCATTGTGCTATACCATATAATGATAAGATGTTGGAATATCCTCCTGATCCTGAGTACTGGGTTGGCATGTTACCTCTTCTACCAGAGTCTGCAGAGCCAGCCGGGACCTGGACACCACTGGTAAGTCTTTGAGATTTGATAATACTGCAGAGGTGTGGTGGACCCCATCCTTAGTATGTGAGTGTAGGGGTAGAGAGAGGGGAAGAGAGACATTAGAGAAGGAGTAAGGACCATGTCTTGTTTTCACTTACCTTCATGGAACTGCTTCTTCACTGATTGGGAACGCCACCAAAGGCAAAGCAACATTTTGCATGTCCAGCTCTGCAACATGCCAGGAATAGAGATTTATGTGTGATAAGCATGACAGAGAGTCTATGGAATTATCTTTTAAGTATCTTTTAAAGTTTACATAAGGTGTTGAATTATTATCTATGGTAATAAAGACACACCTTTCCATGGTCACTTCTACCGGCCCAGAGTGTAATTACTCACGGCACATCCCGAGACATCCCAATCTGCTCTATTACCATTGTGCTATACCATATAATGGTGAGGTGTTGGAAGGTCCTCCTGATCCTGAGTACTGGGTTGGCATGTTACCTCTTCTACCAGAGTCTGCAGAGTCAACCAGGACCTGGACACCACCGGTAAGTCTTTGAGATTTGATAATACTGCAGAAATGTGGTGGACTCCATTCTTCGTATGTGAGTGTAGGGGTAGAGAGAGGGGAAGAGAGACATTAGAGAAGGAGTAAGGACCATGTCTTGTTTTCACTTACCTTCATGAAACTGCTCCTTCACTGATTGACTGATTGGGAACACCACCAAAGGCAAGGTGACATTTTTCATGACACACCTTTCCATGGTCACTTCTACCGGCCCAGAGTGTAATTACTCACTGCACATCCTGAGATATCCCGATCTGCTCTATTACCATTGTGCTATACCATATAATGGTGAGGTGTTGGAAGGTCCTCATGATCCAGAGTACTGGGTTGGCATGTTACATCTTCTACCAGCGTCTGTAGAGCCAGCCAGGACCTGGACACCACCAGTAAGTCTTTGAGATTTGATAATACTGCAGAGGTGTGGCGGTCTCCATCCTTAGTATGTGAGTGTAGGAGTAGAGAGAGGGGAAGAAAGACATTAGAGAAGGAGTAAGGACCATGTCTTGTTTTCACTTTCCTTCATGGAACTGCTCCTTCACTGATTGGGAACACCACAAAAGGCAAGGCAACATTTTGCATGTTCAACTCGTCAACATTCCAGAATAGAGATTTATGTGTGATAAGCATGGTAGAAAGTCTATGGAATTATCTTTTGAAGTTTACATAATGTTTTGCATTATTATCTATGGTAATAAAGACATACCTTTCCACGGTCACTTCTACGTGCCCAGAGTGTAATTACTCACATCCAGAGACATCGCGATCTGCTCTATTACCATTGTGCTATACCATAAAATGATGAGACTTTGGAAGATCCTCCTGATCCTGAGTACTGGGTTGGTATGTTACCTCTTCTACCAGAGTCTGCAGAGCCATACGGGACCTGGATACCACCGGTAAGTCTTTGAGGTTAGATAATACTGAAGTGTGCTGGACTCCAATCTTTGTATAAACGTGTAGGAATAGAGAGAAGGGCAGGGAGATATTAGAGAAGAAGTAAGGACCATGTTGGGTTTTCACTTACCTTAATGGAATTGCTCCCTCGCTGGCAAGGCAACATCTTGCGTGTCTAGCTCTTCGCCAAGCCAGGAATAGAAGTTTATGTGTAAAATGGTCTACTAAATGGGTCGAAGCACCATGGGTACATATACTTCCCAGACATGTGAGTAGGACCATGTTAGATTTTTACTTCCCTTAATGGAATTGCCCCCTTAATGGCAATTAAACATCTTGTGTACCCAGCTCTGCACCAAGCCAGATGCAGAGATTTTTTGGTGATAATGGTCTAGCAAACGGGGTGAAACACCATGGGCACATATCCCTTCTAGGCATGGTCCAGTTTCTGCTTTAATTTAGGCTGATTTGCTTTGATGGTACAACGTAACCTGCATACCCTCCATTATCTCCAGAAGAAGTGATATATGGAGACCACGAAACGCCATGAGCAGATATCTGTTTACGGTATTATGATTATCATGGAAAGATATGGTTGTGGAATATTTTCATCTAGGAAAACAGATTAATGCCCCGTACACACGATCGGAAATTCCAACAAGAAAAGTCCGATGTGAGCTTTTAAATGGAAATTCCGACCGTGTATAGGCTCCATTGGACTTTTGCTGTCGGAATTTCTGCCAACAAAAGATTGAGAGCTGGTTTTCAAATTTTCAGATGGAAAAAATTCCTATCGGAAAATCCGATCGTCTGTAGCAATTCTGACGCACAAAATTCAGACACATGCTTGGAAACAATTTGACGCATGCTCGTAAGCATTGAACTTAATTTTCTCAGCTCACCGTAGGGTTGTACATCACCGCGTTCTTGACGGCCGAAAGAACTTTTTTTGTGACTGTGTGTATGCAAACCAAGCTTGAGCGGAATTCCGTCAGAAAAAACATCCAAGGTTTTTCCGATGGAAAATGTGATCGTGTGTACGCAGCATGAGGGTTGTATTGTGTGAATGTTGGGCTTCTAATATGTATGTACACCAGCTGTGTTTGATTATAATTGGAACAATTTGTGTATGGAACTAATTAAAAAAAAAATGCTTTTATGAGGAAATGTGTGTTCTGGTACTGCTAAAGTCCCATTCAAGATAAATGTGTAGATATTATTTTAGGGATGTTGGTATTGTTCTCATATGGGATACTACCCTCCATATAGGTCTGTATATATATTTTTTTTTAATTACATTACACTAAAAAAAAAAATCCCAAAAATATTTTCATGCGAGGAGAGGGAGGAGTAGAGGACAGAGGAAAGGGAAGAAGAGAGGAAAGGGGAGAGGAGAGGAAAGGGGAGCGGAAATGAGAGGGGAAAGGAGAAGGGAAAGGGGAGATGAGTGAAAAGGAGAGGGGAAAGGCTAGAGGAGAGAAGAGGAGAGGAAAGGGGGGAGTAAAGGAGAGGAGCGGAGAGGAAAGGAAAGGAGAGAGGAAAGGGGAGAGGAGCGAGGAGAGAGAAAAAGAAGGATAGAGGAGAGGAGAGAATAAAGAGGGGAGAGGAGAGGTAGGAGGAAAGGAAGGAAAGGGGAGAGGAGGGAGAGGAGAAAAGAAGAGGGGAGGGGTCAGAAGAGAAGAGGAGGGGGGGCTGGGCTGAAGAAAGAAGAGGAGAGGGGAGGACAGAGGAAAGGAAAGGGGAGAGCAGAGAAGCGGAGAGGAGAGGGGAGGGCAGAGGAGAGGAAAGGGGAGGGTGGGGAGAGAGGAGAGGGAGGAGAGGAGAGGTGAGGAAAGGGGAGAGGAGGGGAAAGGAGAGGGTAAAGGAAAGGAGAAAGGGGAGATGAGTGAAAAGGGGAGGGAAAGGGTAGAGGAGAGAAGAGGAGAGAGGAAAGGGGAGAGTAGAGGAACGGAGAGGAAAGGAAAGGAGAGAGGAAAGGGGAGAGGAGAGAGGAAAGAGGAGAGGTGAGGAGAGGATAGAAGAAAGAGGGGAGAGGAGAAGAGAGGAGATGTAGGAGGACAGGAAGGAAAGGAGACAGGGGAGAGGAGAAGAGAGGAGAGGTAGGAGGAAAGGAAGGAACGGAGAGAGGGGATAGGAGAAGAAGAGGAGATTAAAGGTGAGAGGAGAGGAGAAATAAAGAGGGGAGGGTTCAGAAGAGAAGAGGAGAGGGGAGGGCTGGGCAGAGGAAAGAAGAGGACTGGGCAGAGGAAAGGGGAGAGCAGAGAAGGGGAGAGGAGAGAAAAGGGGAGAGCAGAGAAGAGGAAAGGAAAGGGGGGAGCAGAGAAGAGGAAAGGAAAAGGGAGGGGTGGGGAGAGAAGAGAGGAGAGGAGAGGTGAGGAAAGGGGAGGGCAGAGGAGAGGAGAAAAGGGGAGGGTTCAGAAGAGAAGAGGAGAGTGGAGGGGGGACTGGGCTGAGGAAAGAAGAAAGGAGGGCAGAGGAGAGAAAAGGGGAGAGCAAAAGAGAGGAGTGAGGAGGGCAGAGGAGAGGAAAGGGGAGGGCAGAATAGAGGAAAGGGGAGAGCAGAAGAAAGGAAAAGGGAAAGAGGAGAGCAAAGGGAGGAGGAGAAAAAAGAGAGAGGGGGGAATAGGAGAGGAAAGGAGAGGAGAGATGGGAGGAGAAGAGAGGAGAGGGGAGGAGAGGGGAGGAGAGAGGGTATAGGAGACAAAAGGAGAGAGGAAAGAATAGGACAGAAAAGGAGATAAGAGGGGAGGACCGAGGAGAGGAGAAGAGAGGAGAGGGGGAGAGGGAAAGAAAGGAAAGGAGAGAGCAGAGGAGAATAGGGGAAAGGGGAGAGAATAGGAGAAGAGAGGAAAGGGGAGAGGAAAGGGGGAGGAGAGGAAAAGAGAGAGGAGATGAAAGGAGAGAGGAGAGAAGAAGAGAGAAGATGAAAGGAGAGAGGGGAAGAGAAGAGAGTAGAGGAAAGGAGAGAATGAATGAAAGAGCAGGGGAGCAGATAGGAGAGGAAAAGGTGAAAAGAGAGTAGAGGAGAGGGAAGGAGAGGCGGAGAGGAAGGAAATGAGAGAGGGAAGGAGAGAGGAGGGGAGGGAGGGAAAAGGGGAGGGCAGAGGAGAGGAAAGGAGAGAACAGAGGATAAGAGAAGAGAGGAAGGAAAGGAGAGATAGGACAGGAGATGAGAGGAGAGAAGAGAAGAGGAAAGGAGAGGAGAGGAGAGAAGAGGATAAGAAACTGAAAAGGGGAGAGGAGGGAAGGGAAAGGAAGAGAGGCGAGGAGAGGCGAGGAGAGGCGAGAAGAGAAGAGAAGAGAAGTTGAGGGAACAGGAGAGTGGAGGGGAGGGAAAAGGAGGGGAGGAGAGGAAAGGAAAGGTGAGAGGAGAAGAAAGGAGAGAGGAGAAGAAAGGAGAGAAGAGAAGATGAGAGGAGAGCAGATGAGAGTAGAGAAGGGGAGGGTCGGGTTGGGGAGAGGAGAGCAGATGAAAGGAGAGGAGGGGAGGGGAGGGTTGGGTAGAAGAGAGTAGAGGTAGAATATGGGCTATTCTAATATCCAGTTGTTTTCTTCAGGTCCAGGAATGGAGGAGCGGCACTATCAGCTGATGGATGTTCCCTTGTAAACATCATTCTATTACATTCTACAATGAAGATGTGAGTTGTAGGTGATATAAATGATGAAGGGGTGAGGACATTGTCGGTGGAGGGGGTCGTAGTTACGCTCTGTATTGCTGTGTGATTTGCAGTTTGAATTGCCTGAACTTGTGGGAAATTTGGTGTCTGTAGAGATGGACCTCCTTTCTATAAGTAATAGTCTTTCCATTTGCACAATGGTGGGGATATTGCCTAGAATATTTTTCCTGTATCTGTGATTTTGTCCCCTCCTCCGGCTTGTTTCAGCCTCTCGCTCTCTTCATCATTGCTCAGCACAGACTTCCTGATAACAACATCGCACCATGCCTTACAAATGCATAGATAGAGCCATAAACAATGAAAATCAACATATGTCATATGTAGAGTTGAGCGGACACCTGGATGTTCGTTTTTTTTTAATTCAATGGGACAAGGACTTTTAGTAAAAAAAATGCGCGGAGGTCCCCCCAAATTCAATAACCAGACCCTTTAGGTCTGGTATGGATATTAAGGGGAACCCCGCCGTAAAAAATGTTTTAAAAAATTACGGCGGGGTTCCCCCTAAATATCCATAACCAGACTCTTCAGGTCTGGTGTGGATTTTAAGGGGAACTCCACCCCAAATAAAAATAAAAAATGGCGTGGAGTTCCCCCTAAAATCCACACCAGACCCGTTATCCGAGCACGTTGACCTGGCCGGCCGCAGAAAAGAGGGGGGGACAGAGTGCGGCCCCCCCTCTCCTGAACCGCACCAGGCCACATGCCCTCAACATTGGGAGGGTGCTTTGGGATGCCCAAGGGTCTCATCCCCACAACCCTTGCCCGGTGGTTGTGGGGGTCTGCGGGCGGGGGGGCTTATCAGAATCTGGAAGACCACTTTAACAAGGGGACCCGCAGATCCTGCCCCCCCCTATGTGAATTGGTAATGGGGTACTGTACTGTACCCCTACCATTTCACGAAGGAAGTGTAAATTCTTGTAAAAAAAACACACACACACACCGTAGAATAAAGTCCTTTATTTAATAAAAGAAAAGAAAAAAACTCCAGCGGTGATAAGTCTTCCCCCTTCCTGGGCTTCCCCAGTGACGTAGCAGAGGGTGCATCAGAGGGTGCGGGGTCACGTGACGGGTGGCCCTGCCTCCCCTATATAAGAAATGTCACACAGATTCAGCGCATCATTCGCTGGGCTGTGTCCAGCGGTGAGAGGAGGTCGGCGATGCTGCGCTCTGGATGGATGGATCTTCTCATCGCTGGAGATCACCCGCACCGGTCGCTGGATCACCCGCACCCGTCGCTGGATCTTCTCATCGCTGGAGATCACCCACACCCGTCGCTGGATCAGGGAACGAGTGGATTATCACCGCTGGAGTTTCTTTCCTTTTTTTTAATAATAAAGGACTTTTTTCTACGGTGTCTGTGTGTTTTTTTTTTTACAAGAATTTACACTTCCTCCGTGAAATGGTAGGGGTACAGTGTACCCCATTACCAATTCAAATGGGGGGGGCAGGATCTGGGGGTCCCCTTTGTTAAAGGGGTCTTCCAGATTCTGATAAGCCCCCCACCCACAGACCCCCACAACCACCGGGCAAGGGTTGTGGGGATGAGACCCTTGTCCCCATCAACATGGGGACAAGGTGCTTTGGGGGGCACCCCAAAGCACCCTCCCAATGTTGAGGGCATGTGGCCTGGTGTGGTTCAGGAGAGGGGGGGCGCACTCTGTCCCCCCCTCTTTTCTTTGGCCGGCCAGGTCAACGTGCTCGGATAACGGGTCTGGTTATGGATATTTAGGGGGAACCCCACGTCATTTTTTTTTTTACAATTGACGGCGGGGTTCCCCTTAATATCCATACCAGACCTAAAGGGTCTGGTTATTGAATTTGGGGGGACCTCCGCGCATTTTTTTTCCCGAACTCCGAACCCAGGCCCGAACTTTCAGCAATTTTCCGGGTCCGGATTCGGGAAAAACCCAAAGTCCATATCTTTACAGTTCGGGTTCGCTCAACTCTAGTCATATGGGTACAATGTTGTATGACCGCGCAATTGTCATGCAAAGAGTGAGAGCGCTGAAAGCTGGAAAATGGCCTGGGCAGGAAGGGGGTTCAAGTGCCGGTAGGCAAGTGGTTAAAATGAATTTAAGTGTGCGTTTGAAAAATACCGTTTGATATAACACATTGCAACATTTGATTTTTTAGGGTCTCTGCTAAAAAAAATATATATATAATATATACTGTAACTTTTTTTTTTTGGGGGGGGGGGGGGTTCTGAGTAATTTTCTAGCACACAAAATGATGCTTTTTACATGTAGGAGAGGAGTGCCAGGATTTGCCTGGGCTGGAAGTGGCTAACAGATCGAAAGGGAGCAAATAAGAGAAGTTCATTATTAGGTTGGGGGTGGAAATGTAGCGCTAAAATTATATACCAATGGAGTATACAGCGAAATATATAAAAAAACACTTATGCCCTGTACACACCGGTTTTCCTGACATGCCAAAACCCAACGTTTTCCCCAAACGTGATTCCTCTCAAGCCTGCCTTGCATACACACCTTCAGTCAAAAAAACCGCTCGACCAAAGCGCGGTGACGTACAACACGTAAGACGGCACTATAAAGGGGAAGTTCCATTCGAATGGCGCCACCCTTTGGGCTGATTATGCTAATTTACCGTCTCATAACTTGCTTCTGAGCATGCACGCTTCCCCCCCCCCCTCGTTAACCACTTGTCCACGGGAGGACGTCATATGACGTCCTCCACTTTGTGCAGTAATATCTGAATGATGCCTGCAGCTACAGGCATCATTCAGATATCGCCATCTTCAGCCGCCGATTCTGTGCACGATAAGAATGATCAAAGTGGCGGTTCCGACGCTTGATCGTTCCTTTAGCCAGCGGGAGGGGACGTCCCCCCCCTCCCGCCGCCATCCGGTGCTTCTCCAGGCTCTCCCGTGCCATCGGGGGCCAGGAGAGGGAATCGGTCGGTGCTGCCTGGAAAGCATAGAGATGACTGGTGACCAGATGGTCACCAGTCATCTCTATGACCATCGGAAGCCCGGGCGCGACGTTATGACGTCGCGCCCGGTACCCGGAAGTAAACAAAGCCGCAATCGTGGCTGTCGGCATGTGATCAGTGATTTTTTTTTCACCGATTTCATGCTTGTAAGCCTGGAGGAGAGATGTGGGGTCTTATTGACCACCCCACATCTCTCCATAAAGAGGACCTGTCACACTGATTCCTATTACAAGAGATGTTTACATTCCTTGTAATAGGAATAAAAGTGATCAAAAAATAAAAATAAAAAAAAAGTGTAAAAATAAAAAAAAATAAGTAAAATAGAAATAAAATATACATTTTTTTCAAAACGCTCCTGTCCCCGTTATCTCGCGCGCAGAAGCGAACACGCATGCAAGTGCCGCCCACATATGTAAACATCGTTCAAACCCCACATGTGAGGTATCGTCGCGTGCGTTAGAGCGTGTGCAACAATTCTAGAACTAGACCTCCTCTGTAACCCGAAAATAGTAACCTGTAAAAAATGTTAAAGCGTCACCTATGGAGATTTTTAAGTACCAAAGTTTGGCACCATTCCATGAGTGTGCGCAATTTTAAAGCGTGACATGTTAGGTATCTATTTACTCGGCGTAACATCATCTTTCACATTATACAAAAAAATTGAGGTAACTTTACTGTTTTGTTATTTCAAAGGCGTTTGAAAAATTATTGTGCCAATACCGTGCGAGAATAAAAGTTGCAATGACCGCCATTTTATTCCCTAGGGTGTCTGCTAAAAAATATATATATAATGTTTGGGGGTCCTGAGTAATTTTCTAGCAAAACAATTTAGATCTTTACATGAAGGGGAGAAGTGCCACAATAGGTCCGGTGGACTAGTGGTTAAGGGTACACACAACCGTTTTTCAAGACGAGAAAAGCAACGAGAAAAAATAGAGCAGGTTCTAAATTTTTAATGCCCATTTTTCTCGTCAAGAAAAATGCTCTGGAGCCTACACACAATTTAAAAAATGGCATTTTTCTAGTCATGAAAAATGGTCGTGTGTACGCGGCATTACGGGAAAAACAAGGCAGGAAAAAAAATAGAGCAGGTTCGAATTTTTTTTACGGGCAGTTTTCTCGTTGGAGCATACACACGACCCGTTTTCCCGACCAATCTAAAAAATGGCAGTTTTTTACTCGGGAAAACCGGTCGTGTGTACGAGGCATAACAATATGAACCCAATGGGGTAGAAAAAACAGTGGTAAGACACCAAAATAATGGCGAATAAATATGAAAAACGAAGTCCACAAATTAAATATATATAGTAGCAGTGTTCATCACTAACACTGTAATATCCACAGACATCCCCCCCACTGTAATATCCACAGACATCTCCCCCCACTGTAATATTGTTTTTAATCAATTATTCGATTAATTTTGATTAATTATAACGCACATACATTTCTCGGATCACCACCATATATAGTCCCCACTGTAATATCCACAGACATCTTCCTACACTGTAATATCCACAGACATCTCCCCACTGTAATATCCACAGACATCTCCCACTGTAATATCAACAGACATCTCTCCCACTGTAATCCACAGACATCTCTCCCCACTGTAATATCCACAGACATCTCCCCACTGTAATATTCACAGACATCTCCCCACTGTAATATCCACAGACATCTCCCCCACTGTAATATCCACAGACATCTCCCCCCACTGTAATATCCACAGACATCTCCCCCCACTGTAATATCCACAGACATCTCCCCACTGTAATATCCACAGACATCTCCCCCACTGTAATATCCACAGACATCTCCCCCCACTGTAATATCCACAGACATCTCCCCCACTTTAATATCCACAGACATCTCCCCCAGTGTAATATCCACAGACATCTCCCCACTGTAATATCCACAAACATCTCCCCCAGTGTAATATCCACAGACATCTCCCCACTGTAATATTCACAGACATCTCCCCACTGTAATATTCACAGACATCTCCCCACTGTAATATCCACAGACATCTCCCCACTGTAATATCCAAAGACATCTCCCCCACTGTAATATCCACAGACATCTCCCCACTGTAATATCCACAGACATCTCCCCCACTGTAATATCCACAGACATCTCCCCCACTGTAATATCCACAGACATCTCCCCCACTGTAATTTTTCACAGACATCTCCCCACTGTAATATCCACAGACATCTTCCCCACTGTAATATCCACAGACATCTCCCCCCACTGAAATATCAACAGACATCTCCCCAACTTTAATATCCACAGACATCTCCCCCAGTGTAATATCCACAGACATCTCCCCACTGTAATATCCACAGACATCTCCCCCAGTGTAATATCCACAGACATCTCCCCACTGTAATATTCACAGACATCTCCCCACTGTAATATTCACAGACATCTCCCCACTGTAATATCCACAGACATCTCCCTCACTGTAATATCCACAGACATCTCCCCCACTGTAATATCCACAGACATCTCCCCACTGTAATATCCACAGACATCTCCCCCACTGTAATATCCACAGACATCTCCCCCCACTGTAATATTCACAGACATCTCCCCCACTGTAATATCCACAGACATCTCCCCCACTGTAATATCCACAGACATCTCCTCACTGTATTAGAAGATTAGTGCTTGCTTAGTCTTACCAGAGAAGCCGGCCAAACACGAGCAGTTGAGGAGGGGTGATGACGTCAGCGTGCTGCTCTAGGCTCACCAAGATGGCCACCGCCACGGGAGCTAGGCCAAAGCCGTGGCCTTTCCTATAGCCGAGGCAGCAGTGGATCACGTGGTGTGCCGATCCGCATATGGTGACCCGTTCGGACCACGGATCATTTACGATCCGTTGCACCACTAGCACCGATCAAAAGAATTTTGATCGATCAAAAAAATTTACGATTAATCAAGGAATTAATCTTTAATTTCCACAACCCTAAATTAAAGCAATATGGGGAGCGTCCTAGTAGGACGAAATGCGTCGAGCCAGGTACACCGCTCCCCACATTGCTTTTATCTAATAGTGATCACTTTTTAGCTGTATGTTGGATATCTTCACCATGAGATTCTTCATCCATTTGTGATGAACACTGCTACCTTATATATTTAATTTGTGGACTTATTTTTTTTATATTTATTCACCATTATTTTGGTGTCTTACCACTGTTTTTTCTACCCTATTGGGTTCATATTGTTAGTGTTTTTTATATATTTCACTGTATACTTCATTGGTATATAATTTTCGCGCTACAATTCCACTTGTCCTTGAATCTTTGTCACATACTAGTGTAGCTGCTTTACCTTTTCTTTCTGTTGCGCATTAATCACTTCCATTCATTATTAGGTTTACTTACTGTTTCCTAACTTCTATTCTCATCTCTGGACAAATAGTAATATAGATAGTTGATATCACGACTTACCACAGCACTGTTACAATATTTTTATTTTCTGTAGATTAAAAAAAGAAGAATTTTTTAAGGTGGTTAAGATGCTACAAAGATGTCCATGGATCGAGAACCCAGAGGAGCACAAGCTGCTGCAGTAAGTATGTGTGACGCAGATACCATGTTCTCCTAAGACATCAATAAAAGCAGCACTTCCTTACCGCTGAACGCCATATGATGTCCTGGGCTTTCAGTGGAGATATCTGAATAATGGGTGCAGCTACAGACATCATTCAGATATTGTGACAGACTCACCCGGGACAGAGGCTTTTGGAGGGGACTGAATGCTAGACTCTTGCCTTGCGATCATGGGCCCTGGCATTTGGGGGAACGGTGCTCTTTGTGAGCTGTATGCCTGGGGCCCCTCTGTATGCCATATTAGAGTGACTGAGTCATACTGTTGGGACAGTGTAAGGAGATGCTAATGCCCTCACCTCCAGCCATCTGTCTGTTCTCTGTGCTAATCGACCCAGCTATTGTGTGAAGATGTCGCGTGTTTACACTTATGATAATGTGTATTGTATAGTAGGTGAGCGAGGAGACGTGACGTCTGCCCTGAAAGGTCATATCTATGAGTCACCTAGAAAATGATTAGTTAATTAGCTCATGTTAATTTATGTTCTGGTTACCTCCTCTTTAACTGTATATAAGATTGTATTTTTAGTTCTATTAAACACTCCGACCCAGATTCACGTACGACTTACGCCAGCGTATCTTCTGGTACGCCGCGTAAGTTCTAGGATGCGCCTTATTCTTGAAACAATATACGCCTGAATTTTGGCTTGATTTGACCGACGTAAGTCTCCTACGCCGTCGTATCTTGGGTGCATATTTACGCTGGCCGTTAGGGGCGCTTCCATTGATTTACGCGTCAAATATGTAAATGACCTATATACGCCAAATCACGAATGTACTTGCGCCCGTCGCAGTAAGCAACGCCGTTTACGTAAGGCGTACGTCCGGCGTAAAGTTATCCCACCTAAAGCAGGGGTAAGTCATGTTAGGATATGGACGTCGGAACAGCCATCGTATTTTACGTTGTTTACGTAAGTCATACGTGAATGGGGCTGGGCGTAGGTAACACTGAGCATGCGCCGTTCGTTCGGCCATTCATTTACATGGGGTCACGGTTAATTTTAATACAACACACCCACTACCTTCCTAATTTGAATTAGGCGGGCTTACGCCGGCCCATTTACGCTACGCCGCCGTAACTTAGGGAGCATGTGCTTTGTGAATAATGGTCTTGCCTCTCTATGTTACGTCGGCGTAGCGCATATGAGATGCGCTACGCCCGCTCAAAGATACGCCACTGTACGTGAATCTGGCCCTCCATGTTCAGCAGACAAACAAGTCTCCTCTCGTTGTGTGCTTGTAAGCAGCTGGAATATCTGATATCTATATCCAGACTGATAGGAAGCGGTGTATGACGGAAGCACTCAAGAGGCGTGTGGTACGTTCCGTTACAAATATCTTTTCTTTTCTGCCGGAAATTCCCTGCACCGTAAAAAACAATGATAGTGGCAGTTCAGCAGCTTGATTGTTTTTACAGGTGGCGGGAAGGGACAACCCCCCCTGGAAATGTCACACTGGACCTCATGCAACTTGTATTCTGTCACTCTCGGCTCTTCCTCAGGGCCGTCTTAAAGCGGATCTCCACTCTAAAGTGGAGTCCCGCTGATCGGCACCCTCCCCCCCTCCGGTGTCACATTTGACACCTTTCAGGGGGGAGGGGGGTGCAGACACCTGTCTACAGACAGGTATCTGCACCCACTTCCGGCCCTACGATACGGGCAAAGGACGGGTTTTTTTTCCCCTTCCCGTCCGTCCCCCGTTGTGTGCTGGGAACACTCGGCTCCCAGCACACAGCGGGAGCCAATCGGCGGGCGCAGCGCGACTCGCGCATGCGCCGTAGGGAACCGGGCAGTGAAGCCGGAGCGCTTCACTTCCTGGTTCCCTCACCGTGGATGGAGGGGGGAGCAGCAGGGTGACGAGCGATCGGCTCGTCATCTGCTGCGATCACCGCTGGACTCCAGGACAGGTAAGTGTCCTTATATTAAAAGTCAGCAGCTGCAGTATCTGTAGCTGCTGGCTTTTAATATATTTGTTTAGTGGCACATCCGCTTTAATAACGTCATGGACCTCTGGGCAAAGTAATGCACTGGGGCTTCTACCAGCTTTCCCCAATTTCCACACCAACTTTCAAGAAATAAAGTATAAATAGTTGATAGAATTAAACATCTATTCATTAGTACTGGTCAACACAAAGGGCACAGTACATGGGGGATGCAGAATGACACAGTATGGGGTGAGGGGTCTGGAGGGCACAACACTAGGATCAGGAGGGCACAGTATAGATTCTGGTGTGCTTCCTGGGACAAGACCCTATCGGGACAGTTTAGTAAAAAGCATGACTGTTCCAGCAAATCCGGGACAGTTGGCAAGTATGATGTAATGCAAGATTATTGTGCCCCCCCCCCATGTACCTGGGGCCTCTGGGCAGTGCCCAGAAGTGCCCTTGCATTAAGATGGCCCCGCTCTTCCTCCAGACTCTGGGACCTTGATTTCCAAATTAAATGCATTTTCCACAGTAAGTGATGATTTGGGGAGCCATGTCATCTGCTGGTGTTGGTCCACTGTTTTATGAAGTCCAAAGTCATCTCAGCCCTCTGCCAGGCAAATGTACAGCACGTCATGCTTCCCTCTGCTGACCAGATTTATGAAGATGCCGATTTCATTTTCCAGCAGGCTCCTGCCACATTGCCAAAAGTACCAATCCCTGGTTTAATGATCATGGGATCACTGTGCTTGATTGGACAGCAAACTCGCCTGACCTAAACCCCATAGAGAATCTGTGGGGTATTGTCAAGAGGAAGGTGAGAAACACCAGACCCAACAATGCAGACAAGCTGAAGGCCGCTATTAAAGCAACCTGGGTTTCCATAACACCTCAGCAGTGCCACAGGCTGATCGCCTCGATGCCACGTAACATGCAAAGGAGCCCTGACCAAGTATTGAGTGCATACTATACTGCACATGGACATACTTTTCAGTAAGCCAACATTTGTGTATTAAAAACCCTTTATTTTACTGGTCTTTTGTAATATTCAAATTTTCTGAGATACTGAACTTTGGGTTTTCATTAACAGTAAGCCTTAAAATGATTGTAAAGGTTTATTTTCCCCCTAAAAATAGCAAACATGTTATACTTACTTGCTCTGTGCAAGGGTTTTGCACAGAGTGGCCCCGATCCTCCTCTTCTGGGGCCCCCCACTGGTGCTCCTGGCTGCTCTGCTTCATTGAGTGCCCCCACGTAAACAGGTGGGGACTGTCACACCTTACACACACCTCTCCCCGTTCTTCAGCTCCTGGGACGGTTGGCGGGACACCGGCAGCGATCGGGTCCCGCGGGCGCGGTCACGGAGCATTGGCGGCGCGCGCAACCCACGGCTGGCCACTTAAAGAGGACGTACCCATACGTGATTGTGTCCAGCCGTGCCATTCTGCCGACGTAACTTGGCGTTAGGCGGTCCTTAAGTGGTTAATGCACTAATGCTTCTTAAAGTGGAGGTTCACCCAGAAATAACGTTTTTTCCCCTTAGATTCCTGCTCATTTTGTCTAGGGGAATCGGCTAGTTGTTTTAAAATCGAAGCTGTACTTACCATTGTAGAGAGCGATCTTCTCCGCCGCTTCCGGGTATGGGCTGCGGGACTGGGCGTTTCTATTTTGATTGACAGTCTTCCGACGGTTGCATCCATCGCGTCACGATTTTCCGAAAGTAGCCGAACGTCGGTGCGCAGGCGCAGTATAGAGCCGCACCGACGTTCTGCTTCTTTCGGCTACTCGTGACGCGATGGATGTGACCGTCGGAAGCCTGTCGGAAGACTGTCAATCAAAATTGGAACGCCCAGTCCCGAAGACCCATACCCGGAAGCGGTGGAGAAGATGTATCTCTACAACGGTAAGTACAGCTTCGATTTTAAAACAACTAGCCGATTCCCCTAGACAAAATGAGCATCAATCTAAGGGTAAAAAATTTTTTATGGGTGAACTCCCGCTTTAAGCTAAAATTCACTCACCATTCATTCGATTCCCATTCATTCGAGTCAAGAGACATCACCATTCTGTAAATTCTCAGGTCAGCATCCCAGCAATCACTGCCCGCCGACACCCTCACAGGCTGTTTTTATTATCACCAAAGATCTCACAAACAGGAAGTGATGGCTGCATCAGCTAATCACCTCCCCCATGGAAGTGGTCATCACAGGATGTCCCCTTCACACAGGAAATGTCCATTTAAGGGCATCCCTCTAACAGGATGTCCAATACAATACATGAATACTATACAATGCTGGCTAAAGTCTTATGGGCCTGTCCGGGCAGGCAAAGCATGTATGCTCCTAGCAAACAAAGCAGTATTGCTTTAAAATATGGTCATATGCCGCGCAGATTTTAGCCTGCAGTCGGTGTAACGAGGTTCCTGAATCAGGAGCACTCGTTACACCGGAGCAAGTAAGCACTTGCGCTGCGTAACCTATGGTTGCGCGGGCGCAAGTGCTTCTTGAATCTGGGCCATTGTGTTCAACAGAAACATATGGTATAACCCCCTGGGAGAAGACACATGCTCATCATCTTTTGATGTGAGACCTGTTTCCTTTTCCAACGATCCCTGAATGTGTCCTGACGAAGCTTAATGGCGAAACGAGTTGATGTACAGGGGCTTACTTCCTATCATGTATTTGTTTAATATGTGCTAGTTTAACTCTCCCCATGCTTTTTGTACCATGTACTGTATCTAATAAATATTATTCTGATAAGTTTGTATATTCACCACTGCTCATTTTTGCCCTTAAAGTCCGACCTTGGGTTATCCTTGCCCTCTCTTCATACGGATGTGGCCATAGGAGTGCTTTTCTTCAAATTTTCAATCCTGAAGCTTGTTCTCTTGAAAAACATCTCAGCGCATATTGTTTTGTCCATCAGACTTATATTCTGAATACCTGTATCTGAGTTGTTGAAATAACATTTAAAGTTTGTAATTTACATAAGACAATCATATGTGGAGTGCAGGCTCCGTCTAGTGTTCTTTTTTGGTATTGCTTAACCACTTAAGGACCCCTTCACGCCGATATACGTCGGCAGAATGGCACGGCTGGGCACATCAACGTACCTGTACGTTGCCCTTTAAGCCAAGCCGTGGGGTCGCGGGCGTGTGCACGGGACCCGGTCCGAAGCTCCGTGACCGCGGGCGCGGGACCCGTGGACCCGATCGCCAATGGAGTCCCGCGATTGGTCCCCGTTCTTCACTGTGGCGCTGTCATCGATCGTGTGTTCCCTTTTATAGGGAAACACAATCGATGACGTCACACCTACAGCCACACCCCCCTACAGTTAGAAACACAAATTAGGTCACACATAACCCCTTTCAGCGCCCCCTTGTTGTTAACTCCCAAACTGCAATTGTCATTTTCACAGTAATCAGTGCATTTTTAATGCATTTTTTGCTGTGAAAATGACAATGGTCCCAAAAATGTGTCAAAATTGTCCGAAGTGTCCGCCATAATGTCGCAGTCACGAAAAAAATCACTGATCGCCGCCATTAGTAGTAAAAAAAAAAATCTTAATAAAAATGCAATAAAACTATCCCCTATTTTGTAAACGCTATACATTTTGCGCAAACCAATCGATAAACGCTTATTGCGATTTTTTTACCAAAAATAGGTAGAAGAATACGTATCGGCCTAAACTGAGGAAAAACATATGTTTTTATATATTTTTGGGGGATATTTATTATAGAAAAAAGTAAAAAATATTGCATTTTTTTCAAAATTGTCACTCTATTTTTGTATATAGCGCAAAAAATAAAAACAATACCACCAAAAGAAAGCTCTATTTGTGGGGAAAAAAGACGCCAATTTTGTTTGGGAGCCACGTCGCACGACCGCGCAATTGTCAGTTAAAGAGACGCAGTGCCGAATCGCAAAAACTGGCCAGGTCCTTTAGCTGCCTAAAGGTCCGGCTCTTGAGTGGTTAAGTACTGTTATTTAACCACTTGCCGCCCGCCAATGACATATTGACGGCGGCAAAGTGGTTGTCTGATCCTGACCGGACGTCATATGACGTCCTCAGGATTCTGAGCCGCTGCGCCCCGCAACACCGATCTCGGTAAAGAGTCTCTCACGGAGACTCTTTACCACGTGATCAGCCGTGTCGAATCACGGCTGTTCACGATGTAAACAGGAAAAGCCGTTGTCGGCTCTTCCTCACTCGCGTCTGACAGACGCGAGTAGAGGAGAGCCGATCTGCTATCAGTGCCCATCTGTGCCACCCATAAGTAGCCATCAGTGCCACCCATAAGTGCCACCCATGAGTGCCCATCTGTGCCGCCTATGAGTGCCCAGTGCTGCCCATCAGTGCCCATCAGTGCCGCCCATGAGTGCCCATCAGTGCCGCCTATGTGTGCCCATCAGTGCCGCCTATGTGTGCCCATCAGTGCCGCCTATGTGTGCCCATCAGTGCCGCCTATGTGTGCCCATCAGTGCCGCATACAAGCGCCGCCAATCAGTGCCACCTCATCTGTGCCCGTCAGTACTACCTCATCGATGCCCATCAGTGCCATCTCATCGGTGCCCATCAGTGCCGCCATATCAGTGCCCGTAATTGAAAGAAAACGTACTTATTTACAAAAAAATTAACAGAAAAAAATAAAAACATATTTTTTTTCAAAATTTTCAGTCTTTTTTTAGTTGTTGCGCACAAAAAAAAAATCGCAGAGGTGATCAAATACCACCAAAAGAAAGCTCTATTTGTGGGGAAAAAAGGACGCCAGTTTTGTTTGGGTACAGTGTAGCATGACCGCGCAATTGCCATTCAAAGTGCGACAGTGCTGAAAATTGGCTTGGGCGGGAAGGTGTATACGTGCCCTGTATGGAAGTGGTTAATTACTGTATGTGTTTAGTTAAGAAAGTTGTTAGTAAGCAGGGAATTCTGGGTAGAATCATCACAGGAAGTGAAAAACAACCACTATGCTTTGAGAAGACACTGCAGGGAGAAGGACATGTCTTGCTCAACCTATCACCATCACCCCTTAGAGAATTTAAAAAGTATGGGCCAGATTCTCAGAAGAGTTACGACGGTGTATCTCAGGAAACACCGTCGTATCTCTGTTTTTGGCCCCGGGTATCTATGCGAGTGATTCCTAGAATAATTTTCGCATAGATACGGCGTAGATCCGACAGGTGTAAGTCACTTACACCGTCGGATCTTAGATGTAATGCAACGCTGGCCGCTAGGTGGCGTTTACGTTCAGTTCTCATTTGACTATGCAAATGAGCCTGATACGCCGATTCCCGAACGAATTTGCGCCGCGTCGTCATCATTTACATAGTTTCCGTAAGCATAAGGTTACCCCTGCTATATGAGGGGTAACCTTACGCCAGTCTGCCGTATGCCATGTTAAGTATGGCGTCGGGTCAGTGTCGTCTTTTTCCGTCGGTTACGTAGTTTTACTAAGTCGTTCGCGAATACGACTTTACGTCAATGACGCTCACGTCAGTGTCATTGACGTTTTCCGTCGTGAGCTGGAGCATGCGCACTGGGCTATTTTTCCGCCTGGCACATGCGCAGTTCGATCGGCGCGGGGGCGCGCCTAATTTGAATACAAGCCGCCCCCTTTGAATTACGCGGCCATACGCCGGGCCATTTACACTACGCCGCCGCAAATTACGGAGCAAGTGCTTGGAGAATACGCCACTTGCTCCAGTAAGTTGCGGTGGCGTGGTTTAAATGGCTTACACTACGCCAACGCCGATTCTATGAGAATCTGGCCCCATGTTTTTACTATCACATCTTGTATTGTATATCATTGTTTCTGCTATGTATGCTGTATTGTATGCAATAGTGTACTTATTGAGGTTTATTTCTATTATTTTGTAGTTTCACCTAGCTTGTTCTAATAAACTGAGATCAAAGAAATATGGTATCTGAAGTTTATGGGATAAGAAGGTTTAGCTGAATGTCCTTGAGACAGAACACATATGGTCGCTCTCATTGGGCTGCTTCAACAACTTCACTTTTAAATATACACTCACAAAAGAGAGAGCGGAACCTATAAGTTTGATGACTGTATCTCCCAGGATTTATTACCTTATTTTCACTTTCTGTTTAGGAGAAACTTCCAGACGTGTTGCAATACCTCCTACTCAATGATTGTGACACAGGAGAACACTGAGATGGGTCAAACCATTCAATACGAGGTAGAAAAACGAACCAAAAATGTCACTGAGGAACTTTACAATCTCTTTCCAAAGGTGAGTGTGGGAGGGAAATTTCATAAATGTATATTTGATTTTACACAGAGATCAAACTCGCTGTAGGAGTATATTCCCCTGTCTGGATATCTTCCACTTGGTTGTCTTGCTTCCATGCAACTCCCAGACTTGAACTCAAGTGATTCAAAGACCAAGGAATTGGATTGCTTTCATGGGCGTCCAGCTTATCTCACGCAGATGCCAACAGCTTGACACAACTACCATATATACTCGAGTATAAGCCGACCTGAGTATAAGCCGAGGCACCTAATTTTACCACAAAAAAACTGGGAAAACGTATTGACTCGAGTATAAGCCTAGGGTGAGAAATCAACAGCTACTGTAAGTGGAAAAGAGGGTCAACAATGCCCATTTGCAGCCTCACGGTGTCCATCTGCATGCCTCAGCCTCCGTCACTGTGTCCATCTGCATGCCTCAGCTTCCCTTACTGTGTCCATCTGCATGCCTCAGCCTCCCTTACTGTGTCCATCTGCATGCCTCAGCCTCCCTTACTGTGTCCATCTGCATGCCTCAGGCTCCCTTACTGTGTCCATCTGCATGCCTCAGCCTCCCTTACTGTGTCCATCTGCATGCCTCAGCCTCCCTTACTGTGTCCATCTGCATGCCTCAGCTTCCCTCACTGTGTCCATCTGCATGCCTCAGGCTCTCTTACTGTGTTCATCTGCATGCCTCAGCCTCCCTCACTGTGTCCATCTGCATGCCTCAGCCTCCCTCACTGTGTCCATCTGCATGCCTCAGCCTCACTCTCAAGTACCTGATCGGCGTCTGCCGTTGTGCCCGTGTTGTCCCCATCTGTAGCCTTATCTCCTGGCGTTGTCCCCATCTATGGCCTTATTATCTCCAGCGCTGTGATATACTATACTATACTATACTATACTATATATAAAAAAACATTTGTTTTCCTCAGTTTAGGCCGATACGTATTCTTCTACATATTTTTGGTAAAAAAAAAAAAATCGCAGTAAGCATTTATTGATTGGTTTTCGCAAAAGTTATAGCGTTTACACGTTTGTTTTCTAGTAATGGCGGCGATCTGCAATTTTTTTCGTGACTGCGACATTATGGTGGACACATCGGACACGTTAGACACATTTTTGGGACCATTGTCATTTTCACAGTGAAAAGTGCTATAAAAATGCACTGATTACTGTGGAAATTACAATGGCAGTGAAGGGGTTAACCACTAGGGGCCGCTGAGGGGTTAAGTGTGCCCTAATGGAGTGATTATTACTGTAGGGGGGCGTGGCTGTAGGCGTGACATTACTGATCATCGTTCCCTATATCAGGTAACAGACGATCAGTGTCACTGCCACACAGAAGATTGGGGGAGGTTTGTTTACACTCACCTCTCCTCGTTCTTCAGCTCCTGTGACCAATCGCGGGACACAGGCAGCAATCGGGTCCCGTGGGCGCGGTCACGGAGCATCGGACTGGGTCGTGTGCACGCGCCGGCGGCACGAGCGTGACCCACGGCTGGGCTCTTAAAGACGACGTACCTGTGCCCAGCCATGCCATTCTGCCGAAGTATATCGTCGGTAGGAGGTCCTTAAGTGGTTAACCCAGATACATCACTACTAATGTTGAGGATCATCGAAGGCACTGACCAAACTTTCTCTATCGTGTCAGCGTGGCCAAACCAGGTCGCAGCACGCCGACTTCGAGGACTACCTTCCAACACTGATACCCATCTCCCAATGCCAGTTAAACCTCGATTAACAGCATCCACCGAGGATCCCATACCGTGATGGGTCCCCACTTAAGCCATAATGATCTTAATTTGTACTGCCTCCGAAGATCCCCAACCACTACCCCCAACCCCAAATTGCACAATACGCATATACATAACCAAAATAGGGAGGGAGGGTGGGAGCTGTTCCATAGTCCGGTGACAAGAGACTGACCACCGGACCCTGGCCCCTCCTACCACCAGGAAGTGACAAAACAGGCCACCCCCTACCCTGGTCAGCCATCCTCCCCTGGGTTTAACCCCTATCCTTGCCGGCTTCATCCCTGCTGCCCTGTCATGCCAGCCCTCGCCTAGCCTGTGTCTCACCCCGGGCTTCTCTGATGTATAGATACCGGGGGACGGATTCAGATAGTGCCGGCCGTCGTATCTATGCGCCTGATTCAGAGAATCAGTTACGCATAGATATCCCTAAGATCCGACTGTTGTAAGTGTCTTACACCGTCGTATCTTAGGCTGCATTATCACGCTGGCCGCTAGGTGGCGCTTGCGTATAGTTACGCAAGGAATATGCTAAATAGGTATTTACGCCGATTCAGAAACGTACGTCCCGCCGGCGCATTTTTTTACGTAGTTTACGTTAGGCTTTTTTCGGCGTAAAGTTACCCCTGCTATATGAGGCGTAGCTAATGTTAAGTATGGGCGTCGTTCCCGCGCCGAGTTTTGAAAATTGTACATCGTTTGCGTAAGTCGTTCGCGAATAGGGCTTTGCGTAAGTTACTTTCACATCGATACCAATGGGGCTTTGCGGCGTAATTTCGAGCATGCGCACTGGGATTTTTTCACGAACGGCAAATGCGCCGTTCAGAAAAAAACGTCAAATACGTGGGGTCAAGTCAAATTTAAATAAAACATGCCCCCAACATCTCCATTTGAATTAGGCGGGCTTACGCCGCAACACATACGTTACGCCGCCGTAACTAAGGGCGCAAGTTCTTTCTGAATACGGAACTTGCGCCCAAAGTTACCTCTGCGTAACGTTACGCCCGCAGAAAGATGCGCTCATCTTTCTGAATCCGGCCCCAGATCTTTATATCCATAACAATGTAAAGGAACTTCAAATTTCAGGAAATCATATAGATAAGAGAAGAAAAAGCCTCATAGTGTAAAACTGCATGGATTTATTAACCTCTTCAGCCCCGGAAGGTTTTTACCCCTCTTCCTGAGCAGAGCACTTTTTACAAATTGGCACTGCGTTGCTTTAACTAACAATTGCGCGGTTGTGCGACGCTGCACCCAAATAAAATTGGCATCCTTTTTCCTCCCCACAAATAGAGCTTTCTTTTGGTGGTATTTGATCACCTTCGTGGTATTTTTTGCGCTATAAACAAAAGAACAGCGACAATTTTGAAAAAAAAAAACACAATGGGCCAGATTCAGATACAATGGCGTATCTTTTGGCCGGCGTAGCGCATCCCATTTGCACTACGCCGACGTAACATAGTGAGGCAAGTACAGTATTCATAAAGCACTTGCTCCGTAAGTTACGTTGGCGTAGGGCAAATGGGCCGGCGTAACCCCTCCTAATTCAAAGTAGGCATGTAATAGGCGGGCTACATTTAAATTAACCGTGACCCCATGTAATGAGGGCCGTTCGTACGGTGTATGCGCGCGCATGCTCAGAATCACGTTGCAAATACTCCCTACGTAACGACGTCGGCTCAATGCTTTCAACGTTAACGTAACCTACGCCCAGCCCCATTCACGTACGCTTACGCGAACTACGTAAAATACGACGGCTGTTCCGTCGTCCATACCTTGCATGGGCTGCGCCACCTAGAGAGGTGTTTTATCTTTACGTATGTCTTACGTAAACGGCGTAGCTTACTGCGACGGGCGTACGTACGTTCGTGAATCGGCGTATCTTGCTCATTTACATACGTAAATCAACGTACACGCCCCTAGCGACCAGCGTAAATAGGCAGCGAAGATATTACGGCGTAGGAGACTTACGACGGTCTTATCTTGGCCAAATTCAGGCGTATCTGGTTTCCAGAATATTACGACGGCGTATCTACTTATACGCCGTCGTAAGTCTCTCTGAATCCGGCCCAATATCTTTTACTTTTTGCTATAATAAATATCCCATTTTTTTTTTAAAAAAAACAAATGTTTTCCTCAGTTTAGGCTGATACGTATTCTTCTACATATTTTTGGTAAAAAAAAATCGCAATAAGCGTATATTGATTGGTTTGCGCAACAGTTATAGCGTCTACAAAATATTTTTTTTTTTAGTAGTAATGGCGGCGATCTGCGATTTTTATCGGGACTGCAATATTATGGCGGACACATCAGACACATTTTTGGGACCATTGTCATTTATACAGCGATCAGTGCTATAAAAATGCACTGATTACTGTATAAATGTCACTGACAGGGAAGGGGTTAACACTAGGGGGTGATCAAGGGGTTAAATGTGTTCCCTAATGTGTGTCCTAACTGAAGGGGGGATTGGACTTACTAGCAAAAATGACAGATCACTGTTCATACATTGTATGAACACACGGTCAGTCATTTCTCCCCTAATAGAACCGGGATTACACACACAGATTCTGGTTATAACTGTGGCACAAGTGATCATTAGTGCCCGACGGTCATGGTTTTACACCAACGTCTGTATGTGAAAATACGCTCTGATGAGCGCATTACAGCAAAACCGACACTGGGGGACATCTGACAGCATACATTAATAACAATTTCCAGAAGGTAAACTGCAGAGGGCACTCAACCACAGCGGCATTGCAAGGAGAGAGGAGGTCAAGAGAAACGTGGTTAATCTATGGTTTTCTGGGTCACTAAGTGCAGTCTGTAGGTGGCACACGACTGAGGCGGCAATGCAGAAGGGGAAGGACGCTTACCAGAAGGCAAGCAGTTAGGGCGGATGGCTATAACCCAGCCTAGGCCTTTAATCCTTGAGGTTTGCACCAGGAAGCCCTCCGTCCTCTGAGTATGTTGTTCTCAGCTCCACCGTATTTAAATGCAAACAAAAAAGAGAGCACAAATAGCGTGATACTGGGACAAAAATCCTAGCAATAGTGCCTAAGGTCCACACCACCTAGTGACAACTTCGCATAAGTGACCCTCCACCAATTACAGAGGCCGCTTACCAGAAGGCAAACGGTTAAGGCGAAATGGCTATGACCCAGCCCAGGCCTTTCTCCTTGTAGTAGGGGGTCCTTCTTCCCCTCTGCGTGATGTCCTGGAAATGGTTAATACATGCAGTCCACACCACCCAGTGAACCTAATAATGAAGTGTGCCTCCACCAACCAGAGAGGCCGCTTACCAGAAAAAGACCGTTTCAGGCAGATGGCTATGACCCAGCCTAGGTCTTTGGCTCCTTGCGGTGGGAAGTCCTCCGTCCCCTAAGCGTAAGGTTTTCAACTCCCCCGTTTGAGATGTTTAAATGAAGAGAAAAACGCACATAGCGTAACTCTGAGACAGTACTTTTAATTAAAAAAGGTAAAAGGTACTCACAATATGAGCGGATAAAACAGGTGTAACAAAATAATTGCCAGCCGGCATAACAGGAGCCCTACTCCTTGGCGTGGTGACGTCACTGCGTGATCCTCCCAGACGCGTTTCGTCGCTATTGGACATTGTCAAATGGGGGTAGGGCCATGCAGTAATTCACCTTCTATAAATAGACCAGCCACCTATTGTGAACGGCTGGTATTGAGTCCAGGTACGCCATCTTTGATGTGGTAAACCCTGCCCATAATTGAACAGTAAAAAAACCCTAGGAGGGACATTACATCTTGGATCCTAATCGTGACCTGGATATTGCCCACCTCCATAGCGGGACTACGAAACCTCTTAAAGAAGACCGGTGACGGGGGGAGCTCATGGGAAAATCAGCGGGGAGGAAGTTATGTCTGGCACCGGACATTCCCTCCACGTGAGCTCACCACCTCCATCTAGTGTCCATTAATGAGATAACCCCATCTCATGCAAAGCATGAAAGTAAATTAAACAGCACCAAATATTCAAACGGACTTCATCCACCCCCTTATGGAGTCATTAGAAGCCTGTATTGTGTAGAATCTGGTTATCTGGAATAAATAACATAAAAAATACACTACTCACTAGCGTGAACCTACTCCAAAAAAAGGTGAGAGGACATATTATAGTCCTCAGAACTGTAATTTAAACAGTGTAATACTCAAAACTATATTAAGAAAAGAAACCCCATATTGTGGGACAATACAAATAAATTTATTCCCTCTCGCTTCTATCCACTGTCGCCAGTGCAAATCTTACTCGTGACTTCATGTGAATCAAACTAATTAATTAATTAAATAAATATTTAGGTGTGTAAAGGGGCAAGGCCCACTATTATAAAAATTCAAAGTGACTAGACCTGTGATCTGTCCAGTGTTAATTAACCCCCAAAAAACTTTTATATTTTCTTTTTTTTTAAAAACCCAGAATGTAACTAGGTGAATAGCTCTATAAAATTATCAAAAAAGTCATAAATCCAGACTTGATGGCAGGGCTTCACTGAAGCCCTAAACTGCAGCAAAACATATTAGAAAAAAATGTTACTCCTGCCCTCATACAGCCGATCACATTAGGCTTAACATCAGGCATTGTTGATAAAAGCATTAACATCTGTTTCTATGTTCAGGCCGAAGGGTGTATAAGTTTTAAGGCGAAAAATCCATCCCATTTCCATCTGTGAAATTTCACGTACCAAATTCCCTCCTCTCCAATGGGGTTTGTATTTATCAATCCCTAAGAACAGCGTGCTGGAGGGATCTTTTTTATGTTTGAGTCTATAGTGGTTTGAAACGGAATGGTGCCTAAACCCAGACAATATGTTCGTGATATGCTCATTAACGTGTATTTGGAATGCCCGTTTGGTGCGGCCCACGTACTGGAGACCGCATGGACATTGTACCAAATAGACCTCCACGGCAACGGGGAAGGAGTTTAAAATCAAACCATGTGTGACCTGTGCCTCTGTAGGCGTGGTCTATTTGGTACAATGTCCATGCGGTCTCCAGTACGTGGGCCGCACCAAACGGGCATTCCAAATACACGTTAATGAGCATATCACGAACATATTGTCTGGGTTTAGGCACCATTCCGTTTCAAACCACTATAGACTCAAACATAAAAAAAGATCCCTCCAGCACGCTGTTCTTAGGGATTGATAAATACAAACCCCATTGGAGAGGAGGGAATTTGGTACGTGAAATTTCACAGATGGAAATGGGATGGATTTTTCGCCTTAAAACTTATACACCCTTCGGCCTGAACATAGAAACAGATTTTAATGCTTTTATCAACAATGCCTGATGTTAAGCCTAATGTGATCGGCTGTATGAGGGCAGGAGTAACATTTTTTTCTAATATGTTTTGCTGCAGTTTAGGGCTTCAGTGAAGCCCTGCCATCAAGTCTGGATTTATGACTTTTTTGGTTATTTTATAGAGCTATTCACCTAGTTACATTCTGGGTTTTTTAAAAAAAAGAAAATATAAAAGTTTTTTGGGGGTTAATTAACACTGGACAGATCACAGGTCTAGTCACTTTGAATTTTTATAATAGTGGGCCTTGCCCCTTTACACACCTAAATATTTATTTAATTAATTAATTAGTTTGATTCACATGAAGTCACGAGTAAGATTTGCACTGGCGACAGTGGATAGAAGCGAGAGGGAATAAATGTATTTGTATTGTCCCACAATATGGGGTTTCTTTTCTTAATATAGTTTTGAGTATTACACTGTTTAAATTACAGTTCTGAGGACTATAATATGTCCTCTCACCTTTTTTTGGAGTAGGTTCACGCTAGTGAGTAGTGTATTTTTTATGTTATTTATTCCAGATAACCAGATTCTACACAATACAGGCTTCTAATGACTCCATAAGGGGGTGGATGAAGTCCGTTTGAATATTTGGTGCTGTTTAATTTACTTTCATGCTTTGCATGAGATGGGGTTATCTCATTAATGGACACTAGATGGAGGTGGTGAGCTCACGTGGAGTATTAGTGGAGGGAATGTCCGGTGCCAGACATAACTTCCTCCCCGCTGATTTTCCCATGAGCTCCCCCCGTCACCGGTCTTCTTTAAGAGGTTTCGTAGTCCCGCTATGGAGGTGGGCAACATCCAGGTCACGATTAGGATCCAAGATGTAATGTCCCTCCTAGGGGTTTTTTTACTGTTCAATTATGGGCAGGGTTTACCACATCAAAGATGGCGTACCTGGACTCAATACCAGCCGTTCACAATAGGCGGCTGGTCTATTTATAGAAGGTGAATTACTGCATGGCCCTACCCCCATTTGACAACGTCCAATAGCGACGAAACGCGTCTGGTAGGATCACGCAGTGACGTCACCACGCCAAGGAGTAGGGCTCCTGTTATGCCGGCCGGCAATTATTTTGTTACACCTGTTTTATCCGCTCATATTGTGAGTACCTTTTACCTTTTTTAATTAAAAGTACTGTCTCAGAGTTACGCTATGTGCGTTTTTCTCTTCATTTAAACATCTCAAACGGGGGAGTTGAAAACCTTACGCTTAGGGGACGGAGGACTTCCCACCGCAAGGAGCCAAAGACCTAGGCTGGGTCATAGCCATCTGCCTGAAACGGTCTTTTTCTGGTAAGCGGCCTCTCTGGTTGGTGGAGGGTCACTTCATTATTAGGTTCACTGGGTGGTGTGGACTGCATGTATTAACCATTTCCAGGACATCACGCAGAGGGGAAGAAGGACCCCCTACTACAAGGAGAAAGGCCTGGGCTGGGTCATAGCCATTTCGCCTTAACCGTTTGCCTTCTGGTAAGCGGCCTCTGTAATTGGTGGAGGGTCACTTATGCGAAGTTGTCACTAGGTGGTGTGGACCTTAGGCACTATTGCTAGGATTTTTGTCCCAGTATCACGCTATGTGTGCTCTCTTTTTTGTTTGCATTTAAATACGGTGGAGCTGAGAACAACATACTCAGAGGACGGAGGGCTTCCTGGTGCAAACCTCAAGGATTAAAGGCCTAGGCTGGGTTATAGCCATCCGCCCTAACTGCTTGCCTTCTGGTAAGCGGCTTTCCTTTTCTTTTCCGAGGGATCGTCACTTTGTGTATAGCATCACTGGGTTGCGGATTGGAGGAGCCATCATAGTCAGGACTGATCCGGACCTTTTTATCATTATACAAGCATCATTCCATCTAATACGGACTTACTACACTCTCACAGATTGTGTACACTAATAGACTGTCTGTTGTGGCGCGGCTTTTTCTTTGTTTATATTTCCTTGTGATTCACACGCCAGCTGCTGCCTAGGGTCAGGGGTGGGGAGACATTAGCACGGTTTTTGTTTTGTGTAGAAGGGGAAGGACGTTTTGAGAAACTTAGTTCTCTATGACTTCCTGCAATGACAGGAGACAGATGTCTTATTGGACGCTGGTACCCCATGTGACTCTAGCAGCCATTTTGGGTCAGGTAGAGCCTATTTAAGGCCCTGGTTTCCAGGCTTGGCGTGCATTTAATGTGTGGGTAGTATAGAGACAGGTCACCTGTCTGATAGGGACAGTGATTAGTGGCAAGGCGAGGTTCCAGACGATCCTCCTGGAAACCTCCCCATTTGGACACAGTCCGCCCCTTAAAATAGATGCTGTCGGCACATCTGGGACCTTCTCTGCTGTGCACCGCGGTTATATGCTGTAAGTGTTCCCGGTCGGGCCTTCCCACATGGTTGTTATGAATTACTGGATTCTGCATTGTTACAAGTTCTGTTCTCTGCAACCGGAACTCGTGTGTTTACTGCCGCCGCACCACACGGCACCTCCCCACATACAGAGTGCATGTGCTCCCCCACCACATGGTTAGCTCTGAAGGATAAGCAGCCCAGCACATGGCTCCTATTACATTACAATGTCTCTCTCATTGCAGAAGTCTCCTTTCCAGAAAGAAATCAGAAGCTGTGCGGTGGTGGGTAATGGTGGAATTTTAAACAACAGCTTTTGCGGCAATGAGATTGACCGGGCTGACTTTGTGTTCAGGTAAGACTATAGTTGCGGAAAAAACGAGAGACACTGTTACTAGTTGAGTGATTTACTGCTTCCCCAAATCAGTCCTTATCTCTTTCCTTTTTTTTTATTTTTAGGTTAAATTTACCTCCACTGAATTGGACGAATGATGTGGGGACAAAGACCGATCTTGTCACCGCAAACCCGAGCATCCTGCTTAATAAGTATGCACCAATGTCTTCCTAATATGAAACACATTGAAGTATAGACAATGGTGGGACTTACCAGCATGCGGAAATGTGCTCCTGTTTCTAAAATGAGTATAATTTTAGGCAAAAAAGATGCCAAATTAATAAACTTAGTGCTAGGAAATTGTTAATTTGTAGTGGAGGGGTATATATACCCTGTTCATGTATTAGAATGAAGGTAAAAAAATGGTTTCATGAATTTAAAAATAACAAAACAGTAAAGTTAGCAAATTTTTTTTGTAAAATATGAAAGATGATTTTACGCCGAGTAAATAGATACCTAACATGTCACGCTTTAAAATTGCGCACACTCATGTAATGGCGCCAAACTTAAAAATCTCCATAGGCGACGCTTTGAATTTTTTACAGGTTACCAGTTTAGAGTTACAGAGGAGGTCTAGGGCTAGAATTGTTGCTCTCGCTCAAACGCACGGCTATACCTCAGATATGTGGTTAGAACGGCTATACACATGTGGGCAGGACTTATGTGTGCGTTTGCTTCTGAGTGCGAGCTACGGGGGACAGGGGCGTTTTAATTTTTTTTTATTATTATTTTATTTATTTTTTTACACTTATTTTTTATTTATTTTTTGATCACTTTTATTCCTATTACAAGGAATGTAAACATCCCTTGTAATATGAATGGTGTGTGACGGGTCCTCTTTATGGAGAGATGCGGGGTCAATAAGACCCCACATCTCTCCTCCAGGCTGGAAAGCATGAGATCGTGAAAAAAATCATCGATCTCATGCTTACTAGCCGCAATCGCAGCTTTGTTTACTTCTGGGAACCCGGGCGTGACGTCATCACATCCCGCCCGGGCCTCCGACCGTCATAGAGATGACTGGTGACCATATGGTCACCAGTCATCTCTATGCTCATCATGTGAGAAGACACCGGCGCGGGACGATTCTTTCTCTGGGCCCCCGAGGGCACGGGAGAGCCCGGAGAAGCACCGGATGGCAGCGGGAGGGGGGATGTCCCCTCCGGCTGCCTATAAGAATGATCAAGCGGCAGAATTGCCGCTATGATCATTCTTATCATGAGCAGAATCGCCGGCAGAAGAGAAGGATATCTGAATGATGCCTCTAGCTGCAGGCATCATTCAGATATCCCCACACAAAGCCCAGGACGTCATATGATGTCCACCCAGGATGGTAGCTCCCATCTGAGGACATCATATTGAAGTGGTTAAAAGAATGAAGTGGTTAAAAGAAGAAATGTGGTTCGGAAATGGTTTTTGAGTGGAAAGTAATAATAAATAAATATAAAATAAAAAGATGAGAATGGTGCGCTCATTCAATAATGTGCCATAAGGTAATATACTCAAAGAAGGAATATGATGAGTATCCAAACATACAAATAAATAAATAAATGTGAATAAAGTCCAACTAAGGCCCAATGCTAGGAGTCAGTTCATATAAAGGCAAAAATCTCATAGAGATAACTTGAAAGAAGAAAAAAACAGATAACCCACCAATCCAAACATCGACTGTTAAATTTATGAATTGGCCGCTCACCTCCAACAATGACCCAAGCAATGGAAGTAGTGACACACAGGCCTCCTCACCGTACTTCTGTTAAAACACCACCGGAACTGACGTCACAAGGCTCCACTCGACACGTTGCGTCACTAGTCATGTGACTTCCTCAGGGATCGTAAATAAATAAGTAGCTTGCCCCCAAAAGTGTTACAGTGGAACCTTGGATTGCGAGTAACGCAGTTAACGAGCGTTTTTCAATACGAGCACTGTATTTCTAAAAATTCGAACTCAGTTTGCGAGTGTTGTCTCGCAAAACGAGCAGGATTCAGGCCAAAGTGGTGTGCAGTACCGCGTTTGGCCTGGGGTGGGGGGCGCCGGAGCCGAACACTGCCGATCGCAGCTGCTCTGCCCCTTTTTTTAAATGCACGGAAAGGCATGAGGACAGCTCGGCTGACCTCGCCAAACCTTGGAAAGGCTTGAAAACTGAGTCTTTCTGAGGTTTGCCGAGGTCAGCCGAACTGTCCTTGGGCCTTTCCGGCTGTTTTCGAGGCTCTCTGGCACCCCCCCGACTATTGCATGCCATAGAAGTCAATGTGGAACAAATTATTTTTTACTCCAATGGGGAAACTCGCTTTTATATGCGAACACTTTGGATTACGAGCATTCTCCTGGAACGGATTATGCTGCTCGTAATATATATATATATATATATATATATATATATATATATATATATATATATATATATATATATATATATATATATATATATATATATATATATATATATATATACATATATTATACCACAAAACCCTAGGGGATAAAATGGCAATCATTGCAATTGTTTATGCCACATGGTATTGTTTACCTACCTCCTGCATGCTCAGATTAGGTGTCTTTAAAATCAGGAGACCATATTTTGTTTTTTGCATGGGGTTCCTCTTGAAATGGATACCAGACCTAAAAGGCTTAGTGTGAAATTGTGAATTGGGGGGAATCCCATGCCATGTGTTATACTATCCAGCCCTTTTGCTTACATTTCTATGGATTCCTTACCATGTAAGTGAATATGAATATAACCACTGCCAGGCTTTTTTGCCCTCTGTGCTCAATTGAAGGGTCTTCTCTTTACTTCCTATCCCATAGGACATTGAGAGTGAATATGGCTGGCCTGGAGGTAAGTGTCTAAACCCATAGGAGGGCATTTCTGTTTACAGCTTCCCATCAAGGGTTACTTGACCTTTCTAGCTGTCACGGATGACACATGTAGCCCAACGCAGGTGGTCACAACGCAGCTGGCTACTGTGTGCTTCACCTATAGCATACAAAAACATGCTTTGGGGGCACACCCTAAAATGCTTTACATCTAAGATGGTGCTGCTATAAGACCAAAGACAAAACAGATTACAGTGCACACATGCAAAAAAAAATACATTTATCCTGCAAGGCTAGTTAAAAACACCTGAACATATTCCAAAATGCAGGGTTTGGTCACACTATATGGTCATATAGTGCTAAACCCACTTACTGCGACAAAGTGGGTTCTACCCTAGTAATTGAATGAAAGAACCTGTGTCTCAACCATGAGAGACAAACTCCTCTATGTGGGAGAACTTAAGGGGTTCCTCCTATGCACTGGTGGCCACTAATAAGAGGTAATGAGGAGGGGGAGGCGTGCTCCGGCCCAAGAAACCTGGTCAGAGTCTATACAGCATACAAAACACCTATAGCAGCCCCCTTCCCCTTAAGGCAAGCAGGCCTACCAGTACTTGGTTGCCCCCAGAACTTATACAAAATGCTATAGTGTCTGGCCAGCCGACCAGATGGGAACAGAGAAAACAACAGATTACTTGCATTTAGCAGATAGTGTGGTTCTAAGATGGTCTAGGTAATAAGGCAGGCAGAGTTCTGAAGTGGTCCGATATCCGATCTGGGTCATACACAGGGAAATCTAACAGAAAAGTAGTGCAGATGAACGGAAGGCTTGATCAGAACAATGCAGATCTCTGTCTCTATCACAAGTGACCAGATCAGTCAGCCAACAGATGAACACAGACAGGGAGGAAAAGCAACAGCCAACACCCGGGTGCTGGAATGAGGAACAGGGGCACTAAGTGATCATGACACTAGCAATAGAAGGTCCATATGGTCTGGTAGGCACCCCTGTTAACTGAGGTTGATGTGTGTCACTTTAGGAGCTACCATTTATGTTGGTGTCAGAACTTTAAAGATAATTTTTGCTGATGATGATCTTTTTCACTATTTTGCTTCACTTAGACTTTCTACACTTTGATATTTTTACTACAGTAATTACTTCACCATTGGATTAATGGTTATTGGATTGTTTATATCACATTTCCAACTAGCGCAGCTTTGTTGAATGTAATCATTGAGAGGGAATCCCTGGTTGTCTCCATTGGAAGGTTTCCCCCATTTATTCCTTTTCTTTTGCTTTCACTTTCAATGATAACAGTAAACATGACAAATAGAGAGGGGGAATTTTCCCAATGGGGGCACATACAGCAATAATAACCTGACGGGGGATCTAATCTCTCTCCACTCTATCCAAGACCAAAAAATAAGTTTTGCCTTTAGCTATAATTTAACAACTAAGTAATGCTGCGTACAGATGATCAGAAATTCCGACAACAAAACCAGTTTTTTTTTCCGAAGAATGTTGGCTCAAACTTGTCTTGTATACACACGGTCGCACAAATGTTGTTGGAAATTCCGAACGCCAAGAACGCGGTGATGTACAAGACATACGACGGCACTATTAAAGGGAAGTTTAATACCAGTCGTGATAGTAGAAGTTTGGTGAGAGACGATTCGCGCTTTTCAGCCTCATGCTTTTCAGTCCGTTACAGCGTGACAAATGTGCTATCCCCCTTATGAACGCTAGTTTTACCAGACCGAGTGCTTCAATCTCGTACTTGATTCAAAGCATGCGTGGAATTTTGTTCATCGGAATTGTCCACACACGATCGGGATTTACAAGAACAGATTTTGTTATCAGAAAAATTGAGAACCAGCTCTCAAATTTTTGTTGTCAGAAATTCCGACAGCAAATGTACGATGGAGCCTACACACGGTCGTATTTTCCGACAAAAAGCTCCCATCGAACATTTGTTGTCGGAAATTCTGACCGTGTTAGTAAGTACTAAGGAAGTAATACTGCTATAACACATGATGTTCAGTTCACACCAAACAGGTTTGAACACATGAACAGCCAAAGTTTGATCAAAATTTGTGTTCAGACTAAAAATTGAGCTCATCCCTATTCCTCAGCAACTGCCCCTCTTTAGGGCAAAATGTACATTGTTGCTACATAATCAAAACCTGCTAAAACGAAACATGGTAAAATGTGTGAGCTTTCCCGAGTCTCCTGCCCGGCCGCCACTGTCATCCTCACAGCAAGTGGGGCGTGAGGTGCTGCAGATCGGGACTAAGAGTGGGAGTCTTTTCAAATTAATAAGCAGGTAACCACCTGATTGTTAACATAGTAAGTTTTGCAGCTTCCGCCCTCCATCCAGACCTGTAGCTCCTCCCACCCCTTACCCTGCTGTAAGGATGACAGCGGTGGCCGGGCAGGAGATTTGGGAGAGGACCCACATCTGATTAGTGCCTCTACCCTGCCAAAGGTAGAACAGTGCAGAGGAGATTGCATTGAAAGGGGCACTCTGATGTGGAGGAGCAATGTGGCATAAGGGGCACTCTGATGTGGAGGAGCAATGTGGCATAAGGGGCACTCTGATGTGGAGGAGCAATGTGGCATAAGGGTCACTGTGTTATAAAGGGACACTATGATGTAAAAGGGCACTGTGATGTGAAGGGCACTACCAAATAATGGGGTATTCCAGTGTTAAGGGGGGCTGTAAGGAGAAGGGGAACTGAGGATACTGATGTTAAAGGTTTTTTTTTATTGTAAAGGGGGCTACAGTGTGAAGGGTTGGCTAAAGACACTGATTTAGTCCAAAAATTAGATTTGGACCTCTGCCCAAAAAATATTTTAGTAAATGGACCTCCATAAATTTTAATTCAAGGTCCCTGTTCTAGAGGGATCCCCCTGTTCTTTAACTTCTAGATGTTTCCTATAACATTTTTTTTCTACCTGGAAAGTATTTAGACAAACTATTTGAGCTAGTTAAAAATGTATGGTAAAGGTTAATATTCCTTTTAAGTGGAGTTGTTTATTTCTCCTTCGATAGATTCAGGGGCCTCAGGAAGGAGAAGGAACCATTTATCACCATGGTGAAGGAATATGGCTCCTCTATGATCCTACTACCAGCGTTCTCATATTCAATGAACACTGAGGTCTCCTTTCGGGCACTCTATACCATCAAAGACTTTGACTTGAAAAGCAGAGTTGTCTTCTTCAACCCGGACTACCTCCGGAATTTGGGCGCCTACTTTAAAAGTTTGGGACTTAAGTTTCAGCGATTGTCTTCTGGCCTCATGATGGTGAGCGTGGCGGCTGAAGTTTGTGAAACGGTGACACTTTATGGATTCTGGCCCTTCTCTGAGGACCTGGACGGAGTTTGGATCTCCCATCACTATTATGACAATGTTATTCCGAAACCTGGATTTCACTCAATGTCTGATGAATTTTATTGGTACTTACAAATGCATGCTCAAGGGTCTCTGCGTCTGAAACTGGGGCAATGCTAATTTTTTATTTTTTTTTGTTATAAAGTGGAAAAACTGATTAATTAAGGAAGAGATTTGGGTTTGTAAAGGAAATTTGTAAGTTCTGTATATAATTGTATTCTATTTTGTATGTATTGCACACTGCACTCATTGTGCACGCGGCACTAATAATGTTTTCATTACATGTTTACGTTCTTTTGAGTCCCGATTAGAATTAGCCTGCCTGTTACGCCCTTTGTTACCATAAAAGTACAATTGCAATAATAATGTGAAGCCTACGTAATCATTCATGTGTATAAATACCTTCAACTGCGTCATAATAAAGCAGAAAAGTAATTTGAACGATGTGAAGTGTATTTTTTGTGTTTGTTCCCTACTGCAGTAGTTATTAATTTGGAACTACTAATCAATATGAGGATAGGAGTTGCCTATCTATAAAATTCCATGTCAGATGGCGAGCTTTGCCTAGGAGGGGATTTACTGGTGACCCTGAGAATCCGAAACAAGGAGCTTGAGACGATTCCGGAATTTCTCACAATCAGCCAACTGAGTTAAGCCTTTGCTTACATTTGAGTTATCAGACTTCCTTGATCGGTAAGGCATTTTTCAGGACAAAGGAGTAACGGAATGGCCCGTGATACCCAGAGACTTTTGAAGGATGCGGGGTACTCCTGTGCCAGCTTCACCAATGACTCTTGGGTCTAGGGTCATCCTATGTCCAATAGGGAAATAGGATGACTAAGAAATGATATCATGAATTACATGAGGTGGGACAGTAATAATAATTCATGTATTGCAGGATATCTTGAAATATTACAAGTGGTTTATTCTGACCCCAACAGATCAATAGGACAGTATTCATTAATGTGGGGACACATAGACTGTTGAGGTGCTTATTAAGTCTACCTGGCTCCTAAGATAGTTCATTGTCTATTGTGCTAATTAAGTCTGGCTTCTGAACGACCTCTAATTGTGTGATGCTAATGACACTGTATTGTGTGAAAGTTCTATTGATGATAGATATGTGTTGGCAGTCTGAAAGGTCAGATGTCTGGTGTAGTGGATTAGCATGTCAATTATGTTTACTAAAGGAATGTGTTTTATGTAACAGGTGAGAATAACTTATCGCAGAGTCAGAACGTCTGGGTAATGATTAGTAATTAGCTTATCTGAATGTCATTATCTAACGGAATGTGTATTGAGCACTAGTGTTGAGCGGAATACGCCATATTCGATTTTGCGATATATCACGAATATATAGACGAATATTCGTGAAATATTCGCTAAAATCGAATATTCGTGATATTTTATCAAAAAAAAAAATTTGCGAAATTTCGCTAATGCGAATGCGAAATTGATTGCGAAATTCGGAAACATTCAATTTCACCTGCCCTTTGGAAAAATTTCACCTGCCCTTTGGAAAAAGTGTGGTTTTAAGTAATGGACCCTGCAACTAACAACAAGGTATTAATAAAATAAATACATTATTATATAGATTTGAGGGTTTACTTTGGCCAATTTGTATATTGATTAGTTTAATAAATATTGAATAACCATAGATTTGGAAAATACAGATCTCTCCTCTAGACTGACCTGTATTGAGTTAGGTAAAGATCAAACGCACACTGGGGCCCCTGATTCTGTTGAGTTAAAAAAAAGCCAAGTAAACCGTTTACGTTGACATCTATTAAATGTCTTTATGTTAAACAGTTATTATTCTCATTAAAGAGGTGAAATGCAAATGATGACACGGGACAAAAGATGGAAAATTCTTTGAAGATGTGATACACTGGAAAAATGCACAGAAACACTCCACTCTCTCCTATGACAACTGTGGTAGGAGAACTCTGATTGGCTCTGATGCAAAAGAAGGGCGGAGAAAGTATTCGCGAATAATCGTAATACGAATATTCGCGATAGCGAATATTCGTCAACATAAAAGGATCGCCTCAGCTTAGCTACTCGGCCCAGGGTCTCTAATCATACCAGCAATGCTTTTAGACGTCGATGGAGATCACTAGGATGTGATCTGTTTTAAAAATAAATTAAAAAAAATGCGAATATTAATAATAGCGAATTTTGGCCGCGATATTCGAGTTATTCTATTCTAACTGTGTAAAAACCTGAGAGTTTACCATTAAAGTATTCATTTGTTTTGGAACCAGAGACAGAGCTGTGTGTGTCTTGTTATTCTGGGAAAATCCATATGGATCGTGTCTGCTGGATTGTGGAGTGTCGGATAAGCTGTCTTGGGTTTGTGGAATGGAATATCGTAAACGGTGTTAACCCCTGACCATTACAAAAGGGTACCTATTTTACCCCACTGTCTGCTGTCCATCAAAGTGTTATAGAAAAGAAAAGCAAGAATAGTGATGTTCACAGGTATATGTAGTACGCATCTGCTAGATAACGTCATTTAGAGGCAAGAGGGTATAGGCACAAGTAGAGAAGAGAAAAAGACCGGCCAGTCATTATGGACAATAAATTAAGTAAGGGAATGAAGGGTAAGAGATCCTCAAAAATGCCCAGCGCAAGAGGAGCGTTATAAAATATATTAACCAAAGGTGCAGTTCCGCCTATACTGAGCCCCTAGATAAATGATTAGAGTGGACAGTGATCCACAATGATTGTCAAAGACCACATGGACTAAGAATTATGCAGATTAACCTCTTCCTGCCCGGCCTATAGCAGAATGACGGTCGAGCGGTGGTTCAGTTATCCTGACTGGGCGTCATATGATGTCCAGCAGAATAACTGCCTTTGTGCCCCCGCGGGGGCGCGCAGTGCGGCGATCAGTGGTGCGGTGTGTCAGTCTGACACACCGCTACACCGTTCTCGGTAAAAAGCCTCTGACCAAGGCTCTTTACCAAGTGATCAGCCGTGTCAAATCACGGCTGATCACGATGTAAACAGGAAGAGGCGTTTATTGTCTTTTCCTCACTCGCATCTCATAGACGCGAGTAGAGGAGAGCCTATCGGCGGCTCTCCTGATGGGGGGGTCTGCGCTGATTGTTTATTAGCACAGCCCCTCCCGTGGATGCCCACACAACACCACCAGGACCACCAGGGATGGCCACCACACAGGACCACCAAGTATGCCACCCTAGAACACAGGTGTAATGCCAATCAGTGCCCAGGCAGCTGACACTTAGTGCCCATGAAAAATGCCTGCTAGTGCCAGTGCCACCAGTGATGCCTATCAGTGCAATCTATCAGTGCAAGCCATCGGTGCCCAGCAGTGCAGCCTATCAGTAGCCACCCATAAATACCCATCAATGCAGCTGTTCAGTGCCCATCAGTGTTGCCTATCAGTGCAATCTATCAGTGCAAGCCATCAGTGTAAGTCATCAGTGCCGCCTTTCAGTGCCCGCCAGTGCTGCCTATCAGTGCCACCCATAAGTACCCATCAGTGCAGCCGTTCAGTGCCCATCAGTGTTGCCTATCAGTGCCCATCAGTGCCGCCTATCAATGCCCATCAGTGCTTAATATCAGTGCTGCCTATTAGTGCCCATCAGTGCCATCTCATCAGTGCCGCTTTATCAGTGCCCATTAGTGAAGAAGAAAACATACTTATTTACAAAAAGTTATAACAGAAACAACAATTTTTTTTAAAAAAATTGTTTAGCAAAAAATAAAAAACGCAGAGGTAATCAAATACCACAAAAATAAAGCTCTATTTGTGGGAACAAAATGATAAAAATTGTTGTTTGGGTACAGTGTAGCACGACCGCGCAATTGTCATTTAAAAAGCTGGTTTCCAGAATACGCTTAAATTTACTACTACGTGAATCTAGCCCTTTATATGTTGTCAGAGAGGGAAGATGGGATGAGCATTATGGCTGCCCGTCTGATCAGAGAAGCTAGAGAATGTGAAGTATGCGATTACAATACGTGGGATGCAAGGGATATCAGAACAAAATAAGGAAAGCAGGATTTAGGGTGGGAAATAGTAAAGAGAGTAAAGCCCTGTACACACGGCCGGGATTCTTGTCAGGAAAAAAACGTAATTTTTCCTGATGAGATTCCTGGCAAGATTTTCTTGCCGGCCGTGTGTACACATGTTCTTTTGAATGGCGCGAACGCGGTGACATCATCGACTTCGACGAGAATGCGCTCGTCACATTCAATGCCGTCGCCGCCATCTTGCTTCACCCTACCTATGCCTTGGAAGCTACCGCTCAAGTCATTTCGAGCGTGCGCGGTTTCCATGGAGACAGGTAAGTATACACACGCTCGGGTTTCCTGGCAGGAAAACACTGCCGAGAATCACAACGAGAAAATAAAGAGCAGGTTCTCTATTTTTCTCGTTGAGATTCTGGGCAGTTTTCTCGACGAGAAACCTCAAAGCCTCGTACACACGCTCGGTGTACTCGGCAAGAAAGCTCTGCCAGCAGTTTTCTTGCTGTTTCTGCCTGATAAAACCGTGCGTGTGTACGAGGCTTGAGAGAATGATAAGCATGGGTTGTGTACAATAGTCGAAAAAAATGTAAGCGATTTTAGAGAGATATTTGTGTATGTGTGTGAATGCTGTAACCTTTAGTTCTACATCTTGTGTGTGTGATTTTAGCTCTCTACAGCCCCTCCCTTTTCTCTGTCTCATAAAAAAATGTGCTGAAATAAGACAAGGACACCCGTGACATGACCACACGCAGGGCGGGACTTAGGGTGGTGGGGACCCCTGGTCTTGGAGCACTTTCGAGCCCTACCTTCTATACATTACTTTAAATAGAACAAAATGATACATACGCAATCTATGCCTAGGGAAGAAAAACAGCATAAAATGAATGTGCGTATGGGGATAAATAACCCAATATCACCACAAAGAGCCTGCCAAGGAAAAAGCTTCCGCTGTACCTGTCAGATGGAGAGGGATCATATAATTCCGCCGTACGAGCCATCGGTAGTCGACGCAGCTATAAATAGTGTCATTCGGATGCCCGCACATGCCTGTTCGCATGTACGGCGAACAGTGAACAATTTGGGGTGTTTGCGGCAAATTCGAAAAATCTGCGGCGGAACACCCTGGTAAAGTCTATAGGAGAAATCTAAAGTGCTAATTTTACCCCTACCATTTCACTAAGAAAGTGTAAAGAATTGTAAAAATAAAACACACACACACCGTGGAAAAAGTCCTTTATTAAAAAAAATAATAATAATTTCAGCGGTGGTAATCCACTCTCAAACCCCGCTCCAACGTTGTCGGTATCCTGCGACGGGTGATCTCCTCTCCGCCGCGGTCCAGCGATGAGAAGATCTCTTCATCCAGGTCCAGGATCCAGAGCGCACGCATTTCCGGCCGCCTGTCTCCACCGGGTTTTTGGGGGAACTCCACCGGAGACAGCCCGGCGAATGATGCGGTTGAGCCAGTGACAGCTCTTATATAGGTGAGGCGGGGCCACCCATCACGTGACCCCGCCCCCTCTGACGCAAAGGAAGAGCCTGGGCTTCCCCAGTGACGTAGTCAGAGGGTGCGTCAGAGGGGGGCGGGGTCACGTGACGGGTCACCCCGCCTCACCTATATAAGAGCTGTCACTGGCTCAAGCTGCGTCATTCGCCGGGCTGTCTCCGGTGGAGTACCCCCAAAAATCTGGTGGAGACAGGCAGCACAGTGAGGTATGTTCCTAATGGCACAGTGAGGCATGTTCCTAATGGCACAGTGAGGCATGTTGCTAATGGCACAGTGAGGCATGTTCCTAATAGCACAGTGAGGCATGTTGCTAATGGCACAGTGAGGCATGTTCCTAATGGCACAGTGAGGCATGTATAATGGCACCGTGAGGTAGGCAATGGCACCATGAGGCATGTAATGGCCCAGTGAGGCATGTAATGTAATGGCACAGTGAGATCTAAAAAAAAACTGTTTATGTCAGCGGTTGTTCCTGTCAGCGGTTGTTCTGGCTACCCCTCAGCTTCCAGACAGACTAGTATGAAGGGGGTCGTCTTATACGGCGAGTATATCCCAAAACCAACATTTTAGCTGGAAAATGTGGGGGTCGTCTTATACGCCGGCAAATACGGTAAACAAGAAAAGGAAGAAGTAACTCAAGAAGCCAGTCAGTTCATGTGCTGATTAGGAGCATGTTGATAGGAAGAAAAAGCAGCATGACTAAATGATGAGCTAATCCTATTTCTGCTTCTCATTCTACTGCCTAATTACAGTCAGGATGGGGGGGGGGGGTGGATGGGGTCAAAATGACCTGGGCTCAGAGGAAGTGAGTAGAGTAATGACGGCTATCAGACTGACAACATCTAGTGGCAGAGTGCCAAGTAAAATGGGGGAAATATCTGGAGTAAATCTAAATATTGCATCCAAAGTTAGTTAGGTTATACCTTTTATTAGACTATGCATCTGTATTGGTGTTAATGGGTTACTTTATGCTGCTTTAATGCAAAAATGCATAACTGTATAGTTAACTGTAAAAAAAAAGTTTTATCTGATGTTTTCGAAAATACGAATTGTTATTTTGTTCTGAAAACTCATTTTAATAAATGTAATTGGCTCAAAGCGATAGTCAAAGCTCTGGTGGCTCAGCTCCCTGTAGGACTCCACTTTCATGACGTAACAATGAATAAAACCTATAAATTATTATCCTACAGTAAATCAGCAGCTCTTTATTCTATAATCGGCTGTGAGGTGTGAAATGTGCTCTGTGCATTTGCTGAATTTTTCAAAAGATTTCTAGCAAACAATTAAAAACTTCTAGGAGGTTCCACTGTTGCAGGTAAGTGACCACAGAGCAGGGGGGAGGGGGGAGATGCAAAATACTTAAAAATACTTTATGTAGTGGTCATTTATATGATATATTCTATATAATATATATAAATAATTTATGATTTTCAGGTCTTCAGCTTACTTATCTCCTTTAATAAAAGAGATAGTTGGAAAGAATACAGGTCATGCCTGAACGCTTGTTATGATGTTATGATCCATTGAGCCCATTGCTTAAAAATGCTCAATTGTAAAGCAAAGTAAAGCTGTGTTTTTTTAACAGATTGGTTAAAACCCCTGTAACATAATAAAAAAAAAATATATTTTTAAAACCAGAGACCCTGAAGAATTAAAGGATGGTGGTTCCAAATTTTCACGTCACACTGCGATGGTTTATCAAGCACAAAAAAATTCACAGCGGCTGGGAAAAACAAACCTAAAGGGGTATAATGCTCATTGCTTCTGTGTTCATTCACTGTAGTGGAGATCAGAGAGCTGGTATACCTCTCCTCTACCCAGCAGCACCTACAATTGGGGGGAGGGATGGGTCATGTGGGGAAGGCACACTACCAGGGGTCTGTGGAAACGACCGGGCAGCTGTACAGGTCACTTTAACCTGTTTACCGACCGTTGGCCAGTTAGCTATAAATACACTCCCGTAGCTTATGTCAAAGGCAAGGAGAGTATGTAGTTGGCAAAAGTATGCATAGTCAAACAATGGGGGTTAGGGTGACCACATTTGAAACTGCCATTCAGGGACACCCCCCCTTCCTAAAAAATCAGCTTGTGCTGTAACGAATCAAAGCACAGATGGGGCAGCGGGTGCACGCTTTACCCAGAAGCACTGATCAGGCCCCCCCCCAAAAAAAGGACACGGCATCGCCACTTTACTCACTGACAGTACTTTTCTGGGCCAGCCAAGGCCCGTTTTACCTTGTTCTAAGGGTGGTTCTACAGTGATTAGACACAAGAGGCGGGATTTTAGATTTCTCCAATCACAAGCAGGGTGTCCAGGCTTTCCCGGCCAGGAAAAGTACTGTCAGTGAGTAAAGCGGCAATGTGGTGGCCTTTTTGGTGGCATCAGATCACCTCTGGGGGGTGGCTGTGTCAGTTTTATTCTGGGACACTGTATTGTGCTGGTATTAAGGTGCCAGTGACAGACCTGCAAAATGCAGGACTGTCCCAGGCAATCGGGACACTTGGTCACCCTAATGGGGGTGTCTCTTCACGGCATATGGCTTAACTGGATTGGTGTCACTGGGAATAATAGTAACTTTCAGCACTGGTGTCAGTGGTGTTAAAATGATTTTAAAGGCTGTGACGGACTGCCTGCCATCCAACCTGGTTGCCTTCATCAAGATACAGCTTCCTTCACTCTGGGACCAGAAACCAGTCACCCAAGATTTAGATGACACTAGCTTAGGTGCAAACTGGAACTGACTTTATTGTAAACTCACACAGAATATATAGCACACAAAATCAGATAAGAGCTTGATTACATTATCCTATTGTCGTTTTTCGGCATGAAAAAAAACAACGTTTTTAAAAACGTCATTTAAAATGATCGTGTGTGGGCTTCACATCGTTTTTCGGCTTCTGAAAAACGACAAAAAAAAATTGAACATGCTGCATTTTTTAACGTTGTTTTTTTAAATGTCGTTTAAACCCGCGCATGCCCAAAAGCGAGTTATGAGGCGGGAGCGCTCGTTCTGGTAAAACTACCGTTCATAATGGAGTAAGCACATTCATCACGCTGTAACAATCAAAAAAGCGTGAATCGTCTTTTACTAACAAGGAATAAGCTAAAAGCAGCCCAAAGACGAATAGAACTTCCTCTTCAGAGTGCCGTCGTACGTGTTGTACGTCACCGCGCTTTGTTCATCATTTTTCAAAAACGATGGTGTGTGGGCAACATCGTTTTTAATGATGAAGTTGGAAAAACTTTGTTTTTTGGACATGCTGAAAAACGTCGTTTTTTTTTATGCCGAAAAACGACCGTGTGTACGCGGCATAAGCAATGCAAACTGTAAACAGTAATATCATCAGTACATCTAATGAACATAAACATAAACACATAAACATCCCACAATAATTTAATAACAAGGTGAAGTGGCCACAACACTAACAGACAGACAGAAACAATAGGTGACTCAATTAACAATGGAAATCCACACCTAGAAGGCACACAATTAGAGAAAGACACCTTAATAAACAAATTACATATACCAGCAGGAAACATCAGCATTAGGTAGTTTGAAGCTGAATATTTTCTTCTGCTTGGAGTCTCTGAGTTGAGGGGGGTAGGTTGCAGCAGATTGCAGCAATCAATGCTGGTTTGGACACAGAGACCCCAAATCTGTATCCAGGGCTAGGTACCCAGAGTCTGTGTGTTTTCGGGGAGACATGGATGACATGGACCCGAATCTGAAACAAAAACACTCCAACGGTGCCCCAGGCACACACTCCCCAAAGAATAGGGCCCCCTCAAAAGCCAGGGCCCATAGCCAGTATGCAAAAGGCTACCGTGTATCCGCATGGAAGTGGATCACCAGGCCTTCAGGAAAAAACTCAAAACCCATCTATTCTGAAGGCTAATTATACGTAGGAAATGGATACTAAGCGCCCAGAGGCGATTCAGTTTGCATGTGTTGCGTTATACAAGTTTCTCACTTACTCACTCACTTACCGTGCAGTCTCCTCCAAAAGCCCCTGTCCCAGTTTGGTCTGTTGAAAAGGCATAATGTTTAGTGCTGTCTTGTCTACAGCATTTCCGTGCATACCCACAGCCTGTTGCTCTGCATCTGCCTACTGTTACTGACCCAGCTTTTCCTGATTACTCCTAAACTCCACCTGCACTCTGACCCCGGCCTGCCTGTGTCCCTTGCTGCTGCTCCAGTGTTCTTTCACTGACTCGGCCTGTATCCTGACTTTTCTCCTGCTTACGCATCTGCACCTGGTCCATCTGCCTGTGTATGACCCGGTTCGTCTGACTTTGCCTCTGCCCCCATCGCTGCTGGACTGCCTGCAACAAGCCTCTACCTATATTTCTCTGGCACCTGCTAACCACCTGTCTGCTACCAGCCTGAAACTGTCTGCTGTCACCAGTGCCAGCCTGCTCCAGTGAGGCCCGGAGTGACAGGACAAAAAGGAAGAATAACGCAGGGCCGGGCTGGAGCAGGCTGGCACTGGTGACAGCAGACAGTTTCAGGCTGGTAGAAGACAGGTGGTTAGCAGGTGCCAGAGAAATATAGGTAGAGGCTCGTTGCAGGCAGTAGTGGAGGATGGGAAACAAGCAGTTAACTTGGGGGTAGGAGGCGGTTCAGGGAGTGACCATAGGAAGATGTTTGGCGGGGGGGAAGAGACCTATATATAGGGGGTTGGGTTGCACATGGCCACAGTGCGGGGAAAGACTGAACGCAGGGAGGCAGGTTTTCCCACCCACCCTCCCGGTCTTTGTTGTGTGTTTGGTGTTGTGCGTTTATTTTCTTTCTTTCAGGTTCAGCGGAAGGGGTTGTTATGACAGCTGAGACAGTGTCCTTTGGTCTTTGATGGTGACAGTTAACAGATGGAATGGAAATGGTGGGGGCTCATCGGTGGGATGGGCCCCTTCTGGGGTTATTCCAGTGGAACGGTGTCCGCTGGGATACGGTTATGGTGCACTGCGGGGTAAAAGGGGTGTCTCCGAGCTGAAGTCAGCTGGAGGCCGGGTATGGTAATGGTACCGCAGTGTGGTGGTGGAAAGAAAGAAAGGTTAATGTGGGGTTGCTGTTAAAGACCAATTAGACTGGTGTTTAATAAAGTTGTTTGGTTAAAATTTAATGAATAAAGTTTTGGAATTATTTGGAATTATTAAAATGTATTTAAATATTAAATTTTTGAGTTTTAAATAAAAAAGGCTGTTGTGGCCATTTTACTCCAACTTCTCTCGTTAATGGGAAAAAGAAAAGGGGGGTTTGTAATGGAAGGGGTAAAAGGGGGTCATGAAAAGGTTGGGCTATCTGATCTACACTAGTCATGTCACCTGCTCATTGGTGTACATTCAGCACTCCTGCTTTGCTGTGGTCTACTGAAGGTCTTGCCCTGCTTGATCCAGAGAGTCCATCTAACCCTGCTGCCAGCGGCGGTGCATCCATAAAGGGCGCAGGAGTGCTGCCGCCTCTCTCCTGCACCGCTCTATTACCATAGATAGATTCATGAATCTATCTATAGTCACTGCTGACCCCCCTATTCCGGTGTCGGGCACCTGAAATACTCTAGCGGGGGTGTTTTTTGGAATCGCCTGATTAGGGCCGACGTGGATTCAATACATGCAGGAGGCCGCTGCTGACCTGCTCCGAGACAGGTAGGTGCAGGCAGCATCTGATGGGGCACAGTAGCGGCAATTGCTGGGCACACTGGCAGCATTTGATGGGGCACAGTAACAGCATCTGATGGGGCACACACGGAAGCATCTGATGGGGCACATTAGCGGCAATTGATGGGCACACTGGCAGCATTTGATGGGGCACAGTAACAGCATCTGATGGGGCACACATGGAAGCATCTGATGGAGCACACTGGCAGCATCTGATGGGGCACACACAGAAGCATCTGATGGGGCACGGTAGCGGCAATTGATGGGCACACTGGCAGCAAATGATGGTGCACATGGGCAGCATCTGATGGGGCACACTGGCAGCATCTGATGGGGCACAGTAGCGGCAATTGATGGGCACACTGGCAGCATCTGATGGGGAACACTGGCAGCATTTGATGGGGCACAGTAGTGGCAATTGATGGGCACACTGGCATAATTTGATGGGGCACAGTAACGGCAATTGATAGGCACACTGGCAGAAATTGATAGGCATGGTGTCAGCAATTTATGGGTAGACTGGCTGTGTTTGATGGGCACAGTGGCTGCATTTGGCACAGTGGCAGCATTTGGCACAGTGGCAGCATTTGATGGGCACAGTGGCTGCGTTTGATGGGCACAGTGGCTGCTTTTGATGGGAACAGTGGCAGCAATTGATGGGCACATTAGCTGCGTTTGATGACACAGTAGTTGCAAGTGATGTTTTTTTTTCAGGTTGTTTGCGCTCCCCCAACCCCAAAATATTGAGCACCAGCCGCCACTGCCTGCTGCTAGTATGACCAACTGGCACTCGTGTCACTCTGTACTTCTCTGCCACCTGTCATCTCTATCAGGAGCCCCAAGTCAGAGGTGTAAGAGAGGCCTTCCTCATCGTGTCAGTATCTTCTACCAAAGAAACAAGATATACAGTACCTGTGCTTAGATCCCAATAGCTTGTACTGTAAATAATCTATCAGGTGCTAAAGGGATGTGGCCACATGTTAACACTAGAAATACTGGATAAGCCCTCTGTACACTGCTATAAACCCTTTTTAGCAATAAAACAATTGTGATTTTTAGTTCACCTATATTGCAATACATATTTAAGCTGGCCAACTGCATCATGCCGGCGGGGGTGCGCAGCGCGGTGAGTGCGAGTGCGGCATGTCAGTCTGACACCCCGCATCTTTGATCATGGTAAGAAGCCTCTGTCAGAGGCTTCTTACCACGTGATCAGCTGTGAGCAATCATTTTTAGTTTGTTTAGCAAAAAATAAAAATGTTTGCTAAAAAGTGTATATAGCAGTGTGCAGAGGGTTTATCCAATATTTCTAGGCTCTTCTACCAGGCACAAGACAAGGGAAACCTAGGAGGACTTACCTTGCTTTCCCAGAAAAGCAGAAAACATTTATCCTTAGTAGAGATGAGCTTCGAGATTGAGTCGAACTCATGTTCGACTCGAACATTGCCTGTTCGCCGAACAGCGAACTATTTTGGGTGTTCGCGGCAAGTACGAAAAGCCGCAGAACACCCTGGAAAAGTCTATGGGAGAAATCGAAAGTGCTAATTTTAAAGGCTAATATGCAAGTTATTGTCATAAAAAGTGTTTGGGGACCTGGGTCCTACCCCAGGGGACATGTATCAATGCAAAAAAAGTTTTAAAAAAATGCAGTTTTTTCAGGAGCAGTGATTTTAATAATGCTTAAAGTGAAACAATAAAAGTAAAATATTCCTTTAAATTTCGTACCTGGGGGGGGGGGGGGGTCTATAGTATGCCTGTAAAGCAGTGCATGTTTCCCGTGCTTATAACTGTCCCTGCACAAAGTGTAATTTCTGAAGGATAAAGGTCATTTCAATTCACTGCTCCCGAAAAAACTGCCATTTTTAAAACTTTTTTTTTGCCTAATACATGTCCCCAGGAGCAGTCGACCTGGATCCCCAAACACTTTTTAGGACAATAACTTGCATATTAGCCTTTAAAATTAGCACTTTAGATTTCAAACGTTCGAGTCCCATAGACTTTAATAGGGTTCTAAAGTTCACACAAACTTTTGGTCTGTTTGCAGGTTCTGGTACAAACCGAACAGAGGGGTGTTTGGCTCATCCCTAATCCCTAGTAGACTGTGAACCATCAATTTTTTTTTCTTTTATATGTTCAGGTTTAACTTATTCCCCAATGCTACTTTGGTTTGATGGAGATAGAGTATTAGTGTACTTGTAAAAGCTTGTCATGCACAGTGTATTGTTATTTTTTAACACAAATTATAATTGTTTGCCTCTATACATATGTTTTCTTTTCTGATCTAGGTAATGAACCAAACAGGGGTCACCAGTTTCATACTCCTGGGATTTCAGGATTGTCATAATGCCAAAGGTTTCCTCTTCCTAGGATTTCTTCTTCTTTATGTGGTCACCGTGTCGGGCAACCTCCTGATCATCTCCCTGGTGGCAGAAAGTCAAAGTCTTAGCTCTCCTATGTACTTTTTCCTGAGCCACTTGTCATCTTGTGATCTTCTCCTGAGCTCGGTGGTAGCCCCTTTGATGATGGACATCCTATTGACAGCCAAAAAATCTATTTCTGTTTCTGGATGTATTGGCCAGTTTTTTTTGTTTGGAGTTCTGGCGACGACAGAATGTCTTCTTCTGGCAGTTATGTCTTTTGACCGTTATGTGGCCATATGCAACCCATTGCGGTACTCTTCGATCATGGATCTTCGAAGATGCATCCAGCTGGTTTTTTGGTCCTGGTTTTTACCAATCATTGTCATGCTGACTTTGGCTATTCAAATAGGTAGACTAGATTTCTGTGGTCCCAACGTTATTGACCATTTCTTTTGTGACCTGGCTCCTATTCTGCAGCTATCATGTTCAGACACAACCATTCTGGAGGTTCAGGACTTTGTGGCAGGTCTTCCATTAACCTTTATCCCTTTAATGTACATTACTGCTACATATATTTCTATCTTTGCTAAAATTCTCAAAATACCTACCACCAACTGCAGGCAGAAAGCCTTCTACACTTGTAGTTCCCACTTGACAGTTGTGTCCATCTATTATGGCACTCTAATTATTGTCTATCTATTCTTCTCTAAAGATCATCCATCAAACATCAGCAAACTTCTTTCATTGCTATACACTGTGATCACACCATTGTTAAACCCTATTATTTATAGCTTCAGGAACCAAGAGATTAAATTAGCTTTGTCCAAATTAGTGAACGTCAAAAAAGCAAATACTAGGTGGGGATGAGTGGACCAGTCTGGGTTCTTGATTCAAAGGCTGTTCATTGAACCCATCATAAAGCTTAAATACTGTCTAATTTGTCATGGAATTGTCAAACAAAAGACATGTATAGCTGGACAATGCCATGGAGGACTTGCACCAATGGGAATCAAATAACTACCTCAATACTGGGTACTTTTACCCCTTTCCTGCTCAGGCCAATTTTCAGCTTTTATCGCTGTCACACTTTGATTATCAGTACAGCTCCCCCCCAGGATGACCAGCCATGCCCACCAGGGATGCCCACCAAGGATGCCCACCCATGACCACCAAGGATGCCAATCACGACTTATATAGGCATGGGGCGTGGTCACCGGGTGATGCCACCCGGCGGCCCCACCCTTTGTTACATCACATTCCCGGGGCATGATGGCTATATAAGTGGTTGCGTAACGCTCAGACGGCATTACAGCGGGAGAGCTTGTCGTGTCAACATCGCCGGAAGAGAAGACGGAACAAGACAGCGGAGAAGACCCTGCCTCCACGGTGGAGCCCAGCAGAAAGGGAACAGAGAGGACAGCGGAGAAGCCCGGGCCCGGCAGAAGAGGGAACAGAGAAGACCGCTGCCCCCCCCCCCCGCAGAAGACAGCGGAGAAGACCAGGCCCAGCAGAAGAGGGAACAGAGAAGACCGCCGCCCCCCCCACAGAAGACAACGGCGAAGACTGGGCCCGGCAGAAGAGGGAGCAGAGAAGACCGCCGCCTCCCCCGGCAGAAGACAGCAGAGAAAACCAAGCCCGGCAGAAGAGGTAACAGAGAAGAACACTGCCGCCCCCCCTGCAGAAGACAGCGGAGAAGACCGGGCCTACACCCCCTTTGTAAAAGAGCTTAAAGAAGAAAGGGGGGGCTGTCAGAATACCCCCCCAGCTGACTAATAAATTACTTCAAAAATCTGTGTAGTGTGGTTTTTTAACTTGCCATTTTTCCCCCAGGTGAATGGGTAGGGGTACCCCATACTCATACACATAGGGTGGGGGACCGGCATCTGGGGGCCACCCTATTAATGGGGGCTCCCAGATTCCGATAAGCCCCCGCCTGCAGACCCCGACAACCAACGGCCAGGGTTGTCGAGAAGAGACCTGTGTCCCCATCGACATGGGGACAAGAGTGCCTTGGGGTGGGGGGCACAGTGCCACCCTGCCCCAAAGCACACACTCTCCCATGTTGAGGCAATGCGGCTTGGTACGGCTCAGGAGGGGGGGGCGCTCTCGTCCCCACCCCCATTTCTGTCTGGCCAGGCGGCGTTCTCGAATAAGGGTTTGGTATGGATCTTGGGGGTCCATACCAAACCTAAGGGCCTGATGTGCTCCTGGAGGGGAACCCACGCCATTTTTTTTATTTGGCGCAGAGTTCCCCTTCATGTTCAGCGTAAGCTGAAAACGATTCGGTCATTCACATTCACCGCTTCAAGCCACGCAAAGGCAGCTACGCCGCTTGATATTTACAAATATTTTGCCGGCGTAGTGGAGCGGCGTGTGTAAGTGGCCGAATTTTCCTATCGCGCATGCGCAGTACACAAATAAACCTCCCAGAGGTTTAAACGTACTTGCCGGCGTAGCCGCTCGTTTTCACAAAAATCACTTTCACTTTCAATTCGGCACGTAAATGTTAAACAAACACGTCACTACACTTCCCCACATCACCCCACATACCCCCTAATGAACTCTCTCACAAACACCTTCATTTTACATTTCTAAATGCCGTGCACCAGGTCCATAGAGGCGCACCATGCGCCCCCTCCTGGGCGCACTCGGCATTATAGTAAATAAGGAATTGAGCTACATTGCCAGCGCATTTCTTTAGTAAATCTCAAAACGGCTGTTGATCCAGCCTTTTCTCCATGAATCATGGAGCAAAGGCTTGGTTAATCAGCCCCATTGTGTTACTTGTAGTGCCTTAAGAAGATCTGCTCTTACATGCATCATTTTAAATAAAGTAATTATAAATAAAGAAAAACGTAATATCAACATATTATATTCCCGGCCCCCACACCCCTATCAATATCCTCCTTCCCCCCACTGTTTATATCTCCTAGTCATGTCTACCAAATGCTTAACTCTGAGTTAATCGTGTTAAGAAAGGGTATGATAGAGAGGAGTAGGGTATAGGAGGATTATAATTTAATTAAGGTATGAAGGTATATAAGGGTAAAATCCACCAATGATATTATAGGGAGAACCTCGAGGGGCTCGGGTAGAAGAAGGGAAGGAACTTGGAAGGGAGGAAAAGAAAAAAGGGAAAAAAGGGGGGCTATAAGAAAGAATATGGTGCAATGAGACAGAGGCTGCTACTCTCCACTTGCACACTACCACTTCCCCCAATCAATACGCCTCTCCTCCAAGGAGAGGGAAGTAAGAGGCATTATTTTTATTTTCCTTTATTCCGTACGTGTAAGTGGGGGGGAATCACATTTGCGTCGGGATAAACTTTCTCTTGGTGGTCACAGGGGAAACCGGACCACAGATAAAAAATTGTTGTTGTGTTTCTTTTTTTTTTCCCTTCCTTATCTTCCCCCCTAACCCCTCCCCCTTCTTGCCTTGGAGTAGATCTGTATAGACTGTTACAGAGAATCCTCTTTGTAAATATATATGGGTAGGCGACAGGACCCCTAGACATCAAGAGCCTAGTGGGGATTTTTTTTGGGGGAGGGGTTTATTCTTGTGATAAGATGACTAAAATAAATTTGATATCTTATAATGTGAATGGCCTGAATACACCTGAAAAACGTAGTAAGCTGTATATGGAACTGGGGAGACTCAAATCCCATATTATATTTCTCCAAGAGACACACTTTAAAAAAAAAAAAAAAATCCCAAAGTTGGATAATTTCAGATATCCTACTGTGTATCATAGTCCATCACAAACATCAAATGCAAAGGGGGTAGCGATTATGCTATCAAGTCAGATACCATGGAAAGAAATAAATACAGTTATTGACGAGGAGGGACGATTGTTAATTGTTAAGGGTTTAATATATGAGCAAAAATGTACCTTGGTGAACATATATTTGCCTAATGAGCGTCAAGTATCAGCCTTTGAGACATATGCAAAGATTATACATCAAAATAAGGAGGGCATTTTGCTGATGGGGACAGATTTAAATATGACATTAGAACCAACCTTAGACGTTTCAAAGGGATCATCCCACTTGTCGTATGTTAAATTGCGAAAAGCAAAAGGACTACTTCAGGAGCTGCAAGTAAGAGACAGTTGGAGAACTCTCCATACGCATGATAGAGATTATACCTTTTACTCGGCCCAACATAAAACATACTCTAGGATAGACTATATTTCTGTTTCTCAAAGTATCTTGCAGTGCACAATGGAGATATCTATAGGATCATTTACGTTATCGGACCATGCACCATCTAAGTGTACTGTAGAATGGGGGGAACCCACTATCCGAGAGTGGCAGTGGAGGATTAATGAAACCTTGTTGACAGAACCAGAGTGTGAACAACGGATAGCACAGGAATTAGAAATGTTTTTTTCAATAAATAAACCAGGGGAAGTATCCCCAACATGCATATGGGAAACACATAAATGTTATGTCAAAGGTATATTGATATCAGTAGGAACACGTAGAAAATGTCAACAGGGGGCTCGATTAGAATCCCTGATTAAGGAGATTAGGAGGCTAGAGATGTTCCATAAAAAATCACAGATATATCAGATTGAGGAAGAAATATTGCGCTGGCGAGAGGAACTGAACGGTTTGCTAACGGATAAAGCTAAAGCATCAATGACCCGATGGAGATGAGCCTTTTACAAATATGGAAATAAACCAAGTAGGATGTTGGCTAATGCACTTAAAGAAACAAGGACACAAAACTATATTGAACGGGTTAAAACGCAGGGAGATGTTTTGGTAAATTCCTCACAGGAGATTGCAAAGGCTTTCTGAGACTATTATACAGGCCTATATCAACTGGGGGCCCAAGGGCAACCTCCCAGGATATGTAAAGAAAAGGAGATTAGGGAATACATAGCAGACTCGGAAATGCCTAGATTAACGGATAAAGAAGCAGAAGACATAGATGGCCCAATTACCGTTTAGGAATTCTTAGATGCTCTTAAAATATTAAAGCCGGGTAAAGCCCCTGGCCCAGATGGGTTTACACTGTTATACTACAAAACTTTTGCTGAAAAACTAGCCCCAAGGTTTGTGGAGACTTTCAATTCGATACGTGAAGGGCAGGCGATACCAGTAGAAACTTTCATGGCTCACATAGCAGTTATACCCAAGGAGGGGAAAGATCCGGTCCAATGTTCGAGCTAACGTCCATTTTCATTACTAAATGTGGACTTAAAGATCCTTACGAAAATACTCTCAACCAGATTATTGCCGCATATAACTACCCTAATACATGCGGATCAGGTGGGGTTTACACCAGAATCGGAAGGCAGGAAAAATACGCAAAGGGTCATAAGCGCTATACACTACGCTCAACACTATCACAAACCCTTAGTGTTAATATCTACAGATGCAGAAAAAGCATTTCATAGGGTAGACTGGACATTTTTGAAGGCGACTATGCAACATATAGGGCTGAGAAGGGGGATGCAGAACTGGATCATGAGCCTGTACTCCTATCCAAAAGCTAGAGTCAGGGTAAACGAGGTGCTATCAGAGCCTTTTTCTATTTTTAATGGAACAAGACAGTGATGCCCACTGTCACCTATTGTCTTTATCCTGACTCTGGAACCATTTCTATGGACTATAAGGAGTAACTCAGATATTAAGGGTATTGAGTTAAATGGAAAGGAGCACAAACTGGCCGCATTTGCGGATGATCTTATGTTCTTCATAACCCTCCCAGCACTATCCCTTCCGCCATTACTATCTGAGATGGGCAAGTATGGGAGACTGTCCAACTTTAATGTGAATTATAATAAATCAGAAGCAATAAGGGTGGAGATGAATACCGCTTTGCAACAGCAGCTATCCACCTTTTTTGCGTTCAGATGGACAGACTCCCATAAAGGGTATCTGTATACAAAAATATCAAGTAGACCAAATAGGATACTGGAACTTAATTTTATCCCCTTGGCACGACAGATTAAATTAGATCTACAGAAATGGGACAAGGAAGCGTTTACGTGGTTTGGCAGAATAAACATCATAAAAATGAATGTAATGCCAACACTACTATACCTATTACAGACCCTACCTATTAAAATCCCTTTGAGATATTTGAGAGATATGAGAGCAAGCTTCGAAAAGTTTATATGGGCTGAAAAATCTGCCAGAATCAGTAGAGACATTCTGGTTTTACCAAAAGAAAAAGGAGGAGTGGGATTTCCAGACCTGGAGGGCTATTACGAGGCAATACATTTAACAAGGGTGTTGGACTGGTGTACCTTTTAAAAAGACAAACCATGGGTACACGTGGAACAAGCAATATCAGAGATACCCTTGGAGGGGTTAGACTGGCTCACGAACACCGTTATACCACAGGCAGCGAAGCAACATCCAATGGTGGGGGCCACACTTTTAAAAAAGTTAAAATGTCGACCCTTTTGAGCCCGATGGCTCCAATTGTGGGTAACCCAGCGTTTGAACCTGGTTTAAGAGATAAAAAGTTTAGGAATTTAAGACGACAAGGTGAATGTAGACTCATACATTTTACGGTAGACAATCAGGTGATGTCTGGGGAAGAGATTGATCATGGGTTCGGTGAAATCTTGGATCCATTTAGGAGAATGCAGCTACATGCATTTCTTAGATCGCTCTCCAAGCGAACAAAAGAAGAGAGTCAGTGAGACATTCAATATCGTTGCTATATACCATGGTGACCGAATTGAAAGCCCCACAAAATCTAGGCTTTATACAGGCATGGGAGAGGGAGTTAGGGGTTACTTTCTCCGAATTACAAAAAAACAAAATCTTCAGGTTTACACACAAGGCATCAATAGCAACCAGATATCAAGAAGGTAGTTATAAGTTCTTGAGTAGGTGGTATAGAACCCCAGAAGTATTGAATCGAATATACCCACAGTAGGGATGAGCCGAACACCCCCCCCCCGTTCGGTTCGCACCAGAACCTTCGAACGGACCGAACGTTCACACGAACATTTGGAACCCCATTGATGTCCATGGGACTTGAACGTTCGAATTCAAAAGTGCTCATTTTAAAGCCTAATATACAAGTTATTGTTGTAAAACGTCTTTGAGAACCCGGGTCTTGCCCCAGGGAACATGTATCAATGGAAAAAAAGTTTTAAAAACAGTCGTTTTTCAGGAGCAGTGATTTTAATGATGCTTAAATAAATAAAAAAATAAAAAGTTCCTTTAAATATTGTACCTGCTGGGTGTCTATAGTATGCCTGTGAAAATGTCTTTGAGAAACCGGGTCTTGCCCCAGGGAACATGTATCATTGGAAAAAAAGTTTTTAAAACTTTTTTTCCATTGATACATGCTTCCTCGGGCAAGACCCGGGTTCTCAAAGAAGTTTTCACAGGCATACTATAGACACCCAGCAGGTACAATATTTAAATGAATTTTTCATTTATTTTTTATTTTTATTTAAGCATCATTAAAATCACTGCTCCTGCATCAGGAGCAGTGATTTTAATGATGCTTAAATTAAAAAAATATAGCTGGGTGTCTACAGTATGCCTGTGATAACGTCTTTAAATAGCACAATCACCTGCCTGCCAGTAAATTAGGAAGAACTGATCTAGCTAAACTATACAGTGTATAAATATATGTACAACACCTGGGATGTATATATATCCTCTACACACTGTAACATTAACTGACTAGCCTGCCTGCCTGCCTGCTCTATCTACCTGCAAAAAATGACACTCTCTGTCTCTCTCTGTTAACTGCCGCAACACACTAAACAAGGCCACCCTACAGGCGGCCTTTTATAGTGTGGGGCGTGTACTAAACCCCCTGAGCCATAATTGGCCAAAATCATATATTTTTTTATTATTATTTCTTCTTTCTCCTTCTTTCCTGTATTTCTTATTTCTTTATTGTTTTAGGATCAAAAACTGCACCGTTTTTCTTCCCTCTATCAGGGACAGGGGTAACTAGGTTGGGTCTTAGGTGGATAGTAAGGACAAAGATAGAGTATAAGAATAGTCCAAAACAAAATAGAGTTTTGAAGGTGATAAAGGAGAAATTTGGGATAGGAGCAGTTAAAAATTGGAGCTTTGGGTTGGTAAAGAGTGATTAAGTTAAAGGTAAAATAAAAGCATTAAGAGCTAATTATGCAGAATTGTTAAATAAGATGTTTTACCTGTAAAGTTGTAGTTTGAATATCTTTGTGAAAGAAAAAAAACATTAAAATAAAGAATAAAAAAAAAAAAAGAAGATCTGCTACACATATTGCTGTTATACAAGTCCTGTACTTAACGCTGGCTTATTTTCTATCATCATACTACTTGGGACTGTCTGTTGTGTTTTGGCTATTTGCTGCGCAAGATCTAAAAGGGACATATACTCTCAAATAAGCTGAGCTATATATGTCTCTCTTATGCAATTACTAGTTGCTACAGTATTCCTATTTACTACGTGCTTGACATAAGTTCTTACTTGTTAAAGGGCCAATGCCCTAACTTACGGAACATGTTCACTCTAAACTTTTCTATGCTAAGGGCTGAAGGTATTCCATACCTATTACCTTAGTGGCCTAATGTTCTTCTTTGTGTTAAAGTGATATAATGTAGCGAACCCCCAAACTCCTGTTCCCTGACTGGAGTGACGCCTGGGGTCCCGTACTGATAGTCGCTTGCATTCAAAAGTGCATTGGAATCTTCACGTGTATTACATACTTTTAAACGCTAGGCGTTGGTTGCATGTTGTAATGCGTCCACCCCTAGAAGCTCAACGCATTTCTTTATGTGAGAGAGAGATGATGTAGAGAACCCCCAAACTCCTGTTTGTGTGGAGTGACGCCTGGGGCTCAGTACTGAAATCTCACATAATTCCTTGATATCCGCACTTGTGGTTCACTCCCGTTTACCAGTGCCGTTACAATGTATAATTTTGTTCTATTTACAGTAATGTATAGAAGGTAGGGCCCGAAAGTGACTCAAGACCAGGGGCCCCCACCACCCTAAGTCCTGCCCTGCGTGTGGGTGTGCTAACTTCTTACCTTACTGCTGTAAGGAAATCAGCAAAATCAAGTAAGGGTAGGTGATCATACACAGGGAAATCCCTTCAACGTTCCTTCCTGATGGTTCAGTTTGAAATACAGCCTGAATATTGCTTCCTATATGTTCCTCACAGTGTAGGGTCAACAAGAGATCATCTCAGGTAAAACTATATCAGTCATGGAGGAGAAAGAGGGAAGATGCTTCCATAGTGTAGTATGTATTAAGAGTGTTTATTTTAAACAAAGCCAAAACGTAAAATAACTCACACTTAAAATTGGTGAAAAGGCACATAAACAAACGAGCAGCGAGCTCGTGGGCCTGGACACTTCTGGTGTCCGTCTGTTCCAACGTGTGTCGTCACAAGTCACGTGACTTCATCATATACATTGTACATTCACATCAGTCCCCGTCCTCAAGGAGCTTACAATCTAAGGTCCCTAACTCACATACATACACATATTAGGGCCAATTTAGACAGGATCCAATTAACTTACCAGCATGTCCTTGGAGTGTGGGAAGAAACTGGAGTACCTGGAGGAAACCCACACAGGCAAGGGGAGAACATGCAAACTCCAGGCAAGTCGTGTCATGGTTGGGATTTAAACCAGCAACTCTTTATTGCTTCTGGGTGAAAGTGCTAACCACTACACCACTGTGTGTCCCAACAATATATGTATATATATATATATATATATATATATATATATATATATATATATATATATATATATATATACATATAACAATGAAAATGTGGCCAAACAACAGACATTGAAATAGCTCTGAAAAAGGGAAATCAGCAGAGTGCTAAACTTTAACTTTAAGGATTCAGTAGTTTTTTTTCCAGTTTTAGGATGAATGACTCCACAGTGCCTGCAACTACAGAGGTTGCTTATTTAGAAAAAGTAAACACCAGACTGTCTGTAGCCTGGCCACATGATCCCTTTAGGGTATGTTAAATTGGAAGCAGTTGTGGGGAAAGCTGACAAACTTCATTGGGAGAGAAAAGGTTCAGATAGAAAATCAAACTTCAATTTTGATTACTAGTTCTTTAAGCCAGCGGTCATCAACCCTGTCCTCAGGGCCCACTAACAGGCCAGGTTTTATGTATTACCTTGGGAAGATGCAGACTAGAATACTGCAATCACTGAGCAGCAAATGATATCACTTGTGATGTATTTCAGTTATCTTGCAAACCTGGCCTGTTAGTGGGCCCTGAGGACAGGGTTAATGACAGGGTTGATGACAGGGTTGATGACCATTGCTTTAGGCAATCAGCCTCGTTGCTACTTTTTTTTAAATAATTTTTGGGGGCATTGTCTTTAAACTTGTTTTCTTATTGATTCAAGGTCAGCGGTCAGCTTCTCTTCTATCCACACTAAACCTTTTTTTGTGCTGCAAAGCTTCCTTAAAAATATATATATATATATATATATATATCTATCTATCTATCTATCTATCTATCTATCTATCTATATATATATATATATATATATATATATATATATATATATATATATATATATATATATATACATATAACAATGAAAATGTGGCCAAACAACAGACATTGAAATAGCTCTGAAAAAGGGAAATCAGCAGAGTGCTAAACTTTAACTTTAAGGATTCAGTAGTTTTTTTTCCAGTTTTAGGATGAATGACTCCACAGTGCCTGCAACTACAGAGGTTGCTTATTTAGAAAAAGTAAACACCAGACTGTCTGTAGCCTGGCCACATGATCCCTTTAGGGTATGTTCTGCAATAATGACTAAAATATGCTTACTAAAACTATAGTATACATTTTACAGGATGAGCTTATCACTGTGACGTTTCTCCTCCTACTGTCCAGTTTCAGGCTGGGTACCATTGATTGCAGGACAACCTAGGCTGAAGTGAGTAAAATGATACTGGTTGTCAGACTGAAGACATCTAGTGACAGTAAAAAGCACTACAGGGGACATTTCTGGAGTGAAGTTGAATTTTCCATCAAAGCTGGTTTATTTATTTTATCTTTCATTGGACAATTCATAACCATCTTGTTTTTTTATGGGTGGCATTCTACTTTATTTTAAGTAAGACCATTGCATAGTTAACTCTGAAAAAGGTTCAGGTGATGTGTACAGTAATGAGAATTGTTACTTTGCCTTGAACATTCATTTTAATAAATGTAATTTGCTCAAAGGAATATTTGAATTCCCCAGATGGCTCACATGGTGATCCCTGTAGGACTTTAGACGCATGTCGTAGTAATGCATAAAAACAATACATTTTCATCATAAATCAGTCGGCTCTTTGTTCTATAATGAACTGGGAGAGCTGAAATGTGCTCTGTGCACATTTGATGATTTTTTTTACAGATTTCTAATTACTGTATTTATTGCCGTATAACACTCACTTTTTTACCTTGAAAATAGAGGGTAAACTGTGCCTGCGTGTTATACGCAGGGGGCGGTGGCAAGTTTTTTTCCTGAAACTTCCTTTTTTAAGTTAGGGTGCGTGTTATACGCCTGTGCGTGTTATACGCCGATAAATACGGTAAGTAATTGAAAAGTTTTAGTAGTTGAGAGGTTAGACCACCGCAGGTAAGTGACTACATGTCTGGGGGAAAAGGTTCAAAAGACTTTGAACTGTTTGTAGTAGCTATTTTCATTTATATTTTTCAGTTTCTTAAAGCGGGAGTTCACCCATAAAACTTTTTCAAAGAATCCCCTTAGATTGAGGCTCATTTTGTCTAGGGGAATCGGCTAGTTGTTTTAAAATATGAGCTGTACTTACTGTTTTCGAGATGCATCTTCTCCGTCGCTTCCGGGTATAGGTCTTCGGGAGCGGGCGTTCCTTCTTGATTGACAGTCTTCCGAGAGGCTTCCGACGGTCGTATCCATCGCATCACGAGTAGCCGAAAGAAGCCGAACGTCGGTGCGGCTCTATACTGCACCTGCGCACCGATCGGCTTCTTTCGGCTTCTTTCAGAAAATCGTGACGCGATGGATGCGACCGTCGGAAGCCCCTCGGAAGACTGTCAATCAAAATAGGAACGCCCAGTCCCGCAGCCCATACGGCGGAGAAGATGCATCTCGTAAACGGTAAGTACAGCTCATATTTTAAAACAACTAGCCGATTCCCCTAGACAAAATGAGCATGAAGCTAAGGGAAAAAATTGTTATGTACGGGTGAACCTCCGCTTTAAGCCATTCTTCCCTATTAAATAAAAGAGATAGTTGGAAAGAAAACAGGATGTGCCTGAACTCATGTAAGGATATGGAGCCTAAAGTATTTCATTTCATATCTAATAATCCTGTGGGGTGTGCAGCCTGTAGAGCCCAGAGGGTGTGACTCACACCAGTCCTAGTCATATGCCAATGGAGCAACACAAATGTAGATGGCTGGAACCATGGATGGTGTCCGTAAATTGGAAGCAGTTGTGGGGAAAGCTGACAAACTTCATTGGGAGAGAAAAGGTTCAGATAGAAAATCAAACTTCAATTTTGATTACTAGTTCTTTAAGCCAGCGGTCATCAACCCTGTCCTCAGGGCCCACTAACAGGCCAGGTTTTATGTATTACCTTGGGAAGATGCAGACTAGAATACTGCAATCACTGAGCAGCAAATGATATCACTTGTGATGTATTTCAGTTATCTTGCAAACCTGGCCTGTTAGTGGGCCCTGAGGACAGGGTTAATGACAGGGTTGATGACAGGGTTGATGACCATTGCTTTAGGCAATCAGCCTCGTTGCTACTTTTTTTTTAATAATTTTTGGGGGCATTGTCTTTGATCTTGTTTTCTTATTGATTCAAGGTCAGCGGTCAGCTTCTCTTCTATCCACACTAAACCTTTTTTTTGTGCTGCAAAGCTTCCTTAAAAAAAAAAAATATATATATATATATATATATATATATATATCTATATATATATATATCTATATATATATATATATATATATATATATATATATATATATATATCTATATATATATATATATATATATCTATATATATATCTATATATATATATATATATATATATATATATATATATATATCTATCTATCTATCTATCTATCTATCTATCTATCTATCTATCTATCTATCTATCTATCTATCTATCTATATATATATATATATATATATATATATATATATATATATACCACTCAGTTTCTAAACATTACTTGTCTGCCCACAGATCCCACAGGTACCATTGTTTTGGGGATAGACAAATATCAGGCCCATTGGAGAGGTAGTGATTTAGTCAGGAGCATCTCTAGATCTGAGATGATGTAGGTACATGCGCTCAGATGTTATGAACCATATGGTCTTAACATAGAGGTAGACGTCAATTGTTTTATTGATAATTCTTAGGCTTGTCAGTAATATCCCTATAGTTCTAATTGCTTTCATTTTAAATTTTTATATATTTTTTCTAGACGTTTGTGGGTACTGTTGTTTTTCATAATTATTATGTCTGGGACTGTTTTTGAGTTAGCCTTTGATAGGCTCTAATAGTGCTCACTATAAGGGTTTTATACAACTTGAGTTTTTATTATACTTACACATGAGCCTGAATGGATATTAATATAATGTGATTTAAGTATGTCTAATTACCTGTGTGTGTTAGATAGGGTGGACATTTTTGTCCTATGTGATATGCCATTAGCATTTATCTTGCTGACACTGGTCTCTTACGGCAGACACAATCTAATTGATTGATGTGTTATATACATCTGTATGCCCTTTCCTCTATGAGGAATTTTCATTATTCATTAGTGGCTACGATAAATCCAAGGTTTAATGCTCTCATAAGTTTTCTTCCCTCGTTTTTAAATACTTTTGAAATGTTTTTAATTTATTTTTATTATTGTGCAAGTTTTCCCTTGCATTTTCCCTCAGTTAAGATGGCGTGTGTGCGGCCGTTTGAGACCTGTGCTTTACGCTGGCTCCGCCCACCTTATGTTTTTATGCGGTGACGCAGAACGTTCTCCTCATCCCGTGATCAAGTCTCTTTCAGACGAAACTTCGGGAGGCGACGTTCTGACGTCACCGCATGCTGAGGACGAATCCTTGTTCTGCTACGCCGGCAGGCTGTATATGTTTTATGCTTTTATTGTCTACATGAATGTAAGTGCATCCGTTCATCTTTTTTATTAAATTTATTGCGGTAATACACTATGTGAGTTCCTCCTTGTTTATGGACACTCTGCCACTCCATTGGTGACCCTCGAGGACCATAACATCAAGGACGCTCTGGTTCCCCATGCTGGATTACATCTTTCCCTGCATTGTCTGATCCCCATTGGGATCATAGGCTCTGGTAAGGGTCAGTGTGTACGTTGGTGGTGGTTATCCCTCTAATTTCCACAACTGTTCGTCAATCAATCACTGGGTGATGCTTTCTGTGTTTGGATTGCTCTATCACGGATTTACACTATGTTAGTATTTTTTCTTTGGATGTTCCGTATCACTATCGGTGATTACTGAGGACCCCGTCAGGAGGCACGTTCCGGTATAGCCATTGGATTGTGATACTTCCTGCATTATCTGATCCCTATAGGGATCACAGACTCTGGTAAGGGTCAGCATTTTTGTTTGGTGGTGGCTTTCCACATTTTAATCTATTGCAGCTGTGTGACATCCCAACACTATATAGACTGAATACGTTCACATTATTTATTTTGGACTTTTTTTCATATACTAAAGACTTTGTAAGAAAGTTTTTTCCTTCATTTGGACATTATTGATATATTTGCTCCAGCTGATTATTCACAGACATTTAGCACCTGCTTTTTTATATATATATTTTTTCTCACATGTCTTATCACTAAGGCACATTCAATCCCCTTTTTTTAGCGCGACTCCATTTTTTGTCTTGTAGTATTTATGTTGTATAACATTTTTGAGTCGCTGCTTTATTTTCTGTATTTTCTATGTGGTATGCGCATTATTCTCTTTTTCCATCTATATATATATATATAAATATATATATAGATAGATATATCTATATATATTTTTTTTTTCTTTAGAGGATGGCATTTGGGGGTTTTCATTAGTATTGGAAGTATATTGTTTTTTATTTTTTATTGATGGTTTTTTTTTTTAGGTTAAGCTACTTTTTCTATGCAAGATTTTCTTTAAAATAACCTAGGCATTTTGTTACAGGGGCAGATTTGTTGTAGGTTTTTAATTAACATTTTAATCTTGATAGGGCCTTCATTTTGGGGTGATTAACCACTCCAGGGCCCAACTGTTTCACCCCCTTACTGCCCAGACCATTTTTCAAATTGAAGCGCTGTCACAATTTGAATGACAATTGCACACTCATACAACACTGTACCCAAATATTTTTTTTTTCAGACAGATAGAGCTTTTTATCTGTGATATTTTATCACCACTGTTTGTTTTTTAGTTTTTTCTATATAAAGTAAAAATACAACAAATATGTTATATCATTAAAATATATACTGTATTTATTGGCGTATAACACTCACTTTTTTAACCTGAAAATAGAGGGTAAACTGTGCCTGTGTGTTATACGCAGGGGGCTGTGGAAAGTTTTTTCCCTGAAACTTCCCTCTTAAAGTTAGGGTGCGTGTTTTACGCCTGTGTGTGTTATACGCTGATAAATACGGTATATATTTATTTCACTACTGCAACTTAAAAGGTGAAACTAATATATGAGATAGGCTCATTACATGCAAAGTAAGATAGTTCAAGCTGTGATTTGTCATAATTGTGATGATTGTGGCTTACAGCTCATGAAAACCCCAAATCCACATTCTCAGAAAATTAGAATATTGTGAAAAGGTGCAATATTCTAGGCTCAAAGTGTCGCACTCTAATCAGCTATTTAAGCCATAACTCCTGCAAAGGGTTCCTGAGCCTTTAAATGGTCTCTCAGTCTGGTTCAGTAGGAATCACAACCATGGGAAAGACTGCTGACCTGACAGTTGTGCAGAAAGCCATCATTGACACCCTCCATAAGGAGGGAAAGCCTCAAAAGGTAATTGCAAAAGAAGTTGGATGTTCCCAAAGTGCTGTATCAAAACACATTAATAAAAAGTTATGCGGAAGGGAAAAGTATGGAAGAAAAAGGTGCACAAGCAGCAGGGATGACCTCAGTCTGGAGAGGATTGTCAGGAAAAGGCCATTCAAAAGTGTTGGGGACTTTCCCAAGGAGTGGACTGAGGCTGGAGTCAGTGCATCAAGAGCCACCACACACAGACGGATCCTGGACATGGGCTTCAAATGTCGTATTCCTCTTGTCAAGCCACTCCTGAACAACAAACAACATCAGAAGCGTCTTACCTGGGCTAAAGAAAAACTCACCTGGTCTGGTGCTCAGAGGTCCAAAGTCCTCTTTTCTGATGAGAGCAAATTTTGCATCTCATTTGGAAACCAAGGAGCCGGAGTATGAAGGAAGAATGGAGAGGCACACACTGCAAGATGCTTGAAGTCCAGTGAGAAGTTTCCAGTCTGTGGTGATTTGGGGAGCCGTGTCATCTGCTGGTGTTGGTCCACTGTGCTTCATTAAGTCCGGGGTCACCACAGCCGTCTACCAGGAGATTTTGGAGCACTTCATGCTTCCTTCCTTAGATGAGCTCTATGGGGATGCTGACTTCATTTTCCAGCAGGACTTGCCACCTCCCCCACACTGCCAAAAGCACCAAAACCTGGTTCAATGACCATGGGATTACTGTGCTTGATTGGCCAGCAAACTCGCCTGACCTGAACCCCATAGAGAATCTGTGGGCATTGCCAAGAGAAAGATGAAAGACATGAGACCCAACAATGCAGAAGAGCTGAAGGCCGCTATTGAAGCATCCTGGTCTTCCATAACACCTCAGCAGTGCCACAGGCTGATGGCTTCCATGCCACGCCGCATTGAGGCAGTAATTGCTGCAAAAGGGGCCCAAACCAAGTACTGAGTACATAGGCATGCTTCTACTTTTCAGAGGTCGGACATTGTTCTATGTACAATCCTTATTTTATTGATTGCATGTAATATTCTAATTTTCTGAGATTGTGGATTTGGGGTTTTCATGAGCTGTAAGCCACAATCATCACAATTATGACAAATCACGGCTTGAACTATCTTGCTTTGCATGTAATGAGACTATAATCATATGTTAGTTTCACCTTTTAAGTAGCATTAGTGAAAAAAATAAACTTTTGCACAATATTCTAATTTTTCAAGTATCACCTGTATATATATATATATATATATATATATATATATATATATATATATATATATATAAAAAAATCTTAGTTTTTGCTATAAAATTTTACAAATAAATATCTTTTCCTCATAATTTAGGCCAACACTTATTCCACTACATTTATTTGGTAAACAAATAAGCCACACCAATGTAGATTATTTAATCTGTTTGAAAGATACGGGGGCAGATCCACAAAAGCATTACGCCGGCGTATCTCTTGATACGCCGGTGTAATTTAAAATTTCCTGCATCGTATATTTGTTTTGTATCCACAAAACAAGATACAACGGCATCTGGGATCGATCTGACAGGCGTACGTCTTAGTACGCCGTCGGATCTTAGATGGAATATCTCGGTGGCCGCTAGGTGGCGTTTCCGTCGATTTCCGCGTTGAGTATGTAAATTAGCTATTTACGCCGATTCACGAACGTACGTCCGGCCGGCGCATTTTTTTACGTCGTTTTCGTTTGGCTTTTTCCGGCGTATAGTTAAAGCTGCTATATGGTGGCGTACTCAATGTTAAGTATGGCCGTCGTTCCCGCGTACAATTTTAATTTTTTTACGTCGTTTGCGTAAGTTGTTTGCGAATAGGGATTTGCGTAGAATGACGTCACAGTCATAAGCATTGGCTGGTTCCGGTTTAATTTCGAGCATGCGCACTGGGATACCTCCACGGACGGCGCATGCGCAGTTAAAAAAAAACGTTGTTTACGCTGGGTCACGACGTATTAGCATAAAACAAGCCCCCATTACATCCATTTGAATTCCGCGCCCTTTACGCCGCCAGAGATACACTACGCCACCATAAATTCTTTGTGGATTCGAAGAAAAAAAAGTTGCGGCGGCGTAGTGTATCTTAGATACGCTACGCCCGGCGGGAAGATGCTCCCAGGTACGTGGATCTACCCCATAGAGTCTACAAACTACGATATACTACGAAATATAGATTATATCTGAAAACTGATCAATCCTGATGTATTGTCTCATTTCCTCAATTGATCAGTCCTGATATACTGATTGCCTCATTTCTTAAAGTCCTAAAATGCCAGGACAGTACAAATAACCCTCAAATAACCACGTCGGAAAGCAGACATTTCAAGGTATTTATTACGTGAAATGATGAGTTTATTTAAGTTGTATTTTTTTTCAATTTTTTGGGGAAAAGAAAGAAATTCAATTAAATGTTGTCATTTTAACCAGTTATTTCTCACAAACAACGTAGACATACTTACAATTACACCCCAAAACATATTTTGCTATTCCTCCCAAGTATGAGTGTTTTTTTTGTTTTACAACCTAAATCAGGGATCCTCAAACTACGGCCCTCCAGCTGTTGCGGAACTACACATCCCATGAGGCATTCTAAAACTCTGACATGCACAGACATGATCAGGCATGATGGGAATTGTAGTTCCTGAACACCCCATCATGCCATAGTTTGAAGACCCCTGACCTAAATGCATAGAAGGGCCCAAAATCCAAAGAGCACCCTTTGGCTTTCAAGGAGCATGAATTATGCATCTAATTTCCTGACTACCTATCACATTTTTTAAGGCCTTGGAGCACCAAGATAGTACAGAAACCCATAAAATTATCCCATTTTGTAAAGCAAACACTCTAAAATATTCTCTAAGATGCATAATGAGTCTTTAGAAAAATTTATTTTTGCCTCAAGTTTTTGGAAAAAGCAGGAAAGAAAATATTTTTTTTCTTTTTTTACACAAAATTGTCAATGAATATGATATTTTTAAGGACACATTGTAGGCATACTTAGAACTATGCCCCCCCCCCCAAAAAAAAACATTCTGCTACTCCTGGCGATACCGCATGTGTGAGACTTTTTCTCAGCCTGACCACAAAGATAGGTCTAACATTAAAGGAGCACCTTCAGGCATTCAAGGGGCATAAATTACCTGACTACCTATGATACTTTTGAAGACCCTAGATCCCAAGGACAGCAGAAACACCCACAAAATGTCCACATTTTTAAAGCACACTGTGACAGACCCAACCAAGAACAAGGCTTTTGGAGGGGACTGCGGGGTAGCCTCTTGTATATTGGCTATGGGCCCTGGCTTTTTAGGAGATGTGTGCCTTGGGGACCCTTGAAATGGTCTTGCTTTAGATTCAGGATTGTCTCCCCGAAACAAACAGACTCTGGGAATCTAGGCACTTGATACAGTTTTGGGTCCTGTGTGCCCAAACCAGCAATGACTGCTTTAGACTGTGAGACTGAGTAGTCAAACCAACCTGAAACTGGGGTCTCCTGCTATAGTCTGTTTATGAAGGTGTTATGTGTTTAATGTTAAAGCAGAGTTCCACCCAGAAGTGGAACTTCCACTTTAAAAACTTCTTGCCCCTGACATGCCACATTTGGCATGTGATTTTTTTTTTGGGGGGGTGGACTTAGTTCTGACAGTTACCCAGCTCCCACTTCTGCTCTGACTGCCTAGGTGACTCCTCCCCTCCCCTTCCCTCCCTGCAATATTCTGGGACATGTCACAGGTCCCAGAAGATTGCCCGGCCACTGAGAAGGCGAAACTCGGCTTGCACACGTGTAGTGCGCATCTAGGTGTGAAGCCACAAGCTCTCACATCCGGGTGCCCACACTTGCAATGTCGGCATCGCAGAGAGGGAGAGGAGCGAGGCTTCAGGGCGGCCGCATTGCTGGACTGTGGGACAGATGAGTGTCTGTTTATTAAAAGTCAGCAGCTACACTGCTGACTTTTAATAAACTTAAAAACTCTGCCTTAAGTATGCCTCTCCCATTGTATGCCTCCTAGGTGTGCAATCCTATTGGTAATTGAGTCACCTATTGTTTCTGCCTGTCTGATCATCTCTTGGAGATGTGATTCATATTTTAAACACATCTACTTTGTGTATCCAGGCTTGTGGGCTGAGTCCCGAACGCTCTGGGCACCTACAGTAGGCTTGCTTCAGTTACTAGGTGTTTAATTAGCTTAATGTTTATGATTATGTTGGCTGTTCCTCGGCTACATTATATTAATTATAGCCCTGTTTACAGTTTAAATTGTATACAATAATGTGATCAGGCTACCTGATCTTGTGTGTTATATATTCTGTGTGAGTTTACAATAAAGTGAGTTCCAGTTTGCACCTAAGCTAGTGTCATCTAGTCCTCGAGTGCTCAGCTACAATACCTGGTTCCTGGGTCCAGACTGGAGGAAGCTATATCTTGACGGAGGCACTCACGCTGGGTGCTGGACATTCCATCACAAAAAAAACACCCAAAGTCTTTTCAAGACTTCATTTTTTTGCAACAAGTTTTTGGAAAATGCAGAAAGAAAAAGAAAATATTTTTTTCACACAAATGTGCACGGCACTGTTTATCCTAAAGTATAACTAAAGGCAAAAATGTTTTTTTAGTTTTAGATAGAGTGGAGAGGGATTAGAACCCTGTCAGTTTTTATTGCAGTCTGTGTCCCTGTCAAGGGGATTTGCCATCTCTCTTTGTCCTGTTTACCATTATCATTGAAAGTGAAAGTAAAGGAAACCCCAAATTCTGGGTTATCTACATAAAAGTAATAGAGGGAAAATCCTCCAATAGGGACACTTGTTCTGGTGACCTGGGGTCCCCAAGGGATTCCCTTAATTTGAAGGGATTTCTTCTCACTTCCTGTTTGGCTATGTAACAGGAAGTGAAGGGAAATCTCTGAAATGGGACACAAATGGCAAAAATAAATAAAAAATCTTGCAGACGGTTATAACCCTACATAACTCTATCCAAAATGAAGAAAAAAAAAGTGTGTCTATAGTTCTACTTTTTTTGTTTTGTTTACAAACTTTTATTGAAAAAAATAGATGGTGGTCCAAATCTATAAGAACAATGGATATACAAAGTGAGGGTTAGCTCATATAAGAGAAAAATCAGGATATCGTACAAAGGTTACAAATATAATCCAAATTGGCAAAAATATTATAAGACTGTAAACCGTGTAACATGTTGGAACACAACAATATCAGAGAAAAAATCATAAACTATGGGGTCTAGACTGTGTTAAAGAATAGGGGGGAATGCTCAGTCCAGGGAGACCATTTATTGTTAAAAATGTGCATAGTATTTTGTAAAGTATGGAATATTTTTTCGTCTATAGTTCTACTTTAAGGCTTTGCAGTGTATTTCAAGGCAATAGACACAAGAACAGATCAAAAATGTGGTACCTATGATGCAAAGCTTTGTCTTTCTTTCCCAGAAAACATTTATTCTTATGCCCTGTACACACGATCGGTTTTCCTGTCAGAAAAAGTCTGATGAGGGCTTTTGGTCAGGAATCCCGATCGTGTGTATGCTCCATCTGACTTTTTCCAACAGGAAATTGGCCAAAAACGGGCGGCAAAAGAGCTGGTTCTCTTTTTTTCCCGTCGGAATTTCCGACTAACTTATTCCCATCGGAAATCCCGACCGTGTGTACGGGGCATCAGTGGGCTGTGAGAACCCCGGAATTTATTTTCAAACATTTAAAAAATATGGCCCGGATTCAGATAGATCGGCGCATCTTTCTGCCGGCGTAGCGCATCTCATATGCGCTACGCCAACGTAACACATTGAGGCAAGAACAGTATTCACAAAGCACTCGCTCCCTACGTTGCGCTGGCTTAACGTAAATTAGTCAGCGTAAGCCCGCCTAATTCAAAGTAATTCAATGTAGGTGGAAGGTGGGCGTGATACATGTAAATGAAGCATGACCCCATGCAAATGAATGGCCGAACGAACGGCGCATGCGCCATCCCGTGGACATGCTCAGAATCACATCGGAACGAACGCCTAAGATACGTCGAATCACTGAACGTAACCTACACTCAGCCCTATTCACGTAGTACTACGTAAACAACGTAAAATACGACGGCTGTTCCATCATCCATACATTTGCATGGGATGCGCCTCCTATAGGTGGAATAACTTAACGCCGGACATACACCTTACGTAAACGGTGTATATTACTGCGACGTGCGCAAGTACATTCGTGAATCGGCGTATCTCAGTCATTTGCATATTCTACGCGTAAATCAATGGGAGCGCCCCTTGCGGCCAGTGTAAATATGCGCCCAGGATACGACAGCGTAGGACACTTACGTCATTCAGAGGAAGCCAAATTTCAGGCGTATCTTGCATTAAGAATCCAGCGCATAGATACGACGGCGCATCTGTGCACTTACGCGGCGTATCTAGAGATACATCGACGTAAGTGCTACGTGAATCCGGGCCAATATGTATTGCCCAATTCTACTTTGATATGATGAGAATATCAGTAATCTGTTGTGAAATTTGTTTTTGCAAAATGTACTATTAGAAAAAAGCATATCATTGGTTACTGTAATACTCAGTTTTTCTTGATTTTTACAAATACGTTTTTTTTCAGCTCTAGGTAATGAATCAAACAGTGGTCACCTGGTTCATACTCCTGGGTTTTCAGAATATTCCTAACTACAAAGGTTTCCTCTTCCTAGCATTTCTTCTCCTCTATGTGGTCACCATATCAGGCAACCTCTTGATCATCTTTCTGGTGGCAGCAAGTCAAAGTCTTAGCTCTCCTATGTACTTTTTCCTAAGCCACCTGTCATCTTGCGATCTTCTCCTGAGCTCCGTAATCGTCCCTTTGATGATGAACATTATATTAAATGTGAAAGGATCCATTTCATTCTTTGGCTGCATTACCCAGTTTTATCTTTTTGGAGCTCTGGCCACAACAGAATGTCTTCTTCTTGCAGTTATGTCTTACGACCGTTACGTGGCCATATGCAACCCATTACGATACTCTTCAATCATGGACCTTCCTAGATGCACCCTGCTAGTTTTTTGGTCCTGGTTTTTAGCATTTACTGTCATGTTGACCACGGCTATTCAGATGGGTAGACTAGATTTTTGTGGTCCCAATGTTATTGATCATTTCTTCTGTGACCTGGCTCCTCTCCTGCAGCTATCATGTTCAGACACAACTTTTATGCAGATTCATAATCTTATTACGGGTCTTCCAGCAACCTCTATCCCTTTAATGTACATTACTGGTACATATATTTCTATCTTCATCACAATAGTCAGAATACCTACCAAAATTGGCAGACAAAAAGCCTTCTACACTTGTAGTTCCCACTTGACAGTTGTGTCCATCTATTATGGGACTTTGGTTGTTGTCTATCTTCTTCTTTCTAAAGAGCATGAATTAAATATTAACAAAGTACTTTCCTTGCTATATACCGTGGTCACTCCATTGGTAAACCCTATCATCTATAGCTTCAGGAACAAGGAGATCAAAATAGCTTTTTCCAAAATAGTTCTCATGAAAAAAAAAATGGGATAAATGAGAATTGACCATAGGTATAAGGAAAGGGATTTGGTAAAAAGCATTCTGCAGTGCGATTTATTACCAAACAAGCATTACAAAATGGTGGTTTGTAGACATGTGCAAACTGAAATATTTTGTTTTCGAAATTTCGCTTTCGTCCGAAAAATTCAATTATTTTGTTACTTCCGAAATTCATTTTTATTTATTACGTTTACTTAAAAAATGTATTGGCCTGAAAATCCGAATTAATTAAAGGGGTTGTAATGTTTTTTTTTTTTTTTTTCTAAATAGGTTCCTTTAACCACTTAAGGACCGGACCATTATGCTGCTACATGACCCAAGGGGTTTTTACAATTCGGCACTGCGTCGCTTTAAAAGACAATTGCGCGGTCGTGTGACGTGGCTCCCAAACAAAATTGGCGTCCTTTTTTCCCCACAAATAGAGCTTTCTTTTGGTGGTATTTGATCACCTCTGCAGTTTTTATTTTTTGCGCTATAAACAAAAATAGAGCGACAATTTTGAAAAAATGCAATATTTTTTACTTTTTGCTATAATAAATATCCCCCAAAAACATATATACAATTTTTTTTTCCTCAGTTTAGGCCGATACGTATTCTTCTACCTATTTTTGGTAAAAAAAATTGCAATAAGCGTTTATCGGTTGGTTTGCGCAAAATTTATAGCGTTTACAAAATAGGGGATAGTTTTATTGCATTTTTATTAATTATTTTTTTTTTACTACTAATGGCGGCGATCAGCGTTTTTTTCCGTGACTGCGACATTATGGTGGACACTTCGGACAATTTTGGCACATTTTTGGGACCATTGTCATTTTCACAGCAAAAAATGCATTTAAATTGCATTCTTTATTGTGAAAATGACAGTTGCAGTTTGGGAGTTAACCACAGGGGGCGCTGTAGGATTTAGTGTTCACCTAGTGTGTGTTTACAACTGTAGGGGGTGTGGCTGTAGGAATGACGTCATCGATCGAGTCTCCCTATATAAGGGATCACTCGATCGATGCAGCCGCCACAGTGAAGCACGGGGAAGCCGTGTTTACATACGGCTCTCCCCGTTCTTCAGCTCCGGGGAGCGATCGCGAGGGGGCGGCTTTAAACGAATAGCCGCGCCGTCGTCCCGGATCACTCCCCGAGGGAACTCGACCGCCGCATGTAGCTGGGGGGTCCCGATCGGACCCCCGACCCACGTCTAGGCAGGCATGTACAGGTACGTTGATGTGCCTGTCCGTGCCATTCTGCCGACGTATATCTACATGCGGCGGTCAGGAAGTGGTTAAAGGGTTACTAAAGGAATTTTTTTTTTTTTGCTGAAATGACTGTTTACAGGGTATAGAGACATAATAGTTAACCGATTCCTTTTAAAAATGATTAAAAATAGATAAAAAAACAATCATATAATGTACCTGCAGTTTAGTTTAGTTTTTGCTGTTGTTTCCTGGTTCTCTGATGTACAGAGACAAAGAGCCAATAGAGGGCAATGATAGATTGTAAAACGAAACTGGATTGGTGCTGACACACAGTAATCACACCTCCTTGATTAGTTACCACAGTGAGAAATCTCCCAGTACTGTGGTGATCAGGAAACAGACAACAGGAAGTGTCCAGAACAGAGAGGAATTACAGCAACATCAAAGCAAAAACGAACAATGAGGACATGAAACCAGGACTGCAGTAAGGTAAAGGAAGCTATTTAGCTAAAAAAAAAAATTCCTTCAGTGACCCTTTAAGCTAGTACATTGTTGGTTCACTTACCTTTTCCTTCCATTTCCCTTCTAAATGTTTTTTTTCTTTGTCGGAATTTCTCACTTCCTGTTCCTCCTCAGTAAGCTTGCCACCATCATCCGAGCCGTTCTGGCTGGGGGTTAGTCAGCCAGAACAGCTTACTGAGGGGGAACAGAAAGTAAGAAATTCAGACAAACAAACAAAATAAACATTTAGGCCTCGTACAGACGACCGGATCTATCCGCTGGGATTGATCCGCGGATCAGTTCCAGCGGACAAATCCGGTCGTCTGTATGGCCTAGCAGATATTTTTCCGCTGAGATTCGTCCAGCCGATCGATTTCAAGCGGATAGAAATTTCTTAGCATGCTAAGAAATCTATCCGCTTGAATCGTGTCCAGCGGATCGATCCGGTCGTCTGTACAGACTCACCGGATCAATCCGTCCGCTCCCCTCCCTCGCATGCGTCGTAATGATTCGACGCATGCGTGGAAATAGTTGCCTTCCAGCGTCGCGCACGTCGCCGCGTAATCGTCGCGGCGACGGCACGACACGTCACCGCGGATGTATTCTGCGCGGATTTCGATCTGATGGTGTGTACAGCCATCAGATCCAAATCCGCCAGAGGATTTATCCGCTGGAAACGGTCCGGCGGACCGTTTCCAGCGGATATCCTCTGGTGTGTACGAGGCCTTAGAAGGGAAATGGAAGGAAAAGGTAAGTGAACCAACAATGCACAAGCTTAATGGAACCTATTTAGAAAATAAAAAACAAACCCTGTACCCTAATATGCTAATATTCTGTGCATACTTGTACTGTACATTGTGGCATAACCTACCCCAGGGCCTCTAACAAGTAGTAATGTCAGGAAAGTTTACTACCGCTTTAATATCACAGGATCCCAGGAGCCTTTCATGGGGCCCCTACTGAACCAGTGGCCCTTGGGCAGTGCCTAAGTGCACAGTTGCTAACATTTAAAAAAATATTTTCAGGGACACTTTTTTTTACAAGTGCTATATTTAGAGTAGCTGAGATCCCCGATGTTCCTCTATACATCATAGTAGTAATCACAAAATTAAATGAGTACTAATAATGGGGCAGAACAAATATGATAACTGAGATTTCCTTTAGTTGAACTAACAAAAGTGTCTCCATTCTAGAGCTGGTAACATTGAGGATATTCAGTATAATTTTAACCACTTGCCTACTGTGCACATACACCCCCTTCCTGCCCAGACGAGATTTTAGCTTACAGCACTGCGTCGCTTTAACTGACAATTGCGCGGTCGTGCAACGTGGCTCCCAAACAAAATTGGCGTCCTTTTTCCCCCACAAATAGAGCTTTTTTTTTGTGGTATTTGATCGCCTCTGCTGGTTTTTATTTTTTGGGCTTTAAACAAAAAAAAAACGTCAATTTTGTAAAAAAAAACATAATATTTTTTACTTTTTGCTATAATAAATATCCCATTTAAAAAAAAAAAAAAAAATTCTCAGTTTAGGCCGATACGTATTATTCTACATATTTTTAGTAAAAAAAAAAAAATCGCAATAACCTGGTTTGCGCTAAAGTTATATTGCCTACAAAATAAGGGACATAATGATTTTTTTTTTTTTTTTTACTAGGAATGGCGGCGATCTGCGATTTTTTTTCAGGAGTGCGACATTATATCGGACACATGGGACACTTTTGACACATTTTTGGGACCATTCACATTTATACAGTTAACAGTTCCATCAATATGCATCGATTACTGTATAAATGTGACTGGCAGCGAAGGGGTTAACCACTAGGGGGCGGGGAAGGGGTTAAATGTGTAGCCTAGTCAGTGTTCTAACTGTAGGAGGAGGGGGGTGACTGGGGGAGGTGACCGATCTGTGTCCCTATGTACAAGGGACACAGCATTGGGCACGCGCATTGTGTTCCCAGTGACGCGACGCCCCCCTAGCGGCTTTAAATGACAGGACATCATATGACGTCCTGTCAGAACAATAGAGCATTCCACCCGCCGTTATTTGACGGCGGGCGGGTGTTAAGTGGTTAAAGGCACTATGTATAGGAGAGAAGTGTGGAGGAGATGACAGTGAGCAGTATGTACAGGAGAGAAGTGTATGACAGCAGGCACTATGTACAGGAGAGGAGTGTGAAGGGTATGACAGAGGGCAGTATGTACCAGAGAGACCTGTGGAGGGTATGATGGGGCGGTATGTACAGGAGAGGAGTGTGGAGGGTATGACAGTGGGCACTATGTATAGCAGAGGAGTGTGGAGGGTATGACAGTGAGCAGTATGTACAGGAGAGGAGTGTGGAGGGTGCGACAGTGGGCACTATGTACAGGAGAGAAGTGTATGACAGCAGGCACTATGTACAGGAGAGGAGTGTGTAGGGTATGACAGCGAACGCTATGTATAGGAGAGGAGTGTGGAGGGTATGACAGTGGGCACTATGTACAGGAGAGGAGTGTGTAGGGTATGACAGTGGGCACTATGTACAGGAGAGGAGTGTGTAGGGTATGACAGTGGGCACTATGTACAGGAGAGGAGTGTGGAGAGTATGACAGTGGGTACTATGTACAGGAGAGAAGTGTGGAGAGTATGACAGTGGGCACTATGTACAGGAGAGGAGTGTGGAGAGTATGACAGTGAGCACTATGTACAGGAGTGGAAGGATGTTTAGGGACTGCGTAGTGGTTAAGCGGGTCATACATGGATTGAAATTACGCCAATTATGCAGAGACCAGCCATAGTCGATCTATGTATGGTCTAGCTGGTTTTACACAAGTCAATCTATTAATCAACTTGAGTACAACCAGCCTGGTTTTTCCCAAAACAATCAGTGCTGATAGCTATAGTTAGCAACACTGATCATTGTATTCACAGGCAAAACACAATAACACTGCAGGAGTGATTCCCCCATCCACAGGTCAGCAGGTGAGAGGGTGTGTGGGGACAGGCTGGGGAGAGATAGTAGTCAGTGGCTGGGTAGGCACTGATAGTATCAGAGCCAGATACACACAGGTTACATACGCCGCGATTCTTAGAGCGAGAACAATAATTCTAGTACTAGACCTCCTCTGTAACTCTAAACATGTAACCTAAAAAAAAATTAAAGCATCGCTTAGGATATCAAAAAAAATCGTGCTAACTTTAGTGTTTTTTTTAATGAATGAAACAGTTTATTTCCAAAAAAAAACATGTTTGAAAAAATACTGCGCAAATACCATGCTAGAGCTGCACAATTAATCGGTAAAACATTGTGATCTCGCTTCAACCCCCCTGATGATCTCCAATGCAGAGTTTGCAGATTCTTTCAGTGGAGTGGAGAGACTTTCAGCTGTCAAAAGAAAATATCTGGGCAGTCTGCCAAGTTTTTAACAGCAAACATTGTAACTAACGCTTACCTTCTTAGATCAAAGGGATACACTTCTGTGTGTAAAGAAAAAATCCGGGCAGTCTGCCAAGTTTGTAACAACATGAAACATTGTAACTAACTTCCTTCTTAGATCAAACTTCTGTGTGTAAATGCAGGAAATTGAACCTCTTAAAGTTAAAGTTAAAGTTAAAATCAATGGCCCGGATTCACAGACAGCGGCACACATTCATGCCGCCGTAGCGTATCTCCTGTAAGCAGCGCAGAGAGGCAAGCACTGAATTCACAAAGCCAGTGCTCCCAAAACTGCGCTGGGTTTCCTAGGCGTACGCCGGCGTAGATGGAAGTGGGCGTGAGCCATGCAAATGAGGCGTGACCCCATGCAAATGATGGGCCGAGCGCCAGACAGATACGTATAATGAACGGCGCATGCGCCGTCCCGTGGACACATCCCAGTGCGCATGCTCAGAATCACGTCGGAACTACTCCCTAAGATACGCCGGATCACTGCCTATGGCGTGAACGTAACCTACGCTCAGCCATATTCACGTCCAACGTAAACTACGTAAAATACGCCAGCTTGTGTTCCCTGGTGCAGCCCTTTGCATGGATGCTGCTGAGTTACGCCTCCTTTATGGGGCATAACTTTACGACGTACGTATAACTTACGCGCACTTGCGTCGGGCGCACGTAGGTTCGTGAATCGCCGTATCTCCCTCATTTGCATATTTGAATAGAAAATCAATGGGAGCGCCAAATGCGTCCAGCGTAAATATGCGCCCACTCTACACCGGCGTAGACAAGTTACGTCAGTGGGATTAAGCCTGTTTTTAGGCGCATCTTAGTATGTGGTTCCGGCGCACAGATACGACGGCGCATATTTGCACTTACGCCGCGTATCTGGAGATACGTCGGCGCAAGTGCTTTGTGAATCCGGGCCAATATTTTTTGCTAGAAAATGACTTGGAACCCCCAAACATTATATATATTTTAGCAGAGACCCTAGGGAATAAAATGGCAATTGACGCAATATTTTATGTCACACTGCATTTGCCCAGCGGTCTTTGAAATGCAGTTTTTTGGGAAAAAATACACATCAATGACCAATAAAAAACAAAAAAACAAAACAGTAAAGTTAGCCCATTTTTTTTTATGTGAAAGATGATGTTATGCCGCAAAAATTGCAATTCTCATTCTAGCCAGAATCGTGCAGCTCTATGCCGTCCAACATAAAAAGTTGCAAAGACCACCATAGAGTAATTTTCTAGCAAAAAACAAATGATGATTTTTACATGTAGTAGAGAAGTGTCAGAATTGGCCTGGGTGGCAAGGGGTTAATTACCATGAGTAATATACAAATAATTATTATAAGCACTGTGATCCTATCAGTCTGCTGTAGTGTGTCAGCTTGTATTTATATTGGCCGCTCTGAATGTAGCTTCTGACAGGCTGTGCAAGCAGGCCCGTATCTCCGGAACCATAAATGATAGCCGTCCCATATTTTTACCAGTTGTGGGGTAGGTCTTCACCTGCCTACCCCCCAAATGTGGGGTTTCTTTGACCTCTGGTCGTCGCGATACAACCCCCAAAGTCGATCTTCTCTTTTTTTTTTTTTTTAGATTTTTTTTTTTTTTTTTGGGCAAATGGGCCTATCTTGAGAGAGGGGCCTGGAGCTGCAGCTCCAATAGCCCCTATATTTATCCGGCCCTGACCATGGTGTGTTGGGTGTCCCTTCTCGGCAACAGTACAGTGGCAGTGGTGACCCCGCTGTGCATGCTGGGATGGGGTACTCAAGGGCAGACACCATTTATCGGAGGCCTTCGCCTCGTGGCCCCCTTGGCACGAGGTGCATGTGTGTAAGCCCGACTTGGGGGCCATGTTGGCCCACAGTTTTTTCGCTGTTTAGTAGGCCAAGCTTTTGCTGGCAATCCTAAAAGGGGATCCCAAGCTGTCTGTCCACAAGGGAGGAGGCTGTCTTAATGAAGGAAACCGGGGGAGGACCTGCCCTGGAGGAGACCGGCAAAGTGCTAGCATTTCGGGTGAGGCCTGGTGACCTAATTAAGGAGGGATCCACCATATTGAAAGCCCTGCAGTCTGCTGGTTCCAACTTAACTGCTTGCCGACCAGCCGCCGTAGTTATACGGCGGCAGGTCGGCTCTGCTGGGCGAGATCACATAGCTATATGCCATCTCGCCGAGCAGCCAATAGGGGCGCGCGCTCCCTGCTCGCCCCTGACTCCCGCGCATGTGCCCGGCGGGCGTGATCGCCGCCGGGCACCCGCGATCACTCGTTACAGAGCGAGGACCGGGAGCTGTGTGTGTCAGGGAGAGAAATGCCTGACCGTCTGTTCATACAATGTATGAACAGCGATCAGTCATTTCCCCTAGTGAGTCCACCCCCCCTTCAGTTAGAACACACCCAGGGAACATACTTAACCCCTTCCCCACCCCCTAGTGTTAACCCCTTCCCTGCCAGTGGCATTTTTATAGTAATCAATGCATTTTTATAGCACTGATCGCTATAAAAATGACAATGGTTCCAAAAATGTGTCAAAAGTGTCCGAAGTGTCCGCCATAATGTTGCAGTACCGAAAAAAATCGATGATCGCAGCCATTACTAGTAAAAAAAAAATATTAATAAAAATGCCATAAAACTATCCCCTATTTTGTAAACGGTATAATTTTTGCGCAAACCAATCAATAAACACTTATTGCGATTTATTTTTACAAAAAATATGTATCGGCCTAAACTGAGGAAAAAAATAGTTTTTTTTATATATTTTTGGGGGATATTTATTATGGTAAAAAGTAAAAAAGATTCTTTTTTTTTCAAAATTGTTGCTCTATTTTTGTTTATAGTGCAAAAACTAAAAACCGCAGAGGTGATCAAATACCACCAAAAGAAAGCTCTATTTGTGGGGAAAAAAGGACGCCAATTTTGTTTGGGAGCCACGTCGCACGACCGCAAAATTGTCAGTTAAAGCGATGCAGTGCCGAATCGCAAAAAGGGCTCTGGTCTTTGACCAGCAATATGGTCCGGGGCTGAAGTGGTTAAAGGCTCTTCTACTGCACGGCTGGAGGTTCGGGACTTGGAAATCCTGGGGCAGAGGATTCCTGGATGCATCCAAGTTCATTCAAAGGTCTGTGGCAGAGACTGTCTGGACATTAGTTTGTGCGTCATCCCGGCTGCTAGGCCATGTGAGAGGGGACTATATCCGGGTGAGCAATACCCACTCAATAGTTGAGAGTGGAGACTGATTGATTCTGCAGGGCCGATCCTAGGGTCACAGGCGCCTGGGTGCAGAAATATTTCTGGCGTCCCCACACGGGCGTCGTCATTTTACTAACCCCTCCCCTTTACAAATGTTTCTATGGCAATGACTCAACCACAGAGATGCTTCCCCGCAAAGTACTTTATTGGGACCTGGAGGGGGGCCTCTCTGATGGACACAGAGAGGGCTTCTGTTAGAGAGTCTGTTAGATCTTCGGCGCCCCCTCCTCTGCAGGCGCCTGGGTGCAATGCACCCTGTGCACCCTGCCTAGGATTGGCCCTGTGATTCTGTACCGTGTGCCTGAACCTTCCCCTTCTCTTCTCCTCCCTTCTACTTTCTCTACTTCAAGTTTACCCTGCAGTAAAAATAAAACCCAACTGTTGAAGGTTTTACTTGTCTGGACATTGCATTTCTTAGGGACTTTCCCATCCTGACAATGAAGCTATAGAGGTAACGTGCAAACACAAAATTTAACCAGCAGCTCCTTCGGTGGTGGTGCTACACCTTAATGATGAATATCTCTTATTTGGTCTCTTTTATTATGTAAGAGATACTATTTAACCACTTCCCGCCCGGTCAATAGTATATTGACGTCTGGGAAGTGGTTCTGAAATCCTGACTGGACGTCTATTGACGTCCTGCAGGATAACAGCCGCCGCGCGCCCGTGGGGGCGCGCAGCACGGCGATCGGTGATGCGGGTGTCAGTCTGACACCCTGCATCTCCGATCTCGGTAAAGAGCCTCCGGCGGAGGCTCTTTACCACGTGATCAGCCGTGTCCAATCACGGCTGATCACGATGTAAACAGGAAGAGCCGTTGATCGGCTCTTCCTCACTTGCGTCTGACAGACGCGAGTAGAGGAGAGCCGGTCGGCGGCTCTCCTGACAGGGGGGGTTCGCGCTGATTGTTTATCAGCGCAGCCCCCCCTTGGATGTCAACACTGGACCACCAGGGAAGCCACCATGGCAACCTAAAATCAAATAAAAAAAAAAAGAGCACAATAAATGCCAATCAGTGCCCACAAATGGACACTGACTGGCAACATGGGCACTGACTGGAGTGATGCCCAGCAATGCCATCAGTGCCACCCCTCAGTGTCCATCAGTGCCACCCCTCAGTGTCCATCAGTGCCACCTCTCAGTGCCCATCTATGCCCAGTGCCCACCTATCAGTGCCCATATGTGCCACCCATAAGTGCTGTCCATGAGTGCCCATCAGTGCCATCTATGAGTGCCCATCAGTGCCACCTATGAGTGCCCATCAGTGCCGCCTATGAGTGCCCATCAGTGCCGCCTATGAGTGCCCATCAGTGCCGCATACCAGCGCCGCCTATCAGTGCCCATCAGTGCCACCTATCAGTGCTGCCTTATCTGTGCCCATCAGTGCTACCTCATCGGTGCCCATCAGTGCCACCTCATCGGTGCCCATCAGTTCCGCCATATCAGTGCCCGTAATTGAAAAAGAAAACTTAATTATTTACAAAAAAAATAAAATAAAAAAATAAAAACAATGGGCCGGATTCAGCAAGAATTTACGCCGGCGTATCTTCTTTCTGTATTCACTAAGCAAGATACGCCAAAATTAGGCTAAGATCCGACTGGCGTAAGTCTCTTACGCCGTCGTATCTGAGGGTGCATATTTACGCTGGCCGCTAGGTGGTGCTTCAGTCGTTTTTGGCGTAGAATATGCAAATGACCTAGATATGCCGATTTACAAACGTACATGCGCCCGGCAAATTTTTTTTACGTTGTTTGCGTAAGGCTTTTCCGGCGGAACGTTGCTCCTGCTCCTATTAAGGGCGTACGCAATGTTAAGTATGGATGTCGTTCCCGCATTGAATTTTGAATTTTTTACGTGGTTTGCGTAAGTCATTCGCGAATAGGGCTGGACGTAATTTACGTTCACGTCGAAACCAATACGTCCTTGCGGCGTACTTTGGAGCAATGCACACTGGGATATTTACACGGACGGCGCATGCGCCGTTCGTAAAAAACGTCAATCACGTCGGGTCACCATCCATTTACATAAAACACGCCCCCCTCATCCTCATTTGAATTAGGCGCGCTTACGCCGGCCCCATTTCTGCTACGCCGCCGTAACTTAGGAGGCAAGTGCTTTGTGAATACACAAAGCACTTGCCTCACTTACTTACGGCGGCGTAGCGTAAATACGATACGCTACGCCGCCGTAACAATGCGAGATTCTACCTGAATCTAGCCCATAATTTTTTTCAAAATGTTTTTTTTAGTTGTTGCGCAAAAAATGAAAATCGCAGAGGTGATCAAATACCACCAAAATAAAGCTCTATTTGTGGGAAAAAAATGATAAAAGAATTGTTTGGGTACAATGTAGCACGACCATGCAATTGTCATTCAAAGTGCGACAGCGCTGAAAGCTGAAAATTGGCTTGGGCAGGAAGGTGCGTAAGTGCCTGGTATGTAAGTGGTTAAAGTTTATTGTTTTTGTTGATAACAAAAAAAAAAAATGCTACGCCTGTCAGAAATCATGTGAGAATCATGAAGAAAGTTTTTTAATAAAACATTTTTATTTTTTATTTTTATTAGAATGTTGTTGAACAGTGAGGGGGTCCAGTAGGCAAGTTATATACAGATTAAACCTCAGCATTAAAGTGGATGTAAACCCGATTCATGAAATTTGAGCTGGGCACACACAGTATCACTCAAAAGTGAGTACACCCCTCACGTTTTTGAAAATATTTTATTATATCTTTTAAAAACACGGAAGAAATGACACTTTGCTACAATGTTGTGTAGTGAGTGTACAGCTTGTATAACAGTGTAAATTTGCTGTCCCCTCAAAATAACTCAACACACAGCCAATAATGTCTAAACCGCAGGCAACAAAAATGAGTACACCCCTAGGTAAAAATGTCCAAATTTGTCCCAATTAGTCATTTTCCCTCCCCGGTGTCATGTGACTTGTTAGTGTTACAAGGTCTCAGGTGTAAATTGGGAGCAGGTGTGTTAAATTTGGTGTTATCGCTCTCACTCTCTCATACTGGTCACTGGAGGTTCAATATGACAATTCATGGCAAAGAACTCTCTGAGAATATGAAAAAAAAAAATGTTGCTCAACATAAAGTTGGCCTAGGCTATAAGAAGATTGGCATGACCCTGCAACTGAGCTGCAGAACAGTGGCCAAGACCATACAGTGGTTTAAAGGAGTTGTAAATAAAATACAAAAATTATGCTGAAATGACTGTTTACAGGGTATAGAGACATAGGCCCGAATTCACAGACATCGGCGCATATTTATGCTGCCGTAGCGTATCTTCTTTACGCTACGCCGACGCAGCGCAGAGAGGCAAGCATGAAATTCAGAAAGCCAGTGCTCCCAAAGCTGCGTCGGCGTGGCATGGATTTCGAAGGCGCAGACCGGCGTAGGTGGAAGTGGGTGTGACCCCATGCAAATGAAGGTCTGAGCATGGTGCAATGTTTTACACCCGGCGTATCATGAACAGCGCATGCGCCGTGATGCTGACATCTGCCCAGCACCCCTGTGCGCATGCTCACAACTACGCCGGCGCAACTTCCTGAGATACGCCTTCCCACCGGCTTACGCCGAGCGCATAAATACGCCCAGCCATACGCCCGTCCAGCGCAAAAGTACATCCGTTTGCTTGTTTCCCCCTGGAGCACAGTACTTTTGTTGAGCTGTGGCAGCTGCTAAGATGGACAAGGAGAGGAGGAAGAAAAATTTCTCCATGGAAGAGAGGGCTATCCTGACCTCAGCTAAAGGCCAGTATGATGCCTACCTCCATGGTGCACAGAGTGCCAAGACCAGCAAGGCACTATTTTGAGGAGGCTTCCACCTTCTCCGGTCCTGGTATAGCTCAGTCCAATAACTGCTTGTGTAAGGACTCTGTTGAAGAAAATTGGTGTCCTTGGGTTGCTACTAGAGTTACTGGAGTATCCCACAGTTACCCTACTGCTACCCAAGTTCAAGTGCTGCAATAAATCATCAGAAAAGCATACCCTTAAGCCCAGGGCCGTTTGAAGGAATTTGGGGGCCCCAAGCTAAATGGGGGTCCCCAAGCACCCCCCCCCTGCATGCAAAGCCTACATTAGCGCTTCACAAATTGTTTACACCCATGTTCTTACTCCTCCAGTCCTTATGTTTTTCTATTCTCACCTCCCCTTCTTCCCTGTAGGCTGACGCTGTAGCGTGGCTGAGCTTCTCCTCCTCCTGTCAGTCCGGTGTTCTATCATTATGGGTCCCCAGTCCCCTATCAGATAGTGCCCGGGCCGGGCCGGGCCAGGTACCGCACGGTACAGAAGATTCAGTTTCCTGTGTTCCCGGCCGGACAGAAAAGAAGTGAGCACTCAGTGTGCACTTCCTGTCAGTCTGGACGGGAACAGGAAACTGAATCTCCTATACCACATGCGGTACCCGGCCGGACTGACAGGACTCCAGGAGAAAGGAAGAGGAGCTCGGCCACGCTACAGCCTGGGAAGGGGAAGGCCCCAGGCCAGCTCGGGGCCCCAAGCAATTGTTTGTTTTGCATGTCCTGTAGCGACGGGCCTGCTTAAGCCCCATACACACGATCAGGCTTTTGCCTGGCCAAACTCACATCGGAATTCCGACAGAATTCCATTGGAGTAAAAGAGAACATGTTCTCTATCTAAACTCCAATGAAATTCATCAGAATTACTCCGATGGGACATACACACGATCGGAATTTCGAGCGTGTTTATGGGGCTTTAGAGTGTTTATTGAGCCAAAGGAGTGACTGTGAGGCCCTGTACACACAAGGAGACATGTCTGATGAAATCGGTCTGCGGACCGTTTTCATCGGACATGTCTCCTGGGATATTTTGGTCTGATGTGTGTACACACCATCAGACCAAAATCCCCGCGGACAGAGAACGCGGTGACGTGGCGGTGACGGTGACGCGGCGACGTGCGCAAACCAGGAAGTTCAATGCTTCCACGCATGCGTCAAATTTGACGCATGCACTGGATTTCGGTCCGCTGGTTAGACGTAATAACCGGCGGACATGTCCGATTAGGCGTACTAACCATCGGACATGTCCGAGGGACATGTTTCCAGCGGACAAGTTTCTAAGCATGCTTAGAAACTTTTGTCCACTGGAAACCTGTCCGCTAGGCCGTACACACGGTCAGACATGTCCGCAGAAACTGGTCTGCGGACCAGTTTCAGCGGACATGTCTCCTCGTGTGTACGGGGCCTGACTGTGTGCCTGGCTGTGGGTGCAACTATAGGAAAAGACCCTAGGGACCCCAAACCGGTGGGCTCCTGCCAGAGTGAGAGCTACTTATATATAAAACATGGTTATCCTACTACACTAATGAATTTAATGTAATGCCTAAAACAATCCATCATTTCCTGATTCCTTAAGCTATAAATAATTGGATTAAGAAGAGGAATCACAACCGTGTATAACAAAGAGAGCACCTTGTTTATCTTTGGCAAATTTTGCTGAGAAGGAACCATATAAGTTATAAATACTGATCCACAATACATAGAGACAGAAGCTAGATGTGAACTGCATGTGGAGAAGGTTTTCTGTCGTCCAGACCGTGAGGAAATCCTCACGATGGTGGAAAATATAGAGATATAGCTCACAATGATCAAGATAAATGGGATGATGCTCAGAAACATGGTGATGAACAGAACTTCCATCTCTATCAATGATGTTTCTGAAGTAGACAGCTGTAGAAGTGGAGCCAAATCACAAAAGAGGTGGTCAATAGTATTTAAACCACAGAACTGTAGGTGGCAGATCGTAATTGTCAACGTGACCATCACTGTAAATCCAACCACCCAAGCCCAAGACGCCAGGTGGTTGCGAGTGTTGAGGTTCATGATGGTAGAGTATCTCAGAGGGTTGCAAATCGCCAAATGCCTGTCGTACGCCATAACCATTAAGAGAAGGCCCTCCACTGTACCCGATGAAGCTGCCAGGTAGTGTTGAGTGATACAACCATAGAATGACATGAAGCCACCATTCTTCCATAAAATGTACAGCATGTTTGGCGTGATCGTAGTGGTAATAAATATTTCACAGGCAGATAGGTTACAAATAAAGAAGTACATGGGAGCATGGAGTCTTGGACTGGTAGATATCAAGGTCATAATTAGCATGTTTCCTGTTATTGTCGTCAGATATACAACGAGGAACAAAACAAAGATCAAAAAATGTATGGGTTGGAGATGGCCGAAGCCGACAAGAAAAAACTCCGTCACCATTGTCTTATTCTGCCCACACATGGCCTGTTAGAAGACATTACAGGTGGCAACCATTAGTATGTACAGAATAGAAAATAACCATTAAATAATGATAACAGACATCTATAATGAGTTTTATTATAGAATGAAAGATGTAAGAAAGGTTTTGTTGTGTTTGTTACTTCCCAAATAAAATAGATCCTTCCATTTATACAGTTGGTCAAGGAAATCATATTCTTAACCACTTGCTGACCAGCAGCCAGGCCCGGGCTGGGACAAAAAAATAGGCCCAGCAGCCGGGGGGAGGGGGGCTGGCATGGCGGTGCTTTGCGGCGGCAGTTAATGATGGGATGTGGGGTTCCAGCACCTTGTACCTCTGGACCCCTTTACATTACATGGCACCCTGCACCTCTGGACCCCTTTACATTACACATCACCCTGCACCTCTGGACCCCTTTACATTACACAGCACCCTGGACCCCTTTACAATACATAGCACCACACCTCTGGACCCTTTTACATTACACAGCACCCTGCACCTCTGGGCCCCTTTACATTGCACACCACCCTGCACCTCTGGACCCCTTTACATTACACAGCACCCTGCACCACTGGACCCCTTTACATTACACAGCACCCTGCACCTCTGGACCCCTTTACATTACACAGCACCCTGCACCTCTGGACCCCTTTACATTACACAGCACCCTGCACCTCTGGACCCCTTTACATTACATAGTACCACACCTCTGGACCCCTTTACTTTACACAGGCCCCCACAGTTTGTTACACAGACACCCCCCTTATAGTTCTGGACCCCCTGCATGTTACACTGGGGGGAGACGTGACATGCGGCCTGTTGGATCACAGTGCTCGGTATCAATCATAGCGATCACATGATAACATGGAAGCAAAACTGTCATGAATGGCATTTGTTAGCTGTTGGCCAATCACAGCATTACAATAGTAAGCAATCTGTCATGAATGAAAGATTGCTTACTGTTGTAATGCTGTGATTGGCCAACATCTATCACATGGCACCTGGGCAAATCACAGCAGTGATTATCTGTGGCCAATCACAGCATCACAATAGCAAACAATAAGTCATTCATGAAAGCCATTCATGACACTTCAAATGATTGCTGTTACAGTGATCATCACAGTTATAAGCATTCATAGTGTAAAAAAAAAGACCCTGATTACACCCACAGAGTAGTACAGTGTCACTATGGTGATACTGAACTACTCTGATGACAGTATGTAAAAAAATAATATATTATGTTGATTATTTTTTACATACTGTCATCAGTCAGTATCTCTGATCACTGCCACACCAGTCAGATGATGACGCTGTACTGAACTATGACTGTATTAAAAAACAATATTGTGAAAATAAAATGCGTTTAATTTCTTTATTTTACAAAAAATTACAACTTCAGAAAACTTGCTATGCCCCTTACTATTTCTGAAGGCAATTTAGTTAATATACAGCAATACTTACTGTAATCAGTGCTTTAACTGGGCCGGAACGCGGCGGTACTCAGTACCGCCACTTCCAAAAATGGCCCTGGAGAGTACCAGCACCTCTCCGTGTGCCCAGTACGTGGGTTTCCTGTACCGGAACGCAGCCCCAGGCCAGGAATATGATGATCAGTGGCGGAACTACCGCCATAGCGACCCACGCGGGCGCTATGGGGCCCGCAGCCGAGTGGGGCCCGCTGATGGGGAGGCAGATCGGTGCGCTTTGACAGTTACAGAACCGATGCTGTGCATCTCTCCCTCCTGTCGGCATCATTTCTGTAACTGTCACAGCGCACCGATCTGCCTCCATGTTCTAGCCACATGTGATCCTCCCATAGGTGCCTGGTCTCCCCCCAGCGCTGCCTGCTTTCCTCTCCCTAAAAGCTGGGGGACACTGTGAGAGCGGGGGAGGGCTTTCCTGTCTTAATGCACAGGCACTTCTGTGAACTGCCCAGGGGTCCTAGGTGCATGGGGGGCCTTTGAAGTTTCCTCCCAGCAGGTTCGGGCAGCAGTGGTAACAGGTCTCCTCACATTGGCTTTACAGGTCAGTTCTGGCTGTTTCTGCAATGCTCTCTCTCTCTCCCTGGCATCTTCCTCCCTTCCTCAGACACTATCTGGCTGGCCGTCCTGCTCCTCCCTGTCATCCTCACACAGATCCATTCATCTTTGCCTGTCACACTGCTCCTCTGAGGCCTCGTACACACGGCCGAGGAACTCGACGTGCCAAACACGTCGAGTTCCTCGTCGAGTTCAGGAATGAAGCCGCCGAGGAGCTCGGCGGGCCTGCCTTCTCCCATAGAACAACGAGAAAATAGAGAACATGTTCTCTATTTTCTTGACGAGTTCCTCGGCGGCTCCATCGGGCCAAAAGTGTACAGACGACAGAGTTTCTCGGCAGAATCCGGGTTTGACCGAGTTTCTCTGTGAATTCTGCCGAGAAATTCTGTCGTGTGTACGAGGCCTCAGATGGTTGTTATCTCTCCCCCTCCCTTCCTTGACTTTTCCCTGCAGACACTTTACCTTCACACATGTGTGTGTGTGTCCCAGGATCTACAAACATTACAAATGTCTGGAACAGTGGCGGCTGGTGCTCAAAATTGGGGGGGGGGGGGGCGCAAAAAATAAAATAAAATTGAAGCCTCACTGTGCCCATCACATGCAACCACTGTGCCATACCACCAAATGCAGCCAATGTGCCATCAATTGTCACCACTGTGCCATGCCATCAAACAGCAACTGTGCCATCAATTGTCACCACTGTGCCATGCCATCAAACGCAGCTACTGTGCCATCAAACGCAGCCACTGTGCCATCAATTGTCACCACTGTGCCATGCCATCAAACGCAGTCACTGTGCCATGCCATCAAACGCAGCCACTGTTCCATCAATTGTCACCACTGTGCCATGCCATCAAATGTAGCCACTGTGCCCCTCAATTGTTGCCACTGTGCCAATTGTCACCACTGTGCCCTTTAATTGTCACCACTGTGCCCCATGATGCCACTGTGCCCATTGTCACCACTATGCCCCATGATGCCACTGTGCCCATTATCACCACTGTGCCCCATGATGCCACTGTGCCCATTGTCACCACTGTGCCCCATGATGCCACTGTGCCCATTATCACCACTGTGCCCCATGATGCCACTGTGCCAATTGTCACCTCTGTGCCCTTTGTCACCACTGTGCCCCATGATGCCACTGTGCCCATTGTCGCCCCTTTCCCTGTAAAAAGCACTTACCTGAATTTAGCATTTATGTTCAGTAGCTCTTTCTACAGTAGCTCTTTTTCAGGGTACTTTCTAAGGGTATTTTCATGTTCAGTATTGGGGGGGGGGGGGAGCACCGGCGCCTAATAGAGTACCGGCACCTCTTTTGGCCCACTTAAAGCACTGACTGTAATATATAATATATAGTACTTACTGTAATATACAATATACTTACTGTACAACTTTACTTTATTGAAAGGCAATTTGGTTCCTTTGGCCCAGCTACACTGTCTCATCCCTTCATAAAATGCATGGTCTTCCTGTCTGCACTGATCACAGCTAAAATCAGAATATTTTTAAATGCAAATTTGGATAAATGGCCCTATATTTAAGCTGTATATACAGTATGTTATAAACCAAAGGCTCTAGATTTAGAGTTAGATAAATGATTTTATATTTAGGAAGTATCTAGTCTATAAACCAGAGGCTCTGGATGGACAATTGGATAAATGGCTCTATATTTAGAATGTATCTAGTCTATAAACCTAGGGCCAGATTCAGAGACATTTGCTGCGGCGTAACGTATAGCATTTACGTTACACCGCCGCAAGTTGCGGCGGCGGAGCGTAAATCCCTCCGGCGCAAGCCCGCCTAATTCAAATGATCCGGGTAGGGGGCGTGGATCATTTAAATTAGGCGCGTTCCCGCTCCGAACGTACTGCGCATGCTCCGTTTTGAAATTTCCCGACGTGCTTTGCGCGAAATGACGTCGCACCGACAAAATTTTTTGAACGTCGACGTGAGTTACGTCCTTTCCTATTCACGGACGACTTACGCAAAAAAAAAAAAATTCAAAATTCGACGCGGGAACGACGGCCATACTTTAACATGGCAAGTCTATCTATACGCCACCAAACAGCAGCTTTAACTATACGCTGGGAAAAGCCGACTAGCGACGACGTAAGAGAATGCGACGGCCGCGCGTACCTTCGTGAATCGCCGGAAAAAGCTAATTAGAATACCCAATGCAGAAAACAACGCAAACTCCACCCAGCGGCAGCCAAAGTATAAGGCCTAGTACACACGAGAGGATTTATCCGCGGATACGGTCCACCGGATTTTGTACTCACCATCGGATCGAAATCCGCGCCAAAATACCATCGCGATGACGTGTCGCGCCGTCGCCGCGATGATGACGCGGCGACGTGCGCGACGCTGTCATATAAGGAATTCCACGCATGCGTCGAATCATTACGACGCATGCGGGGGATTCATTCGGACGGATTGATCCGGTGAGTCTATACAGACCAGCGGATCAATCCGTTGGGATGGATTCAAGCGGATAGATTTTAAAGCATGTCTTCAAATTTTTATCCGCTTGAAATCCATCCCAGGGGATAAAAATCCGCGGAAACAGATCCGCTGGATTGTACACACCAGGGGATCTATCCGCTGGAGCTGGTCCGCGGATCAATTCCAGCGGATGGATCCTCTCGTGTGTACGGGGCCTTACACCTACGATCCGAAGGCGTTCGAAGCCGTGCGCTTGTCGGATCGAAACCAAAATCCGTCGTATCTTGGTTTGGGGATTCAAACTAAAGATACGACGCGGCAAATTTGAAAGTACGCCGGAGTATCAGTAGATACTCTGGTGTACTTCTTCTGTGAATCTGGCCCCAAAGGTTTTGGATGGACAATTGGATAAATGGCTCTATATGTAGGATATATCTGGTCTATAAACAACCAGAGGCTCTGGATGGACAGTTGGATAAATGGTTTTATGTTTAGAATGTATCTTGTCTATAAACCAGAGGCTCTGAGTGTAGAGTTGGATAAATGGCTCTATATTTAGGATGTATTTGGTCTATAAACCAGAGGCTCTGGATGGACAGTTGGATAAATGGCTCTATATTTAGGATGTATTTGGTCTATAAACCAGAGGCTCTGGTTGGACAGTTGGATAAATGGCTCTATATTTAGGATGTAACTAGTCTATAAACCAGAGGCTCTGGATGGACAGTTGGATAAATGGTTCTATGTTTAGAATGTATCTTGCCTATAAACATGAGTCTCTGTATATACAGTTGGATACATCTCTCTATATTTAGGATGTATCTGATCTATAAACCAGAGGCTCTGAGTGTAGAGTTGGATAAATGGCTCTATATTTAGGATGCATCTGATCTATAAACCAGAGGCTCTGAGTGTAGAGTTGGATAAATGGCTCTATATTTAGGATGCATCTGATCTATAAACCAGAGGCTCTGAGTGTAGAGTTGGATAAATGGCTCTATATTTAGGATGCATCTGATCTATAAACCAGAGGCTCTGAGTGTAGAGTTGGATAAATGGATCTATATTTAGGAGGTGTCTGGTCTATAAACCAAAGTCTCTGGATGGACAGTTGGATACATGGTTTTATGTTTAGAATGTATCCTGTCTATAAACCAGAGGCTCTGGATGTACAGTTGGATAAATGGCTCTATATTTAGGATGTATCTGGTCTATAAACCAGAGGCTCTGGATGGAGAGTTGGGTAAATGGCTTAATTAGCACGTGTTATTATGAAAACCAATGGTTCTGGATGTACAGTTGGCCAAGCGCCCCTGCCCATTGAAATGAATGGGCAGCGCCAACAAACCGCCAGCAAAGCGCTGCTGCAGTGGCGCTTTGCGGGCAGTTTTGACCCTTTTTCGGCCGCTAGCGGGGGTTAAAATTGCCCCGCCAGTGGCCGAAAAAACCTCGGCAAAAACGATGGTAAGGCGCAGCTAAAAATAGCGGTGCTTTACCACCGACAGTGTGGGAGCAGCCTAAAATTTCATTTTTTTATATAAAAAGATTGACAGAGATGAAAAAAGTTGAATATAAAAAAAAAACAGTTATGTTTTCTTGTCAAAAAAATAATAATAATTAACTGAATGATTCTGCCCACTCTCTGAACATGAGGGATTAAATTGGTATCTGTGTACCAAAGATCAAAGTGGTCAAAACTGAATGATTACACTTATAAAAGGAAATAATAATAATAATAATAATAATAATAATAATAATAATAATAATAATAATAATAATAAAATTACATATAAATAAATTCACATTTTTATCGGGGTCCTCCAAATAACAGCTCAGCGTTGTAAGAAAACACGGGGGATAAACATACCATGCTGAAAATCTTAGCCCTTAAACTCTGTCTAGTCCATGATTCTCACACAACTCCTGGCCACAAGATGTGAAGACGTAAATAAACATAGACGTGTATTCTGGTGTCAGCTGTCATTTAGTAAAAAGATGCTCCAAGATGTCACATTTTATCGCTTTTGACGTCTCATTATGAAGCCGCAGGGAATATTTAATAGCAACAAATGACCCCGGGGGCCAATTACAATCAAAATATCCTCTTCTTGAGGAATATGTGTTCAATATGTTACATAGACAAAACAAATACAAAATATATAAAAAATATATATATATTTTTTGTTACTCATCTTAAAATCCTTTAGGTAGATTCACAAAGAGTTAGGCCTGCTTATCAGTAGATAAGCCGACCTAACTCAGAATCTACGCCGACTAATGTTTAAGTGTATTCTCAAACAGAGATACGCTTAAACATATCTAAGATAGGACGGCTTGCGCCGTCCTATCTTAGGTTGCAATGCTGAAGCTGGCCGCTAGGTGGCGCTTCCATTGCGGTCGGCGTAGAATATGTAAATTTGTAGATAAGCCGATTCACGAACGTACGCCCGGCCGCCGCAGTACATTTACGCCGTTTCCGTAAGGCAATATCAGGCCTAAAGTTATTCCATCTTGTAGATGGAATAGTAATGTTAAGTATGGCCGCTGTTCCCGCTTCGAAATTCTAAATTTTTACGTCGTTTGCGTAAGTCGTCCGTGAATAGGGATTTACGTCATTTACGTCCACGTCGAAATCAATAGGCCCGTGCGGTGGACGTAGCTGCAATGCATACTGACATAAAAAATCTGCGGCTCTCAAAGTGCTTGTATCAGCCAGCCTGACATGTTTCATCCGAAGTTGGATATCATCAGAGGCGCCTAGGATGCATTACGGTGAAAAAACATGAACCTTTACAACCCCTTTAGCTACTTATCCATGTCCTAAACCTTTGGGCAATATGGCTATGTCTGAAGCAGTGGAACAGAGACCCAAGAAGAGGCGGATTGGAGCTGCTCTGTGTAAAAACGCTGCACAGGGCAGGTAAGTATAACTTTTTTTTTGTTTTTGTTTTTTTAAAGAGAGACTTTAATATCACTTTAAGTATCATTATGGGTTAGGCTTCAGTTTCAGTCATAGTGCTATTCTTTCCTCCCTGCCCCTTGGCTACTCCCTGCTTATTTTTTACTTTATCTAGACTGTTTTGGCAGATGGCTCTGGCAGTATTTGGCCTCCGTTGTTGCTTTGGGTCCTGAACTTGATTATTTTGGTCCCTCTGAAGCCTCCATTTGAGAACAATAACATTGTGCCATTACTACATTCTCCTCAAAGGTTGCCTTGCTGGTTGCTTTGACTTCGGTGCTCCAAGTGTTGGAGTTAGCCAGTGTTGGAGTTAGGGGTACATCCCCCTACCTGGTTCTGTCCAGGGATAAGGTGGTTCTTCCTGCTGTAGGTGGTACCTTGTGTCCACGTCCTCCGCACCCATCGATGGTTGCGCTGTTTTCCTTGGGGTGGTTTAAATGTGCCTGTCTGCTATGGCCTTATTCCAGAGGTCAGAATCACTCTTTGGGATCACAGGCAGTCCAGGGAAAGACCTAGTGGCCTCCTCTGCTAATGTGTAAGAGAAGTCCAGCAAACAGACGGGCACCTGCGCACAAGCACGGGCACACCAGTGTGTGCACAAAGAAGGACTTGTATTGGCTCATTTGCATGTGCGCACGTGCACGTATGGGCGCCAAGTAACCCTATTTAAACTGCACACTGACACACGAACATTGCTGAGTGGTCTTTCAGCTAGTGTCTGTTTACCCGATCTGATCCAAGTTTCCTGTGTCTTGACCCGGCTTCACCTGAACCTTCTCTTTGATCTCCGCCTGCCTACCTGATCCCGGATTGTGTCTGACTTCGCTTCTGCCTGATGTTCATGCACCTTGTTGTCCGACTGTACTAGCACACAGCAAATCCCATCTCCATCATCAGGAGCTCTGGTGAACACTGGTTAGTGCTAAGACTCCGCACCTTGGGTGAGCCCATGTCATCCGCTAGGGTGATCTAAAAAAGCCTAAAAGGGCTACAAGTTTAGCAGAAAATATGTCAATCTGTTATTATTCATTCTGTGAAAAAGGAAATACATTTTGTAGCAGCAAAAACAACCTCCCTCATAAATTGTGGCCAGTACTTTTAGTCCTTCAATATTTTGTGGTTGCAAAATTTAGAAATGCTCTGCTCAAAAACAACCCTGGCGATCTGCTTATCAAAAGCCCATTATTACGGTTGAATTATATCAAAAATGTGTACACAGATTATTAACTTTTAGTTTAATAAATGTTTTATTAAATAAAGAAGATAATACAACGAGCACCTGAACAATATATAATATAATAAACATTTAAACAAAAGAATAAGAGTTAACAATACACAATGAATAAAACACAATTGTAGTGAGTGGTCCCATGAGACCCAAGGTAGGCAGGCCTATGTTCCCTTTGCAATGATCATATAACCCCAAAACCGAGGGAGCCATAGAAGGAAAGGGATAGGAGGGGACATTTTGTCTGAACTGAAACCAAAGGTGAGAAAGCAGGTGGGAAGGGGATTATTTGAGGGTTCAGAAGGAGTGGGAGAGACACAGAAAACAAGAAAAAAAGGGAGGTATACAAAAAAGGGAGGAGGAAAAAAGAACAGGGCATTTGGTAGAGGGGGTGGGAAGTAGTGCCATCTGCCATCCCCATCTCTGCCTGCAGACTCAAATCTGGGGAAACTATACCCATGACACGGGAGACATAGGAGAAAAGGGATAGAAGGGCCCACCCCTACATGGAAAACTGCAGTGAGGGGGCATATTGTCTGAACCAAAACCAAAGGTTTTGAACAAAATAATCAGAGTGAACAACACACAAAGAAACAGACACAATAGTAGCAAAGTCCCCTGAGACCCAAAGCCTTTCCTCCGCTACGCCCATATACCCCTGACACCAAAGGAGCCATAGGAGGAAAAGGATAATAGGCCCCGCCCCTACATGGAAAAACTTCAGTAAGGGGGCAATTTCTCTGAACTGAAACCAAAGGTGAGGAAGTAGGTGGGGAGGGGACGGTTCAAGAGTTTAGAAGTGAGAGAAAAACAGGAAAAAAAGAGGGTGATAGGAAAAAAAGAGGGAGATGTAAAAAAAGAAAAGGGCATTGGGGAAAGGGGATGCGGAGTAGGGCCATCTGCCATCCCCATATCCACCTGCACACTCTAATCTAGGAACATTATACCCACGACATCAAGGGAGTCACAGAAGGGTAGAGATAGGAGGGCAGCGATAGGAGGGAAATGATAGGAGGGCCCACCTTTACATGGAAAACTTTTTCAGTTTTGTCTAAATGAAAAAAGGGGGGTAGGGGCAAAAAAGAAGAGGGAGGAGGTAAATAGAAGAGGAAATTGGGGAAAGGGGGTATGGAGTAGTGCCATCCCCATCTCTGCTTGCAGACTTAAATCTTGGGAATCTACACCCATGAAACAGAGGCAGCCATTGGAGGGAAAGTATAGGAGAGCCCACCCCTACATGGAAAACTCCAGTAAGGGGGCATTTTGTCTGAACCAAAACCAAATCTAAGAAAGTAGGTGGGGAGGGGATGATTCGAAAGTATAGAAAGAGTGAGAGGAAAATGGGATAGAAGGAGAAAAAAAAGGAGGGCTAGGAAAAAAAATAGGGAAGAGGAAATAAGAACAGGGCATTAGGGAGAGGAAATGGGGAGAGAAAAACAGGGAAAAAAAGGGGGGGAGTAAGAAAAAAAAAAGAAGAGGGATGAGGAAAAAAGAACATAGTATTGGGGAGAGGGGATGTGGAGTAGTGCCATCCCCATCTCTGCCTGCATACTCAAATTCTGAGAATCTTTACCCACGACACCAAGGGAGCCATAGGAGGGAAGGAATAAGAGAGTCTGCCCCTACATGGAAAATTCCAGTGAGGGGGCATTATGTCTGAACCAAAACCAAAGGTGAGAAACAGGTGGGGAGGGTACAATTTGCGAGTTCAGAGAGAAAAACAAGAAAAAGGGGGGGGGGGGTAGGGAAAAAAAAAAAAGGAAAAACGAGGAGGAAAAAGAACAGGGAATTGGGTAGAGGGGATGTAGCATGAGGCCATCTGCCATCTGAATCTCCACCTGCATCTTAAATCTAGAGAAACTCTACCAACAGCACAGAGGGAGCCATAGGAGGGAAGGGATAGGAGGGCCCACTCCTACAAAGTAAAACTCCAGTGAGGGGGCATTTGGTCTGAACCAAAACCAAAGGTGAGAACGTAGGTTGGGAGGGGATGATTCAAGAGTTCAGAAGGAATGAGCAAAAACCAGGAAAAAATCAAAAAATAAATAGTTGGGGGGGGGGGGGGCGGTGGGAAGAAAAAGAGGGAGGCGTAAAAAAGAACAGGGCATTTAGGAGAGGGAATAGGAGTAGCACCATCTGCCAACCCTGTTTCCACCCACAATACGTTGAAGCCATTCCTGCATAGAAGGAGGGCAATATGATTTCCAGCATACTGGGATGCAAAGCCTAGCAGCATTATTCATATGCATAGCAACAGATTTGTAATACTGTACTGTAGTTTAGGTATCCTAGAGAAATGAAGAAGGTTTTGCGCGGGCGTAAACTCTAATGCCATGTACACACGGTCGGATTTTCCGATGGAAAAAGTCAGATGGGAGCTTTTCATCCGATATTCCGACCGTGTATATGCCCCATCTGACTTTTTCCGTCAGAATTTCCGACGGACTTAAATAGAGAGCAGGTTCTCAATTTTTCCAACAAGAAAAAAAAAACGTGCATGCTCTGAATCAAGTCAACGCATGCTTGGAAGCATTGAACTTCATTTTTCTTGGCTCGTCGCAGTGTTGTACGTCGCTGCGTTCTTGACGGTCGGAATTTGGTGTGACCGATGTGTATGCAAGCCAAGCTTGAGCGGAATTCTGTTGGAAAAACCATCTGATTTTTTTCCATCATAAATTCCGACTGTGTGTACACGGCATTAGATAGAGAGCAGGTTCTCAAATTTTCAGATGGAAAAAAATTATTTTGAGAAAATCCGTTAGTCTGTATGGAATTCCGTCGGGGAAAAAAACATGCATGCTTCGGAAACAATTTGACGCATGTTCGGAAGCATTGAACTTCATTTTTCTCGGCTTGTAGTGTTGTACGTCACCGCGTTCTTGACAGTCCAAATTTGGTGTGACCGTGTGTATGCAAGACAGCTTGAGCGGAATTCCATCCCATTTTTTTCCAACAGAAAATCCATTCGTGTGTACAGGGCATAAGAGGCGATTATTAACTTTTATTAGTGGGTTCAAAATAATATCTAAAACAATTTATCATTTCCTTATTCCTTAAGCTATAAATAATTGGATTCAAAAGAGGAGTCAAAACAGTGTATGACAGAGGCAAAAACTTGTGTAACTCATTGTGCTGTGAAGGAACCATATAAGTAACACATATCGATCCACAGAACAAGAAAACGGAAGCCAGATGTGAACTGCATGTGGAGAAAGCTTTTTGTCTTCTGGAACGTGTGGACATTTTCAGGATGGTGAAAAATATGGAGATATAGCTCACAATGATCAAGACAAATGGGATGATGTTCAGAAATATGATTATGAAGAGAATTTCCATCTCTACCAGAGATGTGTCGGAAGTAGACAGCTGTAGAAGTGGAGCTAGATCACAAAAGAGGTGGTCAATAGTATTTAAACCACAGAACTGTAGGTGGCAGATCGTAATTACCAACGTGACCATGACTGTAAATCCAGACACCCAAGCCCAAGCCGCCAGATGGTTGCGAGTGTTGAAGTTCATGATGGAAGTGTATCTCAGAGGGTTGCAAATGGCCAAATGTCTGTCATACGCCATAACAGTTAAGAGAAGACTTTCTATACTACCTGTGGCAGATCCTAGGTAGTATTGGGTGATACAACCATAGAATGTCATGAAACCTCCATTCAGCCATGAAATGTACAGCATGATAGGTATGATCGTGGTGGTATTCAATATTTCACAGGCAGATAGGTTGCTAAGAAAAAAGTACATGGGAGAATGGAGCTTCGGACTGGTAGATATCAAAGTTATAATTAAAATGTTTCCTGTTACTGTGGCCAGATAAGCGATGAGGAGCAAAACAAAAATATAATTTTTTATGTGTGGGAGATTCCCGAACCCTACAAGAAATATCTCTGTCACCTTTGTTTCGTTCTGAGCACATGTGGCCTGGGGGAAGATATTACAGGCAGTAAATATTGGGTAGAACACAGAATGAAAAATCGATTAATGATGATAGACAAATATGAAGAAGTAGGTTGTGTGAGAACTAGCTTCAAGTGGTATGCCTTGTACACATAATCGGTTTTCCCGGTGGTAAAACGGCTGTCGGGAAAACCAAGGGGAAAACCTGAGAACCTGCTTAGTAGCTTTCCCCCCTACACACAGCCGGGTTTCCCAGCAGGAAAACTGCCATGAGAGCTTTGGTCGGGAAACCCGGCCATGTGTATGCTCCACCGCAGGTTTTCCCCATAGGTTAACTGCCGGCTTAAAGCGGGAGTTCACCCAAATTTTTTTTTTTAACATTCGATTGGGCCTAATTACTGGAAGCAGAATCGGGTGTTTTGATTAAAATCAATGCAGTACTTACCTTTTTTGAGATAGATGTTCTCCCGCCGCTTCCGGGTATGGTCTTCGGGACTGGGCGTTCCTATTTGATTGACAGCCTTCCGACGGTCGCATACAGCGCGTCACGAGTTGCCGAACGTCGGTGCAGTGCTATACGGCGCCTGCGCACTGACGTTCGGCTACTTTCGGAAACTGGTGACGCGCTGTATGCGACGGTCGGAAGGCTGTCAATCAAATAGGAACGCCCAGTCCCACAACCCATACCCGGAAGCGGCGGGAGAACATCTATCTCAAAAAAGGTAAGTACTGCATTGATTTTAATCAAAACACCCGATTCTGCTTCCCGTAATTAGGCCCAATCTAATGTTAAAAATAGCTTTTTTGGGTGAACCTCCACTTTAAAAACCGCCGGGAATCCCAGCGGGAAAAAAGAGAACATGTTCTCATTTTTCCCGACGGGATTCCCGGCGGTTTTCCTGCAATGGAGCATACACGCGGCCGATTTTCCCAGCCAAAAGCTGTCATGGCAGTTTTCCCGATGGGAAAACCGATCGTGTGTATGAGGCAGTAGCGTATTAAGGACACAGAAACTTGCAGAATTTTTTTTTTAAGGGCTTTTCTTGTCCATTTTTAATAAAAGAAAGTTCAGTGCAGTTCCAGAAATCAAACAAGTTGACCTCGCAGGGGTTTTTAGCATTTATCTTTTGTCAAAAGAACAAACAACATTAAGCCTTCTGGTCTTTAAATACTTGTTAAGCCTGAAGGTTTTTACCTTCATACATTCTATGCATGAAGGTTAAAAACAAAAACTCAGAATGTAGCTTCGCCTGCAGCCCCCCCCCCCCCCCCCCAGATACTTACCTGAGCCCGATCCCGATCCAGCATTGTTAAATAGACTAGCTACTGTCTCGGCTCTTAGCCTCTTTATTGGCTCCTGTTACTGTCAATCACAGCCAGTGATTAGGGAAAAAGGGCGGGGCGAGTCCCGTTCTGTGTTTTATGGACACACAGGGCGGGGCTTGCAAGCAAGCATGCACAAGCCACTTGCTACGGGGGCAAAATTGTTGCACAGAGCAGATAAGTATATGTTTGTTATAGTATTTAAAAAAAAAGTAAGCCTTTATGCCGCATACACGCGACTATTTTTCATGACGTGAAAACTGCAATTTTTTAAATTGATCATTAAAAATTATCATGTGTAGGCTCCAGAGCATTTTTCTCGATATGAAAAATGGGCATTAAAAATGTAGAACATGCTCTAATTTTTCGCGTCGTTTTTCACGTCGTCATTTTTCACGTTGTGAAAAACGGTTGTGTGTAGGCTTTAACGACGGAAAAAAAATGTGCATGTTTAGAAGTAAGTTATGAGATGGAAGCACTCGTTTTGGTAAAACTAGCATTTGTAATGGAGAAGGCACATTCATCACGCTGTAACAGACTGAAAAGCATGAAGACTGGAAAGTGCGAATCGTCTCTCACCAGAATTTTACTAAGACAAAATCAGCAAAAGCAGCCCAAAGGATGGCGCCATCCGAATGAGAAGAATCACGTCGAGAAAAACATTGTTTTTTCCATGACATTAAAAACAGTCGTGTGTACACTGCATTAGTATCACTTTTAATCTGGTCCCACAGACTGTGACATTAGACCATCCTGTACCTCCCCTTTAAATCTTGGTGCATATACTCGGTAGCCCTTGGCTGCTCTGGCTCATATCTGTTCTCCTTGATAGAGACCTCATCTTTCTGACAGGGTGGAGCCCAGAACCCTATTCAGGTCTATTCCTAAAAGCCCAGCCCACACATGCCCAATCAGTATGCTTGTGGTTATCAAAACGCGGGCCCAGGATTGAAGGTTTCGTCCCTCCCAGGTCTCTATGAAATCTCCAGGTCCTACACAAGGATTTACCAACTGATGAGGAAGCTGAAGAGTAAATGTCCTCTGAATGACACAAGTTCTCTGGAGTCCTGCATGGATGAGAATCCTGGGTTATTAAAGCGGTTCTAAAGCCTCAAGTTTTTTTTTTAACCTTAATGCATTCTATGCATTAATGTTAAAAACCTTCTGTATGAAGCCCACCCTCCGACCCCTCTTAAACTTACCGGAGCACCATCCAGATCCAGCACTGTGCATGAGAGCAGCGGCACTCTCTTGGGTCTCTCTCTTCGTTGGCTCCTGCTGCTGTCAATCACAGCCAATGAGCTAGTAAGAAGAGAGTGGTGTTCAATAGACACACAGAGCGCGGCTCGGGGGCAAGCCCGCACAAGTGCCCCCATAGCAAGGTGCTTGCTATGGGGGCACTGGGAATGGGGAGGAGCCAGGCTTGGGGCTGATCTGTGCAAAACCACTGCACAGAACAGGTAAGTATAACATGTTTGTATTTTTTTTTTTTTTTTTAGAATCACTTTAACTCTTTTAACCGTGTTGCATGCTTGCCAATAACAATAACACACGGTACTGAAGGACTGATGATGGCCTCTAGCAAGGGTCATTTTGCCACTTGCGTTTAAGTGGCAAAATGATGGCACGTTGGACACAATGGTACAAGGATAACTATGCTGTTTGTCCCACATTAAACACACCTAAGGCTCATTTACACTTTAAAGTGGAGTTCCACCTAAGAATGGAACTTCCGCTTAACCCACTCCTCGCCCCCTTACATGCCACATTTGGCATGTCATTTTTTTGGGGGGGGAGTGGGGGCTTCAGGAGAAGGGGACTTCGTGTCCCACTTCCTCCTTCCGCCGAGGGGCTGGAAAGGCGATTAGCTTAATCGCCTTTTCACAGCCCCTCCCTGTAGGCAAGCGCCTGTCCAATCGGACGGCGCTCGCGCATGCGCAGTGCCGCTCACGCATGCGCAGTGGGTGCCCGGCCGTGAAGCCGAAAGCTGTCACTGCCGGGTGCCCACACTAAGAATGAAGACGCCGGCCGGCGAGGGGGGGCAAGGAGCGGAGCCCTGGACGGCGCATCGCTGGAGCCGTGGAGCAGATAAGTGTCTGTTTATTAAAAGCCAGCAGCTACACTTTTTGTAACTGCTGACTTTTAATAAACTTAAAAAAAGGCTGGAACTCCCCTTTAATATGCATTTTTTTATGTGTTTTTGATGCTTTGGTCATGCTTTGATAATGCTTCAGGGATGCATTTGTTTTCGTTTTTTGAAGCTTTAATGAAGCTTGGCAAATGCCCTGTGTGTGCGTGATTTTCCATTTGTTTTAAAGAGACCCAGTAGAACTAAGGCTGCGTACACACAATCAGTCCAAACTGATGAAAACGGACTGAAGTTCAGTTTCATCAGTCCAAACCGACCGCGTGTGGGCCCCATCAGTCAGTTATCCATCGGTCCAAAAATTTAGAACTTGCTTTAAAATTGAACTGATAACCGATAGGTCAAAAACAATGGTTAGTACGTAAAAGCATCGGTTCAAAACCCGCGCATGCTCAGAATCAAGTCGACGCATGCTTGGAAGCATTGAACTTTGTTTTTTTCAGCACGCTGTTGTGTTTTACATCACCGCGTTGGATTCGATCGGTTTTTGAACCATCAGTGTGTAGGCACATCAGACCATCAGTCAGCTTCATCGGTTAACCGATGAGAACAGTCCTTCGGTCCGTTCTCATCAGTTTGGACTGATCGTGTGTACAGGGCCTAAGGCTCATTGGAACCCTTGTTCAGTAGATCCCCTGCTCAGTACTAAACCACAGCTCTTTTAGTAGTAACCCTCAGCTCTGCTCTGTCGATCCCCCACTCATTGGTAATCCCCAGCTCTGCTGATCATCTGGTTTACTGATCCTTCTCTCTTGCTGTTCCCCACTGACCTCCCACTATATTGCTCCCAATGCCGCCCACAACATCTGCTAGTTTCTCCTGCTCCGGTTCTCCAGCTCTGCTGATCCTCTGCTACTCAGTCTTCTCTCTCCGATGATCCCCTATCACCTTCCACTATAGCGTTTCCATGATACACACCACATGTGCCATCAGCTTATTGCTCCGCTCCAGCCCAATTTGAAGACTCTTTGGTTTCCTTTTGTCTGCTTTTACTGTCTCATTATTCCCAAAGTCTTACCCTATAAAAACCATGGTCTACCTGTTTTACCAAATGACTGATAACTAAAAAATTAACATTATTAAAGATGGGTAAATGTCCTATAAAGCGCTATAAAATAGTTAGATGTATGCCTCTATGTTTAGCTTATTATATTTAGGCCTTTTATGGACCTTAAACAGGCAAATTTGGATGTATATATGTGAAAATATATTAACTTGCGCTAGAAGCAAATATAAAATATGTGGTTGCAGCTGCTCTACCCAAAGTGCTAACACTTGACAAATGAAAATAAAAAGGAATAACAGCGCTCACAAAAAGAAAATCAAATTGACATGTGAAAAAACGTCCATATACCGTATATACTCAAGTTTTTCAGCCCATTTTATGGGCTAAAAATGCCCCCCTCGGCTTATATTGAGTCACCTTTTTGCGCCTGATCCCCCCGACTTTGGGGACCGGCCAGATGTAGGTCTCCTGGACCCCAAACATGGCTCTACAAGTGTGCAAAGTTTGTTGTCCGGGGGACCTACGGCTGGGGAGCACCGATTTTTCAAAGCCGGGCACCCCTTCCATAGACTCCCATGTTAAACAGTAATTTCTGCAGTGATTTTGGGACCTGGTACCGGCCGGTCGTAGGTCCCCTTGACCCGAAACTTGGCACACATGTAGCCCCATTTCTCTTCTACAAGTGTGAAAAGATTGTTGTCTGGGGGACCTACAGCTAGGGAGCATAGATTTTTCAAAGCCGGGCTCCCCTTCCATAGACTCCCATGTTAAAAGTCTAGTCATGGGCACAGTGAGGCATAGACACAGTGAGGCATAGACACAGTGAGGCATGGACACAGTGAGGCATGGACACAGTGAGGCATGGGCACATTGAGGCATGGGCACAGTGAGGCATATACACAGTGAGGCATGGACACAGTGAGGCATGGACACAGTGAGGCATGGACACAGGCATAAACACAGTGAGTCATGGACACAGTGAGGCATGGGCACATTGAGGCATGGGCACAGTGAGGCATATACACAGTGAGGCATGGATACAGTGAGGCATGGACACAGTGAGGCATAGACACAGGCATAGACACAGTGAGTCATGGACACAGTGAGGCATAGACACAGTGAGACATGGACACAGTGAGACATGGACACAGTGAGGCATGGACACAGTGAGACATGGGTACAGTGAGGCATGGACAAAGTGAGACATGGGTACAGTGAGGCATGGACACAGTGAGGCATGGACACAGTGAGGCATGGACACAGTCAGGCATGCAGATGGACACACTGAGGCATGCAGATGGACACCCTAGGCTTATACTCCAGTCAATACGTTTTCCCATTTGTTTGTGGTAAAATTAGGTGCCTCGGCTTATATTCGGGTCAGCTTATACTCTAGTATATACGGTAAATTGTGCAGATGTGCTCCAAGCAATAAAGTGCAATAGTGCTCCAAACTTCAAGGGGCATCACACACCCCTCCTGTGTCCCCACTCACCAAAAGAATGGACCTCTGGCTTTTCAGTCCAAGAGTCAATCAGGCTTTAGCGTTGGCCATGAATGGCTAATCACAGGAGGATCCTCCAAAATTCTTCCCCAATCGTGATGATCATGAGTGGATAAGGAGGAAGTCCTTGATGATGCCTTGTGGGAGGGCGAAACGCATGAACGTAATTTCCAGTGGTTGAGTCCAAACGACATCCCTTCTGGTTTCTGAGGAACGCACGCTTGATGCTGCGTCTCCTGGTTGTTTTTACTGCAATACCTCATGCAATATGACTTTTCTCAGCCTGTAGTTGCGATAAAGCGTGTTTTAACTGTACTTCACTTTTAGACTTTTTTCATTTTTTCGTGCCATTATCCACTCATGATCATCATGATTGGAGAAGAATTTTGGTGGATCCTCCTGTAATTAGATATTCATGGCCAATGCAAAATTCCAGGACTGGAAAGCCAGGGGTCCATTCTTTTGGTGAGTGGTGACACAGGAGGGGTGTGTGATGCACCTTGAAATTTGGAGCACTACTGTTCTTTATTGCTTGAAGTACATCTGCACAATTTATATGGACATTTTTTACATGTCAATTTGATTTGCTTTTTGTAATTCCTTTTTATTTTTACCTAAATTTGGATGTAAAGTTAGATAAATGGCTCTATATTTAGGGTGCATCTGGTCTATAAACCCAAGGCTCTGGATGGACAGCTGGATAAATGGCTCTATATTTAGCATGTATCTGGTCTATAAACCAGAGGCTCTGGATGGATAGTTAGATAAATGGCTCTGTATTTAGGATGCATCTGGTCTATAAACCCAAGGCTCTGGATGGATAGTTGGATAAATGGCTCTGTATTTAGAATGTATCTGGTCTATAAACCAGAGGCTCTCTATGGACAGTTAGATAAGTGACTCTATATTTAGTATGTATCCAATCTTTAAACCAGAGTCTCTGGGTGTAGAGTTGGAGAAATGCCTATATATTTGGGATGTATCCAGTATATAAACCAAAGGCTCTGGGTGTTGGTTAAATGCCTCTATATTTAGAATGTATCTGGCCTATAAACTAGAGGCTCTGGACGGACAGTTGAGTAAATTGCTCTATATTTAGAATGTATCTGGTCTATAAACCAGAGGCTCTGGATGGATAGTTGGATAAATGGCTCTATATTTAGGATGCATCTGGTCTATAAACCAGAGGCTCTGGATGGACAGTTGGATAAATGGCTCTGTATTTAGGATGTATCTGGTCTATAAACCAGAGGCTCTGGATGGACAGTTGGATAAATTACTCTATATTTAGTATGTATCCAGTATATAAACCAGAGGCTCTGGGTGTTGGTTAAATGCCTCTATATTTAGAATGTAACTGGCCTAAAAACCAGAGGCTCTGGGTGGACAGTTGGATAAATTACTCTATATTGAGTATGTATCTGGTCTATAAACCAGAGGCTCTGGGTGGACAGTTGGATACATGGTTCTATATTTAGAATGTATCTGGCCTAAAAAACAGAGGCTCTGGGTGGACAGTTGGATAAATGGCTCTATATTTAGGATGTATCTGGTCTATAAACCAGAGGCTCTGGATGGACAGTTGGATAAATTACTCTATATTGAGTATGTATCCAGTCTATAAACCAGAGGCTCTGGGTGTTGGTTAAATGCCTCTATATTTAGAATGTATCTGGCCTAAAAACCAGAGGCTCTGGGTGGACAGTTGGGTAAATGGCTCTATATTTAGGATGTATCTGATCTATAAACCAGAGGCTCTGGATGGACAGCTGGATAAATGACACTACATTTAGGATAAATCTGGACTATAAACCAGAGGCTCTGGATGGACAGTTGGATAAATTACTCTATATTTAGTATGTATCCAGTCTATAAACCAGAGGCTCTGGGTGTTGGTTAAATGGCTCTATATTTAGAATGTATCTGTCCTAAAAAACAGAGGCTCTGGGTGGACAGTTGGATAAATGGCTCTATATTTATGATGTATCTGGTCTATAGACCAGAGGTTTTGGATGGACAGTTGGATAAATTACTCTATATTTAGGATGTATCTGGTCTATAAAACAGAGGCTCTGGATGGACAGTTGGATACATGGTTCTATATTGCATTGTTCTGTCCACTCTCCAAGTTTGAGAAGCAATTGGATGTTAGATATAAGTCATCAAAAGCAAGTCCCTACAAAATAAAATACAATTATATTCTAAAACCTATGGCAAAAAAAATGTAACCTAATTTTACAATTATTTTTAAAATATTGACTTTCCTAAAACGATTACTATGCATATAAATTAACGTATCTTTCTCTCTCTTATTAAAAGCAGTTCAACTTTGTAGAACAACAATGGCAGCTAGGCACATACCATGATGGTGATGGAGATAGGCCTTTTGTTGGGTCTAGCTCGGGCTCATGCATAACCTTTCCACCTCATAGCGCAGGATGTAAGCACACAAACCCATTGAAGTGAGTTCTGGTGTCAGCTGTCATTTATTGAGAATTATAGATCAGCCGTCATATTTTATAGTTTTATGATGTCTCATTATTGAGCCGCAGGGAATTGGAATAGAGCTACAAATGATCTTACATCTCTGGAGGCCAATTATAATAAAACGGAACCTCCTCCTTTGGAATGTGTATATGGAGAAAAAATAAATTAAAACAAGCAAATAAACAAACAAAAAGTCAATCACACTAAGTTTCTTGCAATGTTATATTGTGCTATAGTTTGTAAATCTAAAAATTTGGACAAAACAGCTGAATGCTATTTAGTAGCAAAAATTGAAATCTAAGTGCCATACTGTTGAACGCGATGCAATAATATATACTCTATTGTACCCTATATACCGTATTTATCACGGTATAACGCGCTCCAGCGTATACCGCGCACCCCTAAGGCCTTGTACACACGGGTAAACATGTCCGCTGAAAACGGTCCGCCGTACCGTTTTCAGCGGACATGCCCGCCCGGAGATTTCTGTATGATGGCTGTACACACCATCATACAGAAATGAGAGACAATCTGCGCGGACAGACAGCGCGGTGACGTGCGCGACGCTGAAAGGTCAATGCTTCCACGCATGCGTCAAAGTCATTTGACGCATGCGAGGGATGGCGGCCGCTCGGACATGTACGGTAAGTCTGTACAGACGACCGAACATGTCCGACGGACAGGATTCCAGCGGGCATGTTTCTAAGCAAGTTTAGAAACATTTGTCCGCTCGAAAACGGTCTGGCGGGCAAATGTACCCTGGAATCCTGTCCGATCGGCCGCACACACGACCGAACATGTCTGCTGAAACTGGTCCGCGGACCAGTTTCAGCAGACATGTTCGGTCGTGTGTACGGGGCCTAAAGTGGCCCCCAATCCTGTGGAAAAAAAGTTTTTTTTGTACTTACAGTTTTGGTGTCTTGCGCGGCGTCCCTCGGCGGCCTCGTCGGGTCCGGCGTCCGTCTGCGGCTTCGGGTGTCCTCTTCGTCGGGTCCGGCGTCCTTCTGCGGCTTCGGGTGTCCTCTTCGTCGGGTCCGGGGTCCGTCTGCGGGCTTCGGGTGTCCTCTTCCTTCCTTCTGCGGCGTCCTCCCCGCTCGTTTCCCGCGCCGAGTTTGAATACTGCGCCGACATATACAGAGCGCAGTACACTCGTGTATTGTCGGGCAGGCTCGGCAACACTCGCGCTCATGTCCTGTACGTCCAGGACGTGAGCGCGGAAGGAGCCGAGACTGGCCGACTATACCCGAGTGTACTGCGCTCAGTATATGTCGGCACAGTCTTCAAAACTGGGCGCGGGAAAGCGAGTATCGGCGTATACCGCGCACCCACGATTTTGCCCTGATTTTCAGGGCAAAAAAGTGCGCGGTATACGCCGATAAATACGGTAGCTATTACATAAATGTATTAATGTGTATTTGTATGTCCCTTCATTAACTGATATCATCTAACCAGAATATGCTAGGCCAAATGCTATAATGTTAACTATGAAGACAAACGCATTTGAGTAAAACAAGTTGGGGTAGATTCAGGAAGCTTTTACAGCGGCGTATCTCCAGATACGCCGCCGTAATTTCAAATCTGCGCCGGCGTATCGTTACGCCGATTCTCAAAGGCAGATACGCTAAAAAAATAGGCTTCCTCCGCCTACGTAACTTGAATGCGGCGGCGTAGAATTGTGTGCAATATTACGTTGGCCGCTAGGGGCGCTTCCGTTGTTTTTCGGCGTATAATATGCAAATTACCTAGATACGCCGATTCACAAACGTACGTACGGCCGGCGAAATTTATTTACATCGTTTACGTTAGGCTTTTTCGGCGTAAGGTTGTTCCTGCTATTAGGAGGCGCAGCCAATGGTAAGTATGGACGTCATTCCCGCTTCGAAATTTTAATTTTTTACGTTGTTTGCGTAAGTCGTTCGCGAATAGGGCTGGATGTAATTTACGTTCACGTCGAAACCAATACCTCGTTGCGGCGTACTTAGGAGCAATGCACACTGGGATATGTACACGAATGGCGCATGCGCCGTTCGGAAAACACATCAATCACGTCAGGTCATCACACATTAGCATAAAACACGCCCCCCCCTTCAACATTTGAATTACGCAGGCTTACGCCGGCCCCATTTACGATACGCCGCCGTAAGTTAGGAGGCAAGTGCTTTGTGAATACAGCACTTGCCTCTCAAACTTACGGCGGCGCAGCGTAAATACCATATGCTGCGCCGCCGTACGAATGGGCGCAGCTACGTGAATTTAGCCCCCTATATTTATTTCCTTAAAAGTAGGAATGTCATATTCTAACAACAGATATCTATAAAGCCTATAACAACAATGATAAAAATAATAATAATAATATTAATAATAATTTTGGACACTTATTCCCTCCTCAAGGCAGCGTCCTTCCTGGCTGAGCTCTCGGTGTAACAGAGAAGCTAGGCCTCTGTAGGCCTTGGTAGGCTTCTGCAGGCCGCATGTCTTAGGCCGAAAATGACCATCAGAGCAAGGTCCCAGCAAGATAACATAGAGACAACCTTTTCTTCAAGCCAAACCCGAACACTTTAGTGGCCTGGGACACCTTTGGGTACCCAAATGACATTTTTATCACACAAATAGAGCATTCTTTTGGTGGTATTTAATCACATAGGGGAAGATCCACGTAGAACGACGCATATATCCGCCGGGCGTAGCGTATCTAAGATACACTACGCCGCCGTAACTTTTTTTTTTTCGAATCCTCAAAGAATTTGCGCCGTAAGTTACAGCGGCGTAGTGTATCTTTGGCGGCGTAAGGGTGCGGAATTCAAATGGATATGATGGAGGCGTGTTTTATGTAAATACGTTGTGACCCGACGTAAACAACGGGTTTTTTTAACGGCGCATGCGCCTTCCGTGGGGGTATCCCAGTGCGCATGCTCGAAATTAAACCGGAACAAGCCAATGCTTCTGACATGACGTCATTCTACGCAAATCCCTATTCGCGATTGACTTACGCAAACAGCGTAAAAAATTCAAAATTCAATGCGGGAACGACGGCCATACTTAACATTGAGTACGCCTCATAATAGCAGGGGTAACTATACGCCGGAAAAAGCCGAATGCAAACGACGTAAAAAAATGCACCGGCCGGACGTACATTCGTGGATCGCCGTAACTAGCTCATTTGCATACTCGACGGGGAATTCGATGGAAACGCCACCTAGCAGCCGGCGGCAAAAAATGCATCTACGATCCGACGGCGTACTAAGACGTACGCCTGTCGGATCGATCCGAGATGCAGTCGTATCTTGTTTTGTAGATACAAAACAAAGATACGACGCGGGAAATTTAAAATTTTAAAAATCAATGGATACGCCGGCGTAATTCTTTTGTGGATCTGCCCCATAGTTTGTGGTTTTGCGGTGAGCTGGATATAGCAAGACACGCATGTTCTGAAGTAGTTTCTGTGCCGTTTGTCTTGAGTCGGTCGAATTTGATTAGAAACCAGGAAAAAAAAAAAGAGAGAGAAAAAGTCGCTCTAGGGAGGCTTCACCACTTTCCAATACCGGAATACCATTACCTCCCCTTTGTTTTGGGACATTCATTTTCGGAGCATCCAATGGATTGGTCTGACAGCTGCTACAGAGGGAATCGTTAAGGATCACTCCTGGAGGTTTCTACAAGACGCCATTGAGGATCACCTGTATCTCTGCTGAGCCTGTTTTGATCCCCCCCCCCCCTGAGAAGGGCGGTCACAGGCTAGTCGGTAAGCCTCCCCTTTTTTTTCACTGGTGGTGGGTCTCCACACAGATTGGATCACAACATTGAAGAAACACAGGTATATTTTTTTCCCTGCTTTTTTCACTGGATTTTTTCCCATATGAACTTTAACACTTTATTGGACACTTATGAAAGTTACTTTTCTTATACATATTTGTTTTATTTCTGAATCATTTTGGTAACGTGATTTAATTTCAGCGCTACACATTTTTTATCCACATTTGCTTTTGCCTTGTATCTAGATATGGGCCCAGATTCAGAAAGGACTTACGATGGCGCAGCGCCATGTACGCCGTCGTAAGTCCTAATCCGACCAGTCGTATCTATGCGCCTGATTCATAGAATCAGTTACGCATAGATATCCATTAGATCCGACAGGCGTAAATCTCTTACACCATCGGATCGTAACTGCATTTTTTTTCTGACCGTTAGGTGGCTCTTCTGTCGAATTCTGCGTTGAGTATGCAAATTAGCTAGATACGCGAATTCCCGAACGTACGCGCGGCCGACGCAGTAAATTTACGGCGTTTACGTTAGGCTTTTCCCGGCGTATAGTTGCCCCTGCTATATGAGGCATAAGTGCGGCGTACCAATGTTAAGTATGGCCGTCGTTCCCGCATCGAAATTTGAAAAAGTTACGTCGTTTGTGTAAGTCGTCCGTGAATGGGGCTGGACGTCATTTATGTTCACGTAGAATCCAATGACGTCCTTGCGGCGTACTTTGGAGCAATGCACACTGGGAAATTCCACGGACGGCGCATGCACCGTTCCGCAAAAACGTCAATCACGTCGGGTCACAGTAGTTTTACATAAAACATGCCCCCCTGATCCAAATTTGAATTAGGCGGGCTTACGCCGGCCGATTTACGCTACGCCGCCGCAACTTACGGAGCAAGTGCTTTGAGAATACAGCACTTGCCCGTGTAAGTTGCGGAGGCGTAACGTAAATCAGATACGTTACGCCCGCCACAATTTTACGCGGCTGTACAAGAATATGGCCCATAGTGTTTAGCAGCAGAATCTTTCATCAGACACATTAATTTTCTTTTTTCACTGATTATTCACCTAGCGCAATTTTTTTTTTTACCCATCCATAGTTTGTTATAACATTTTGAAAACAGGTACTTTTTCTCCTTCATTCATGGGCACTAATGAGGCTGCACTGATGGGCACTGATAAGGTGGCACTGATGAGGTAGCACTGATAGGGGGCACTGATAGGTGGCACTGATGAGCACTGTTGGTTGGCACAGAAGGACGGCACTGAAGGGCACTGATGGGTGGAACTGATAAGCTGTGCTGATAGGTGGCACTGATGGGTGACACTGATGGGCAGCACTGATCAGTGGCACTGATGATGAGGCACTGATGGCAGCACTGATGGGCATTGATAGGTGGCACTGGTGGGCAAAGCTAGGTGGCACTGGTAGGTGGAACTGTGTGAACTAGTAGGTGGCACTGATGGACACTGGTAGGTGGCACTGGTGGGTACTGGTAGGTGGCACTGGTGGGCACAGAGGGAGGCAGACAAGGCTCTCTGTGTGAATGCCGTGATCACCTATTTTTCCCCTCACGCTAACAGAATGAGGGAAAAAAATACTGATCTTCTGTTTACATCACGTGATCAGCTGTCATTGGAAGACAGCTGATCACATGGTAAGGGGCTGGGATCTCATAGACTCTCCAATCACAGAACGCAATGATAGTGCATGCTCGGGAGGATGTCTATGGATGCCCTCCGGGCTCCCTCAACAGCTAAGTGTCCATATATTTAATATGTAAATATATTTTGTGAGTGCAGTTCCACTTGTCCCCACATGGATGCCTAAGTCCTACTAAGTCCCACCCACACCCTTGCCGGCTATCATCTGTTTAACTACGGTACTTAAGGACCAGCTGCCGTTGTTATACATTGGTACTTTGACGTTAAATATCATTGATATGGCAGCAGCTAGCTGCCATAACCCTGGTATTTTTAAAAACGGTGGACAGCTGGTTTTGAGATAAAAGTGGTCTCAGCAGTGGATTTGCCACAAAATCACTTTTATCGGGGATGGGAGAGGGCCCCCTGCTAGCCGTCACACTCTGGTCGTCTCTGCCGCTTACCGGAGCCATTGGCAGCAGCTGAGACAATTGCATCTGCTCCACTCACTGCCTGGATGCCGAGTGAGGGAAAGATGGCCCCCGCTTAGCTCCATAGCATTGGAGGGCGGGGGCGACGTCAAAAGTCACTTCTGCCCAATGCTCCTAAAGGGGATTATTTTTTTGCAAATTACATTTTTTTTATTATTATTATTATTATTATTATTATTATTATTATTGCCTTTTAGTGTGAATATGTGATGTCTTTTTGACCCCAGATCTCATATTTAGGAGGTCCTGTCATGCTTTTTTCTATTACAAGGGATGTTTATATTCCTTGTAATAGGAATAAAAGTGACACCATTTTTTTTTTTTAAAGGACAGTGTAAAAATTAAATAAAAATAAATAAATAACTAAAAAAGTGCCCTGTCCCGCCAAGCTTACGCGCAGAAGCGAACGCATATGTATGTCACGCCCGCATATGAAAACGTTTTTCAAAACTCAAATGTGAGGTATCGTTGTGATCGTTAGAGCCAGAGAAATAATTCTAGCACTAGACCTCCTCTGTAACACCAAACTGGTAACATTTTTAACCACTTAACCCCCTGACCATATTGCTGATCAAAGACCAGAGCATTTTTTGCGATTCGGCACTGCGTCGCTTTAACTGACAATTGCGCGGTCATGGGACATGGCTCCCAAACAAAATTGGCGTCCTTTTCCCCCACAAATAGAGCTTTCTTTTGGTGGTATTTGATTACCTCTGCGGTTTTTATTTTTTGCGCTATAAACAAAAATAGAGCGACAATTTTGAAAAAAATTATATTTTTTACTTTTTGCTATAATAAATATCCCCCAAAAATATATATAAAAAAACTATTTTTTTCCTCAGTTTAGGCCGATACGTATTCTACTACATATTTTTCGTTAAAAAAAATCGCAATAAACGTTTATTGATTGGTTTGAGCAAAAGTTATACCGTAGCGTTTACAAAATAGGGGGTAGTTTTATGGCATTTTTATTAATATTTTTTTTTTACTACTAATGGCGGCGATCAGCGTTTTTTTTTGTGACTGCGCCATTATGGCGGATACATCGGACCATTTTGACACATTTTTGGGACCATTGTCATTTTCACAGCAAAAAGTGCTATAAAAATGCATTGATTATTGTGAAAATGACAATTGTAGTTTAGGAGTTAACCACTAGGGGGCGCTGTAGGGGTTATGTGTGACCTCATATGTGTTTCTAACTGTAGGGGGCGGGGCTGGACGTGTGACGTCACTGATCACCTTTCCCTATATCAGGGAACAGACGATCAGTGACATTGCCACTGTGAAGAACGGGGAAGGTGTGTGTAAATGAATATTTTTTACTTTTTGCTAAAATAAATATCCCCTAAAAATAAATTAAAAAACAATTTTTTTCCTCAGTTTAGGCCGATACGTATTCTTCTACATTTTTTTCGTAAAACAAATTGCAAGAAGCGTTAAATGATTGGTTTGCACAAACATTATAGCGTCTACAAAATAGGGGATAGTTTTATGGCATTTTTATTAATATTTTTTTTTACTAGTAATGGCGGCGATTAGCGATTTTTATCGGTACTGCGACCTTATGGCGGACACTTCGGACACTTTTGACACATTTTTGGGACCATTGTAATTTTCACAGCAAAAAGTGCTATAAAAATGCATTGATTACTGTGAAAATGACAATTGCAGTTTAGCAGTTAACCACTAGGGGGCACTGTAGGGGTTATGTGTGACCTCATATGTGTTTCTAACTGTAGGGGGGCGGGGCTGGACGTGTGATGTCACTGATCGCCTTTCCCTATATCAGGGAACAGACGATCAGTGACATTGCCACTGTGAAGAACGAGGAAGGTGTGTTTACACACACCTCTCCCCGTTCTTCAGCTCCTATGAACGATCCCGGGACTCTGGCGGCGATCGGGTCCGCGGGTCCCGCGGCCGCGGTCACAGAGCTTCGGACCGGGGTAGCGGGCGCGCGCATGACCCAAGGCTGGGCACTTAAAGGGGACGTACAGGTACGTGCTTGTGCCCAGCCGTTCCATTCTGCCGACGTAAATGTGCAGGAGGCGGTCCTTAAGTGGTTAAATGTAACCATATTGCTACACTTAGGCGCCTCTCTTCTCTTTTATATTCAGTTGTGACATGACGCTACTCTTATATCAAGACATCGCTTGTATATCAAGTCAAAATGTATTAAAAAATGTTGCTTGTCTTGCAAAACTCTCTCAAACCAAGTTACTCTCAATCCAAGGATTTACTTTACCAGAATGCAAACAGAATCTATGGGACACAACCCCCATAGATGCAATCATATTGAAAAAAATATATAGATCAATTGGAATAAACAAGTGGGAAAGTAGCAGGCCACGTCAGCTAAATGATCAGGCCCCCTGGGTAATTTATACCCAAAGGTAAACAACACAACAGAAGCAGCATCAGGAAGATGACCAGGCTCCTAGATTAGCAAAAAAGATGATTTAGAGTACAAAGACACAGTGGGCCAGATTCACAGAAGAGATACGACGGCGTATCTCTGAGAGTATCTATGCGTTTCATTCATAGAATCAGTTCCGCATAGATATCCCTAAGATCCGACAGGTGTAATTGACTTACACCGTCGGATCTTAGGATGCAATACTTCGGCCGCCGCTGGGTGGAGTTTGCGTCGTTTTCCAGCGTCGGGTATGCAAATTAGGTTTTACGGCGATCCACAAAGGTTTTCGCGTTCGTTACGTCGTTGCTAGTAATTTTTTCCCATCGCAAAGTTACGGCTGCTTTAACATGGCTTAACTTTAGACGAGCCATGTTAAAGTATGGCCGTCGTTCCCGGGTCGAATTTCAATTTTTTTTTTTATTTGCGTAAGACGTCCGGGAATACAGAAGTACGTTACGCACGTCGCCGTTCAAAAAAATGACGTCACTTCGCGCAAAGAATGGCGGGAATTTCAAAACGGAGCATGCGCAGTACGTCCGGCGCGGGAGCACGCCTAATTTAAATGGTACACGCCCCATTTGAATTGGGCGGGCTTGCGCCGGACGTCTTTACGATACACCGCCGTAAGTTTACACGCAAGTGTTTGGTGAAGCAGGCACTTGCGCTGAAAACTTGCAGCGGTGTAACGTAAACACGATACGTTACGCCGCCGGAGTTTTCTGTGAATCTGGTCCAATGGCAACAAGATGGGTGGCATAGGACATATACTGTCTTTGGCCATGCCTGTTGCTCTAAGCGTCCATGATGGTTTTATCAAAAGAAACAGCAGATGCCGCCATCTAATTGTAGATTTATTTGAAACAATGAAAAGAAGTTGAAAATGCTCTCAAATTGTATGAGATCAAAAAACATTACTAGTCCTCTGGTATCTGCAGAGCTCAGCAGGGCAGTGGCTGGGTAGAGCAGAGTGATGGCTGAAAGAAGCTGGGCTGTCTATGTAAGAACATGTGGTGGAAGTGTGGCTGGAGATCGTAGAACCAGAGCAGGAAGCAGTGATAACCGGGACCTTCGGCAGGAGCCGGCGCAGAGCACACCGTCAGCCTCGAAGCAAGTTCTACAGCTCCAGCTCTATGATCTTTTGTACCTTTAATGCCCTGTACACACGATCAGTTCGTCCGATGAAAACGGTCCGATGGACCGTTTTCATCGGACGAACCGATCGTGTGTGGGCCCCATCAGTTTTTTTTCCCGGTGGAAAAAAAAAGAACCTGTTTTTAAATTTTTTGTATGGTAAAAAAGACAATAGAAAAAAACGATTGTCTGTGGGGAAATCCATCAGTCAAAAATCCATGCATGCTTAGAATGAAGTTGGAAGCATCAAACTTCATTTTTCTCAGCACGTCGTAGTGTTTTACGTCACGGCGTTGGACACAATCTAATTTTTAACTGATGGTGTGTAGGCAAGACTGATGAAAGTCAGCTTAATCGGATATCTGATGAAAAAATCCATCGGTCCGTTTTTATCGAATGAACAGATCGTGTGTACGTGGCATTACTGCGGCGAGGTACGTCATTTTGACCCCCTCCTCCTCCACCCCGCTGCCTTCCGGGACCTGTGTGTGCCCCAGAAGACGACGGAACCATTCAGAAAGCATAGCACGTCTGGCACATGCACAGTAGAAGACTGGCTGTGAAGCCTGCAGGCTTCACTGCCGGTTTCCCTTACTTGCAATGCCGGCGCCTGCACCTGAAGCCGATGGACAAATCGGCTTGGTGTGCCAACATTGCGGGATCTCTGGACAGGTAAGTGTCCTTTATTAAAAGTCAGCAGCTAAAGTATTTGTAGCTGCTGACTTTTCATATTTTTTTTTATACAGGCTTGAAATCCGATTTAAGCCCCATGCACACAAGACGCTGGTAAACGCTGGTAAACGCATGTTCAGAGGCAGTTGGACAGCTTTTTCAACTGCCCCTGAACACATTCAATGTTATCCTATGTGTCCATGCACAAAATCTCGTTTATTGCCGTTTTTAGGCAGTTGCGTTTAACCTCTTTTTTCCAGAAGCAAAAAAAATGGGTTTAGACGCAAACGTTTTCCACGTTTCAGACGCAAAACGCCGCTAAACGTGGCAAAGCACCGGTACCGCATTTTTAAAGGTGACCTATTTTTTTACATTAGAAATCTCAAAAATGATGGCAAATGATGAAAAACCATTAAAAAAACTGTTATTGCTTGCATTGCATTGTGGATAATCCACAACTTGTGGCAGGTGACGTGGCCAGTGGACAATCCACAACTTGTGGCAGGTGGCGTGGCCAGGTGACATGGCAGGTGATGTGGCAAGTGGACAATTCATAACTTGTGGCAGGTGACGTGGCAAGTGGACAATCCGCAGCTTGTGGCAGGTGATGTGGCAAGTGACAAGCTAAATACAAGTACACTGCTGCTCTCTCAGCTGCTACTCACTCTGGTCTCACAAAATGGCTGAAATGGTTAAATAATACTGTTTTTTGAGCTTAGGGAGGGTCTTATGATGTTTCTTAACTAAACGTTTATAAACGCAAACGCGGTAAAATGCGGTAAAACGCCTTTAAAAACGTGTGTTCAGCAGAGTTTGCACCGGCGTCCCGTGTGCATGGAGCCTTAATATCCTAAACTCATACAGAGGAGCTGCAGCCATTTCAAGTGGACACATTCAATTACTACCCCAAATGCACCATATGTGTTTTCCCTTTTGCATTGTAACTTTGTGACTTTATCCACACTCCACTCCACTGCCTTAGCTATCCTAGTGCCAAATGGTTTCTTTTTATGATGGTTTTATGCCTGCCACCACCATCTGTATGATCCAGTTACAGCTAATAGTAGTTAGTAAAATTCAGCTGGTCTTGTTTTTTTTTGTTAAAATTCAGCTGGCCAAAAGATTTTATTGAGTTATTGACGTTGAAAGTGTTAAGCCCTGTACACACGATCGGTTTGTCTGATGAAAACGGACTGATGGACCGTTTTCATCGGACAAAACGATCGTGTGTGGGCCCCATCGGTTTGTTTTCCATTGGTGAAAAAAAATAGAACATGTTTTAAAATCTTCCTATGGATAAAAAAACGATAGAAAAAAACGATTGTCTGTGTGGAAGTCCATCGGTCAAAAATCCATGCATGCTCAGAATCAAATCGACGCATGCTCGAAAGCATTGAACTTCATTTTTTTCAGCACGTCGTACTGTTTTACGTCACCGCATTTGGACAAGGTTGGATTTTTGACCGATGGTGTGTAGGCAAGACTGATGAAGGTCAGCTTCATCGAATATCCAATGAAAAAATCCATCGGATTAGATACCATCAGATATCCAATTGTGTGTACAGGGCTTTAGACTTATAGTGATCTTTGTTAAGGTCTAATTGCGAGGCAAATCTAGAGAGGAACGTAGAACCCTCTACTTAGGTAGGTGCTAGAGGTAAGATCGTTTGTGCATACAGGTAAATAGGCTTCTAGCTAGGCCTGTACGTTTTCATCTGTGTGGGCTGGGAGTGGCCTAGAGCAGCAGCTGATGGCTCACAGACAGCATCACTCCACTGTCACGTCCCTCTTGCTTTTAGAGGATTCTAAAAGAGGAGGAAGGAAATTGGGGAGCAGCAGTCTGGGGTGTCTCAGGGAGCTCTGACCAATCCCCAACTAGGATTGACAGGGGGCAGGCCTCCTTGATACACCCAGAGTCAGCCCAGCTGGGGAGAAGTTGTTGGGTGGAAGAACTGAGGATGCAGTGCTAGGCTGTCGGTGCCAGTCTGGGGAGGTGACCTTGGGCCTGGGACTTGGGTGCAGGATGGATCCCTTCAAGGACTCATGAAGCATCTGAGCAAGAGGCACAGAGAGGAGTCAGAGAGGACAGCGGGAGCTAGTACTTCTGGGCAAGTCTTCAGGAGGGAATTATCGGTTTGCAGCCAGGAGGGCTGGTGAGTGGCATGGGCAGTTGGGAAGACTGGGGAGGCATGCCAGAGAGGACTTACATAAAACAGTCAGAGCTGGGTGTGGAGCCAGTGAGGATTGCAATGTCACGGGCAATGAAGTCAGGGCTTGAAGAGGGCTTACTGGGAGAAGTAGTCCACCATAGGACAGCTAGCACTAAAGACTTCCTATTCTTCTTGTAGAGTAAAGTGTTGAGCAGGAGAAAGAGAGAGAGAGAGAGAGAGAGAGAGAGAGTAATAGTCTGCAAGAAAGAGATGTGCTGGAGGAGACTGGAGTGGCCAAGTGTGTATAGTTGTCCCAACTGATTGATATGCAATCAACCAATTTCTTGTTCTACTGGGCAACCCATATATCCCTACCTCTATCCAAGTTCAAATCCCTCTATAAAATACAAAATAATCACATGGATTGCTCATTGTCTCAAAAGTGACTGGGAAGTGAATGCCGGGCTGGGCAGGGTGACAGGTGGGCCACATCACTTAGCAGCCCCCACAGGGGTACCACTACAGGAACATAAGCAAATTAGGGAGTGAGATGTGTGGGGACGTTATATATAGTAAAATATCACCAGCAAGCAAATGGTGGATGCTAGCATATTCCAAATTCTTGTGGTGGATGTCTGCCAGTTCAAGATTCTTTATTTCCATGTTCTGCCATTAATTTTAGGGCCAAGATAACCCTGTCCAGTGGCTCATTGGATCAGGAAAGGCACAAATTCATAGCCATGATATCTAAGAGTTCCAGAAGGGGAGTAGTAGACTGCAATGACCTAGGGCAAGAAATCATCACCAAGGCCCCAACATTGTAAGCCACAGTTTTGATCAAGACAAAGTATCCAAAGCTTTGCACGTTTCTAGCAAAGGCAACACTAATCCCTTGGATATTTGAGGCTCAAAATGGTTGAGAAGAACAATGTCAAACACTTGGCAATGAGGAACAAAACCCACCTGGTTCCTGTGTATAAAATGGTTGAGAAGAGAGTTCAAGTGTTGTACTAAGGCCCCTTTCACACAAGCATTTTTCAGGCAGACCCGATCAGACCCTCTATTGTCCTCTATGGAACAGCATATATAAACAGACTTGTGCTTGTGATTCCTACATGTCCCCGATTGAAACCCAGGCTGCCATCTACCTGTCCTCTGCCAGCAGTGGTTGCAGACTTTCACCATTCAGAAAAAAAGGTCCACACATCTGAGGTGCATGACACCACCCTGGCTGCCTAATGTGTATGATACCTGCTGCCCAGTGCTACTATCTGCCTTTGTAGGTGCCCCTTGAAGTTGGTTCCTTGGCTCTCTGAGCTGCTCAGAGCTTAGGATCATGGAACCTAGGTTCTGTCTCTCTCTTCATTGGCTACAGAATCAGACATCAGTTGGAACTTCTGCCTTCATCATGCAGCTCCTAAAAACGTCCTACTGCACTGCTCCCGGGGTACCAGAGTCTATGGCTTGCGTTAGCTCTTCCTGCTCTGAAGGTTTCCCTCCTCCCATACCTGGATAATCCTACACTATTAAATACTAGGGATCAGAAGCCATTTCCAGGGGTATGGAGTCTGCCCTGTTTTCCCTGGCTGCTTAGATACAGTAGAGATGGACCACTGGCTGTTGTGTGCCTCTGATGACAACAACTAATGGCGCGTACACACGATCAGATTTTTCGTCAGAAAAACCTTGGGTGTTTTTTCCGACGGAATTCCACTCAAGCTTGGCTTGCATACACACGGTCAAACAAAAGTTCTCCGAACTTTCGCCCGTCAAGAACGCGGTGACGTACAACACTTCGACAAGACAAGAAAATGAAGTTCAATGCTTCTGAGCATGCGTCAAATGGTTTCCGAGCATGCATTGGAATTTTGCGTGTCGGAATTGCTAAAGGCGATCGGAGTTTCTGATAGGAATTTTTTACGTCTGAAAATTTGAGAACCAGCTCTCAATCTTTTGTTGGCGGAAATTCCGACAAGCAAAAGTCCGATGCAGCATACACATGGCCGGAATTTTTGTTTAAAATCTCACATAGGACTTTTGCTGTCGGAATTTCCGATCGTGTGTACAAGGCATAAGGCTAACTATCCTTGTTTACTCTATTGTAGATGCTAGTTAGCCTCTGGGAGCTCCCTTGCATTTTTTTTCATTTATTTTACATTCATCCATATTTTTATTCTACTGGGTTATTTTCCTATGGTCTTTTTATTTTTTTATTTAAGGGTGTGCAGCATAGAGTTGTTGCTGACACAGGCAAAGCTGCCCTTTGTTTGAAGCATACCACCACATGTGCAGTAAATCAGTGTGCAGCAAAGCACAAATCTATTCAGTTTAGGCCAAACCCATTATTAAAAATGTCAGTCAGGCCAAAAATAAGTGTAGCGCCTATGTACTTTATAGTACTGGTGCTAGTTAAATTTAAGGGTAGATCAGAGTGTAGTTAAACTCTGATCCAGATTGTAAAAATGCAAAACAGGGTCTCTGTCTCAGCTTGGCTGTGCTGTGGGCTTATTCTGTTGTACTGGGGTGTTCTTACAGCCCCGGTGCTGCAGGTGGCAGCAGTGGAGTCAAGGTTTGGGTGCTCTTTCCCAGGAGCCAATCCGGAGGGTTTGTCCTCGCTGTGCATGCTGGGGAGGGGTATTTATGAGGCAGACGCCATTTGGTCTGGGCTTTCTTCGTCCAGTGTGGCCCCCACCTTTAGGGTGGCCACACCACAGCGCCCCGGCCAGGTAGGTCATAGGGCCGGGGCGTGCGTGCCACGCGGTGTTCCTGGTTCCGGGACCATGCTGGCCCAGAGCATCTGAACAGCGACGGGGACCCAGTGAGTGACTGGGTTCCCACCTTTGAGGATCCCAAGCTGTACTGCTGTTCGGTAGGGAGTCAGTCTGAGGAGCGCCATTGAGAGACTGGCGGTCCAAAATGGCCTGGACAAACCACTGGGGTTTGAGGTAACGGGAAACTGAGGGATTAACCACCTGTCAGTCGGTACCTGGGCGGCAAGTTGAAGGAGATCCAGGCGTAACTCATCTAAGGAGGGATATCTCCAAGAATCCAATCCAGAGAGGACCTGTGGCAGAGGTATCTTTCTGAGGCTCACCAAGGGGAGTCTGTGGCAGAGGCTATTTCTCAAGTTCAAGTTCACTAAGGAGGGTCTGTGGCAGAGACTTTATCCTACAATTGTCCGATTGACTGCCAGGTCAGTGAGAGAGGCCTGTCCGGGTATACTAAGCCCACTCCTGCGGGAGTGGCGCATAGAAGGGTTACGTTTGGGAGCAGGACTGTTTCCTATTATCACGCCTGAATCTCCTATTCTTCATTCTGTGACGGCTTATTGAGCTGTATAAAAAAAATATACACATTGCTTGTTAACTTTTAATGAGTTTAAAATAATACTTAAAACTATCTATCATTTCCTGATTCCTTAAACTATAAATAATTGGATTCAAAAGCGGAATTACAACAGTGTATAAAACAGAGGAAAACTTGTTTATCTTCATCACGTTTTGCTGTGAAGGAACCATATACGTAATACATGTTGATACGCAGTACATGGAAACAGAAGCCAGATGCGAACTGCATGTGGAGAAGGTTTTTTGCCTTCCGGATCGTGAGGAAATTTTCAGGATGGTGGAAAATATGGAGATATAGCTGACTATGATCAAGACAAAAGTGATGACACCAAGAAAGATGGTTATGAAGATTACTTCCATATCCACCAGAGATGTTTCTGAAGTAGACAGCTGCAGAAGTGGAGCTAGATCACAATAGAAATGGTCAATAGTGTTTAAACCACAGAACTGTAGGTGGTAAATCGTAATTATCAACATGAACATCACTGTAAATCCAACCACCCAAGCCCAAGCCGCCAGATGGTTGCGAGTGTTGATGTTCATGATGGAAGAGTATCTCAGAGGGTTGCAGATTGCCAAATGCCTGTCGTACGCCATAACGGTTAAAAGAAGACATTCTACACTACCGGTTGAAGATGCCAGATAGTATTGGATGATACAACCATAGAATGATATGAAACCTCCATTGAACCACAAAATGTACAGCATGTTAGGGATGATCGTGGTGATCAGAAATATTTCACAGGAAGATAGGTTGCTAAGAAAAAAGTACATGGGAGACTGGAGACTTGGACTGGCAGATATCAAGGTTATAATGAACATGTTTCCTGTTACTGTGGCCAGATAAACAATGAGGAACAAAACAAAAATAACATTTTTTATGTGTTGCAGATGCCCGAACCCCACGAGAAACATTTCCGTCACCATTGTTTTATTCTGTCCACATGTGGCCTGGTGGCAAAAAACAGTAAACATTATATAGAGGACAAAACGTATGTAAATGATAGAACATGATTAAGAGGCTTGTTACTAGACATGTGCACACTGAAATATTTTGTTTCGGAATTTAGTTTTCGTCCGAAAAATAAATGTATTTAGTTACTCCCGAAATGTATTTTTATTTATTTTGTTTTTCGTTAAAAAAGTGCATTAGTCCGAAAATCCAAATTAATTAAGGTTAAATCTGTCTTTGAAGGCTTATGGTGTCTGTTGAATGTTCTAGAAAGATTTGACGGAATCTTTAAAAAAAAAAAAAAAAAAGATTTGATGGAGCAACGAAACTGTACGATGCCGCAATCGTACATTTCCCTACGAATGTTCCGCCTACAAGCTATAGAAGAATTCTAATGTTGTATGACTAATAATAATTATATTTATTAATTATTATTACTAGTCAACCAACATTAGAATTCTTCTATAGCTTATGGGCAGAGCATTTCACCATAAATGTCCGCTTGCTGCCATCGTATGTTTTTAGCTACTTCGTCGAATCTTCATGTCTCTATAATGTTGAATCTTTTCTCTCTATGTCGACTCTTCTTCATGTCTCTATAATGTCGAATATTTTCTCATTATGTAGAATAATATTGGACTAATAGAGTTAAGGTTAGGCACATTCGACCACAACCAAAACGAAAATAAAGCATTTCTTTACTTCGGGTCTTTCGTTTTCTGTGCTTTCGTTACTGTTTGTTAAAACGATAACGAAAATACCTGAAATTCGGACGAAAATGCATTCGGATGAAAACAAATGCACATGTCTACTTGTTAGGCTGGGTTCACACTACGGTTTTCCCGTCCGTCAGCCGCATACGATTTCAGTATTGAAAACGTACGGGCCCGGACGGGAAAACGTATAGATAGAGAATGCATTGCAAATCATATGCACTCAGATGCATCCGGGTGCGTACGATTTGCTGGCAAAATCTTTTTTAAACGTCCGCAAAACCGTGTTCAACCACGGTTTTGCGGTCGTTTTTAAAACAGTATGGCAAACGCATACGTTTTCCTTTAACATTAATGTCAATGGAAAACGCACATGTGTGCGGTTCCATACGTTCCCGTCCGTTTCAGCCGCATACGGTTTTTCATATAAATCGTATGTGGCTGACGGACGGGAAAACCGTAGTGTGAACCCAGCCTTACAAGAAGAAAGAGAAATTAAAGGATTAGGGCCAGATTCAGGTACATCTGCGGCGGGGTAAGGTATTGCATTTACGTTACACCGCCGCAAGTTTTTCGGGCAAGTGCTTGATTCACAAAGCACTTGCCTGTAAAGTTGCGGCGGCGTAGCGTAAATCCCTCCGGCGCAAGCCCGCCTAATTCAAATGATCGGGGTAGGGGGCGTGGATCATTTAAATTAGGCGCGTTCCCACATTGAATGTACTGCGCATGCTCCGTTTTGAAATTTCCCGCCGTGCTTTGCGCGAAATGACGTCGCACCAATGTCATTTTTTGAACGTAGACGTGAGTTACGTCCTTTCCTATTCACGGACGACTTACGCAAAAAAAAAAATAATCAAAATTCGACGCGGCAATGACGGCCATACTTTAACATGGCAAGTCTATCTATATGCCACGAAACAGCAGCTTTAACTATACGCCGGGAAAAGCCGACTAGCGACGACGTAAGAGAATGCGGCGGCCGCGCGTACCTTTGTGAATCGCTGGAAAAAGCTAATTAGCATACCCGACGCGGAAAACGGCACAAACTCCACCCAGCGGGCGCCGAAGTATTGCACCTATGATCCGAAGGCGTACGAAGCCGTATGCCTGTCAGATCGAAGCCAGAAGCCGTCGTATCTTGGTTTGAGGATTCAAACTAAAGATACGACGTGGCAAATTTGAAAGTACGCCGGTGTATCAGTAGATACGCCGGCGTACTTCTTCTGTGAATCTGGCCCTTAGTTTCCTAAATGTTCTCTTATATCTCCCACTCATCTTTAACCCCCCTGGCGGTATCCCCGAGCGTGACTCGGGGTGAGTTTTTTTTTGCTATAATCGGTAACCCCGAGTCACGCTCGGGGTAGACATGCAGAGTCTGCAGCGTGCGCTGGCTTACCTTCTCCTGGATCCAGCGATGTCACCGCGCTGTGTGAGCGAGCGGGACCTCGCTCGATTCACACAGCGTCCTCCTGTGCCGCCGATCTCCGTTCCCTGCGACGTTACGACGCACGGGAGCGGAGATCGGCGCAAAATTCAAAAAAGTAAACAAACACTATGCATACAGTATACTGTAATCTTATAGATTACAGTACTGTATGTAAAAAAAACACACCCCCCTTGTCCCTAGTGGTCTGCCCAGTGTCCTACATGTCATTTTATATAATAAAAACCTTTTTTTCTGCCTGCAAACTGTAGATTGTCCATAGCAACCAAAAGTGTCCCTTTATGTCAAAAATGGTTTTAGATCAGCTAGAAAACAGCGATAATAAATTATAATCACTTGCAGAATTGTGCGATAGCGATTTGTGGGGAAATTCGTCATAAAAAAAAAAAATTATGACAGCGACAATTTTGCAACTGAGAAAATTTCAGTGATTTTGATTTGATTACATTATTGAATAATTTTTAGTAGAATTATATTATTATTTGTTATAATTATTTATAATTATTTATTATATTATAATTTATAATTTTGTTTTTTTTTAAAAATGTCATACCCGGGATGACTATTAGATTCTTGTTTGGTCAGATTTAAGTGAGTTATTCCTAAGAATTACAGTCCTACAGTATTAAATGCCAAATTTCCTTGCAAATAATTGTACTGCTTTTGGTACGTAATTCCAGACAGAATCATACCGCCAGGGAGGTTAACCCTCATTCTTTTATTGGTCTTCCGAAATAAGTTTAAGATGTGAATGGTAGGAGTGCTGGACTCCAGAGTTGATGAGAACCAGTGGTCCAAAATCCTAAACGTTTTGGAGGCAGCTCTCCTTCAATTCAAATTTCTCTTTTTTTAATATTTTTCAACATTACATTACAAACGTTACAATACAAAAATACTTAAAACACATATAAAGCACACATGTACGGTCTAAATATAACCCCTTCATAAAATAAGTCTAATATGAATAGTACTTATGCTGGGATGACAACTTATCCTATATACAATATACCCAACCCTATGGCGCCCATATTCTTAATCAACCGGTTAGGGGAGACAAAGATAGGAGAGAGGAGAAGAATAATAGGAAGGAAAGGGACCGGATAAAGCCAGAGAGAGAGAGAGAAACACCGGGAAGAGGAACTTGGTCCACCCTATTCTCCCCCTCTCATATTATGTATTTAAAAGCCAAGAATCTAAATCAATCCACACTGAAATGCAGGTGCCTAATGACAAATGTCCTTAAATGCCAATGTAATTATTTGAGAGAGAGAGAGAGAGAGAGAGAGAGAGAGAGAGAGAGAGAGAGAGAGAGAGAGAGAAAGAAAAATAAAGCTCTCCTTCAAAAGGGATACAGTATCCCCATGGGTTCCTGGAGAGCTCGACAGTGTATTGAAGAGATAAGAGCTCCACAACAGAAGAAGTCCAGTAGAGTTTTTTTGTAACAAAGTAGAAAAACAATGTGTTTTGAGGTTGAATACACCCTCAAGGCTCAGGAAAAAAAAAATCTAATTGCACACTTCCGATGAATGGGGAATTTTGAGCTCCTAAAACACATTGGCTTTCCACCTTCATTACATGTTAAATAAAATCCTCTACTTGATGTATTCAGCTATTGTAGTGCCCTTTCCCTTATGAGTTACATTTTCAGCACAAATCTCTGAGTTTCTCTGTACTGCAAAACCTTTAGATCAGCCTTGAACCCAAGGGGGCTGCAAACCAAAGCTTATATCTGTTGCACAGTTGCTTTGACTTTACTGACATTTATTTTTTTTGGTTGGCCTTGGTCTACATTTCCAAATTCCATTATGCAAGATGGGGACATTTTGTATGTGTGCTATAAAATACAATAAAACAGTAGGATATATGGTTCTATATTTAAGAAGTATCTGGTCTATTGAACTGGTGGTTCTGGATGGACAGTTGGATAAATTGCTCTATATTTCAGCGTATTTGTGCCTGTTATGAACATACCATGCTTGTGATGATGTTTGGCCATTAGCTGTGCCTAGCCCTGGTTCAGGCACAGGCGTTCCACCTCTTGCACCCAAGATGTAAGACCATAAAAGTTCATTCGAGTGTCAGCTGTCATTTAGTGTGAGTATTCGATCAGTCGTCATATTTTATAGTTTATGATGTCTCATTATAGAAGGGATTCAGGGAATTGGAATAGAGCTACTAAACTCCCAGGAGGCCAATTACTATATGAAGATCCTTCTACTGAGGATTTTTCATTAATTCCAACATGTTTACGGAGAAAAAAGTAAAACTAGCAAACAAAGAAACAAAGAAAACCCCAATTCATATGTAGTATCTTCTGATGCTTTATGGTGCTATTTTCCGTAATTCGACATTTGGACCGTCAAATGCCATCTAGTTACATACAGTAGTGTGTCAGGTTGAAAATTACATTTGTAGGTAATTATAAGAATGCAAACAGAATTCAACACCTCTACATGAACCAATACCTACTGATTCAATAGTTAATATGAAATTATAGATAAATTGAAGTAACAGATGGCAGGCCACAGCATCTAAATGACGAGAGCCCTGGGTGATTTACAGGTGGCAGAAACAATAGTGCATTGCTGTATCATCTGAGGTCTTATCATTTATGGCAAGAGTTTGTTAGGCCTCGTACACACGATAGGTTAAACAGAGGACAACGGTCTGATGGACCGTTTTCATTGGTCAAAACCGATCGTGTGTGGGCCCCATAGGTTATTTAACCATCGGTTAAAAAAAAGCCAACTTGCTTTAAATTTAACCGATGGATTCCTAACCGATAGGTCAAAACGGATCGTTAGTAGGCACAACCATCGGTTAAAAATCCATGCATGCTCAGAAACAAGTCGACGCATGCTAAGACCCCACATCTCACCTCTAGGTTGAGAAGCCTGAAATAAAACAAAAACAAAACGATCCTGGCTTCCCAGCCGAGGTGGCGCAATTTTTTTTTTTGAGGATCAGCGTATCTAGCTAATTTGCATATTCTACGCGTAAATCTACGGAAGCGCCACCTAGCGGCCAGCGTAAATATGCAACTAAGATACGACGGCGTAAGAGACTTACGTCAGTCGTATCTAAGCTAATATCCGGCGTATCTTGCTTTCTGGATAGAGAAAAAAGATACACCGGCGCATCCTAGAAGTTACGCGGCGTATCAATAGATACGCCGACGTAACTTCTTTGTGGATCTGGCCCCTTGACTATAACCTTTTATTATTTTTTTCAAGTAATAATTTTTATTGATATACCAAACGGGCATACAACGTAGGTGAGTACAAAATGTACAAATACTAACTTTTGTCATACAAGAAAATTAACAGCAAGAAAAGCAAGACCCTAGAAGAATCTCAACGTGCAATAGCCCGGTAGAAGGATAGAACAAAAAACTAAATTTTTAACAAAAATGAAACAGAAAAAGGTCATTTGGCAACAGCTAATGAATATATTTCAGTTAACTTCAAGCAGGGATCCAGTCAACCCAGAATTCCCATGCTTGTTCATATTTAGACAAGGATTCAGCTTTAATGGCAAGTGATTTTTCATATTATAAGCATGGTTTTAGCAAGGCATTGAGGTGCTAAGTCCTTCCTCCATAATCTAGCTGGAAGTGTTTTAGCTGCCAGAAGCACATAGACTACTATGGTGTGGTACTGCTTAGGGCATCCATTCTCAACCAGGGTTCCTCCAGGGTTGGCTAGGGGTTCCTTGGGCTGTGACTAACTGTCCTCCCTTCTCATGGTGCTTGCATAGTTTCAGGTCCAAGTGGCATGCCTGCAAGGGTGTCATTCTAGCCACCCCTCTAGGGGTAGCATTCTTCAGACTTACCACCACAAAAGTAAAGGGCCTTTTCCCAATGACACCTGATGGACTAATCTTACCAGGGTTTCCCTGAGATCTGATTTTTTTTAGGGTTCCTAAGAGTTCCTTAGGGTTAGGTAAAACGATTGAGAAAGGGAACCATTTAATACCTACATTTAAAAGCGCTAGTACTGGGTTGGGTTAAGTCAATAATTGGATATAATTTGTCAAGTCTTGTGCCAGAAACTAGTCAAGCCTTTACAGGACCAAAAATTTGGAATATGGTGCCAACATGGACACATAGGCCCAGATTCACATACATCGGCGCATATTTATGCCAGCGTAGCGTATCTAATATACGCTACGCCGACACAGCGCACAGAGGCAAGCACTGGATTCACAAAGCACTTGCTCCCACTCGCTCTTAAAGATACGCTGGGTTTCCTCCACGTAAGCCGGCGTAGGTGGAAGTGGGAGTAAGCCATGCTGATGAGACGTGACCCCATGCAAATGATGGGTAAAGCGTCATAGAAGTACTTAAAACGAATGGTGCATGCGCCATCCCGTGGACGTATCCCAGTGCGCATGCTCAGAATCACGTCGAAACAACTGCCTAAGATATGTCGAATCACTGCCTACGACGTGAACGTAACCTACGCCTAGTCATATTCACGTACTATGTAAACGACCTAAAATACGACGGCTGTGTTCCCAGGTCCATACCTTTGCATGGGTTGAGCCTCCTATATGGGGAATAACTTTACACCGGACGTATGACTTACGCAAACCGCGTATATTATGCGCCGGGCGCAAGTACGTTCGTGAATCGGCGTATCTCCCTCATTTGCATATGTGCATAGAAAATCAATGGAAGCGGCAAATGCGCCCAGCGTAAATATGCGCCCACGATACGATGGCGTAGGCAAGTTACATCGGTCATAGGAAGCCTATTTTTAGGCGTATCATAGTATGTGGGTCGGCGCATAGATACGACAGCGCACATTTGTACTTACGTCGGCGTATCTTGAGATACGTCGGCGTAAGTGCTTTGTGAATCCGGGCCAAAAATGAGGAATCCTGGAAAAAGTTTTTTAAGTCTGTAAGGAGTTAAGCTCCAGTGTAATGTGATCTCATGAGCTAATCCCAGTGGTTAACACAGTGGGTAACTCTATTGGAGTAACATATAGCTTGTAACCACTGTGCATCCGTAATTGTGCAGGTTTTATTAAAGACCTCATTGTGGTGAAGGAAAGAACAGAACAGAGAAACACTTTTAGCATTAGAAGAAGAACAAGTATAGAACCTCCAAGCCTCGGGGGTAAATATACATGGTTGGATTGGGGTCCATCACTAAAAAATTTGAAATACGCAGGTGTGTAAAATAGTCAATAAAAGGAATAGCATACTATTTTCCCAACTCCGCAAGTGATTTAGGTTTATAATTAGAGATAAGGTCTTCTACCCAGTGAATGCCCAACTCATGCCATTTTTTACTTTCAATACGTTTTTATTGAAAAAAATTTCAAGTAGCAAATAACAAGGCTCGAGGCCCATAGCTGATGCAACAGCAACATATATGTTTAGTACTTAGTAATGTAGTCTCAAGTGAGGCGATCAAATACTTTTTGTAGACCTAATGAGCCGAGAAATCATAGAAAAGTAATAAAACAAAAGAAATTAAAATACCATAAAACAGTAGAAACAAAGTTCAAAAGTAAAATAAACAAACAAGCCCAACCCTCCGTCCGCCGTCCACCACACCAATGGAGGCAACAACCAATGCATCGAAGAGTCAATGAGTCAAAATTCTGTAATCTACGAAATTTGTATTCAAGGAAATTTGTACCGCTCGTACCAGTCAAACCATAATTGCCACAGGGGGCGTATTTATGTAAGGAATTTTGCGTGGAGGCGAATAGTAGTTCGTATGTGGAATGAGTGTGGGTGGTCGTGATCACCTCCAGTAAGGAAGTAAGTTTCCAGTGACGGGGGAGTACTAGTCTCGCACTTAGGAGAATGTGTGTGGCTATTGTTCTTTTATCAGGGGGGAGAAACTCAATACCCAACGAAAGCAATGCCATACCAGGCTCCATTGGTAGTGGTAGACCCAGGACATTGAGTATAACTTGAAAGACATCCTTCCAGTATTTAGCCACTAAAGGACAAACCCAGAAAATATGGAACAGAGTTCCTAAATTCCCACACAACCTCCAGCAACAGTTCGGGGCCTGCGGGGCAAATTTTGCTATTCTAGAAGGGGTCAAGTACCATCTTAATAAAATTTTCTGGTTAAGTTCCCACAAGTTCACACATTTTGTAGCCGTATACTGTATGTTATGTTGAAAGCCTTCTGCCACTGTTCAGGGGAATATTCTTTACCCCACTCCCTTTCCCACTCAAGTACTGCTGAAGATTTAGTAAAGACCTCTTTATCATTAAGTAACATGTAGAACATGGAGATACCCCTATTTTTGACCGTAGGGCTGGTGTAGAACAAGGTGACCTGCCATGGCAAGGAGATGGTCTTTATCGGATGAGTTCGCAAAAGGTGACTAATCTGCAAATAGTAGTAAACATCCTTAGCCGATAAGCCAAATTCCAATTGAAGAGCACAAAATGATTTTAGGGCCGGGCCTACCATTATGTCCGTTACATCTCTTATCCCCTTGGCCACCCATTCGTCCAAATTCACATTAGGGATTGCGCTGGTCAGACACTGGATCGGGACAGGTACCTTCGAGCACGCTTGTTGGTGAAAACTAAGAGAGGTAAGTGCATCCCACCCCTGAAGCGACGCCAGAATCGTCGGGGAGAACTCGTCCCGTTGCAGATTGACGCTACAAGACATTAAGAGGAAAGTATATAGATCATGACCTGGTATCTGATAACTCTCTAATTCCGACCATCTCTTATGCCCCGAATTTGGAAACCATGCTTTAATTTGGGCTAGGAGAGTTGCTATGTAGTAGTCCCTCAGCACCACCATGCCCACCCCACCCGCCCGCCTAGACTTGACTAGTTTGGAGAATGCACAACGAGCCTTCCGACCTTGCCATAAATATTTGTTGAGAAATGATTGTGCGGCGTAGAAAAAGGATTTCGGCACTGGGATAGGGAGCGTTCTAAATATGTAGATCATTTGCGGCAGTACTACCATCTTAAAGGCCGCCAATCTACCTGACCAGGACAACTCCGTTTTCGCCAGCTCCTGCAGTTTGCTCCTAAGCCTGTCCAGAAAGGGTGTATAGTTAGCCCTGACCAAGGTGGTGGTTGTTGGTGTAAGGGTGATGCCTAAATATTTTATCCCCACTCTGTCCCAAGTATATGGAAAGGAATTGGCTAGCTTTTTCTGTAGTCCATCACTTATGTTTAAGCCCAAAATATAGGATTTGTGTTCATTGACCTTATAATAAGACATTTGACCAAACATTCGTAAGGCCTGATGTACCGAAGCCAGGGATTTTTCCACATCCGACAATATCAATATCACGTCATCAGCAAAGAGGCCGATCTTATGTGTGGATCTAGGGGTTTTAAAACCAGAGATCTGTGGGTGCTCGCGAATGTAACACTCCAGGGGTTCCATCACCAAGTTGAAGATCAGTGGAGAAAGCGGGCAACCCTGGCGTGTGCCATTTGTGATTTGGAATGGCGTGGATAAAACTCCAGACGTGAACACCTGTGCCGTCGGACAGGTATACAACGCCATAATGGCCGAGAAAATTGATCCTGTAAAGCCAAAAGCACCTAACACTTTAGCTAAGTAGCCCCAGTGTACCCTATCGAACGCCTTCTCTGCATCCAAAGCGAGGAGCAGAGAAGACGTTCTTGTTCTATTTAAGCAGTGGATAATGTTGATTAAGCGCCTAGTGGCATCCGATGTCTGGCGCCCCATCGTGAATCCAGATTGATCAGGATGCACCAGGCCCGGGAGAACTGTATTCAAACGAAGGGCAATGAGTTTAGCATACAACTTTAAATCTATATTAAGAAGCGAAATGTGCCGGAAATGTTGTGGTTCAGATGGATCCTTCCCTGGCTTGGGTAAAGTAATAATCAACGCTTTCAACATTTCTGAGGGGAAAGAAGCCGAGGCAACCGCACCATTGAACACCTCAACCAGGTAGGGAGACAATATCAGTTTAAATGTTTTATAATACTCCCCTATAAACCCATCTGGGCCTGGGGATTTGTTAGATGGCAGAGAATCTATGGCCCTATGAACTTCCTGGGTGGAAAATGGGGAGTTTAGCATCTGGAGTTGATCAGATGTCAGACGGGGAAGTGACAACCTGGACAAAAAATCATCTATCAGGGCTGGCTTAGGTTGATAGGTGTGGGGGTCCTGCTCGAGATTGTAGAGGGAGGCATAGTAGCTGCTTGCGTCGGATTTATATAGGCCTCACAGTCCCATCATGCTCTGTACCTACCCATGTGATACCTACCCACGTGGGTAGGTATCACATGGGTAGGTACAGAGCATGATGGGACTGTGAGGCCTATATAAATCTGACGCAAGCCGGGCACACGTCATTGCAGCGAGAAGAGCCGGCCGGCGTGTCAACATCTGGAGAAGACGGAAGACAAGAAGAGAAGAAGATGACGTTACAGAAGAGCGGACTGACCGCCGCCAGTATAGCGGCGGCCAGCCCTGAAGGAGAAGGAACCGGACAGCGGGAGGAAGAACCGGGGTGCGCCGAGTCAAGAGCGGAGAGCGGCGAATATAGAAGAAGACCCCCCCAGAGCTGACAAGACCCCCGGAGCGGAGAAGACGTCACAGAAGAGCTGAGAAGACCCCCGGAGCGGAGAAGACGTCACAGAAGAGCGGTGAAGACCCCCGAGAGCAGGAGAAGACCCCCGGAAATCGGAAGAAGAAGCCTACCCTGGTAAAAGAGCTAAAGAAGACAGGGGAGGCCTCCGGAGCAGACTAATAAAATATTTTAATACCCTGTATGGTTTATTTGTGTTTTTACCACTTTTCTTGCAGGTGAATGGGTAGGGGTACGATGTACCCCATACTCATTCACTTAGGGTGGGGGGCCGGTATCTGGGGGCCCCCTTATTAAAGGGGGCTCCCAGATTCCGATAAGCCTCCCGCCCGCATACCCCGACAACCAACGGCCAGGGTTGTCAGGAAAGGGCCCTGTCCTCATCAACATGGGGACAGGGTGCTCTGAGGTGGGGGGGCCGCAGTGCGCCCCCCTGCCCCAGAGCACCCAACCCCCCCATGTTGAGGGCATGCAGCCTGGTACGGCTCAGGAGGGGGGGGCGCTCGCTCGTCCCCACTCCCTTCCTGGCTGGCCGGGTAGCGTGCTTTGGATACGGGTCTGGTATGGATTGTAGGGGGACCCCCTATGCCGTAGGGGGGCTCTCCTTACAACCCATAACAGACCTAAGGGCCCGGTATGCTCCTGAGGGGGAACCCATGCCGGATTTTTATTTAAAATCCGGCGGGGACTTTAAATAAAAATCTCCCGTCGCTTCTATGACGGCTCTGTCTCCATCGCGGCAAGCCAGCTCGGCGCTGGCTCCCGCGATGGGGCTCGTAGGTGGTCAATCTAGCCGAGAAAGGGAGCGAGATTGACACAATATCGAGTTCACCTACTGTAATGTTTAACTCTAGACGTGGGGTGGATGATGAAGGGTATCTTAGATTTGTATCTATGGCCGCGGAGTCGACGAGCTAAAATTTTGCCTGCCTTGTTACTATTAGCGTAGAATTGGGCTTTAAGCCGTCTAGATGATTTCTCAAAGTCATCCAGAAGGCACATCCTAAGGTCACATCGTAGCTTTGTGAGTTTGTTAGAGATCAAAAGAGATGGGGCCTGTTTGTTCTGATCTTCCAAAACCTCAATTTCACTGGTTAGGTCTTTGATGCGTTTTTGCCTCCGCCTCTTTACCCCTGCTCCAATCTTAATAAATATTTCCCTCATGAAAGCTTTATGAGCATTCCATAAAACAGAACAGTCATCAACTGAGTTCACATTAACCTCAAAGAATTCCTTCAAGTGATCTTCCAAGGAGGCTTTCGAGTCTGGTAGTTGTAGGAGTGTGGGGTTAGCTCTCCATACTGGACATGTGCCCACCGAGAAAGCGTCAGATATTGAGAGAGAAATGGACGCGTGGTCCGACCAGGTGATAGCATTAATGGCCGTTTTGGTAGTTTTGTTTAGCAGGCCAAAGTCAACCAAAAATAAGTCGATCCTCGAATAGGACCTATGTGGGGATGAAAAAAAGGTGAAGTCCTTTTCATCAGCATGGTGACACCTCCAAGCATCAAATAGACTGTGTTGTCATATTGTTTGCTGAAGCGAAGGGCCCACGCGGGAGGGAGTGTAAGTAGAGTCCATAGAGCGGTCAAGGACCAGGTTGAAGTCCCCACAGACGAGCAAGGCGCCTTTCCTGATACGCTCAACCTTCTTCATAAGTCTGTTAATGAAGCGTAATTGGTGACGGTTAGGGGAGTATACGTTGACCAGCGTATACGTAACTGAGTTAATGTCACGTATTATGATCAGGAATCTGCCATTGCTATCTCTGATTTCCTCATGTAATTGAAAGGATACTGAGTCTCATATAGCTGTGAGGACTCCCCGCTTCTTAATGTCGGCACTCGCCGTGAAAACATGTGGACATTTTTTGTGAGAGCAGTGGGGTTGTGCCGAGGCACAGAAATGCGTTTCCTGAGCGCACAGAATGTCGCCTCCATGTTGCAGGGCCTCGGCCCACATTTCCCTACGCTTTACGGGGTGGTTTAGTCCCTTAGTATTGATAGAGAGGAACGTCACTGCCCTAATTCCTGAGTAGTGTCATTGATATGAGAACTCCATATTGGAGAGAGGTGGAATGGAAGTTGAGCAGATTCCCCCATTGTGTGTAGGGAACAGCCCAAGCACTTGTAGATGCACACAGTGGGTGTAAGCATAGTACTCACGATTGTGAAGATGGTCATACAGCCTTGGGTTTCGTCGGTGTCGGTGGTGCTCCATGGAGGTTCACAGACGAATCCAGGTTGTAGGTAGTGAGATAGTTGTCCAATAAATGAAATCTCAGACGAATCTTGGTGAGTGGCCAGCCGGCCCTCCGGGTGAGCCTCGGCGGACGGAAAATAGCAAGACAAGAAAAAACAAAACAAAATAAGTTGAAAATGAAAATAAAAAAAACAAGGCTGTAATTCCGGCATCAGAGCCGCAGCAAACATTTAACTGAAGAACTGACCAAATGGTCAAATGAGAACAATAGTATCTCAAGTGCAGCAGGAAGCTGCTCAGGCACAATTGGGGGGAAAACGTTTGTGTTAGAGAAAGCCAAGTCCCCCCTCGGCGGGACTCAATACTGTGGTAATGTAAGCCAGGCTTTAGGCGTGTTTTGTAGAGTTTTTGGTGGTGATCGTCGTCCACTCCTGGGTCACAGGCCTCGGTTTTTTCACAGTGTCAGCATCATTTGCTGCAACAGGGAGAATATTCCATGCTCTGAGTAAGGCCAGGCCACCATCCAGCGAATTCACCACATGGTTTCTGCCCTCTTTAGTAATGGTGATGCTGGTTGGAAAACCCCACCTATAGGTTATTAGTGTTGAGCAGAATATGCCATATTCGATTTCGCGATATATCTCGAATATATATTCGAATATTCGAGATATATTCGCTAAATTCGAATATTCGTGATATTTTATCGAAATTAAATGATTGCGATTTTTCGCTATTGCGAATGCGAAAATAATTGCGATTTTTTGATAACTGCGGTAGGAGCACTCTGATTGGCTCAGAATATTCGTGATATTTTATCGAAATATCGCAACATGCGAATGCGATATTTATTGCGCAATTTCGAGAAATGCTGGAGGAGCGCTCTGATTGGCTCAGAATATTCGTGATATTTTATCGAAATATCGCAACATGCGAATGCGATATTTATTGCGCAATTTCGACAAATGCTGTAGGAGCACTCTGATTGGCTCAGAATATTCGTGATATTTTACAATACAAAATAATTGCGAATATTCGGCAAATGCGGAAGGAGCACTCTGATTGGCTCAGAATATTCTTGATATTTTACAATACAAAATAATTGCGAATATTCGGCAAATGCGGAAGGAGCACTCTGATTGGCTCAGAATATTCTTGATATTTTACAATACAAAATAATTGCGAATATTCGGCAAATGCGGAAGGAGCACTCTGATTGGCTCAGAATATTCGTGATATTTTACAATACAAAATAAAAAGTGTTTTGCATTGGTGGTGATTCTTTACTCTATCCATCTGTCACAGCCGTTTGTCAATCAAACACCTTGAAGATTGAACACGTTCATGCTGCATGCTTTGGACTTTTTTTCACTTCACATATCAAAGACATTTTTATGAAAGATTATTTTTCTATTATTGGGACTATATTTCTTTATATATTTGTTTCACTGTGTATTTCACAAGTTATTTGCGCTTGCTTATTTTATAATTTGCCCACATGTCTTGTCACTAGACATATTTTTTATTCTTGTAGAGCGACTCCATTTTCTGTCTTGTATTAATTTATGTTGTATAACATTTTTGAGTTGCTGCTGTATTCTCCCCTTTTTTAAGGTATGCGCAATTTTTTCCTTCTTACAAAAAAAAATAATATCAAACATACAAATATTCATAACATACACATACACAAAGCCCCCCCCTTTTGCATCAGAGACAATCAGAGTTCTCCTACCACAGTTATCGAAAATTCGCAATCATTTTCGCATTCGCAATAGCGAAAAATCGCAATTTTTTTTTTTTCAATTTGGCAACATAAAAGGATCGCCTCAGCTTAGCTACTCGGCCCAGGGTCTCTAATCATACCAGCAATGCTTTTAGACGTCGATAGGATGTGATCTGTTTTAAAAATCAAATTGAAAAAATGCGAATATTCGGAATTGCGAATATTCACTGCGAAATTCGAAATATAGCGCGATTTCTCGAATATGCTATATTCGAGTCGAATATTCGCAATGCGAATATTCGTGAGCAACACTATAGGTTATCTGATATTTTCTCAGTGCCTTAGTTACAGTAGCCAGATTTCTCCGTTTTTTCAGGGTGTACTGAGAAAGATCGGCGTAGAATTGCAAGTGCTGATAATTGGATGGTATGAGGTCTTTGGAACGCATGACCGCCATTAATTGCTCTTTAACGTGAAAGAAGTGCAGTCTCAGGATAACATCTCTGGGTATATTGTCGGGAAGATAAGATGGTTTCGGGAGACGATGGATCCTGTCGATCGTAATGACGATCGCTGTGAGGTCTGGGAGTAGCTCTGAGAACATAGTGGTGGTGTAGGCTTTGAGCTCACCTTGCTGCACTGATTCAGGGACTCCTCTTATTTTTAAATTATTTCTCCTACTCCTGTCTTCCAAATCTGCTAACTTAGCTTTGACACCCTCCAACTCATCTTCTCCCTGTTCCTGGGCGTCTACAAGATCATTGATCGTAGTGGCGTATTCGTTCATCTTGGTTTCAATATGTTCCACCCTTGTTTCCACTACTTGTATGTCTTTGTGAAACTTATTTATGCAGGACATCATGTCTGCCTGAATGGTGCTTCTGAGGGAGAGCAGCATGTCCTTCAGCATAGTATCCATGACAGGCTGGTTTGTGGTGGGGAATTTTTCGATCCGAGCAGGGAGTTCCCTCGTGTCATCCCCTGAATCTGCATCAGGCCCCGACACTGGGCTGCATTGCGGCTCCTCCATTCTAAACCTAGCCTTTGCTGGACTGGCTGTTTGTGGAGTGTCTGGACATGATTGCGGGCTGCCCTGGGATCCACTGTGCCTGCTATGTGAGGTAGAGGAGAGGGGAGAAGAGCAAGCAGGGCGCGCCGGCGTGGAGGACACGCCGGCGCCATCCCGCCTATCTCCATGCTGACTGAGCGGGAAGAATTCCGTCAGTTTGTGCGGCTTTCTGTCCTCCTTCCTCTTCCTTGTCATGGTCGGAGGGTTTCCCAAGGGTGTGGGTGCTGGTCACGGGTCGTGAGATTCGCCTGGTCTGCTGCTTTATGTTGCTAAGTGTCCCGCCTGTATGGAGCTCCGCTCTCAGGCGTCCATCTCTGTCCGCGGCTAGCCACGCCCTGAGAGGGTCACCCTTTAAGCGGCGATGTCGCTACAGTTGTCAGCGGTTCTTGTGTCTGGAGTGGGGCAGCGGGGTCACAAAGCCATTGGTTGCGTAGCAATAGCGCTCCCCCTGCGCTCTCTAGAGTGGTGGACTACATAACAATTGGTCTGGATGCAAGTGTTTCTGGGACGAAGTCAGGCAGCGGCTAATGAATGAGCCCAGCAGTCTATAGGTGACTCCAACAAGGCACTAATCAGGGGAGAGGGGTATTTTGGTTAACTGAGAAGGCTGGGAGTCTGTGGAGCAGCAAGATGTCCGCCGACCTCCAGGAGTAGGCCGAAGCCGCAGACTTTCCTGAGAGGGGGGGCCGGCTGATTGTTTTTAGAGTCTGTGTAGGCCCAGTATCACCCCCTCAGACCGCGATCCTATCCCCACACCTAGCCGCAAGTTGGTGACAGCCCGGGAAGTCAGTTGTTCAGGGTAGGCCGGAGCCTATTTACTCACTGTGTCCTGGTGGAGAAAGGGGCCCGGACAGTAGGCCGCAAGATGGCGCCGCGGAACTCCGCGATCCACGGCCGGAATTTCGGGGGTTTATCCCCAGCAGAGCGGGCAGGTTGTGGCCTCCGGGGGTGCCTCGGCTGGCGGTGTAGGCAGCTCTCCTCTCCGGTGTCCAGGATGCAGGCGCCGCAAGCTCCGGAGGAAGCACAGGCCGCAAGATGGCGGCGGCGTGGAGCGGATCTCCCTCCGGCCACAACCCAGGATCCTCGGCAATTGTGCCTCAAAACACGCCCGGCCGACCGCAGATAGCTTCCCAAGGCAGGTGCTGCAAAGACTGCTGACTTGGATGTGAATTGAGGCGAGGATGGCAATGGATTCGCTCTGCCTGTGTGGAGCTCAGCTTCCACACGTCCTCCCTCAACTCATGCCATTTTTTAATATTCAGGAGAAGTTCCAGCTCTATATAGAGCTTCTCTGCCTTTTGGGTAAGATCAAGTGTAGTATCTGTTCTTAGTAGTATCTCTTTTGGTAGGAATAGCTTGCTGTACAGTATCTCTGCTGGTTTTATGGGGACTCTAAAGACTAGTAGTGGCTGGAAGAGAAACCAGGGGCGCCCACAGGATTTGGGGCATGGGAGTAATTCCCCCAGGAAGACACTAAAAGCCCTGTCCTGACTAATGGGGAGAGATGTCAAATCGAAGAGTTTCCATAAGTCGGGCAGCAATAGTAATTTAAGATCAGCAGTGTGCAGTAGGCAGGGCTTTGATTTTATTCAAGAATGCTGGAGAACACAGTTCCGGCACCTTCAACACTGAAGGCATATAATGGATAGGGGTGCTGAGGTGTGCTTGAGGGTCTAATAATGCTGGCTGCTGTGTTGTTGCTGTGGGGGATATCAATTGTTGCTGGGAGGGAGTCTATTCTTGTTGGATGCTGGAGGGTCTATTGATTCTGGCTACTGGAGGATCTATTGTTGCTGTGGGGTTTAATTGCTCCTGGAAGGAATATTCTTTTGAGGGAGTGATCTATTGTTGTTGGCTGCTGGAATGTCTATTGATGCTGGCTGCTGGAAGATCTATTGTTGCTGGGGGGTTTAATTGCTGCTGGGAGGAATCTACTTTTGAGGGAGTGATCTATTGTTGTTGGCTGCTGGAGGGTCTAATGATGCTGGCTGCTGGAAGTTCTATTGTTGCTTGGGTGGGGGGGGGTTCAGTTGCTGCTGGGTGGAATCTACTGTTGAGGCAGTGGTCTATTGTTGTTGGCTGCTGAAGGCTCTGTTGATGCTGGCTGCTACAAGATCTATTGTTTCCAGGGGGGTCTACTAATGCTGGGGTGAATATATTGTTGCTTGGGGGGGGGCACTATGTTGAGGGGGTCTAGTTTTGCTGGGTGGAACTATTGTTGAAAGGGGGTGTATTGTTGTTGGCTTATGATTAATGAATTCCATACAAATTACTTAGCACCGTAAAATGATACTTGGTTCTGTATTCTCTAAGGCCTTGTACACACCGTCGGACCAGTTTCTGCGGACATGTCCGACCGTGTGTAGGGCCTACCGGACAGTTTTCCGGCCTAGCGGACAGGTTTCCAGCGGACAAAAGTTTCTTAGCATGCTAATAAACTTGTCTGCTGGAAGCCTGTTCATCGGACATGTCCGATGGTCAGTACGACTCATCGGACATGTCCGCTGGCCTGAGAACCCACATATGGCGTTGAAGCGATTCGACACATGCGTGGAAGCATTGAACTTCCGGGTTCGCGCACGTCGCCGCATCATCGTCGCCGCCATGTCACTGCGTCGTCACCGCATTTTCTGTCCGCGGGGAATTTGGTCTGATGATGTGTACACACATCAGACCAAATGATCCCAGCAGACATGCCCGATGAAAACGGTCCGCAGACCGTTTTCATCGGACATGTCTGGTCGTGTGTACGAGGCCTAAAATGGGGAAAGGACTGGGAGGTGGATAGGTGGAGGAACCAAAGGACGGTGCTCAGAGGTGGGTAGTCGGTGGAGACAAGGGGGGACTTGAAAGGGGAAGTTCATGTACCTATTCTCTGAGAAAAAAAGCCCTGGAAGTAGGGATGACTCAATGTCTACCCAAAGGTTCTCGGGTGCAAGGAGAAACCAGTGCTTCAGTTGAACAAGCTCAGTAGCAAAGAAATAATCTTGTATGTCTACAAAGCCAACTCATCCAGCTTTATGTATAAATGCCCATACACACAATCGGACTTTCTGACAACAACGGTCCGACAGACAGGTTTTATCTGACAATCTGACCGCCAGTATGCTCCATCAGACAATTGTTGTCGGAATTTCCACGGGCAAATGGTTGCTGTGGATGCTCTCAAACTTTCTGACAACAAATGTGTTTCGTCGAATCATACGATCGTGTGTACACTAGTCCACTGAACTAAAATCCAAAGTACAAACACGCATGCTCAGAACCAATGCTAAAGATCAGACAACAATAGGAGAAGTTGCCTAAAAGGTGGAGACAAAGAGCTAAAAAAAACACGCGATTTTGTGAATGTTGGCTGAAAATGTTCTGTTGTGTGTATGCATACCAAGTTTCACGGCCAACACCCCTTCGGACAAAAATCCACGGAAAAAAGAGATGGAAGTCTGATCGTGTGTATGAGGCTTAACCACTTAAGGAGCGCCTCCTGCACATATACGTCGGCAGAATGGCACGGCTGGGCACAAGCACGTATCTGTACGTCCTCTTTAAGTGCCCAGCCGTGGGTCGCTCCCATGGCTGGGGGAGTGACCCAGCCGCGGTCGCGGGACCCGCGGACCCGATGTCCCGCGATCGGTCCCCGGAGCTGAAGAACAAGGAGAGCTGTGTGTAAACACAGCTTATCCCGTTCTTCACTGTGGCGCTGCCATTGATCGTGTGTTCCCTGATATAGGGAAACACGATCAATGATGTCACACATCCAGCCCCGCCCCCTACAGTTAGAAACACATATGAGGTCACACTTAACCCCTTCAGCGCCCCCTAGGGTTAATTTCCAAACTGCAATTGTCATTTTCACAGTGAACAATGCATTTTTATAGCATTTTTTTCTGTGAAAATGACAATGGTCCCAAAAAAGAGTCAAAATTGTCAAATGTGTCCGCCATAATGTCGCGGTCATGAAAAAAAAAATGCTGATCGCCGCCATTAGTAGTAACATTTTTTTTTTATAAAAATGCAATAAAACTATCCCCTATTTTGTAAAAACTAAACATTTTGCACAGAACCAATCGATAAACGCTTATTGCGATTTTTTTCCAAAAATATGTAGAAGAATACGTATCGGCCTAAACTGAGGAAAAAAAAAATTATATATTTTTTGGGGATATTTATTATAGCAAAAAGGAAAAAATATTGAATTTTTTTCAAAATTGTCGCTCTATTTTTGTTAATAGCGCAAAAAATAAAAACCACAGAGGTGATCAAATGCCACCAAAAGAAAGCTCTATTTGTGGGGAAAAAAGAACGCCAAATTTGTTTGGGAGCCACGTCGCACGACCGCGCAATTGTCAGTTAAAGCGATGCAGTGCCGAATCACAAAAACCATCCGGGTCCTTTACCTGCATTTTGGTCCGGGTCTTAAGTGCTCTTTTTTTTTTTTCCATAAACAATTTTATTGAAGAATATTGGAACAATACAATATAAAAACCTGAAAAGAAAAATGTAGATACAGAGAGATGCAAGTTTACATGGCCTATACATACAGCGAAAAAAAAAACAAGGGGAATTGTTAAAGTTGGCATGTCTGACAAGCGTCTAGACCTATTATCTGGGGCTGTTAAGCTGTGGTAATATGGCCAATATTCAAAGCCTACCACAGAGTATTTTCTGAGGGAAAAGCAGGTAGAAAGAGGTGAGAAGGGAGGACAAGAAGAGAGAAAAGGAGGAAAAACGGGCGAGGGGAAAGAGAAGAGAGAGGGGATAGAAAGAGAGAGGAAGAGAGAAAAAGGGAGAAAAAAAAAAGGGGGGGTGCAGGAAAAGGACCAGCGGCGGGGGGCCGTCAGTGTCGGCGGTCCTCCCCCAAGGGGGGCCACTCCAGCCGGGCACTGCTGCGCCGATTCAGTGGAGATAGGTACACAGCGGTTGCGGTTTAACAACCATGGGTTTGGAAACGCTGAGTTGTTTTAAAGTGGGTCCAACATGCCCAGGTATTTGTAAATTTCTCGATGCGCTCTTGAGAGATATGGACTAGCTCTTCCATTTCTTCAATTTTGGGGATCCTGCTAAACCATTCCCTAATCGTCGGAGTGTGTGTAGAACGCCAATGTACCGGGATGCAGAGCCTCGCCGCATTCACCATGTGCATGGCCAAGGACCTAAAGTACTCGAATCTGGTCAGATGCGTGTGATGGAGGAGATATTGAGCTGGAGAGTAGTCTAGGGTATAGGTAGTAACGTGTGCAATAAGGTCATGCACTTCTTTCCAGAATGGCTGGAGGGAGTCACATTCCCACCATATGTAAAGCATGGTCCCCCTTCCCTTCCCGCATCTCCAGCACATCTCCGGGACCGCTGGTAAGAATTTGTGCAGGAGGACCGGGGTTCTATACCAGCGTGTTTTTTTTTAGCAGTTTTCCTGAGTAGCAACATTGAGCGACCCCTTATGGGTACATTCGTCGATACGGGCCCAGTCCTCCTCATTGAGGGAAACCTGAAGGTCAGACTCCCAGGCAGTACGGGCTGAGTCTGGCAATTTGGGGCTACTATCCAAACGAATCTGGTATATACTGGAGATCAGATGCCTCTGCGGAGAAGTCTGCGAGCATAAGTTCTCGAAGGGCGTTCGTTTTCTCGTCCAGATTTCGGTTGTGAGGAAAGGAAGTGCCTTAACTGTCTATAGGATCAAAAGGGGAAGGAGTTGGACGGGGATTTGGACACTAGATCATCGTAGGAACGGGGGGATCCACGAGAGAAAAACTGACGTGCTTGGACCCGGTCGTGCGACCATTCTTGTTTCAGGAATGAAGAGGATAGACCTGGTGAAAATTCAGGGTTACCCAATGGGGTTACTGGCCCTGGAACCGAAGAAAATTATGAAGTCTTCGTCGCTTGCCCGAAAGCTCTGAGAGAAGGCTGGATGAGCGGATGCCCCTTAAGTTCTGGAGGCCAGTGTCGCGGTGATATCCAGGGAAGTGAATCAAGGGGAAACTGTGTGAAGGACTTTTCCAGCACCACCCACCCCGCACCTTGCTCTTTTATCCTGCCAGACAATTTTTTTTAAGGAAAGGCGATACCAGTCGTCAGTTCGTGTTGTGTCTATTACCTTTTATTAATGAATGTAAAATAATGCCTAAAACAGTCCATCAATTCATGATTTCTTAGACTATAAATAATCGGATTAAAAAATGGAGTAACAACAGTATATAAAAGAGAGAGCATCTTATTAATCTTTATCATGTTTTGCTGAGGAGGAACCAGATAATTAATGAATATTGACCCAAAATACAGACAAACAGAAGCTAAATGTGAACTGCACGTGGAGAAGGTTTTCTGTCTCCCAGACCACGAGGAAATTTTTTGAATGGTGAAGAATATAGAAACGTAACTCAAAATGATCAGCACAAATGGGAAAAGGTTTAGAATAAAGGAGAGCACGAGAACTTCCATGTTCACTATTGATGTGTCTGAAGAAGACATCTCCAAAATTGGAGTTAGATCGCAATACAGATGGTCAATGATGTTCAAACCACAGAAATGCAGGTTGCTGATTGATACTGTTGATATGATGAGCAGTACATATGCCAATAGCCAAGCCCAAACTACCAGATGGATGCACTTGATTTCATTCATGATCGAAGAGTACCTCAAAGGGTTGCAAATGGCTAAATGTCTGTCATATGCCATAACTGTTAAAAGAAGACATTCAGCACTACCTGTTGCCGATCCCAAGTGATGTTGGATGATACAACCATAGAAAGACATGTAACCACCATTCCACCATAAAATGTACAACAGGTTTGGTATGATTATGGTAATGAAAAACATCTCACAGGCAGATAGATTGCAAATAAAAAAATACATGGGAGAATGGAGTCTTGGGTTGGTAGCTATCACGATTACGATTAACATGTTACCTATTAACGTGGTAAGATAAATAAGCAGGAACAAAGCAAACATTAATTCCTTCATGTTTTTGAGATTACCGAATCCCAGAAGAAACACCTCCGTCACCATTGTCTTGTTCTGTCCACATGTGATCTGGGGGAAAAATTCAGACATCAATATTTAGTTTGTGAAGCACAGAAAAGCTTATAATTGCCAAGCATTTGCTAATGAAGTCAGATATTAGGTACCGTATTTATCGGGGTATAGCGCGCTCCCGCGTATAGCGCGCACCCCTAAAGTTGCCCCGAATCCTGTGGAAAAAAGTTTTTTTGTACTACATTTTGGTGTCTTGCGCGGCGTCCATCGGCGGCCTCGTCGGGTCCGGCGTCCGTCTGCGGCTTCGGGTGTCCTCTTCGTCGGGTCGGCGTCCTTCTGCGGTGTCCTCGCATCCTCCCCGCTCATAACCCGCGCCGAGTTTGAATACTGCGCCGACATATACAGAGCGCAGTACACTCGTGTATTGTCGGCAATGCTCAGCTACTCTCGCGCTGACGTCCTGTACGTCCAGGACGTCAGCGCGGGAGGAGCCGAGACTGCCCGACAATACACGAGTGTACTGCGCTCGGTATATGTCGGCGCAGTATTCAAACTCAGCGTGGGAAAGCGGGTATCGGCGTATATCGCGCACCCACGATTTTGCCCTGATTTTCAGGGCAAAAAAGTGCGCGGTATACGCCGATAAATACGGTATATTGTCAGAGATTCATAAAAAAGGTTGTGTTTTTTTAACCTTGGGTTGAATCGTATTTTCCCAAAAAGGATCTACTGTACAGTATCTCCGGTATAACTCTAAAGACCAGTACACATGATCGGATATTTCGACAACAGTTGTGCGATGGTGTCAGGTCACCTGTGGCCAGATGACAGATTCCCCCCTGTTGGAGTCAGGAGTGCACCACAAGGTAGTGAACCCTATGGCAGACTGCTGCGGATGGAACACAGAGTGGATATGGAAGGCTGGTCCACTCGACCACAAACAGGGATCCCAAAGTTCCAAGCAAAATGTTTTTCACATGAAATGATCTTATTTAGTGTGCACTTAACTCCCATTTTACATCAATGCCCCCAAATTAAAACCAACACAATTGTAAATATAAGTTAAAGAAATAATTTAGTTTAGAGCAGTAATACACATACCATGTTGTTGATATAGGTCTGGACCACAGATACAAACTACCCAATACATGGGCATGAAGACCAAGGTATGAAGTTAAACATGGAAATAAAGTTTCTCCCCAGTGTGAGCTCTCATCTAGTACAATGAGCAGACCATTCACTGTCATTTATACCTCACATTGTCTCATTATAGAGATGAAGGGAAAACAGAATTGAGATAAAAATGTCCGAAACCTCCCCGGAGGCCAATTATAATCAAACCAATATTAGTCTCTTCTGGGATTTATGGAAAGCAACAAAGATTTTTTTTCCCCGTCTTGGATGGAGTGGTAATGATTATAACCACCGTGAGGTTATATTGTTAGTTGCATCCCTTTCTGGGAAAAAATCTTCCCTTCCTCCTGTCCATCTACAACCAATGGCCAGATGAGGAAGTACAGAGAAATATCTTCAGTGTTGACCCACAACGCAATAAAACACTGGAAATCATTAGACGGACTAGAAACCCATCTATATGTTTATATTTTTCATTGCACCCCATTGAGGATTTCTCGATACTCCCTGTGCTGATAATAGTGTGAGAAAATTGGGGACATACTTATATTTACACACGATCTGAAATTCCGACAAGAAAACCGTGGATTTTTTTCCGACTGAATTTTGTCTCAAACTTGTCTTGCATACACACGGTCACACCAAATTCCGACCGTCAAGAACGCGGTGACGTACAACACTACGACGAGCTGAGAAAAATGAAGTTCAATGCTTCCGAGCATGCGACAACTTGTTTCCGAGCATGAGTAGGATTTTTCTCTGTCGGAATTGCATACAGACGATCGGAATTTCTGTCAATAACTTTTCCCGTTGGAAATGTGAGAATCAGCTCTCAAATTTTTCTTGACGGAAATTCTGACAGAAAAATTCTGTTGGAGCCTATACACTGTCGGAATTTCCGACCAGAAGCTCACATCTGACTTTTCTTGTTGGAATTTCTGATCGTGTGTACGCGGCATTAGCAGTATAAATTTTGTGTAATCTTTTTCTGTTTGTAGTATAGGGTGCATACACATACCATATAAGCCATGGGTACTCAACCTGGGGCCCTACAACTGTTGCGGAACTACAAGTCAAGCCTCTGGGGCCCCGTACACACGACCGAACATGTCTGCTGAAACTGGTCCGCGGACCAGTTTCAGCAGACATGTTCGGTCGTGTGTACGGCCGACCGGACAGGTTTCCAGCGGACATTTGTCCAGCCGACCGTTTTCCAGCGGACAAAAATTTCTTAGCATGCTAAGAAACATGTCCACTGGAAGCCTGTCCGTCGGACATTTTCAGTCGTCTGTACAGACTCACCGTACATGTCCGCTCGGCCGCCATCCCTCGCATGCGTCGAAGTGATTCGATGCATGCGTGGAAGCATCGACCTTCCAGGGCCACGCACGTCGCCGCGTAATCGTCGCGGTGATGGCGCAGGCCACGTCACCGTGTATAGTGTACACGCGGATTTCTGTCTGATGGTGTGTACAACCATCAGACAGAAATCTCCGGGCGGACATGTCCGCTGAAAACGGTCCGGCGGACCTTTTTCAGTGGACAGTACGTCCGTGTGTACGAGGCCTGGGAGTAATTGTAACTGCCAGCCTTGCAATGCATCATGGGAAAAGTAGTTCCACAACAACTGGAGGGCCCCAGGTTGCCTACCCCTGGAATAAGCTCTTTAGGATTCCTGCCACAAGTCTGATCCTTTAAGGATGGAAGGTGTTAACATGCGACCCGTTCCTGCTGTGATCACACACAGCCAAAGCCCAGCAGCAGGTACAATGGACTTGATGTCCACAGCCACCCGCCGATTACAGAGATCTACCTATGTAAACAATGCACTACGGTGGGTATATGGTTGGTATATGTCTGAATACAGTGTGTGTGTATAGTTTATGGTCAGTAAATATCTGTATATAGTGAGTGTATATATATTATTAGATAATATAGGCACTGGCCCTATCAGCATGGGAGAATTTCAGAAACAGATTTTAAACAAAATTCTATAATAGTGTTGCAGAAAAAAAGAGAGCGAAAGAGGAGGGGAATCTTCAGAGGGGGGACCTACCTTTCAGGTTTTGGGAAATATCTCTTATGCCGCGTACACACAATCGGATTTTCCGTCGGAAGCTTGGCTTGCATACACACGGTCACACAAAGGTTCTGTGAACTCTCGACCATCAAGAACGCGGTGACGTACAACATTACGACGAGTCGGGAAAATGAAGTTCAATGCTTCCGAGCATGTGTCAAATTGTTTCCCAGCATGCGTATGAATTTTGCGTGTCGGAATTGCTACAGACGATACGAATTTCCGATCGGAATTATTTCCATCGGAAAATTTGAGAAAACCCGCTCTCAAATTTTTCTTGGCGGAAATTCCGACAGGAAAAGTCAGATGGAGCCTACACATGGTTGGAATTTCCAACCATGTGTACGCAGCATTAAAGCGCCATTATTCCACTTTGCCTGATTCAAAGCCCTTCAAAAAGGGCTTGAATATTAGGGTATTGTTTAATCCGAAGAAGAGAGTAGCTTATAATTCACAAATGCATTTTTGTTCTAACTTGTAATAATGTTTCATTCCAGTCAACTTTTCTCAATGGTATATGGATTTGGCTGCTTGCTGTAAATTTCTTAAGAAAATTCTGATGAACTGAAGCTACATGTCTACCTACTGGAAGGTCAGGGTTGCATGTTTTCCTGCTATAGATGTGTCTGTACAGGCATTGCCAAAATTCCTGTTTGGTCCTACCAATATAGAACACCCCACATTCACAGGTTAGCATATAGACTACCCTTTGCATACAGCAATTCACAAAGTGTTGTGACTTATAATGCAGCGTACACACGACCGTTATTCATGTCATGGAAAAAAACAATGTTTTTCTCGACGTGATTCCTCTCAAGCCTGCCTTGCATACACACGATCATGATAAAAAATGCTTGAGCAAATCGCGGTGACGTACAACACATACGACGGCACTATAAAGGGTAAGTTCCATTCAAATGGCGCCACCCTTTGGGCTGATTATGCTAATTTCCTGTCTCATAACTTGATTCTGAGCATGCACGTTTTTTCCCCCCTCGTTAAAGCGTACACACAACTGTTTTTCACGACGAGAAAAACGACGACGTGAAAAACGACAAGAAAAAATAGAGCAGGTTCTAAATTTTTAATGGCCATTTTTCTCGTCGAGAAAAATGCTCTGGAGCCTACACACAACCATTTTTCACGACCAATTTAAAAAAATTACATTCTTCTCATCATAAAAAACGGCCGTGTGTAAGCAGCATACGTCTCACCGTTTGGGAACATCAAGTTCCCTAACAAGTAGGAACAGTAAGAGCAACCGCCACATGAATATGTACTTGTAACTAATGACCTGGATCTGCTTGTTTTTGTCCTTGAAATTCATTTTTAACTAATGTATCCTTTAAAGAGGAAGCTCTTTTAAAGGTAATGCCAAGTGTCTCATTTACAAACTGCTTAACCCTCTACCACCCGGTCAATAACAGATTGATGTCCGGAAAGTGGTTCTGAAATCCTGACTGGACGTCTATTGTCCAATCACGGCTGATCACGATGTAAACAGGAAGAGCCGTTGATGGCTCTTCCTCACTCGCCTCTGACAGATACGAGTAGAGGAGAGCCGATCGGCAGCTCTCCTGACAGGGGGGTTTGCGGTGATTGTTTATCAGTGCAGCCCCCCTCGGATCGCCACACTGGACCACCAGGGAAGCCCACACTGGACCACCAGGCAAGGGCAAAAAAAAGGGGCAAAAAAAAAAAGTCAGTAAAAAAAAAAAGGGCAGTAAAAAAAAAGATGCCACAAATGGGCACCGACTGGCAACATGGATCCATCAGTGCCACCCCACAGTGTTCATCAGTTCCACCCCAGTGTCCATCAGTGCCACCCCACAGTGACCATACATGCCCAGTGCCCAACTATCAGTGCCCATCTGTGCCACCCATAAGTACCCATCAGTGCCACCCATAAGTGCCGCCCATGAGTGCCCATCTGTGCCGCCTATTAGTGCCCAGTGCCGCCTATGAGTGCCCATCAGTGCCAACCATGAGAGCCCATCAGTGCTGCCTATGAGTGCCCATAAGTGCCGCCCATGAGTGCCCATCTGTGCCGCCTATGAGTGCCCAGCGCCGCCTATGAGTGCCCATCAGTGCCAACCATGAGAGCCCATCAGTGCTGCCTATGAGTGCCCATAAGTGCCGCCTATGAGTGCCCATCAGTGCCGCCTATGAGTGCCCATCAGTGCCACCTCATCGGTGCCCATCAGTACTACCTCATCGATGTCCATCAGTGCCATCTCATCGGTGCTCATCAGTGCCGCCATATCAGTGCCCGTAATGGAAAGAGAAAACATACTTATTTACAAAAAATTAACATAAAAAAATCAAAACGTAATTCTTTCAAAATGTTCAGTCTTTTTTTTAGTTGTTGCGCAAAAAAAAATTGCAGCGGTGATCAAATACCACCAAAATAATGCTCTATTTGTGGGGGAAAAAGGATGCCAATTTTGTTTGGGTACAGTGTAGCATGACCGCGCAATTGCCATTCAAAGTGCGACAGCGCTGAAAGCTGAAAATTGGCTTGGGCGGGAAGGTGCGTAAGTGCCTGGTATGGAAGTGGTTAATGATGGTATACTCTTTTGATTTTTGATTGTTGATTAGTATGAGGTAAGACTATGTGTGTAGGCATGGCATGCTTCAGGGCCTCTTTCTTCTTTCCTACAGGAGTTCACCTCAAGAGAATTTGATGGCCTGTTGTAGGCCTTATGGAGGCATGTTATAGTGTACCCCATCTCAAGAAATCTGTTCTTAAGATTGCCAGCTTCTACATTGAATGTGGATTCTTGAGCACAGTTGAGTAATAGTCTCAAGTGACTTTAGGCAATGGCATTTATGAGAGGCTTTGGGTGAAAGCTGTCTGTGTGAAGAACTGTGTTACTGGCCGTCCTCTTTCGGTTTAGATTGCTGACCAGATGTCTGTCAGCCTCCTAGGTAATTCTCGTGTCTAAGAAGGTGACGGAGCTATGGTCATAGGACATACTAAATTTTAACTTCCAATTATTTCTGTTTATGATCTCAAGACATTGAAGTAGAAGGTCTTTGGGCCCCTCCTAAACAAGGAATGCATCGTCGATATACCGCTGCCAGGTGGAAATGTGGCACATGTACATCAAGAGGCCCTTGTCTGAGAGGAACGACTGCTCCCACTCCCCAAGATATGTGTTGGTGTAGGATGGGGCACAATAGGTCCCTATCGCTACGTCTTATATATTCAGGTAGTGGGAGCCGTTGAAAAGCAAAAAAATGGTGATGTAAAACGAAGTGCCAACCTGATAGCATGAACTTGTGATTTCGTTTACTGGCTGTCAAACCAAAATAATGAGGTATTGAGCTGTAAAGAGCCTTAACATCTGTGGTTACCAAAACAACATCTGGGGAACATCATATTTTCAATTCATTGTAAAAAGTGGATAGTGTCTTAAGCAAAAGAGGGTAATGAATTGACGTGAGTTTGGAGATAAGTGTTGATAACCTGACTTAAATGACCTATCCTGACTGACCACCCAGAATTTCAAGAACGTTCCAGGGCACATGACCTATTGACCTATCAGGGCCTCATAATTAATTTGCAGTTAAAGGGGAGGCTTGAAACTTTCCTACCATGAACCTATAAGAAAAAAGGGGGGGGCTGTAAAAGACTATTTTTAGTTAAGATCATTTAACAATTAATATTATTATTATTATTATTATTATTATTATTATTATTATTATTATTACATTATTTGTAAAACACAAACATGGGGGAAATTAGCCTGTGCTCCAATTTTCTTGAGAATCATTTATTAATAATTATTTATGGGATGATGTAAAATTCCAAAATATAAAGACATTTATTTTTATTCATGTTCTTTTTCTTCTTTGACTTTTTGGCATAATCCTAGAGGATTTCCGTGATAACTTATTACTATTCTAATTGGTTCCCTGAGGGATTTGGTCATTTGTAGCTCTGCATTTATTTTAGTTCTTTAATGAGTTACAATAAAATATAAAATAGGATGACTAGTTCTTCGCACTGCATGAAAAATCCACAATAAACGTTGTGCTGAAATCTTGTGTCCATGGATTGGGCACTTTACAGTATATGGGCAACCTGGACTATATACAGAGGTAAAGACCTAACATAGACTGCATGGTATGTTAGCTTGTCTTCTTTTGCAATGCTGAGATGTTTTTAGGTTTAAAACAATACAATTTTATTGAGGTAACTTTTTTTATAGAAAACATTTTATGTAGAACTTTCTTCTTAAGGCGGATGTTCCACCCAAAAAAAATATTAAAAGCCAGCAGCTACAAATACTGCAGCTGCTGACTTTTAATATAAGGACACTTACCTGTCCTGGAGTCCAGCACCGTCCGCAGCAGAGCACGAGCGATCGCTCGTCACCCTGCTGCTCCCCCCTCCATCCACGCTGAGGGAACCAGGAAGTGAAGCGCTGCGGCTTCACTGCCCGGTTCCCTACGGCGCATGCGTGAGTCACGCCGCGCCCGCCGATTGGCTCCCGCTGTGTGCTGGGAGCCGAGTGTTCCCAGCACACAACGGGGGGGGGGGTGACTGGATGTGACGCAATGCCCGTCTTTTGCCCGTGAATGCCGGGCCGGAAGTGGGTGCAAATACCTGTGTGACACCGGAGGGGGGGAGGGTTCCGATCAGCGGGACTTCACTTTAGGGTGGAGAACCGCTTTAAATATGTGTTCATTGTGGATCAATTATATCTTAAATATGAAGATCCAGGGTGTATTCTTTATTTTAGGATGTAATGGAAAATATGGATTTGTCAAATATAGAGATATTTATCCCACTGTCCATCCAGAGCCTCTGGTTTATAGACCGGATACATCCTAAATATAGAGCCATTTATCCAACTGTCCATCCAGAGCCTCTGGTTTATAGACCAGACACATCCTAAATATAGAGCCATTTATCCAACTGTCCATCCGGTGCCTCTGTTTGGTAGACCAGATACATCCTAAATATAGAACCACATATTTAACTGTCCATCCAGAGCCTCTGGTTTTTAGACCAGATGCATCCTAAATATAGAGCCATTTATCCAACTGTCCATCCAGAGCCTCTGGTTTATAGACCAGACACATCCTAAATATAGAGCCATTTATCCAACTGTCCATCTGGTGCCTCTGGTTTAAAGATCAGATACATCCTAAATATAGAGTCATTTATCCAACTGTCCATCTAGAGCCTCTGGTTGATAGTCTGGATACATCCTAAATAGAGAGCCATTATCTAACTGTCCATCAAGAGCCTCGAGTTTATAGACCAGATACATCCTAAATATAGAGCCACTTATCCAACTGTCCATCCAGAGCCTCTGGTTTATAGACCAAATACATCCTAAATATAGAGCCACTTATCCAACTGTCCATCCAGAGCCTCTGGTTTATAGACCAAATACATCCTAAGTATAGAGCCATTTATCCAACTGTCCATCAAGAGCCTCTTGTTTATAGACCAGATACATCCTAAATATAGAGCCATTTATCCAACGGTACATCCAGAGCCTCTGGTTTATAGACCAGATTCATCCTAAATATGGAACCATTTATCAAGATGTACATCCAGGATTACTTGTTTATAGCTCAGGTTCAGCCTAAATGTAGAGCTATTAACCCAACTGTCCATCTAGAATTGCTGGTTTATAGCACAAATATATAGAATAACGTATTCTTTCTCTACTATTAACGGTTTTATACATACAACTTAAAAATACAGCCCTTTATCCCACCATTACATTTGGACCAGATGTTTTATAATACAAATACAATATAATATATGGTGACTTATCCTACTTCCATATTTTGCTATGTAACCACGTTACCTCTCATTCCTGTACATCTACTGCAGACCAGAGCAACTTTTACATTTCTGCTATGGACCTGTTTATTCAGCAATAACTTTGCCATTATTTAAATAGAAAATTGCCTCACTGCAGCCTATACTAAATTAAACGTAAAGCAGCTACCACCAATATGTGTTTTACTCACATATACAGTATCTCACAAAAGTTAGTACACCCCTCACATTTTTGTAAATATGTTCTTCTATCTTTTCATGTGACAACACTGAGTGTACAGCTTGTATAACAGTGTAAATTTGCTGTCCCCTTAAAATAACACAACACACAACCATTAATGTCTAAACCACTGGCAACAAACATGAGTACACCCCTAAGTGTAAATGTCCAAATTCAGCCCAAAGTGTCAATATTTTGTGTGACCGCCATTATTTTCCATCACTGCCTTAACCCTCTTGGGCATGGAGTTCACCAGAGCTTCACAGGTTGCCACTGGAGTCTTCTTCCCCTCCTCCATAACGACTGCCCAAAGCTGGTGGATGTTAGAGACCTTGCTGTTTCAGGATTCCCCACAGATGCTCAATAGGGTTTAGGTCTGGTGAAATGCTTGGCCAGTCCATCACCTTTACCCTCAGCTTCTTTAGCAAGGCAGTGGTCATCTTGGATGTGTGATTGGGGTCATTATCATGTTGGAATACTGCCCTGAGGTCCAGTCTCCAAATTGAGGGGATCATGCTCTGCTTCAGTATGTCACAGTACATGTTGGCATTCATGGTTCCCTCAATGATCTGTAGCTCCCCAATACCGGCAGCACTCATGCAGCCCCAGACCATGACACTCACACCACCATGCTTGACTGTAGGCAAGACACACTTATCTTTGTACTCCTCACCTGGTTGCCGCCACACACGCTTGACAACATCTGAACAAATACATTTTTCCTTGGTCTCATCAGACCACAGGACATGGTTCCAGTAATACATGTCCCTAGTCTGCTTGTCTTCAGAAAACTGTTTGCAGGCATCGTCTTTAGAAGAGACTTCCTTCTAGGATGGAAGCTATGCATACCAATTTCAGTCAGGTTGCAGCGTATGGTCTGAGCATTGACAGGCTGACTCCCCACCCCTTCAACCTCTGCAGCAATGCAGGCAGCATGCATGCATCCCAAAGACAACCTCTGGATATGACGCTGAGCATGTGCACTCAACTTCTTTGGTCGATCAATGGCGAGCCCTGTTCTGAGTCGAACCTGTCCTGTTAAAGCACTGTGTGGTCTTGGCCACCATGCTGCAGCTTAGTTTCAGGGTCTTGGCAATCTTCTTATAGCCTAGGCCAGGGATCCTCAAACTACGGCCCTCCAGCCGTTGTAGAACTACACATCCCATGAGGCTTTGCAACACACTGACATTCACAGACATGACTAGGCATGATGGGAATTGTAGTTCCTGAACAACTGGAGGGCCGTAGTTTGAAGACCCGTGGCCTAGGCCATCTTTATGTAGCGCAACTATTCTTTTTTTCAGATCCTCAGAGAGTTCTTTGCCATGAGGTGTCATGTTGAACTGCCAGTGACTGGTATGATAGAGTGAGAGCGGTAACACCAAATTTAACACACCTGCTCCCCATTCACACCTGAGACCTTGAAACACTAACAAATGACACAAGGAGAAAAAATGGCTAATTGGGCCCAACTTGGACATTTTTACTTAGGGTTGTACGCACTTTTGTTGCCAACAGTTTAGACATTAACCACTTCCCCACCGGGCAATATACAAGATTTTCAATATATACTCCCATGATAAACCACATATCATACGATATGTACAATATGTAGTCTATTTAGAGAAAGCAGCAATCCAATAGTCCTAAATTCCATGATGCAGTTGTGCACAGAAAAGTACAGCCTTCACCTCACCACCACTCGTGAGATAATTGCATAAGCTCACCAGAATTACATAGTTACATAGTTAGTCAGGTTGAAAAAAGACACAAGTCAATCCAGTTCAACCACGAAAAAATAAATAAATAAACAAACAAAATAAAAAACACAATACAATCCCATACACCCAACTCCATACCCACAGTTGATCCAGAAGAAGGCAAAAAACCCCAGCAGAGCATGATCCAATTTGCTACAGCAGGGGAAACAATTCCTTCCTGATCCCCCGAGAGGCAATCGGATTTACCCTGGATCAACTTTACCTATAAATGTCAGTACTTAGTTATATTCTGTACATTTAGGAAAGAATCCAGGCCTTTCTTAAAGCAATCTACTGAGCTGGCCAGAACCACGTCTGGAGGGAGTCTGTTCCACATTTTCACAGCTCTTACTGTGAAGAAACCTTTCCGTATTTGGAGATGAAATCTCTTTTCCTCTAGACGTAGAGAGTGCCCCCTTATCCTCAGTGTTGACCGTAAAGTGAATAACTCAACACCAAGTTCACTGTATGGACCCCTTATATATGTGTACATGTTGATCATATCCCCCCTTATTCTCCTCTTCTCAAGAGTGAATACATTTAGTTCTTCTAATCTTTTCTCATAGCTGAGCTCCTCCATTCCTCTTATTAGTTTGGTTGCCCTTCTCTGCACTTTCTCCAGTTCCCCGATATCCTTTTTGAGAACTGGGGCCCAAAACTGAACTGCATATTCCAGATGAGGTCTTACTAATGATTTGTACAGGGGGGCAAAATGATATCTCTCTCTCTGGAGTCCGTACCTCTCTTATACAAGAAAGGACTTTGCTCGCTTTGGAAACCGCAGCTTGGCATTGCATGCCATTATTGAGCTTATGATCTACCAAAACCCCAAGACCTCTAAATTACAGGAGGTCACACACTCGCTTTCTGTTTTGCAGGGACAGTCCTACAGGCTTGATCCCACACAGACTCTCCTCCAAACCGCAGCAGGAATGAGGAATAGCCAGGAATAATTCTCTGAAGTGCAGGTAGGAAAAAAGAGCAAGACCCGATCTTAGTGGTATCCTTCAACATTTATTGCACTCAAAGCTAAAAAACTACTCACAAAGAATACTAAGGATCAAATCATCCAGCAGACCTCTGTATAGACAAAGCAGCGTTTCTTCAAGACAAGCGTGATGACGTCAGGGGGCAGAGCCACACATCTTACGCGTTACGTCCCTGGGCAGGATTTACTCAGAGATATGATATTAAATAAATAATATTATCTAAAACATTTTAATCAAATCAAATCAGCAGGAACATAATGGTTAAAGTGAGGAGGTAAGACAGTTAATTAGGGCTGATTAAATAAACTAAAGATTAATAATTAAATTCAGGTTAAATTAGTTAACCAAGAACCAAGCCTATTTTTTAGATTTGGTGTTTACAAGTTAAGTCTTTTTTTTTGCTAGAAAATTACTTAGAACCCCCCAAACATTATATATATATATATATATATATATATATATATATATATATATATATATATATATATATATATATATATATATATATTTTTTTTTTTTTTTTTTTTTTTTTTTTTTTCAGACACCCTAGAGCAGTGATGGCAGACCTTGGCACCCCAGATGTTTTTGAACTACATTTCCCATGATGCTCAACTACATGGCAGAGTGCATGAGCATCATGGGAAATGAAGTTCCAAAACATCTGGGGTGAAAAGGTTCGACATCACTGCCCTAAAGAATAAAATGGCGGCCATTGCAATACTTTATGTCACACTGTATTTTCACAGCGGTCTTTTTTTTAAGAAAAAAAAACACTTTTTTGAATAAAAAAAAAAAAGACAACAGCAAAGTTAGCCCAATTTTTTTTTATATTGTGAAAGATGATGTTATGCAGAGTAAATAAATACTCAAAATGTCACGCTTCAAATTCTGCCTGCTCGTGGAATGGCGACAAACTTTGACCCTTAAAAATCTCTAATAGGCAAGGGTCAAACATTTTTATAGGTTACCAGTTTTAAGGTCTAGGGCTAGAATAATTGCTGTCGCTTTAACGATCACAGCGATACTTCACATGTGTGGTTTAAACATTGTTTTCATATGTGGGCACGACCTATGTATGTGTTTGCTTCTGTAATAGAAAAAAAGCATGACAGGTCCTCTTAAATGTGAGATCTGGGGTCAAAAGACCTCAGATCTCTCATTCCCCTCTGGATCCATGCGCCTTCTCCATAGCTGAGAGGACGGGGGAATGCGGCTGCTGATTGGTCGGTGTAAGGGTGCTGACCAATTAGAATGCTCCGAAACGTCCCTCCTGATGAGGTAAGTTTTAGACATTCAGCTCAGGGGATTTCCAAGTCCCGGACTCCTGACGCGGACATACCAGGGCTTAGAACAGGAGATTGCCGCGGTCCGTGGAAAACAAGACTGCAGCAATGTATTAGTGCAAATGGGGAATATATTGAAGGGGACAAACATTAATTTTGTAATACATATAAATAAAGGTGAGTTATTTAAAGCGGAGGTCCAGCCGGGAAAAAAATATACAAGTCAGCAGCTACAAACACTGTAGCTGCTGACTTTTAATAAGCACACTTACCTGTCCAGGGTGCCCGTGATGTCAGCAGCCTGAGGCCGATCCATCCTCTGGATTGTGTGTCGGCTCCGCCATCCTCATTACGGCGCTTTGTGAAATTGCGGCTGTCCTCTGGGAGACACACAGTTCCAAGAAAACAGTGCACCCCATTTCCCAGGAGGAAAAGCGAGAAGGAGAAGAGAGAAGATCACTGCGTACGAGGAAGTGGCAGCCATTTCTGGTAAGTATAAAATTAATTAATTAATTTATTAATTCTTTCATTTATTTTTAGCCTTTTTGTCTTTTTTTTTCTAGGGTGGACCTTCGCTTTAATCAATCTTGTTATTTAATAGACACACCATGTGTGTGTGTGTGTGTGTGTATATATATATATATATATATATATATATATATATATATATATATATATATATATATATATATATATATGAAATAAACAAGGAAAATACTGCTCTAAGAACAAAAAATTGAGAAATAAAAAAAATTACTTTTTAGGAAAAAAGCTGCACACCTAAAAAACATGTGATACTCATGTAAACAAAACAAAAACAAAGGGGGGGTAGGTAGCGCTAAGAACCACACTACTTGAATTAAATGTAGATGTAAATTTAAGTTTAAACACAAAATGAGTCCGTGCAAACTAAACATAAATAAATAAAAGGTTGCTACCCCCCCCTGGATAGCACCCAATACCACTCAAAAAATAAATTGAATAGTTAATGTCCAAAGCGTGGTAGTACGTTATTGTCCGATTTGTGAAGTCACCAAAAAGTATTCAAATAAAGAGAAGAATCCACCACCGATTTTTGTGAGTTGAATGGACGTAACTGTTCATCACAATCGCACCAAAGGTAGTAAGTAAACACCCTTACCAGATGTGTTGGACCCCCTGTTAGATGAGGTCATACGGGCATCAATATCCACCCTGACGGGTAATACGAAATCCCATCGGTAGTACATAGCTCCTCTCCTGACAAATCCTTTCCAGACTCCGGATTCTGGTCATCTCATCCAAACAGGAACCTTTAGGCAGATGATTCACCTTGAGCCAAAGATCAGCTCCTAGGCTCGGCGTCACAAGGGACCACCGAAAAAAGGGAACGGGAGGCTCACAATAGTGAAGTACCGTACTGGTAATTTATTGTATAAAAACGCGATACATAGATAAAAAAACTTGATTACAATTTTTGACAGAACTCTCTTTTCTCTGGCAATTGGAACATAACGCTAGTTAGTTCGGATGTTTTTTTTTTCCCTAGTTCCCTTGGCGCAAGTTGAAAAAATATTGAATTTTTTTTAAAATAATTGCTCTATTTTTGTTTACAGCGCAAAAAATAAAAACCGCAGAGGTGATCAAATACCGCCAAAAGAAAGCTCTATTTGTGGGAAAAAAAGGACGGCAATTTTGTTTGGGAGCCACGTCGCACGACCGCGCAATTGTCAGTTAAAGCGATGCAGTGCCGAATCGCAAAAACTGGGCAGGTCCTTTACCTGCATAATGGTCCGGGTCTTAAGTGGTTAAATAATCTTTAAAAAGTGAACCAACATTACTTTTACTTTTTTACTAAATAATGTTTTTCTTGAACCACGTTTTACTAGGTCATGTGTGGACACAATAATACAGATGTGATGGAGCTGGTTCTTCTGGGGTTTAGGAATCTCCACCATCTGAAAGGATTTATTTTTTTCTTGCTTCTAGTATTTTATGTTACCACCCTTATAGGGAATATCTTGATTATAAGCCTAATAGCTGCAAACAAAAAACTCAGTTCACCCATGTATTTCTTTCTGTGCAATTTATCTTTGTGTGAGATATTTTTCACCACCATAATTATGCCAAATATGTTATATGTTGTCTGGGGCAATGGTGGGTACATGTCCTTCTATGGCTGTATCACTCAGTTCTACTTGGGCACATCGGTGGGAAGTGTCGAATGTCTTCTTCTTACGGTAATGGCCTATGACCGATATTTGGCTATTTGTAACCCTTTAAGGTATTTCTCCATTATGAACATCAAGACACAACATTTTTTGGTACTGTGGTCCTGGGTTTCTGGTTTCATGGCGATGGTCATATTAACTACCTCCATGTGTAGATTACAGTTCTGTGGGTTCAACACCATTGATCATTTATTTTGTGACCTAGCTCCATTATTACAGTTGTCCTCAACAGATACTTATTTCGTGGAAATGCAATCTTTGGCGCTCACCATTGCTTTTAGCCTGGTCCCTTTTATGTTGATACTTTCAAGCTATGTCTCCATCATTTTCAGCTTAGTGAGAATTTCCTCCAGGACCGGTAGACAGAAATCTTTCTCCACCTGCAGTTCACATCTGGCGTCTGTTTGTACGTATTTTGGGACAATCTTCATCATTTATTTGGCGCCCTCTGAAAAGACTTCTGCCAAATTAAACAAGAACCTGTCTCTACTTTACACGATTGGAACGCCTCTGTTAAACCCCATCATCTACAGTCTACGGAACCAAGAGATAAAGTCTTGTATCAAAACGTATTTTACACCAAAGGCATGAATGCTCATGTAACGGTCACCACCGTTTACAATATTCCATTCCATCGCCCCACGACAGCTTATCCGACAATCCGGCCGGCAGGACCCATTCCATTCCCCAGCATAAACGAGACAAGCTCTGTTCTCGAACAAATGAATACTTTAACTAGTTGCCGACCATCCGCCGTCATTCTACAGCGGCAGGTCGGCTCTCCTGGGCGAGAGCCCGTAGCTCTACGTCGGCTCTTTTAGTGGCCACTAGGGGCGCGATCGCTTGTTACAGAGCGGGGAACGGCAGCTGTGTGTGTAAACACACAGCTCCCGGGCCTGTCAGGGGGGGAAACGCTGATCCTCTGTTCATACAATGTATGAACAGAAGATCAGTGTTTCCCCTAGTGAGGCCACCCCCCCACAGTAAGAACACACCCAGGGAACATACTTAACCCCTTCCCCACCCCCTAGTGTTAACCCCTTCACTGCCAGTGGCATTTTTATAGTAATTCAATGCATTTTTATAGCACTGATCGCTATAAAAATGCCAATGGTCCCAAAAATGTGTCAAAAGTGTCCGAAGTGTCTGCCATAATGCTGCAGTACGGAAAAAAAAAAACGCTGATCGCCGCCATTACTAGTAAAAAAAAATATATTAATAAAAATGACATAAAAATACCCCCTATTTTGTAAACGCTATAACTTTTGCGCAAACCAATCAATAAACGCTTATTGCGATTTTTTTTACGAAAAATATGTAGAAGAATACGTATTGGCCTAAACTGAGGAAAACATTTTTTTTTATATATTTTTGGGGGATATTTATTACAGCAAAAAGTTAAGAATATTAATTTTTTTCAAAATTGTCGCTCTATTTTTGTTTATAGCGCAAAAAATAAAAACCGCAGAGGTGATCAAATACCACCAAAAGAAAAGCTCTATTTGTGGGAAAAAAAGTGCGCCAATTTTGTTTGGGAGCCACATCGCACGACCACGCAATTATCAGTTAAAGCGACGCAGTCCCGAATCGCAAAAAGTGCTCTGGTCTTTGGGCAGCAATATGGTCCGGGGGTTAAGTGGTTAATGGTAAAACTCAGGCTTTATACAGTAGAATCTAAGGGCCAGATCCACAAAAGAATTACGCCGGCGTCTCTCTTGATACGCCGCGTAATTTCAAATTTTGCGCGTCCTATCTTTGTTTTGTATCTACAAAACAAGATACAACCGCATCTCGGATGGATCCGACAGGCGTACGTCTTAGTACGCCGTCGGATCCTAGGTGCAATTTTTCGGCGGCCGCTAGGTGGCGTTTCCGTCCAATTCTGCGTCGAGTATGCAAATTAGCTAGTTACGGCGATCCACGAACGTACGTCCGGCCGGCGCATTTTTTTACGTCGTTTGCGTTCGGCTTTTTCCGGCGTATAGTTAAACCTGCTATTATGAGGCGTACTCAATGTTGGCCATCGTTCCCGCCTCGCATTTTGAATTTTTTACATCGTTTGTGTAAGTTGTTCGCGAATAGGTATTTGCGTAGAATGACATCACCGTCTTAAACATTGGCTTGTTCCGGTTTCATTTCGAGCATGCGCACTGGGATACCCCCACGGACGGCGCATTCGCAGTTAGAAAAAAACGTTGTTTACGTCGGGTCACGGCGTATTTACATAAAACACGCCCTTATCACAGAGATTTGAATGCGGCGCCATTACACCGCCAAAGATACACTATGCCGCCGTAACTTACGGCGCAAATTCTTTGAGTATGCGAAAAAAAAAAAGTTACAGCGGTGTAGTGTATCTTAGATATGCTACGCCCGGCGGATTAATGCTTTGCTGTACGTGGATCTACCCCTAAGAGTGGACAATGACTCACTCCACCCCCAACATCACACAAGGGGTGCTCAATACACAATCATTTGGGCTAATTACTAATCATTATCCTGACAGCCTGGCTCCGCATTTAGAGGAGGTAATTACTACAGTTGACAAGTCACATTTCACATCTTATCATCAATAGACTTTTCACACCATACAGTGGCCCAGATTAACGTAGGGCGGCGTAACTTTAAGGGGGCGTAGCGTATCGTATTTACGATACGCCGCCGCAACTAAGAGAGGCAAGTGCAGTATTCACAAAGCACTTGCGTCCTAAGTTGCGGCAGCGTAGCGTAAATATGCCAGCGTAAGCGCGCCTAAATCAAATGAGGAAGAGGTGGGCGTGTTTTATGTAAACTAATCATGACCCCGCGTAAATGATGCTTTTTACGAACGGAGCCCGACTCAATTAACACCTCAACAGTCTATTGACCTGTTCATAAGGAACAACTTGTAATATTCTAAGATATCCTGCAAAACATGAATTATCATTAATGTCCCATCTCATGTAATCCAAGATATCAGTTCTCAGTCATCCTATGCCCCTATCAGACATTGGATGACCCTAGACCCAAGAGTCATTGGTGAAGCTGGCACAGGAGTACCCCACATCCTTCAGAAGTCTCTGTGTGTCACGGGCCATTCCGTTACAGCCCACATCCGCTCTTCTCAAGACCTCCTACTGTCAAGCTCTCTCGTCTCCTCCTCCCATGCTCGTCTCCAGGATTTCTCCAGAGCCTCTCCCATCCTCTGGAACTCACTACCTCAACCTGTCCGGCTTTCCCCTACTCTTGCTACCTTCAGGCGATCCCTGAAAACTCACCTCTTCGGCCGTGTACAGACGACCAAACATGTACGATGAAACCGGTCTGCCGGACCGTTTTCACCGTACATGTCTGCCCGGGGATTTCTGTATGGTGGCTGTACTCACCATCATACAGAAATTGCGCGTGTAAACAATACGCGGGGCGTGGCCGCGCCGTCGCCGCGACGATGACGCGGCGACGTGGGCGGCCCTGCCAGTTCAATGCTTCCACGCATGCGTCGAAGTCATTCGACGCATGCGAGGGATGGCGGGCGCTCGGACATGTACGGTAGGTCTATACAGACGACCAAACATGTCCGAGGGGACAGGATTCCAGCGGGCTGTTTTAAAACAAGTCCAGAAATATTTGCCCGCTGGGAAAAGGCCCGGCGGGCAAATGTATGCTGGAATCCTGTCCGCTCGGGCCTACACACGACCGAACATGTCTGCTGAAACTGACCCGCGGACCAGTTTTAGCAGACATGTTCGGTCGTGTGTACGGCCCATTCAGGGAAGCCTATCACGTCTCCAACTAATCAGTTTTTATTGAAAAAAAAAAGAATGCTGTTTACAACAGAGAAACAAACATGTGGACAATAGCTCTTACAGGGGTATACAATGTCTAATAAAAGGTAAGGTCAAAGCCTAGAACGTTTCTATGAGCAATTCTGATTGTACACATTCCTTCTCGTGTGAGAGCAAAAACCAAATATATAAATCTATATAATATAATTGAGATTTAAATGATGGGTCCACATCTGATTTGGTAACGTAAAATGAGAGTTGAGCATTCAGAGAGAAGAAAAGAGTAGGGAAAGCAAGTGTAGCGGTTTGAAGAGACAGAGAGGGGAGGGGTATGGACTGGTGTCCGTCTATTGAATAGGCACCGTGTGTTATAAGCAGAGTAGTGTGTTCGCACTAATATCAGGTTGTCAATGGAGTCTTGTGGGCTGTAAGCCACTTATATTCTTCAGTGTATTTGAAAGAGAACCAAGGGGTCCACATCTTGTGAAAGCGGTCCACTGTGTCATTGGCTTGTGCCACTGTATCTTCCATTTCACATACCTCTGCCACCTTGAGCAGCCAGGTCCTAGTGGTGGGTACTGATGTGGTCTTCCAGTACAGTGGTATGAGGGATTTGGCTGAGGTCAATAGATGTCTGGTTAAAGAGCGTTTGTATCTCCTAAGAGAGAAACTGTTAATGTTAAGGAGGCAGCTTGCCGCATTCAAGGGTACGTTTATGTCCGCTATAATCTGTACTATTCTGATGACTTCTAGCCAGAATGGAGTTATCAGAGGGCATTGCCACCATATGTGGTGTAGTGTGCCTATTTCCGCCTTACAACGCCAGCACTGGTCTGAGGAGCCTGGGTACCATCTACTCAATTTTTCCGGGGTTGCATACCAGTGGGTCAGCATTTTATAGGATGTCTCCTGCATTCGAGTGCTGAGAGAGCATTTATGTGCTAGTATGCAAGCCCTGTTCCACTGTCTTTCGGTGATGGGCGTGCCTAGCTCTCTCGCCCATCGTTTCTTAAACCTATCTTCTGTGCTCTGAGCCGTACTTTGGGTCCAAGTGTATGCTAGAGAGGTGACTTTCTGAATCGGTTCTCCTTTCCGACATACTACTTCAATGTCAGTCAGTGTCCTTGTGAAAAATCCCCTATGTTTTGGAGTATTGACATAGCTACGGATCTGAAAATAGGTCCATAGAGGGAGCCTCGGGCTGGGGATATCTGACTTAAGTACGGTGAAGTCTTTCATCCGACCGTTCGAAAAGCATTGAGAGGTCAGCAGCGGATCGATTGTCATCAGTGATTGAAGAGGGCCGTGTCCTATACCCGGGGGGAAGTCAGGGTTACCTCTCAGTGGGGTGAATGGGCTTAGTTGTGTGGAGAAGTTTGGGTTTTTGGTTAGTTTGCGAAAAACCTTTAAGGTGACACTGACCAACGGGTGGTTCCTCAGTGCGGCCGAGCTGCCGGACCAGGGAACCCAGGGCAGGAATCTGAGTGGAGTTGTGCTTAGGGAGGCTTCTAGGAAAACCCAGTCCTTCATCGCCTCATGGCAGTGCCAGTCTATTATTCTGGATACGTGGGCAGCATAATAGTAGCGCCTGTAGTCTGGTAGACCCATCCCTCCCTCTGCTTTACCCCGTGTGATAAGGTGGAATCTGATTCGTGGTCGTTTGTGAGCCCATACAAAGTTAAGTTGGAGCGATTGTAGTTTTTTAAAGAAGCCATCAGGAATGCCTATGGGGATTGTCCTGAGTAGGTATAAGAGTCTAGGCAGGACAGACATCTTGCAGATGGCTGCCCTGCCGAACCACGAGAAATGCTGTGGGTGCCAGTTAGTCAAGTCATTTTCTATGGTCTTAAGTAAAGGTGGGAAATTCATCTCAAACATCTGAGAGATTTGTGGTGTTAGTTTGACTCCCAAGTATTTGAGAGCTGAAGAAACCCACTTAAAGGGGCTATGTTCTTGCGTCTTTTTCAGTATCGTTTGAGGGACCGAGACGTTTAACGCCTCAGATTTAGCATAATTGATTCTCATATTGGATAAATATCCAAAAAATTAGAATTCCGTCATAAGTTGGGGAATGGACGTCATCGGATGAGTCAAGAAAAACAAAAGGTCATCGGCGTAGGCCGCTAATTTGAATTCTCTGCCTCCTACCTCAAAACCAGCTATGGCTTGATCCATCATCACCCTCCTGATAAACGGCTCCAAAGTGAGGATGAATAAGATGGGCGAGAGTGGGCAGCCCTGTCTCGTGCCATTTTTAATGTGGACTGTGTCTGATAGTGAGCCATTTATTTTAATTTGGGCTGATGGGTTATGGTATAAGGCGGAGATCCATGTCAGCATATGTTCCCCCATTCCAACATGTCTGCATGTCTCCATCATGAAGTCCCAAGCTACTCGATCGAAGGCCTTCTCCGCATCGGTCGACAGGAGGAGACCCTCGATCTTTCGCTGGCCTGCCGCATGTATCAAGTTCAGGGATTTAATTACGTTATCTTTTGCCTCCCGGCCCGGCATGAAGCTTGCTTGTTCAGGACCTATTAAGGTAGGGAGGAGGGGTCTTAGCCTGGATGCCATAATTTTTGCTAATATTTTGGTGTCTAGGTTGAGTAAGGAAATCGGTCTGTAACTCGCGCAAAGCGTGGGGTCTTTTTCGGGCTTGGGCAGGACTGTTATGTGTGCCAGTAAAAAGGATCTTGGTATTTCCCTGGGTTTGGAGAAGGTGTTTAGGGCTTTGGTCAGTGGGTTCAAAAGGATCTCCGAAAAGGTTTTATAATATATGGAGGAAAACCCGTCTGGGCCTGGACTTTTCCCCGGTTTGAGGTCTTTCACCGCTGTCTCGACCTCTGTATGGCTAATAGGTTTCTCAAGTGCTTGTGTGTCTGCTTCAGCCAGTCTGGGCAACTTGGAGGCTGCTAAGTACGTCCGCATGGTGTGTAGCCTATCCCCCTCCGCCAAGGCCGGTTTATGTTGATGAGGTAGATTGTACAGCTGTGAGTAATAATCCTGAAAATGTTTGGCTATAAGGTTGTCCTCTATATCTAAGCTCCCTGATTTGTTTCTGATGCCTAATATGGTGTTCTTGAGCCTCGGGCCTCTCAAGGCCCTGGCCAAGAACCTGCCCGATTTATCTCCATGTTCATAGTAAACTTTTTTCTGGAAAAACAGGAAGCGTTTGGAAGTTGTTTCCAGCTTCTGGTGTAATTTTTTCCTGGCTTCCAACAATTCTGTGGCCAGTGTTTCGGATAGAGATTGTTTATGAGAGGATTCTAGTTTTGATATCTGATCTGCCAGGTCACGGATCTCCTTCTCTCTCTCCCGTTTGCGGCGGGCTCCCATCCTAATGAGTTCACCTCTTATGGAGCATTTGTGAGCTTCCCAGATTGTCAAAGGATCAACATCTGGCGTGGAATTTAAGGTGAAGTATTCAGTGAGATGTGAGGTCAGTTTCGAAAGCAGCTCGGGGTCAGAAAGAAGGGATGCGTTCAGTCTCCATGAGGGGGGTGAGCGCTTGGGTGTGTGCATGTCTAAGGTCACAGAGATAGGGGCATGGTCCGAGATCGACTGTATACCTATTTGTGCCTTCTGTACCGCATGTAGGTCCCCCCCTGGACACAAAAAGGTAGTCTATCCTGGAGTACCTATCATGTGGCACAGAATAGAAGGTAAAGTCTTTACTGTCGGGGTGGAGGTATCTCCATGTGTCAATCAGGTGCATGGAGTTCAGTTCCATTTTTATGCTCTTCAGTATCTTATATTGGATGCAAGTTGTCCCTGTGGAGGTGTCTACTAGGGGATTCAGGGGGAGGTTGAAGTCACCCCCCAGGACTATGCGTTCCGAGGAGAAGCCCCCAAGCTCCCTGATCATGCTCCTGCAGAAGGTCAGGTGGGATGAATTCGGGAAATAGACATTAGCCAATGTCATAGGCGCCCCTTTATAGTTTCCCTTTAAGAATAGGTACCGTCCCCCCGGGTCCGTCAACCTGCCCGTTATCTCAAAAGCGGCCTCCTTACTGATCAGTATCGAGACCCCCTTGGATTTTGCTTGGTCATTTGTAGCGTGAAACGCTGTGGTAAAATATGAGTCCGTAAGTCTAGGTACTTTGTCGGTCCTGAAGTGCGTCTCTTGGAGGAAAGCAAAAAGAGGCTTAACCTTCCTGAGCTCGCGTAAGACTGTTGACCGCTTCTCCGGAACGTTCAGTCCCCTGACGTTGTGAGAGACCACAGTGGGGTAAGGGTCCAGGGTAGAGTACGCCATGTGTCCGCTTGATCTTGTTAGAAATAGGACTAAGGGATAACAAGAAACACACTATTGTGGCGAATAGCCGCTTTTAGTACAGAACTTTAGTGCAATAAATAAATTCTGCTGTTATATTTATGATATCGGTGGGAGTCAGGGAGGGGTGGGGGGGGAGAGAAGAGAGAAAGATCTAAGAAGGAAATAGGAAAGTAGGAGATGGTAGAAGTCTCTTAAGAAGGAGAGTAAATAGGTTACACCTTTAAGAATAGTTGTACTATTGACAAGGTTAAGTTTGTGTGTCCCAATAAAGGTAAGCCCCCTACTGGGAGACACTGTGTAGGGCAATGTGAGGCTACGGATTCGACAGCCAGCACCCGGTACTTGTAGTCTGATAAAGTATAAATCCACAAAAAGTATAAAAAAAACTATAAGGAAGGGTTCAAACCTACAAGCCGAAGACATAGCTCCACAGCCATCTTCAGTTGAACTATATATGCAAATGAAGTATATCTGCAGTAAAAACATATATCATTGAACTAGGCATGTATAAAACTGTTTAACAATAACTGTAGCCTGAAACTAAGGAGGAAGATCGGTCGGCCGAATCGGCCACCAAAACTAACAGTAGGAAAGTTCCATGACTCCCAATGCGCGCCTCCAGACTAACGTGTCTGGGCGAATTTGCCCGACTGTTTGTGTACCCATCGAGACATGGCTAGTCAGCAAGACGGCATGATGCAAGCAGCGTGATCAAACCTGTAAGTAGGGAAGGGTATGTTGCTGGTTTCAAGGGCAGGAAAGGTATGTCCCTGGCACGGGGATCCATGCTGATATATCGTGAGAGGTTGTTCTTCATTATGTGAGTCCTGTAGTGGAAGGCTGTTCAATATCATCCGTTTAGTAAGTCCAGGGGATTCGGCTTGAAATCAGCTGGTTGGGAGGTCTGTTATGTTACGTGGCTACGTTGCTCTCCTGGATCCCTTCCCATCCCAGCCCACCTTATGTTCACTGAGGTATTTATCGGGGTGAAAGGGTGGTATTCTAGGCCTGATATTACATTCACGTGGATCACCATCTCTAGTAAGCATGGGTCATAGAGAGAGTAGGGAACCATCATCGCGGGCGTGTAGCTGCGAGTGAGCCATGCTTAAATGTTATAATCCCCGCATCTCCTAATGAAGAGTTTTTTACCCATTCTGTGAGCAGGTGTAAATTTCAGAGGTCTCCAGGTGGAACACAGTCCCAGCAGACTAGGGGTGTTACGTTGATAGCTATAGAACGATCCCAGCATGTTCCAGGGATGGTTCCCCTGACGTGTGGTGACTCCAGTCCTCGGTGTTCAATAAACAGAGCTGTAATTTTAGCTTCTTGCGTACTGTGTGTATCGACCTGTGCTGCACCTAAGGCGGCTCCTGGTCCTTTGGGGCTCTAGGGGTGATGATACTTCAATGAATAGCCATTAGTCTGACCTAGGTCAGATTTCGGGCCTAGCGTGAAGTTAGTCCAGCCGTGCCGCGGGGTGTAAGATGCCATTTTACATCATTAAATCATATCAAAATCGGTACATACCAGTGTTGAGTCTTTGGGCTAGCAGCATTGGGAGATAGTCGTTGCTTTATCATGGCGATCCAAGTGTTAGTCCAGTACTCTGTCCAGGGCCCCGGAAGAGTGCGCATTCCCTGGGTTCGTTGTTCCCATCACGGGTCCTCCTGCGCGGCTGTGTTTCTGGTTCGGTGTACCTGCCACAGAGCCCCCCTGGCGTCCGTGTCTCATCCTCTTCGGGCCTTTCCCTTCTGGTGTCGCAAGTGGAGAGCATGGGGGGCTTCTGTCCAGCGGGGGCAGTCGATATTCCTGATACCAGTCCGGAAGCTCCACCGGGTTAAGCTGCAGGCCAGAGCAGAAATCTTCTAAATCATCTGGAGAACGCAGGGCAAATTGGTGACCATTGTGGATCACTAGGAGCGCAAAGGGGAAGCGCCATGTGTACCTCATTCCCTTGTTCCTAAGCTCCTCCAGGAGAGGGCGGAGAGCCTTGCGGTTTTTTAAAGTAATTTGTGATAAGTCCTGGAAGAGCAGGATCGTTTCTCCATTAAAAACAATCCGGTCATTTCTTCTTGCTTTCTGCATTATTTCTTCTTTGAGTACGAAGCTCTGTAGGCAGCAAATTACGTCCCTTGGTGGCTGATTATCAGGTCCGCGCGCTCTCAAGGCCCTATGAGCCCTCACCAACTCAATGTCTGAGTCTTCAGGCCTTTCCAGTAGGCCGTTAAACATGCGTTGGAGGGCCAGGTTGATCTGGTCAGGTTCGACCGATTCCGGTATCCCTCTGACGCGTATGTTGCACCTCCTTCCCCGATTGTCGAGGTCTTCCAAGTGCCTCGACATTTCTATGAAATGGTTAGATTGTGAGACCGTCACTCTCTCCAGCCGGCGTATGGCCTTCTCCCTCTGTTTCCCTGCCGCCTCGACCGTCGCCATCTTGTCGTTTAGCACGAGCAGGTTAGATTTTAGGTCCTTAATAGCCGCCGAGAAGGTGGACTTTATGTCCGCTGCGAACATGGACATGTCGGCATAGGTGAGGGGTAGGTTCGGGTTTGTTGGGCCTCGGGCGTTGTCTTCAGCAGCGGACTGTGAGTCGTCGCTGAAGTCTTCCAGTGCACGTGTCGGTGCCATCTTGCCACTCAGGCCTCCGCTCAAGGAAAGGGCTTGTCTTTTAAAAATGTCCGATATGTTGCTCCCTTTGTACACCGCCGATGAGCGTCTGGGTCTGGACTGAGGTGGTCTGTAATTCAGCTTGCTCATTATCCGAAATTATACTGCAGATATACGGGCTTTAGGCTGTGGGTCTGTCGGAGCTCTTTCAGTGTGCTGCCATCTCTCCGCTCGCCAGGCCACGCCCCTCCAACTAATCTTTTACCACTTCTATCAGCTCATTACCCACAGTTACAAACTTTTGTACCACCTGCCCCACCCTATTAGATTGTAAGCTCTTCTGCTGCGTAAATTGTTGACGCTATATAAATCCTGTATAATAATAATAATTTGGAATGTGGAATTGAAGCTGAACTCTAGCCATATGTGAAAAAAAAAAAAAAAAAAAATTCATTCAAGAATGCAAAATACATTTTATGTTTTATTAATTAATAAAGAATGGCAATACTTTGTGTCTTTCGTGTCTGACTGGAATTCAACTTTAAAGCTTTTCCTTTAATGGGTGTAACTACACTGTGCCCAAGGCCTCACCAAATGACACAGACCAGTAGATTTGTCATGCTCAGGAGTCAGGCCAGTGCTGGTGCAAGGATTTTTTACATCCTATGCAAAACCTCATTTTGGCGCCCCTTGGCTCCACCCCTGTCTCCGCCCCCTCTGTCCTACCCATGTATACTCCACCTTTTTAATGAAGCATTATTAAATGCAGCCCCACCAGTGCCATCAAATGCAGCCTCACCAGCGTCCATCAAATGCAGCCTCACCAGCACCCATCAAATGCAGCCTCACCAGCGCCCATCAATGAAGCCTCACCAGCGCCCATCAAATGCAGCCTCACCAGCGCCCATCAATGAAGCCTCACCAGCGCCCATCAATGAAGCCTCACCAGCGTCATCAAATGCAGCCTCACCAGCGTCATCAAATGCAGCCTCACCAATGCCCATCAATGCAGCCTCAGCAGTGCCCATCAATGAAGCCTCACCAGTGCCCATCAAATGCAGCCTCACCAGTCCTTATCAATGCAGCCTCACCAGTGCCCATCAATGCAGCCTCACCAGTGCCCATCAAATGCAGCCGCACCAGTGCCCATCAATGCAGCTTCACCAGCGCCCATCAAATGCAGCTTCACCAGCGCCCATCAAATGCAGCCTTACCAGCGCCCATCAAATGCAGCTTCACCAGCGCCCATCAAATGCAGCCTTACCAGCGCCCATCAATGAAGCCTACCAGCGCCCATCAATGGAGGCTCACCAGCACCCATCAAATGCAGCCTCACCAGCGCCCATCAAAGAAGCCTACCAGCGCCTATCAATGCAGCCTCACCAGTGCCCACCCTCTCGCTCCCCTCATTCTTTTCTCTGCACACTTCTTTTTTATTCTATAATATTTATTTTTCTATTCTATTATTTTCTATCCTTTTATTTTCCATTTTATTTCTTTACGTTCTAATTCTTTTTTGTTCTTCTTTACTCTTATTATTTTCTGTTCTTTTATTTTTTTAAATGTTTTATTATTTAAAATGTGAATTCTATGTTCTATTCTATTCTATATACTCTATTCTGTTCTATTCCCTTATTTTATTCTATTGTTTTATTTTCTATCCTATTCTGTTTTATTTTATTATTTTTAAATACTATTCCTTTATTTTCTATAATGATACTATTATGATTTGATATGATTTCTATTATAATTGATTATATTCTTGTATTTTATTTGTTTCTGTTTTACTCTATTCTATTTCTGTTTTTGAATTTTATTTCAAATGAATTTTCGATTTAAAATTTTAATTGTATGTTCTATTATATTCTATATACTCTATTCTGTTCTATGCCCTTATTTTTTTTTATTTTTTTTTATTCTATTGTTCTATTTTCTACCCTATTCTGTATTAATTTTATTCTTTTTAAATACTATTCCTTTATTTTCTATTATATTTGATTATATTCTTGTATTTTATTCTTTTCTGTTTTATTCTATTTTTGTTTTTGAATTGTATTTCAAATACATTTTCAATTTAAAAGGTAAATTTTATTTTGAATTGGTTTAAATTTATTGCTATTGTAATTTGGATACATACGATTTTCCATTCGGGAACAAAACAAACTTGCACATGTCTATTTTTGTTCATCTACACACAGAGGCGGCTCTTTAATTAGGCAAATTAGGCGGTCGCCTAAGGCCTCACACTCACATGGGGCCTCGCGGCCGCCTAACATACTCAATGCATTACCCTTTTAATTTTAGGGACAGGGGACCTTTAACACTGCTGTGCTCAGGCAGCGTTAAGAGCCCTGACTCAGGAGAGGGGCCACCAGCGCTCTTAACAACCAGTGAATATAGGTGACACCACCCCTTGTGACGTCAATGACCCAGCATGCCCTCAGTTAATGACGTCACAAGGGGGCGGGTTAACCAGGTGACATCACCGGGTGCCACTGCCCCTTAGTTATTAAAGAGCAGGATCTGGGGGCCACCTTGTTAAAGGGGTCTTCCCGATTCTGCTAAGCCCCCTGCCCACAGACCCCCACAACCACTGGCCAGGGTTGTGGGGAAGAGGCTCTTGTCCTTGAATTATTTTTCCCATCATGGGTGTGAGTGGGGCCCCATGTCAAGTTTTGCCTAAGGCCTCACAAAGCCTAGAGCCGCCTCTGTCTACACAACCCAAAAATAGTTTGGCTAGTTCACCTTTTCCTAAGTTCAGATTTCAACTTGTTTCATAAATGTTTTATAATTCCGCATAGTCTATTATATTCATTTTCATAAATGGCTCCCTATGTGTTTTCTTTTTAAGTCTCCATTTATATTCCCCTTAGGTTTTTGTTATGTTAATGATTTTTTTTTCCTTTATAAATATAAATTCAGATCATTCCTACCGCTCTGTATGGAGTACAGTATTCTGTTTTAGGAAGAGATATTTAGCAAAGACCATATTATATGTGACAATTCAGCATTAATTGGTTTAGATTTAACTGAAGGATCTTTTACTTATTTCATTTTTTTTTTACATCATGGTAAGCTTAGATGCCTCTTTCGTTAGTCCACAACCTCTTCTGAAAATGCTGGCCGGCTTCTCATCATTCTAATCCTCTGGCTTCACCTTTTATTGAGCTTGTAAATGTGAAACTACCGTATATACTCGAGTATAAGCCAAGTTTTTCAGTACATTTTTTTGTGCTGAAAATGCCCCCTTCGGCTTATACTCGAGTCACCTTTTTGCGCCTGATCTCCCAGGCTTTGGGGACCCAGAACTTGGCACACATGTAGTCCCCACTCTTCCTCTACAAGTGTGCAAAGTTCTTTGTCCGGGGGACCTACGGCTGGGGAGCACCCATTTTTTCCAATGGAAGATCCTCTTCCATTGGATCTCCAAGGATTGTCATTATATCCCAGGATCTTTAAAGGCCCAGGCTAGGGTTTTAGCCACATGCTGGTTATTTCATAAGCTCTGGTAAGCCTCCGATTTATAGGGTGTCGGTGGTGGTGGTTCTCAAGTCACTATATATCTTTTATGTGTATTGATCCACGATATACTTCACTATTGAGTGTTTCTTTTGTAACACGGTACAACAAATCGTGGATTCGTTTGGGGGTTTCAACATTTTTCTCCTCCCCCCCCCCCCGTGAGGATCGTTTAAAGGCCCTGGCTGGGGTTTGCAGCCGCAAGCATTTATTGCTTGCCATGTGGTAAGCCTCCAATCTTTATTGCATCGTGGTGGTGGCTGTCTCATTTGCTCTTCATTATTTGTTCACCTTAATATGAACTTTATTTATTGTGGACACATTGGGACTATTTTTTATCTTCCTTTTACAGCTTCCCATTAATTTGGGTCTACTGGTTTCAATTTTTTACCTTTTATCAATCATTGTTTAGATTTAACTAATTACTAGCGCAACATCTCTTCCCTTTTTACCTCTTCCATAGACTTCCATGTTAAACGGTAATTTCTCCGGTGAATTTGAGGACCCGGGACTGGCCGGTTGTAGGTCCCCTGAACTTGGAACTTGGCACTCATATAGCCCCATTTCTTCTCTACAAGTGTGCACAGTTTTTTGTCTGGGGGACCTACGGCTGGGGAGCACCGATTTTTCAAAACTGGGCATCCCTTCCATAGACTCCCATGTTAAAGGGGATGTAAAGGTTTGTTTTTTATTTTCTAAATAGGTTCCTTTAACCACTTAAGACCCGGACCAAAATGCAGTTAAAGGACCTTGCCCCTTTTTGCGATTCGGCACTGCGTCGCTTTAACTGACAATTGCGCGGTCGTGCGACGTGGCTCCCAAACAAAATTGGCGTCCTTTTTTTCCCACAAATAGCGTTTTCTTTTGGTGGTATTATTGCGGTTTTTATTTTTTGCGCTATAAACAAGAATAGAGCGACAATTTTGAAAAAAATTCAATATTTTTTACTTTTTGCTATAATAAATATCCCCCATAAATATCTATAAAAAAAATGTCCTCAGTTTAGGCCGATACGTATTCTTCTACCTATTTTTGGTAAAAAAAATCGCAATAAGCGTTTATCGATTGGTTTGCGCAAAATTTATAGCGTTTACAAAAAAGGGGATAGTTTTATTGCATTTTTATTATTATTATTTTTTTTTTACTACTAATGGCGGGGATCAGCGATTTTTTTCGTGACTGCGACATTATGGCGGACACTTCGGACAATTTTGACAAATTTTTGGGACCGTTGTCATTTTCACAGCAAAAAATGCATTTAAAATGCATTGGCCCAGATTCAAGAAGCACTTGCGCCCGCGCAACCATAGGTTACGCAGCGCAAGTGCTTACTTGCTCCGGTGTAACGAGTGCTCCTGATTCAGGAACCTCGTTATACCGACTGCAGGCTAAAATCTGCGCGGCATAAGGCTCTTATGCCTTGCAGATTTTAGGCTGCATTCTTGCGGGGGCCGCTAAGGGGCGCTCCCATTGTGTATCAGCGTGTAGTATGCAAATTGCATACTACCACTGATTCACAAGCTTGCGCGGGCCCCGCGCAAGCCAGGTACGGAGTTTCCGTACGGCTACTTTTAGCGCAAAGCTGCCCCTTCTAATAGTAGGGGCAGCCAATGCTAAAGTATAGCCGGCCTTCCCGCGCCGTGAAATTTGAATTTCACGGCGTTTGCGTAAGTGAAACGTGAATGGCGCTGGACGCCATTCACGTTCACTTAGAAGCAAATGACGTCCTTGCGACGTCATTTGCCGCAATGCACGTCGGGAAAGTTTCCTGACGGAGCATGCGCTGTACACTCGGCGCGGGAGCGCGCCTAATTTAAACGATTCCCGCCCCCGGCGGGATCATTTAACTTGCGCGCGCTTACGCCGGGCAAATTTGCCGGCGCGCCCTCGCAATTCACGGAGCTACTGCTCCGTGAATCGAGGGCAGCGCAAAATATTTGCGGGGGCGCAGGGCAAAATCGTTGCCCTGCTCCCCCGCAAATATCGCGCAATTCTACTTGAATCTGGGCCACTGTTTATTGTGAAAATGACAGTTGCAGTTTGGGAGTTAACCACAGGGGGCGCTGAAGGGGTTATGTATTCCCTGAAGTGTGTTTACAACTGTAGGGGGTGTGGCTGTAGGTGTGACGTCATCGATTGTGTCTCCCTATAAAAGGGATCACACGATCGATTACGGAGCCACAGTGAAGAACGGGGAAGCCGTGTTTACACACAGCTGTTCCTCGTTCTTCAGCTCCGGGGACCGATCGCGGGACTCCAGCGGCGATCGGGTCCGCGAGTCCCGCGGTCACAGTCACGGGGCTTCGGACCGGGTCGTGGGAGCATGCTTAAAGGACAACGTACCTATACGTTGATGTGCCCAGCCGTGCCATTCTGCTGACGTATATCAGCGTGAAGGGGTCCTTAAGTGGTTAAGCTAGTGCATTGTTGGTTCATTTACCTTTTCCTTCAATTTCCCTTCTAAATGTTTTTTTTTCTTTGTCTGAATTTCTCACTTCCTGTTTCTCCTCTGTAAGCTTACCCCCATCTTCCAAGCCGTTCTGGCTGGGGGTTAGTCAGGCAGAACAGCTTATCGAACACCTTACTGAGGAGGAACAGGAAGTACAAAGAAAACAAAGAAAAACAAATTTAGAAGGGAAATGGAAGGAAAAGGTAAGTGAACCAACAATTAAAGTGAGTGCTCCTAATTTCAGCTCCTTACCTGAATAGAAGACACCTGGGAGCCAGAAATCTTGCTGATTGATAGGGGATCAAACACTTATTTCACTCATTAAAATGCAAATCAATTTATAACTCTTTTGAAATGCATTTTTCTGGAAATTGTTGTTATTATTCTGTCTCTCACTGTTAAAAAAAAAAAAAAAAACTACCATTAAAATTATAGACTGATCATTTCTTTGTCAGTAGGGCAAATGTACAAAATCAGCAGGGGATCAAATAAATTTTTCCCCTCACTGTAAATGGTCCTCCTAAGACCCAATCATAGCTCAGTCATAGATGTGACCAGGGCCGATCCTAGGGTCACAGTCGCCTGGGTGCAGAAATATTTCTGGCGCCCCCCCACATGGGCGTGGTCATTTTACTAACTCCTCCTCTTTACAAATGTTTCTATGGCAATGACTCAACCACAGAGATGCTCCCCCACAAAGTCTTCATTACCCTGGGATCCTTACATGATTTCTTAACAATATACACAATTCAGGAAGAGAAGCAGAGTACTTTATTGGGACCTGGAGGGGGGCCTCTGTGATGGACACAGAGAGGGCTTCTGTTAGAAAACCCCCAGACATACTACAGACATGATACAGGAGACGTCAGAGACTGCAGACATAGTAAAGGAGCTGGTCAGAGACTACAGACATTGTACAGGAGAAGGTCAGAGACTGCAGACATAGTGAAGAAGACGGTCAGAGACTGCAGACTTGGTACATGAAATGGTCAGAGACTGCAGAGTTAGTACAGGAGATGGTCAGAGACTGCAAACATTGTACAGGAGACGGTCAAAGACTGCAGACTTAGTACAGGAGAAGGTCAAAGAATGCAGACTTAGTACAGGAGACGGTCAGAGACTGCAGACATGGTACAGGAGACGGTCAGAGACTGCAGACATAGTACAGGAGACGGTCAGAGACTGCAGACATATACAGGAGATGGTCAGAGACTGCAGACATAGTAAAGGAGACGGTCAGAGACTACAGACACAGTACAGGAGATGGTCAGAGACTGCAGACTTAGTACAGGAGATGGTCAGAGACTGCAGACATTGTACAGAAAACAGTCAGAGACTGCAGACATAGTAAAAGATGGTCAGAGACTAAAGACATGGTACAGGAGATGGCCAGAGACACATCAGTTCTGGACGAACACACACCAATGCTTAGAACACTAGTTCTGGATGAACACAAACAAGGAGAGAAGGAGGGAGGGGAGAACTCTGCCACTTTGGCGCCCCCACCTCTGCAGGCGCCAGGGTGCAAAGCACCCTGTGCCCCCTGCCTAGGATCGGCCCTGGATGTGACTAGTTAAAACCTTTTAAATTATTTTAAATTAAATACTCAGCATGTTGCTAGTCACTTACCTAATATAAAAAAAGAAGAACAATTTGCGCTAACCCAAAATTAGTAAGTAATAACCAAATCACAGAAGGCAGCAATCACGTGATCTAACACAGGTAAGAATAAAAAAGAAAAAATTGCGCCAACTAAAAATTATTATCAATTAAGTCCATATGTGAATAACATAAGGTTAGAATAAAAGTAAAAGTCCAATAAAACAATGACGAGAATTCGGACAGACAGCACCCCAGTGCACTTGAAAAGACCGTGTACCACCACCACATGGAATGAGGCTTACCAGAGATAAGCTTATTGCAAGCATTAATCAAACTCCAGACCAGGTTCTCTCAGAGATAGGTGTCGCGGCATACGGTAATCCAAATATCACACAGACCAGAGCTGGACTCAGGATCCACAGCAGATAGACCACAATGTAGGATGTTTGTCAGCGATCGAATCATGCAGCACGGCAGTGAACCATATGCAAGGAAGGAGACCGCACCATAGTATAACTCTGTATGAAACAGGTTATTAAAATAACATAAAAATTACTTACACAAAGCTGTGCAAATCAGGCAGTTTAAAAATATTGCCGGCCGGCAAAGACAGGAGCCCTTCCTCCTAGCGTAAACGCGGTGACGTCACTGCACGCCGTTGACCCAGACGTGTTTCGTCATACGTTGACGTACTCAATGGGAACGTCAACGTATGACGAAACGCGTCTGGGTCAACGGCATGCAGTGACGTCGCCGCGTTTACGCTAGGAGTAAGGGCTCCTGTCTTTGCCGGCCGGCAATATTTTTAAACTGCCTGATTTGCACAGCTTTGTGTAAGTATGTTTTATGTTATTTTAATAAACTGTTTCATACGGAGTTATACTATGGTGCGGTCTCCTTTTTTTTTTTTATGACTGGAATACTAGTAGTTAATGTGTCCTTGTAATCCTGTCAAGAATTTAAAATTTGTATAGATATTCTAGTAATCCAGAAAAAAAAAATGCCTGGCAGAATTAAATGAGCATGGAAATTTCATTGTAGGTATTGTTTTTATTTTTCTATTTTTTTTTATATAGTTTTTTAAGGCTAGTATTTTTATACTCTTAAACCTATGGATGGAAGATACTTGTATTCAACTATATTACTGTGTACAACACTGTAACACTGACATATCCCACAGTGCCAGAGGACGCACTATATACATTAGCTAACATTTCCTAATAATCCTACCAAGAATTCAGGATTTTTTAAAATATTCTGTTAATCCAGGAAAAAAGTGTCTGGCAGAATTAAATAAAAAAAGCATGGAGACCTCATTGTGAGTATTTTCATTTTTTTTATTTTGTTTATAACTTTCCAAGGCTAATATTGTTATACTCTGAAACCTATGGATAGAATAGTCATGTATTTAACACATTTAAAGTGGATATAAGAAAGTCTACACACCCCTGTTAAAATGTCAGGTTTTTGTAATGTAAAAAAAAGAGACAAAAATACCGTATATATTCGTGTATAAGCCGAGTTTTTCAGCACATTTTTTTGTGCTGAAAATGCCCCCCTCGTCTTATACTCGAGTCACCTTTTTGCGCCTGATCTCCCAGAATTTGGGGACCCAGTACCAGCCGGCCTAACTTTGCACACATATAGCCCCACTATTCCTCTACAAGTTTGTTGTCCGGGGGACCTACGGCCAGGGATCACGATTTTTCGAAGTTGGGCACCCCTTCCAGAGACTCCTATGTTAAACGGTAATTTCTCCGGTAGATTGGGGACCCGGTACCGGCCGGCAGTAGGTCCTCTGGACCCGAAACTTTTCCACTATTTCTCTACAAGTGTGCAAAGATTGTTGTCTGGGGGACCTACGGCCGGGGAGCACTGACTTTTCAAAGCTGGGCACCCCTTTTATATACTCCCATGTTAAACGTAAGTCTAGTTGTGGGCACAGTAAGGCATGGGCACAGTGAGGCATGGACATGGACACAGTGAGGCAAAGTGAGGCACAGTGAGGCATGCAGATGTACACCCTAGGCTTATACTCGAGTCAATAAGTTTTCCCATTTTATTGTGGTAAAATTAGGTGCCTCAGCTTATATTCGAGTTGGCATATACTCGAGTATATACAGTAAATCCTTTTTAGAACATTTTCCACCGTCAATGTGACCTATAAACTGTACAACTCAGTTGAAAAACAAACTGAAATCTAAAACTGAAGTAATAATAAAAAAAAATAATGTGGTTGCATAAGTGTGCACACCCTCTTATAACTGGGGATGTAGCTGTGTTCAGAATTAAGCAATCACATTCCAACTCATGTTAAACAGGTGTCAGTACACACCTGCCATCATGTAAAGTGCCTCTGATTAACCCCAAATAAAGTTCAGCTCTTCTAGTAGGTCTTTCCTGACATTTTCTTAGTCGCATCCTACAGAAAAAGCCATGGTCCGCAGAGAGCTTCCAAAGCATCAGAGAAATCTCATTGTTAAAAGGTATCAGTCAGGAGAAGGGTACAACATAATTTCCAAGGCATTAGATATACCATGGAACACAGTGAAGACAGTCATCATCAAGTGGAGTAAATATGGCACAACAGTAACATTACCAAGAACTGGACGTCCCTCCAAAATTGATTAAAAGACCAGAAGAAAAATGGTCAGGTAGGCTGCCAAGAGGCCTACAGCAACATTAAAGGAGCTGCAGGAATATCAAGAACTGGCTGTGTGGTACATGTGACAACAAGCTCCCGTATTCTTCATATGTCTGGGCTATGGGGTAGAGTGGCAAGACGGAAGCCTTTTATTAGCAAGAAAAGCATCCAAGCCCAGCTAAATTTTGCAAAAACATATCTGAAGTCTCCCAAAAGCATGTGAGAAAATGTGTTCTGGTCTAATAAAACCAAGGTTGAACTTTTTGGCCATAATTCCAAAAGATATGTTTGGCACAAAAACAACACTGCACATCACCAAAAGAACACCATACCTACTGTGAATCAAGGTGGTGGCAGCATCATGCTTTGGGGCTGTTTCTCTTCAGCTGGAACAGGGGCCTTAGTCAAGGTAGAGAGAATTATGAACAGTTCCAAATACCAGTCAATATTAGCACAGAATTTCCTGGTAGAGGGCTGCACTGACTTTGGACTTGATAAAACACAGTGGACCAACACCAGCAGATGACACGGCTCCCCAAATCATCACTGACTGTGGAAACTTCACACTGGATCCCATGCTACTTGGATTATGTGCCTCTCTATCTTTCCCCCAGACTCTGGGACCTTGATTTCCAAATTAAATGCAATTTTTTTTCACAGTCAGTGATGATTTGGGGAGCCATGTCATCTGCTGGTTTTCTCAACTTAGAACACTATTCTGAAGCCCCTCACATAGGTGAGACCCCTGTAGCAGGGTGAAAGATCAGTCCAGGCTAAGGTCAGTGCAAGTAAAAGGTAGAAATAGATGATAGGCAGAGGCATAGTCAATACAGTCCAGGGTCAGGTAAATGGCAGTCTATTAGAAATATGGACTAACAGTCAGGGGTGGACTGACAACTCATGGGGCCCCCGGGCAATAGAAGATTATGGGGCCCCCAGGCAATAGAAGACTATGGGGCCCCTGGGCTTACAGATGGCCACCACGTCAGGAGGCAGTGCAGAGGCAGGGCAGCTAAAATCTCAGGATTTTCACATCAAAAGCATGTCGGTTTCGGACATATCAGGGACAGATGTAAAAAAAAACACAGATTTTTACATACTGTCCCTGGTTTTATTGAGCCTGGCATCCCTGATGGGGCCCTCTAGTGGCATGGGGCCCTCGGGCAGTGCCCGAGAGTCCCAATGGTCAGTCCGCCCCTGCTAACAGTTTACAAGAGTGTGATAGCATCTGAAGCAACGCTGTATCCTGGCCTAGGCCAACGAGGCCCAGGCCTAGGGCAGCACTTGGCAGGGGGGCAGCACGGAAAGAGTCCCTGCCAGTCTTATGGGGCAGACTGGACTGAGAGGCAAATTAGTCAAGCGCCCCCATAAAGTGGCCACACTGCTTCTGCTATGCGGGTGGCTGTCATTCCGCAACTGTGTGTGTGGGGGGGACAGTACTTCTAATTTTGACTGTCCTATCATCCTGGACCACAAACCTTCCTCACTGTACTATATGTTTTCTGCTGCACCATTGACATGGTTATAACTTCTTAGTCCTCTCCATAAAATTATCAGAAATTTGTGCTTAAAGAACTTAGAACTATAATCAACACTTTTTTTTTAATTTGGATAGAGTGAGGGAGGGTTATAGCCCCTGTCAGTTTATTTTTTTCCGTCCCTGTCCCATTGCAGAGATTTCCCTTCACTTCCTGCCCCATACCTAAACAGGAAGTGAGAGGAAATCTATGCAAATTAAGGGAATCCATTCCCCTTCCAGGCCCTCAGAACTAGTGTCCCCACTTGAAAATTTCAGGGCGGGTCTTAAACAGAAATAGGTCTGGCCTTGACAGGAAGGGGTGGGTCATATTTATGTGCCCATATGCAACCCTTTAAGGTACTCTTCCATCATGAACATTAACATCCGAAACCATCTGGTTGTTTGGGCTTGGATGACTGGATTCATAGTTCTAGTGTCATCAACAATTATAATGTGTCCATGTGCATGCCTCACTGTGTCCATGACTCACTGTGCCCATGTCTCATCCGTATTTGGAATCTCTGATGCCAAATATCAATAAAAATTGCCACATAAATGAGCTAAGTGGAATTTCAAATTATGACAGAGTCATCAATGCAAAAGTTCTGCTCTAAATAAAAACAGTCCTAAATGCACAAAAAGTCTGCTCTGGAATCAATGGACAGTGATGAATGTCTCAGATGTTAGCATGCACAAAAACGCAGGGTTCTTTCATCAGTCCTACAAAATACAATGTAGCGAAACACTTCTGCAATGATTGTGCTGTTATATGAATTTGACTCGTAGGGATCCCCTAAGGGACCTCACTCACCAGATAGATGATATCAGTAGGCACGGATCGCTGGCTGTCTTGCAGCAGAGTATTCAAATGCAGCTGGATCTCTCCTCCGTCCTTCTCCTGTCACTTGATAGTCTCTGGTGGAGCTCAGATTCATGTAATCATGTAAGGATAAGAGAGAGACTCTGCATAGTGTAAAAACGTTTTATTTATACAGGATACAAGAGCTCTTCAATGTTGTGCTTACTAGTATGAAATTCAAATATGGCGCTGTGTCTCAATCATAAGGCTTGCAGGCGTCTCACTTGTGCAGCTCCTGGGGATTCCTCCTCCTGTCGCCGTGAGTCCCGGGATCCCGCGCACCTGATTGGACGATTAGATCACGTGGTCACGCCCTGACGCGTTTCGTGATTGGATGTCACGTCTTCAGAGGGCGTGGCCACGTGTCGTGAACTAACCTTATTTATAGCGCCGTCCATTCAAGCCGCCCGCCCTCTGTATGACGTCGGCTGAATGTTCATTGAGTACTGGGGAAGCCCTGTGTTGTTAGTTGCTGATGGGCAAACTTCACACACACTAAGTTCCCAGCTGACAGCTACGCTGCGCGTGTATTGTTTACTGCCTGCTGTTAACTGCCTGCTGTCCCCAGTGGTCAATGTTCACATTGCATACTCTCTTTATTAAATCGAATGTCTCCTCTACCACCAAACGTGATCCTCAGCAAGTCAGAATTTACTAGGTACCTTTCTGATCTCACTAAGAATCCCTATAGAGCAAACATCAAGATCAACTGAGAATACACAGTATTAGCTGTCTCGTATAACATAACAATTAATAATAAAACTATTAAAATACAAAAGTTCATGTTATTTCATAAAATCATTAATGTGGAATTAGTTCTCAATCCATATCTATATATTCTCCTTCCCACCCGTATACTGATATAAAATGTATATACATATAAATACAACCTATATATTGACTTGTAAAAAATATATTAAAAATATCCAAAAAATATATTATAATTAAAAATTCTCAGAATTGATAACTCCGGTTTTAACTGTCAAACAAAGGAGGGGGGGGATAAAAAAGGGGGGGCGTGGGAGTATGGCTACCCACCCTACCCCTTAGTAGCAATGGTCTTAGCTATATTCTCTCTGATTGACCTCCTTGCTACTTAGGTATAACCTATTAGGTTAGCTATTCATGCTAGGTATATCTTGCATGGAGCATTGAGCCTTAACCCTTTAAACTTCCAATGGAAAAAGGCCAAACAGAAGAAAAACATTAAAGTGCTATACATTAATATATAGGGTCTTTGGTTATTGATTTTTAATGGTTGCTAATAAAACAATTGAGGTCAAGTTCTATGTTTAACCCCCTAGGGCTCAATGTATTGGTCAGGAATATCCATTTCGTTTCAGACTTTGATATTTCCCTTACCATATTTGCACCGCGCCACTTTGGGTGTATCTTATCCACTCCCCAAAATTTAAGACCTATAGGGTTTTGGTCGTGTTTTTTGAGGAAGTGCAATGACACGCTATGATCCTCATAGCCAGTCTTGATGTTATATATGTGCTCTGAGACACGTTTACCCAAAGTGCGTTTGGTGCGGCCAATATACATAAGGCCACACGGGCACTCCAAAGCGTAAACCACGTGTGTGGACGCACAGGTGATACATTCCTTAATTTGAAACTGTTTACCATTTGCTGTGGACATGAAGCTCGTAAGGCCTCGTAGATGGGTGGATACCTGTTGGCATGCTTTACAACGTCGACATGCATGGAAACCTTTCTGGTCCCAGAACATCTGTACCGGTTTTGGTTGATCAAGGACCTTTTTAACCACCTGATCTCCAAATGATGGAGTCTTCCTATAAATGAAGGTAGGTACTTCAGGTAAAGTTGGTTTCAGTATTTTATCCATAGTTAAGATGTTCCAGTGTTTCCTGAAGATATTCTCCACTTCTCTATATTGCTCATGATATTGGGATATAAATCCCCATTCATGCTTTTGATCAGGGTTTTTGTTTTTTGGTTGTAAGAGGGTCTCCTGAGAGTTCCTGCCTACTACTGATCTAACTTGTTCTAATTTGTCATGATTGTACCCTTTTTCCAGAAAGCGATCTGCAATAATTGATGATTGTATTTCATAATCTTTATCATGTGTGCAGTTACGACGTATGCGCATAAATTGGCCTTTTGGAATGTTCCTCAGCCAGTGGGGGTGGTGTCCGCTTTGCACAGGTATATAACTGTTTCTATCTGTGCTTTTAAAGTATGCTTTGGTGGTAAGCTTCTCTCCCTCCTTCATGACCAGTACATCGAGATAATGGATTTGCTGTACATCCCAGTTATATTCTAATTTGATATTATTTTTGTTAGTGTTCAGCCAAGTCGTAAATTCTTTCAAAGACTCTTCTGATCCCTGCCACACCATAAATAGATCATCAATATATCTGGTGAAAAAAATTAGTTCACTCCGTCGGTTTTTGTATATCCACTTGTCCTCCCACTCACTCATGAAGAGGTTCGCCAGGCTTGGAGCGAACTTGGCTCCCATGGCGACACCCGTTTTTTGACTGTAAAATTCTCCTGCGTACCAAAAATAGTTTCTTGACAGGCAAAATTCTAGTATCATCTTTAGAAATTTCTTCTGAGTGTATGGTATGTCCTCCCGCTGGCACATAGCCCAATTGAGCGCCAACAGCGCATCGTCGTGTTGTATATTTGTGTATAACGCTGAAACATCAGCCGTGACGAGGAAAGTGTCAGTGTCTTTAGATATACTGACCTCTCTCAATTTTCATATAAAACTAGTGGTGTCTTTCAAGAAGGCCTTGGTGTTCTGTACGCTAGTTTGTAGGAAGAAGTCTAAATACTGTCCTACACGGGAAGTGACTGATTCAATGCCGTTAACTATCGGCCTGGCCGGGGGGGTAACTGCATGCTTATGTATTTTTGGCACCGTATATATCGTTGGTATACGGTTAAATCTAGGACATAGGAATGCTTTTTCTTTTTTAGTGATCACTCGCATGTAGTAGCCATAATCCACCAGATTACGTAGTTCTGTTCTATAATTTTTTGTGGGATCCTTTGATAGGTGGCTATATGTGACATCATCATCAAGCATATTTTGGAGTTGTGTGTGGTAGGTTTTATCCATTATTACCACTCCGCCCCCTTTGTCCGCCGGGCGTATAATGACTTCTTTCCTAGCTTCCAAGGCCTTAATGCCTTCTCTAATATGCTTGGGATTAAGGTTATTTTTAGTAGGTAGATCTTCCAAGTCCCTTAAGACTACTTGTTTGAAGACTTCAATCTGATGGTTGGCTTGCTGCTGTGGATTGAAAAGGGACCTATTTCTGAGTCCACTGTCAATCCCTATAGTATTTTTTGGTTTGGTTTTATAAGTTATGCCTGTATTAGATAAAAAGTATCTTTTCATGTTCATTTTCCTGACAAATTTGTGTACGTCTATGTATACATCGAACTTGCTCATAGGTTTTGTGGATGAACATTTCAGGCCTGCATTAAGGATGTTTATTTATTTTTGCGATAGAGTGATAGTGGAAAGATTATATATGCCACTCACTCTGTTTGTCTTGGCCTTTTTCTGGTTGATCCTTCTACCTGCTCTACACCCTCTCCGTGTTGGATTTCTGAGTGTCTGGCTGGGCTGCGGTATTCTTGCCATTGAGGGGGGTTCCACCATTCCTGAGAGGTGTTGTGATTGTATTGTTGTTGAGGTCTCCCCCTCCAGGGTCTGTTGCCTCGTCCTCTCCCTCGGCCTACTCCCCTCTTCCCTAAAAAAGAAACCGGGTGTGGGGTGGGTCCGTTATTCGTATTGTCCCTAGTGCCCTGCCCAGGCAGTGGGTCAAAGCGATTATATGTATTTGCTGCATATGTCCCATTGGGTTGGGTATCATATTGGATATCTTGTTGATTGTGGTTCTGGTATCCCTGACCTCTACCTCTCTGGGTAGTTCTGTTAGTACCTCTACCACGTTGATTTTTAACCGGTTGTTTAAACGATTTTTGTGGTGTTTGATCTATGGGTTGCCCCAATGTCGGTCTACCAGAAACCTGTGGATTAGTAGCCCTCAAGGGTGGATCAATCCCAAAAGGAATAACTGGGGGTGCACTGTTGGTAGTGCTCTGCCATAAGTACACTTCCCCTGTATTAAAATCATTATAATCACGTCTGTATTTTTTTATTTTTTTCTTCTGTGTTTCTTTATCAACCTTTTCCAGCTTTTTTTTTATTTCATTATTAAAGTTGATGGCTAAAGTGGTACCTTTAATGGGGTCTAATTTCTCCTTAATTTCAGAGATCTTTTTTTCAAGCAAAATCATTTTTCTTTTTTTGCGTCTTAACACCAATTGTTGCAGTTTGAAACCCACCCCATTGAAGAAGTCCAACCACTCAGAAGATGATTCAACATCATCTAAACCATCCTGAGGGCTGACTTCCCATCTCAAACTGCGCATAATGATGTTCTCTTTTAAGTAATGCTCGAAAGTGGCAATATCCCACCAGGTCCGTACCTGTTTCTCCAGCGTATTACTTAACCTGCCTGGCGGTCTTCCCGAGTCTGACTCGGGGTTGGATTTTCCTGCTGCGAGCGGAAACCCCGAGTCAGACTCGGGCTTGCCTCGCTAGATCCACAGGCACAAGTTACTTACCTTGTCCCTGGATCCAGCGATGCCACCGCGCTGTGTGAGCGAGCGGGATCTCGCTCGATTCACACAGTGCCTCCGTGTGACGCCGATCTCCGTTCCCTGCGACGTTACGACGCACGGGGACGGAGAACGGCGCCAAATTCAAAAAAGTAAACAAACACAATACATACAGTATACTGTAATCTTATAGATTACAGTACTGTATGTAAAAAAAACACACCCCCCTTGTCCCTAGTGGTCTGTCCTGTGTCATGCATGTCATTTTATATAATAAAAACGTTTCTTTCTCCCTGCAAACTGTAGATTGTCCATAGCAACCAAAAGTGTCCCTTTATGTCAAAAATAGTTTTAGATCAGCTAAGAAACAGCGATAATAAATTATAATCACTTGCAGAATTGTGCGATAGCGATTTGTGGGGAAATTCGTCATAAAAAAAAAAAAATAATGACAGCAACAATTCTGCAACTGAGCAAATTTCAGTGATTTTGATTTGATTACATTATTGAATAATTTTTATTATAATTATATTATTATTTGTTATAATTATTTATAATTATTTACTATATTATAATTTATAATTTTGTTTTTAAAAAAATGTCATACCTGGGATGCCTATTAGAATCTTGTTTGGTCAGATTTAAGTGAGTTATTTCTAAAAATTACAGACCTACAATATAAAACGCCAAATTTCCTTGCAAATAATGGTACCGCTTTTAGCATGTTTTTTCTGACAGAATCATACCGCCAGGGAGGTTAAGGTGCTCAATAAACTATTAAAGTCCAACTCGTCTTCGCCCCCTCCATCATTGGTGAAAATGGAATCCATATTAAGGAGGCGATTACTCAGGAAGTTAATAGAATCCATGTTCGCTTAGGGTTAATAAAATGCAAAACTAAAAATAAAAATTCAGTAAAAAACCCGGCCGAAGTCAGGCAATCAGTACTGACCCAGCGCACCAATGGATAATGGCTTATGCGATTTTAGGTATAACCGAAAACCGTCAGTCATTAGAAAGAAAATACAGCAGTGTAGCAGCTATTATAAGTACCAAAGTTATCAAATTCAAGTATGCCTATAAAATCAATGGTCTACTGCACCAATTAAAATAAACATTAACAGCGCTAGATATAAGCCTCTCGTGCTTAAACCAATAATGTGTTACCAGAGCAGACTTTTTGTGCATTTAGGACTGTTTTTATTTAGAGCAGAACTTTTGCATTGAGGACTCTGTCATAATTTGAAATTCCACTTAGCTCATTTATGTGGCAATTTTTATTGATATTTGGCATCAGAGATTCCAAATACATATGTTTTAGCAGGATGTGGTAACACATTATTGGTTTAAGCACGAGAGGCTTATATCTAGCGCTGTTAATGTTTATTTTAATTGGTGCAGTAGACCATTGATTTTATAGGCATACTTGAATTTGATAACTTTGGTACTTATAATAGCTGCTACACTGCTGTATTTTCTTTCTAATGACTGATGGTTTTCGGTTATACCTAAAATCGCATAAGCCATTATCCATTGGTGCGCTGGGTCAGTACTGATTGCCTGACTTCGGCCGGGTTTTTTACTGAATTTTTATTTTTAGTTGTGCCCATGTCTCACTGTGCCAATGCCTCACTGTGTCCGTGCCTCACTGTGTCCATGCCTCACTGTGCCCATGCCTAGACTTATGTTTAACATGGGAGTATATAGAAGGGGTGCCCGGCTTTGAAAAATCTGTGCTCCCCAGCCGTAGGTCCTCCAGACAGAAAATGTTGCACATTTGTAGAGGAGAACTGAGGCTGCATGTGTGCCAAGTTTTGGGCCGGTACCGGGCCCCCAATTTACCAGAGAGATGGCCGTTTAAAATGGGAGACTATGGAAGGGGTGCCCGACTTCGAAAAATCGGTGCTCCTAGGCCGTAGGTCTCCCGGACAACAAACTTTGCACACTTGTAGAGGAATAGTGGGGCTATATGTGTGCCAACTTTGGCTGGCTGGTACTGGGTCCCCAAATTCTGGGAGATCAGGCGCAAAAAGGTGACTCGAGTATAAGACAAGAGGGGCATTTTCAGCACAAAAAAATGTGCTGAAAAACTCGGCTTATACTCGAGTATATACGGTATTCTTTGTCTCTATTTTTTACATTACAAAAACCTGACATTTTAACAGGGGTGTGTAGACTTTCTTGTATCCACTTTAAATTTGTTAAATACATGACTATTCTATCTATAGGTTTCAGAGTATAAAAATATTAGTCTTGGAAAGTTATAAAAAGTGTTTTGCCTACAAGTGAGCCAAGTTTGGGATCCAGGGGACATACAGCATTTTCAGCACAAAAAAATGCGCTGAAAAACTTGGCTTAAACTTGAGTATATACGGTATGTTTTTTAAGAAAAATGCCAATTTGCTGAATAATACAAAATAAATAAAACTTTTTGTGTCTCTAAGGCCCCATACACACGATAGAATTTATCCGCAGATACGGTTCAGCGGACCGTATCCGCGGATAAATCCTCTCTAAGATTTCAGAGGATTTCAATGCGATGGCGTGTACACACCATCGCATTGAAATCCGCGCTGAAATCCTCTGCCGATGACGTGTCGCGCCGTCGCCGCTATTATGACGCGGCGACGGGCGCGACGCTGTCATATAAGGAATTCCACGCATGCGTCTATTCATTACGGCGCGTGCGGGGAATCCCTTTGGACGGATGGATCCGGTAAGTCTGTACAGACGAGCGGATCCATCCGTTGGAATGGATTCCAGCAGATAGATATTCTGTGCATGTCGACAAATATTTATCTGCTGGAAATCCATTCCAGGGGAGATTTATCTGCGGATAGATATCCGACGGAGTGTACACACCATAGGATCTATCCGCAGAAACCCATTTGATGGGATTTATCTGCGGATAGATTCTATGGTGTGTATGGGGCCTCACACTTGGATAATGCTAATTCATCAAATTAAATTGAAATTTTCAACCAAAGCCCATAAATAGTTTCTAAATCGGCATTTCTATATACCATATTTTTTATATATTCATTGCATTATATTTGACAAACTACAAAGTAACCCACATTTCAATATTTTCCTACTTTTTTTTATTATCAAAAGGATGGTGTTTGATTTAAATATTCAGAAAATTATAGAAGTTTTACAAGCCCAAAAATAGTTTCTAAATCTGTGCGGTGTATTCTGAATTCTTTTCACTTTCCCACCAGACTACATGTGGACAGAACAAGACAGTGGTGATGAAGTTATTTCTCCTGGGATTTGGTGATCTCCAAAACATGAGCACTTTTATTTTTATTTTGTTCCTCCTCATTTATTTTACCACGGTAATAGGTAACATCCTAATTATAGCCTTGATAGCTATCAGTCCAAGACTCCATTCCCCCATGTACTTTTTTATTTGCAATCTATCCGTCTGTGAGATGTTTTTTATCACCATAATCATGCCGAACCTGCTGTACGTCTTATGGTGGAATGGCAGTTACATGTCATTCTATGCATGTATCACCCAACTTTATGTGGGGTCAGCAACAGGTAGTGCAGAATGTCTCCTCTTAACAGTTATGGCGTATGACAGACATTTGGCCATATGCAACCCTTTAAGGTACTCTTCCATCATGAACATTAACACTCAAAACCATCTGGTTGTTTGGGCTTGGATGACTGGATTCATAGTTCTGGTGTCATCAACAATAATAATCTGCAACCTACAGTTCTGTGGTTTGAACACCATTGACCATCTGTTTTGTGACCTGGCTCCAATTCTGCGGTTGTCTACTTCAGATACTTCAGTGGTGGAAACAGAAGTTTTTTTAATCATCCTTATTCTGAGCCTCTTACCATTCGTCTTGATTATTTTGAGCTATGCCACCATATTTTACACCATCCTTGGAATTCCTTCCAAAACGGGAAGACAAAAAACGTTTTCTACGTGTAGTTCCCATTTAGTATCTGTCTGTGTCTACTTTGGGACAATCTTCATCATTTATTTGGTTCCTTCACAACAAAACTTTATAAAGATTAACAAGTTGCTTTCTCTGTTGTATGTTGTTGTGACGCCTCTTCTTAATCCAATTATATATAGTCTAAGAAATAAGGAAATGTTGGATTGTTTTAGATATTACTTTGCTCTTATTATTCTAAGGTAATCTATAGCCAAGGAATACACCTTTACCAGTAAAATATATAGACATGTGCAGAACGAAAACATTTGTTTTGTTTCGTTTCGATAATTTTATTTACATAAATTAGATTTGTTAAATTTGTTTCATTCGTTTAACCTCCCTGGTGGTATGATTAATTCTGATTTTAGGTGCTGAAAGCGGTACCATTATTTTGCATGGAAATTTGGCGTGTTATATTGTAGGTCTGTAATTCTAAAGCCTCGTACACACAGTCGGACATCCGACAAACTTTCCCTTGGATTTTTGTCCGAAGTGAGTTGTCCGGTCACACCCATAGCATACACAAGCTCTGACTTTTCTGCAAACTTTTCTAAAAATTTCTCAACATCACATGGTTTTTCTGCTCTTTTCTGCTCTTTACCGCCACCCTTTGGTTAACTTCTGCTATTGTTGGTTGATTTTAACATTGGTTCTGGGCATGCGTGTTTGTACTTTGGACAAAAGTCCGATGGCTTTGCTGTACACATGGTCGGACTAGGCACCATCGGACTTTTGTTGTCGTAAAGTTTGTCCGTTTGCAGACCGAACTTTTGGTCCGACGAAACCCGAAAAAGTTGGTCCGATGGAGCGTACACACGGTCGGACAAATGTGAAAACTTGCAGATTTTGAAGTTTGTTGGACGAAAGTCCGACCGTGTGTACGGGCCTTTAGAAATAACTCACTTAAATCTGTCCAAACAAGAGTCTAGTAGACATCCCGGGTATAATACAATTTGAAACACAAAATCATAAATTATAATACAATAAATACATATAAATAATTATAACAAATAATATAATAATAATAATAATAAGTATTACTTTTAATTTTTTGATGACGAATTTTTCCCACAAATCACTATCGCTCAATTCTGCAAGTGATTCTAATTTATTATCGCTGTTTTCTAGCTGGTCTAAAACCACTTTTGACATAAAGGGACACTTTTTGGTTGCTATGGACAATCTCCAGTTTGCAGGCAGAAAGAACAGTTTTTATTATATAAAAGTACACGTAGGACACTGGGCAGACCACTAGGGACAAAGGGGGTGTGTGTATTTTTTACATACAGTACTGAAATCTATAAGATTACAGTATACTGTTTGTATTGTGTTTATTAACCTCCCTGGCGGTAAACCCGAGCGTGACTCGGGGTTGGTTTTCAATGTTAAAATCGGTATCCCCGAGTCATGCTCGGGGTGGACGTGCAGCGGCGCGGCTTACCTTTCGCTGGATCCACAGGCAAATTACTCACCTTGTCCCTGGATCCAGCGATGCCACCCTGCTGTGTGAGCGAGCGGGACCTCCTCGCTCGATTCACAGTCCCCGTGTGCCGCCGATCTCCGTTCCCTGCGACGTTACGACGCACGGGAGCGGAGAACGGCGCCAAATTCAAAAAAGTAAACAAACACTTTACATACAGTATACTGTAATCTTATAGATTACAGCACTGTATGTAAAAAATACACACCCCCATTGTCCCTAGTGGTCTGCCCAGTGCCCTACATGTACTTTTATAAAAATAAAAAATGTAATTTCTGCCTAAAGATCAGCTAGAAAACAGCGATAATAAATTATAATCACTTGCAGAAATGTGCGATAGCGATTTGTGGGGAAATTCGTCATAAAAAATAAATAAATAATGACAGCGACAATTCTGCAACTGAGCAAATTTCAGTGATTTTGAGTTGATTACATTATTGAATAATTTTTATTATAATTATATTATTATTTGTTATAATTATTTATAATTATTTATTATATTATAATTTATAATTTTGTTTTAAAAAAAAAATCATACCCGGGATGCCTACAAGCCTCTTGCTTGGTCAGATTTAAGTGAGTTATTTCTAAAAATTACAGGCCTACAGTATAAAACGCCAAATTTCCTTGCAAAATAATTGTACCGCTTTTGGTACGTAATTCCAGACAGAATCATACCGCCAGGGAGGTTAACTTTTTTAAATTTGGTGCCGATCTCTGCCCCTGTTCATTGTAACGTCGCAGGGAATGGAGCTTGGCGGCACTCAGCACTGTGAATCGAGCGAGGAGGACACTGCTCAATCACACAGCGGGGAGGCATCGCAGGATCCAGGGACAAGGTAAGCAACTTGTACCTGTGGACTCTGCAAGGCGGTCCCGAGTCTAGCTCGGGGTTACCGCTTTTGGTCCTGAAATTCCACCCCGAGCCAGACTCGGGAATACCGCTAGGGGGGTTAATTTAATATATACCCGAGTATAAATCAAGTTTTTCAGCACATGTTTTGTGCTGAAAAACACCCCTCTTGGCTTATAATTATAATCGGCAGCTGTTGCTGGGGGTACCGCGCGTGCAAGAGCACGTCCACATCCACAGGAAGGTCTTTCTTGCTGTGAGTGATGGGGGATTATCATGCGGTAAACAAAGGACGTGCTCGTGCATGCGTAATACACCAGGCAACACAGTGGGAGAAGATGAAGATGAAGATGGGCACAGTAAGGGCTGCAAATGGGCACAGTAAGGGTTGAAAATGGGCACAGTGAGGGCACAGTAAGGGCTGCAAATGGGCACAGTAAGGGTTGAAAATGGGCAAAGTGAGGGCGCAAAAGCTGCTATCTAGTGGCGTACTCAATGTTAAGTATGGCCGTCGTTCCCGCGTATAATTTTGAAAATTTGAATTCGTTTGCGTAAGTCGTCCGTGAATGGGGCTGGACGCCATTTACGTTCACGTTGAAAACAATGACGTCCTTGCGACATCATTTGGAGCAATGCACCCTGGGAGTTTTGCCGGACGGGGCATGCGCAGTTCGTTCGGCGCAGGGACGCGCTTCATTTAAATGAAACACGCCCCATACTCGCCGCATTTGAATTACGCGCCCTTACGCCGCGAGAGATACACTACACCGCCGTAACTTACGGCGCAAATTCTTTCAGGATTCAAACCTAAGCCAGGTAAGTTACGGCGGCGTAGCGTATCTCAGATATGCTGCGCCGGTGCAGATCTTTGTGGATCTGCCCCATAGATTATCATTAGCCAAACCATCCTTATTTAAAACATTATTAGCCAGATTCAGATAGACTGGCTTAATTTTGAAGCGGCGTAGCGTATCGCATATATGCTACGCCGGTGTAAGTCAGAGAGGCAAGTGCTGTATTCACAAAGCACTTGCCTCCTAAGTTACGGCGGCGTAGCGTAAATGGGCCGGCGTAAGCGCGCCTAATTCAAATGATGAACAGGGGGGCGTGTTTTATGTTAATGACTAGTGACCCGACGTGATTGACGTTTTTACGAACGGCGCATGTGGACATATCCCAGTGTGCATTGCTCCAAAGTACGCCGCAAGGACGTATTGGTTTCGACGTGAACGTAAATTACGTCCAGCCCCATTCACAGACGACTTACGCAAACAACGTAAAAATTTCAAAATTTGACACGGGAACGACGTCCATACTTAACATTGGCTAGGCCAGCTTTTTGTTCGACTAACTTTACGCCGGAAAAAGCCATACGTAAACAATGTAAAAAAAAGGGCGGGCGCACGTACGTTTCTGAATCGGCGTATCTAGCTCTTTTGCATATTCTACGCCAAAATCAATGGAAGCGCCACCTAGCGGCCAGCGTAAATATGCACCCTAAGATACGACGGCGCAGGAGACTTATGCCGCTCGTATCTTAGCCTAATTTAAGCGTATCTGGTTTCCAGAATACGCTTAAATTTATGACGGCGTAGATTCAGAGTTACGACGGCGTATCTACTGATACGCCAGCGTAACTGTCTCTGAATCCAGCTATATGGCTCTAAATAGAAGATCACAAAAAGGAAATTTGTTTTTTTAATAGGTGAGCATGTTACAAAAAACATGGAAATATCACTTGCATATCTTTTTTTAATAATTGTTATTTTGTGGAAGATGTCTATCACTGTAACACGAATCAAACCAGTAAATACAGAATAAATTGTTCACTAGATATGTGCAATTTGGTACAAATTCTTTTTTTAACAAATTTCAACAAATTCGTTAATTCGGAAACATCTGAACTACTGAAAACCCGTTTAACAAATTTTCTGAATATTCGTAAATTCGAATATTTGAAAATTTGTACATTTGTAAATCCAAAAATTAAAAAATCTGAAATAAAAACTAACTATTATGCCGCGTACACACGATCGGTTTGTCTGATGAAAACAGACCGTTTTCATCAGACAAACCGATCGTGTGTGGGCCCCCTTCGGTTTTTTATTTATTGGTTAAAAAACTAGGAACTTTTTTTTAAATTATCTGATGGTTAAAAAACCGATAGAAAAAAACGATCGTCAGTGGGCACGTCCATCGGTTAAAAATCCATGTATGCTCAGAATCAAGTCGACGCATGCTCGGAAGCATTGAACTTCATTTTTCTCAGCACGTCGTTGTGTTGTACGTCACCGCGTTCTGACACGATCATTTTTTTAACTGATGGTGTGTAGGCGCGACTGATGAAAGTCAGCTTCATCGGATATCTGATGAAAAAATCCATCAGTCCGTTTTCATCGGATGAACCGATCGTGTGTACAGGGCATTAAATGATAGGTATTGGAATTTCCTTTCAAATTTGGCTGTTAGTGAACGTAACAAATACGAGTTATCCAAAGTTATGAATTATCTGAAAAAATTAAAGCAGCATCTAAACAGATGGAACAGAACAAATGAATAATATTTAATAATAATAATAATAATAAAAAGTTTATAATTTTATTATTGTTATTTATTATTATTAATTTGTTACATTCCATTCGTTTAGATACGCCATTTGTATCTAAATTCATATTAGTTACGTTTATTAATAGCCAAATTTGTATTTATTATCTTCACTAACAGTCAAATTTGAAAGGAAATTCCAATACCTATAATTTAATAGTTAATTTAATAGTTAGTTATTATTAGTTAGTTATTATTTACAATTTTTCTAATTTACAAATTTTCTAATTTACAAATTTTCTAATTTACGAATTTTCTAATTTACAAATTTACGAATTTTCGAATGTATGAATTTACAAATTTACATACTGCGATCATAAAGAATGACCTGGAAAAAAAATATATGAAATGAAAACGAACACATTTTTCATCAGTGCACAGTTCACAGTTCACAGTGTAAGAAATGTACAATGCAAAATATACACTCAACAGCCACTTTATTAGATTCAATTGCTTGGTAACACAAATTGCTAATCTGCCAATCACATGGCAGTAACTCAATGAATTAAGGCATCTGGATGTGGTGAAGACAACTTGCTGAAGTTCAAACCAGAGCATCAGAATGAGGAAGAAAGTGGATTTAAGTGACTTTGAACGTGGCATGGTTGTTGGTGTCAGAAGGGTTGGTCTGTGTATTTCAAAAACTGATGAGCTGCTGGAATTTTTCACACACAACCATCTTTTTCGGGGTTTACAGAGAATGGTTTGAAAAAGAGAAAATATCCAGTGGGCGGTACAGATCCCGGTTCTCTCAGGGGGAGAGGAGACAGATTGTGTGTTCATACTAAGTATGAACACCGATAACTCTCTCCTCCTAGTCAATCTCATCCCCCCATAAATCTATCCCCTATTTTGTAGACACTATGGGGCAGAGTCACGTACCTCGGCACACATTTCCGCCGGGCGCAGCGTATCTAAGATACACTACGTCGCCGTAACTTTTTTTTTTTGAATCCTCAAAGAATTTGCGCCGTAAGCGTAGTGTATATCTGGCGGCGTAAGGGCGCGGAAATCAAATGGATGTGATGGGGGCGTGTTTTATGTAAATATGTCGTGACCCTACGTAAGCGGTTTTTTTGAACGGCTCATTGCGCCGTCCGTGGGGGTATCCCAATGCTTACGACGGTGACGTCATTCTACGCAAATCCCTATTCGCGAACGACTGACGCAAACGACATAAAAAATTCAAAAGGCGACGCGGGAACGACGGCCATATTTAACATTGAGTACGCATCATAATAGCAGGGGTAACTATACGCCGGAAAAAGCCGAACGCAAACGGCGTAAGACACAGCGCCGGCTAGACGTACTTTCGTGGATCGCCGTAACTAGCTAATTTGCATAGTCGACGTGGAATTCGACGGAAACTCTACCTAGCGGCCGCCGAAAAATATGCACCTAAGATTCTGTCGGATCGCTCCGAGATGCAGTCGTATCTTGTTTTGTAGATACAAAACAAAGATAAGACGCGCAAAATTTAGAAATTACGCGGCGTATCAAGAGATAGATGTGATCAAATACCACCATAAGAAAGCTCTATTTTTAGGGGAAAAAAAGGGGACATAAATTTTGTTTAGGTATATCGGCGCACGACTGCGCAATTGTCAGGTAAATTGACGCAGTGCAGTATCGCAAAAAAGGGCCTGGTCATTGGGCAGCCAAATCTTCCGGGGCTGAAGTGGTTAAAGTAGCGCAACCAAGCTCTCTCCTTCCATCAACAAACAGCAGTGCAGTGACTGGACATCTGCTGCCACACTTTTCAGCCTAATTGGCTGTTTGTGATCTCTCCCCATTCCCAGACTAAAGCCTCGTACACACGCTCGGTTTTCTCGGCCAGAACCAGCAAGAAAATTGCTGGCAGAACTTTCTTGCCAAGTAAACCGAGCGTGTGTACGAGGCTTTGAGGTTTCTCGTCAAGAAAACTGCCCAGAATCTAGACGAGAAAAATAGAGAACCTGCTCTCTATTTTCTCATTGTGAGATTCTTAGCAGTGTTTTCCTGCTGAGAAACCCGAGAGTGTGTATACTTACCTCTCCATGGAAACCCGCGCATGCTTGAAATGACTTTGACGCATGCGCGGTAGCTTCTAAGGCATAGGTAGGGTGTAGCAAGATGGTGGTGACGGCATCGAATGTGACGAGCGCATGCTTGTCATAGTCGATGATGTCACTGCGTTCGTGCCATTCAAAAGAACTGTGGATTTTTTTTTTCGACTGAATATAGGCTCAAACTTGTCTTGCATACATACGGTCACACAAATGTTGTCGGAAATTCCGAACGTCAAGAACGCATTGACGTACAACACTACGACGAGCCGAGAAAAATGAAGTTCAATGATTCCGAGCATGCGTCAAATTGATTCCGAACATGTGTAGGATTTTTGTGCATTGGAATTGGCTACACACGAGAACAAGAACTTTTGTTGTCGGAAAAATTGAGAACCAGCTCTCAAACATTCCGACAGCAAATATCCGATGGAGCCTACACACGGTCGGATTTTCCGACAACAAGCTCACATCGAACAGTTGTTGTCAGAAATTCCGACTGTGTGTACGCGACATAAGGCTGGATTCACACCTACAGTATGCATTTTTATAGGTAGATTCAGGTAGAGTTAGGCCGGCTTATCAGTAGATAAGCCAGCCTAACTCAGAATCTACGCTGACGTATGTTTAAGCGTATGCTCAAACAGAGATACGCTTAAACATATCTAAGATACGACAGCTTGCGCCGTCCTATCTTAAATTGCAATTTTTCGGATGGCCGCTAGGTGGCGCTTCCATTGCGGTCGGCGTAGATTATGTAAATGAGTTGATACGCCGATTAACGAACATACGCCCGGCTGCCGCAGTCGATTTACGCCGTTTCCGTAAGGCCTTAGCAGGCCTAAAGTTATTCCACCTATTAGGTGGAATAACAATGTTAAAGTATGGCCGCCGTACCCGCCGCGAGATTCAAATTTTTTACGTTGTTTGCGTAAGTCGTCCGCAAATCGGGAGTTACGTCGTTTACGTCCACGTCAAAATCAATAGGCCCGTACGGCGTACTTAGCCGCAATGCACACTGGGAAATGTAGGCGCCCGGCGCATGCGCAGTAACAGAAAAATGTCAAAAATTTGAGGTCAAGCCTCATTACAATACAACACGCCCCCCTCCAACACATTTGAATCCGCCGCCCTTACGCCCGCCCGCTTTAGGCTACGCCGCCGTATATTAGCAGGCAAGTACATTGAGAATCATGTACTTGCCTCGCTAACTTACGGCGGCGTAGCTTAAATTCCTTAAGCTACGCCGCCGCAAAGTTAGGTCATTGTACCTGAATCTACCTATTAGTACTTTTTGCATTTTTTTCAGATTTGCACTGCAGAATGTGTTCTATAGGAAACCATGTTAAATGGACTGTAGTGCAAATCTGCAAAATCCAAAAAACACAAAAAATGCATAAGTGTGATTCCAGCCTAAACGCCCAACAAGCAAAATCCCATTCATTTAAATGGCCCCTGTTCACATCTGAGCATTTTGTAGCCTTAAGAAAAACGCCTGAAGCTCTAAAAACTACATGATCTTCTTCTTTATTGGGCAGATTATAGGTGTTTTTCTGCTTTTTACATTGGTGACCTTTTGACTTGCAAAATCACGGCAAAATGCAGCAAAAAAACACGGTAAAAACCTACGACTTTCTGCCCGAAAACAAAACGTTCAGGTGTGAATGCAGCCTAAAAATCTGACTTTATGTTAGGGTTCACATTTTTTTGCTGAAGTACAAGCCCAGGAAGGAGCTTTCATAACACTCAAGAGCCCATTCAAGTTTATTGCTGTCTGGGTCTCACTAATGAGTTCAATGGGTTATTTTCTCCTGTATAGAATGGGATGGGAAAACCTTTTAAGCAGTCACTAGAGTAGGAGGTGGGGTGGGGAGAAATTTTGTGATAAGGAAATATGTTCTGGTGACCACTATCTACGATGCTGCGGAGAGATTTGTTCATATTTCCTACTGTGTCTCTAAAACAGAAAGTGAACGTCAAGCTCCCCAACATAATGTAGACTGATAGGGCCAGATTCACATACCTGTGCTCCGGCGTAACGTAACTCATTTACGTTACACCGCCGCAACTTTTCAGTGCAAGTGCTTGATTCACAAAGCACTTGCCCATAAACTTGCGGCGGCGTAGCGTAAATCCGCCCGGCGCAAGCCCGCCTAATTCAAATGGGGCGGGGACCATTTAAATTAGGTGCGTTCTTGCACCGAACGTACTGCGCATGCTCCATCCCTAAAATTTCCCGACGTGCATTGCGTGAAATGACGTCGCAAGGACGTCATTGGTTTCGACATTAACGTAAATGGCGTTCAGCGCCATTCACGGACGACTTACGCAAACTACGTGAAATTTCAAATTTTGACGCGGGAACGACGGCCATACTTAACATTGGCTAGACCACCTAGAGGGCAGGTTTAGTTTTACGACGGAAACTACGTAAATTTACAGCGACGGGCAAAGCGTACGTTCGTGAATCGGCGTAACTAGTCATTTGCAATGGAATCGCCACCTAGCGGCCGGCCTAGAATTGCAGCCTAAGATCCGACGGTGTAAGTCAATTACACCTGTCGGATCTTAGGGAGATCTATGCGTAACCTGATTCTATGAATCAGGCGCATAGATACGACCTTCGTATCTCAGAGATACGACGGCGTATCAGGAGATACGCCGTCGTATCTCTTTTATGAATCTGGCCCATGGGGTCTAAACTTTTCCCTACTCTACCAAAATGAAAATAAATGAATTAATTTGGCTATATATATATATATATATATATATATATATATATATATATATATATACACACACGACTTCCCCATTGACCCTGATGTATTTTGCCAAATTGCAAAATCTTGCATATTTCTGATTAAATTTAAGCTTATTTTCCTCATCCCTAGCCGAAGGATGAAGATCAATCAGAAGACAGACAAGGTCACCCATAGGCGTAGGAATGCAGAGATGAGGAATATGTAGATACTGATGAGACCTTGACTGGGTACTTGTCTTGGGTTCTTACAATGCAGGTGCCCATGTGTGCTTTGGCAGGCATATATGTAAAGGGGAAAAAAACTGCGCTGAGAAAAAGTTAAAAATAAACATAAAACATATTACATAAACATACAGTCAAAATAAAGCAGCAGCTTAACCACTTCCTTAGCGGGCCAATTCTGGCACTCCTCTCCTACATGCAAAAATCATATTTTTTTTGCTAGAAAATTACTCCAAAGGCAGGCATCATTCAGATATCCTGGCTCAAAGTCAAGGACGTCTAGGGATATCCATCAGTATGGAAGTGGTTAATGTGAGATATACACAAGCTGCGCTAGTTTAAGTCCAAAAGTCCAAAACAGTTATGCCGCGTACAGATGATCGGACATTCTGACAACAAAACCGTGGATACATTTTTGATGGATGTTGGGTTAAACTTGTGTTGCATACACACGGTCACAAAAATGTTGTCGGCAATTCCAAACATCAAGAACGCGGTGACGTACAACACATATAACGTCACTAGAAAAGGGAAGTTCAATACCAGTGGTGTTAGTAGAAGTTTGGTGAGAGACGATTTGCGCTTTTCAGCCTCAGTCCATTACAGCGTGATGAATGTGCTATCTCTATTGCGAACGCTAGTTTTACCAGACCGAGCGCTTCCGTCTCGTACTTGATTTTGTTGTTGGAAAATTTGAAAACCAGCTCTCAAATTTTTGTTGTCGGAGATTCCGACAGAAAATGTCCAACGGGGCCTACACACAGTCGGAATTTCCGAGCAAAAGCTCCCATCAAACATTTGTTGTTGGAAATTGCGAGGGTGTGTTAAAGTGATTGGAAAACATATACCTTGTTCTAATGTTTTTGAAATGGTGAGATTAATTCATTTAATGTAGACACCACAGTTCTTAATTCATAAAGTGCACTGCCACCAGATAAAAAACTTGCTTACCAGATGGCAAGGAAACCAGGAATGTGGTTTTAGCCCAGCCAAGGCCCTTGCTTGCAGGGATGATCTTATAAAACCCTGGTTGGATGGTTGCACTGATTCTTACACCGATACCACCATGTGATCCGCAATCGTAACATTCAGCATTGGACCCAAAAAGAGAAACTCACCATAGCGTAATATTGTCTAGTTCCTAATTTATTGTTTCAAGTAAAAAATGTTGCACTTACATTTTAAAGGTTTACAATTCAGACATTAATGAGAAGCCAGCCGGCTACAATACAAACTCCCATCCTTCTAGGGAGACAACGTGGTGACATCAGCACTTACCCTCCTCCAGACACGTTTCGTCATACGTGACGTTGTCATTGTACGTATTTGTGCGCTCACACTGGACATGTCTTCAGATGGTCTACAAATGATTGATAATTTTGAAGCCTTTAACTCTCATTAACTATACATTTAAAATTGAAAATTCATGCTTTTGGTGCCAAAATAGGCTACTATGCAGGACTTCATCTCTTCATTGCGTAGACTGTAAATGATGGGATTTAGAAGTGGATTTCCAACAGAGTAGAGCAAAGACAGAATCTTGTTTAATCTGACCGAATGCTGCTGAGAAGGAACTAAGAAAATAATGCAGATTGTTCCAAAATACATGAAAACAGATGCTAGATGTGAACTGCAAGTGGAGAAAGATTTCTGTCTGCTGGTCTGAGAGGGAATTCTCAATATAGTGAAAAATATGGAAACATAGCTCAAAACTATCAGTGTAAGTGGGAGAAGACTGAAAATAATGGTGACTATTAAACCCCCAATTTCAACTAAGTAGGTATCAGTAGAAGACAACTGCAAAAATGAACCCAGGTCACAAAACAAATGGTCAATAGTATTGACCCCACAGTACTGTAAGTTACAGATGGCGATAGTTAAGAAGGCCATCGCTAGAAATCCAGAAATCCAGGACAACAAAGATAGTTGATTTTGCATCTTGATATTCATGATGGTTGAATACCTCAATGGGTGACAAATAGCCATAAATCGGTCATAGGCCATTACTGTAAGGAAAAGACACTCAGCGCTTCCAACCGATGCTGCCAAGTAAAGTTGAGTAATGCAACCATAAAAGGAAATGTACCCGCCATTTCCCCAGATAACGTACAACATGTTTGGCATAATTATAGTGGTGAAAAGGATCTCAGAAATAGATAAATTGCACAAGAAATAGTACATGGGTGAATGGAGTCTTTTATTTGTAGTTATTAAACTAATTACCAGGAAGTTCCCAAACATAATGGTAACATAAATTATTAGAAACAAGACAAAAATGAAATCTTTCAGATCTTGGAGATTCCCAAACCCCAGAAGAACTAACTCCATCATTTTTGTTTTGTTGTGTTTACAAGTGACCTGAGGATTGGATATTTTGGTAAAAAAGTGTAGAATTCTTTTTTTTGTTTCATATACCGTATATACTCGAGTATAAGCCGTGTTTTTCAGCACATTTTTTGGTGCTAAAAATGCCCCCCCTCGGCTTATACTCGAGTCACCTTTTTGCGCCTGATCTCCCGAACTTTGGGGACCCGGTACCAGCCAGCCGTAGGTCCCCTGGACCCTAAACTTGGCACACATGTAGCCCCACTCTTCCTCTACAAGTTTGCAAAGTTTTTTGGCCGGAGAGCACCGATTTTTCAAAGCCGGGCACCCCTTCCATAGACTCCCATGTTAAACGGTCATTTCCCCTGTGGTTTTGGGGACTCGGTACCGGACAGTCATAGGTCCCCTGGACCTGGAACTTGGCACACATGTAGCCCCACTCCTCTACAAGTGTGCAAAGTTTGCTGTCTGGGGGACCTATGGCTGGGGAGCACCGATTTTTCAAAGCTGGCCACCCCTTGTTAAAACGTCAGTCTAGTCATGGGCACAGTGAGGCAAGGGCACAGTGAGGCATGAGCACAGTGAGGCATGGAGACAGTGAGACATGGACACAGTGAGGCACAGTGAGGCATGCACATGGACACCCTAGGCTTATACTCGAGTCAATACATTTTCCAATTTGTTTGTGGTAAAATCAGGTGCCTCAGCTTATATTTGGGTCGGCTTATACTCGAGTATATGCAGTATTTTTTTTTTTTTTTTTTTAAGTATGTATGGTAAGACAACCCAGTACATCAACAATGACAGATAGAGCATTACACAAGGATAAGTAGATAAGCTTAGATCCAAAACAAATGAACATTCATATATCCTGTCGTCTTTCAAGAATAGAACCAACCAAAGACATACAAGAAGAGGACCAATATTAGATGGTATCTATGCAGTAGCCGATCATCACTTTCAGGAAAATATCAATTATGTGTTAAGAATCTGACATACGACAACACGTACCACGGCACTATAAAGGGGAAGTTCCATTGGAATGGCGCCACCCTTTGGGCTGATTATGCAAATTTCCAGTCTCATAACTTGCTTCTGAGCATGCGTGTTTTTTTCCCCCTCGTTAAAGCATACACACGACCATTTTTCACAATGAGAAAAACTACGATGTGAAAAACGACAAGAAAAAACAGAGCATGTTCTAAATTTTTAATGCCCATTTTTCTCGTCGAGAAAAATGCTCTGGAGCCTACACCGACCGTTTTGAATGACCAATTTAAAAAACTGCATTTTTCTCATCATGAAAAGCGGTCGTGTGTACGCACCATAATGGTAGAATAGGTAAGTTGCTGACTTTTTTAAATGAATCCAACAGTACCATATGGTTGTGGACTTGGTAAGCCTATCTTGTGAGATATGAATCAATTCCTCCATCTCTTTGTCCTGTTTATCCTTTGGAACCATTCCCTAATCATTGGAACATAGCTGGAATGCCAGTAACAGCCAATACATTATCTAGATGGGTTAACCATGAACATTGCCAATGATTTGAGATACAGTATCTCACAAAAGTGAGCACACCCCTCAAATTGTTGTAAATATTTTATTCTATCTTTTCGTGTGACAACACTGAAGAAATTACACTTTGCTACAATACATTGTAAGTAGTGAGTGTACAGTTTGTATAACAGTGTACATTTGCTGTCCCCTCAAAATAACTCAACACACAGCCATTAATGTCTAAACCGCTGGCAACAAAAGTGAGTACACCCCTAAGTGAAAATGTCCAAATTGGGCCCAAAGTGTCAATATATTGTTAGCCCATCATTTTCCAGCACTGCCTTAACCCTCTTGTCATGGAGTTCACCAGAGCTTCACAGGTTGTCACTGGAGTCCTTTTCCACTCCTCCATGATGACATCACAGAGCTGATGGATGTTAGAGACCTTGCGCTCCTCCACCTTCCCTTTGAGGATGTCCCACAGATGCTCAATAGGGTTTAGGTCTGGAGACATTCTTGGGCAGTCCATCAGTCTTTTTCCCCTTCTTTAGCAAGGAAGTGGTCATCTTGGAGGTGTGGTTGGGGTTGTTATCAAGTTGGAATACTGCCTTGTGTCCCAGTCTCCGAAAGGAGGGAATCATGCTCTGCTTCAGTATGTCACAGTACATGTTGGCATTCATGATTCCCTCAATGAATTGTAGCTCCCCAGTGCTGGCAGCATTATTGCAGCCTCAGACCACACTCAATAGGGTTTAGGTCTGAAGACATGCTTGGCCAGTCCATCACCTTTACCCTCAGCTTCTTTAGCAAGACAGTGGTCATCGTGGAGGTGTGTTTGGACACAGCGGGAGGAGATCTCCGGCGGTGTGTGTACCCCAGACCCAGAAAAGAAATCACGTGCAGGTATGTGATATCACTCTTAAGGGCAGCCCTGCCACAGTACATGTATGTGGGGTGGTCCTTAAAGCGGGGGTTCACCCAAAAAAAAAAAATTTAACATTCAGCCGAGTTGTCCTAATGACAATCGGCTGTTTTTTTTTATTTTATCCCCGTACATACTGTATTTTCACCGCCGCTTCCGGGTATGTCTTCTGCGGGAATGGTTGTTCATAACCATTCATAATGTTGACCATAAACCATTCATAATGTTGTTCATAATGGTTGTTCATGGTATTTTTGCAGCTGAATCCGCCCAGAATTGAATATTGAACGTGTTTAATTCCCCATAGTCTAAATTGCTGGTATGTTTGCAGCTGAATCCGCCCAGAATTGAATATTGAACGTGTTTAATTCCCCATAGTCTAAATTGCTGGTATGTTTGCAGCTGATGAAACGCCATCTTTAATTGAAATAATGGGACGTTTTTTGCTTATGCCTTTTGCTTAACAATCTGTAGACTATCCACATACCTTGATTTTGTTTTCCTTTCCTCCCTTTGCTTTACCTCTAAATTATGGCCCTTCCTTATCTCTATTAGCTGTCCACTTGTAAATCTGTTTCTTAAGTGAGAATTCTGCTCTGCATAGCCAGCAATTTTATTACCTTCCTAATTAGTAATTGGAAGAACACACCCCCCCATTCCTAACAGTATATATCTAACCATCTCTTGGGAAAGGCACGTTTGCCTAGGGGTGGCACGTTTGCAAATGGGGTTCTTTCTCGAAGTGGGGAGATTTATCTAAGTGGAAGCACTTCTGACTCTGCACTTCAGCGATTGCACAAAGCGAAGGAAAATAAATAACTTGAGAATTGTAAGACAGGTAACCTTGTTTACACTCTCTGCTCTTCCTCCCCCTTCTAAAATGCACTGTCTACCACTCCTTCTGACAGCTGCATCTTCAATCCTTAAACTGGCTTTCATTCATCCCTCTTCCCCACCCCACACCTTGTATATATCACCCTCACTTCTGTCCTCCCCTTATTACTGCGCTCACCAACTCTGGCTAACTCTAAATTTACACGCCCAATACTCCAAACCACTGGGGAATGTCCCCTCATATAAATCACATTCCCACATTACCTCCCTCACCCTTCTGCTTCTCCTATCCTCTGGTGATTTATCACCAAACCCTGGGCCTCCTAACTGTGCTCAACACACCCATTACCCTACACCCTCTGGCTGCAGATGCAATGCACACAATCTAGTTCCCATTACTCTTCTTCCCAAGACCAGACTCCCTTTCTCTTGCGCCCTTTGGAATGCTCGCTCCGTCTGTAACAAACTGACCTCCCTCCATGATCTCTTTATCGCTAAATCATTTAATCTTCTCGCCGTTACCGAAACCTGGCTTTACGAATCCGACACTGCGTCTTCTGCTGCTCTATCTCACGGTGGTCTTCTTTGGACTCACTCCCCCAGAGCCAGTGGACGCAAAGGAGGGGGTGTTGGAATCATTTTAGCCCCACATAGCACCTTTCAGGTACTTCAGCCACCTCCCTCTCTGTCACTCTCCTCATTTGAGGCGCATTGCGTTTGTCTCTTCTCCCCAGTTTCTCTAAGGATAGCTGTGATCTACCGGCCCCCTGGCCCAGTATCATCCTTTCTGGATGACTTCTCTGCCTGGCTACCCTACTTTCTCTCTTCTGAAATCCCCACAATCATTCTTGGCGACTTCAACATCCCTACTAATGCTAACACTCCTGCAACTTCAAAACTTCTCAGTCTAACCTCCTCTTTTGATCTGAAGCAATGGATACAGGCTCCTACTCACTCTGAAGGCAATACCCTTGACCTTGTCTTTTCCCACCTATGCATTCCACGTAACCTCTCCAACTATCCTTACCCCCTATCTGATCACTACCTTATTAACTTCACTCTCTCCTTCTCCTCCACCTCCTCTCCACCCAAACGCCTAACGGTTTCTCGCAAAAACCTTCACCATATCAACCCTTCTCTTCTATACTCTGCGACTGACCACCTCTACGACAAAATCGCACCCCTGTCCTGCACTGACCTAGCCACTTCTGTCTACAACACTTCACTTCTAGCATCACTGGACAGACTTGCCCCCCTCACTACACGCAGAATAAGACAAGCCCCCTTAAACCCTGGCAAACAGATGATACCAGAAGTCTGAAAAAACACAGCCAGTGGCACAAGAGCAAGTCCAAGGAAGACTTCGTCCAGTATAAATCTGCCCTCCAAAAATACAATTCCAGCCTCCTCACTGCCAAGCAGACCTATTTCATCACCCTCACCCTCATTAAAAACGTATCATCCTGTCCCCGTCAACTCTTCTCTACCTTTAACTCTCTACTTCGTCCCCCACTGCCTCCACCCACCAACTCACTCACTAACCAGGAGATCGCCAATCACTTCAAACAGAAGATTGATACAATTCGCAAGGAGATCTCTACTGTTCAGATACCCTCCACACTTCCCACCTCATGCCCACAGGTACAATCTTTACTTCCCTTTTTCAACCCCACCACTATAGACGAGGTCGCTAAATTACGTGCCAACGTCCATCTTACCACCTGCGCTCTGGACCCTGTTCCCTCGCAAATGCTACGTTCACCCTCTGACTCTATTCTACATTCTCTAACCCACATCTTCAATCTCTCCCTCTCTTCTGGCATCTTCCCTAACTCTTTGAAACATGCACTAGTCAGCCCCATTTTTAAAAGCCCTCACTGGACCCATCCAATCTTGACAGCCTACGTCCCATCTCCTTGCTCCCCTTTTTATCCAAACTCCTTGAACGTCTAGTCTACAACCGACTGAGCGTACACCTTGCTGATAATAACCTTCTTGATCCCTTTCAGTCTGGATTTCGTCCTCAACATTCCACAGAAACTGCTCTCCTAAAACTTACAAACGATATACTAACGGCCAAAACTAAGGGACACTATTCTGTGCTCCTACTCCTGGACCTCTCTGCCGCCTTTCGATACGGTTGACCACCCACTCCTCCTCAAAAAACTTCACACCTTTGGTCTCTGTGACTGTACTCTACGCTGGTTCTCCACCTACTTATCCAACCGTACCTTTAGCGTTACTTACAATTCTACTTCCTCCTCTCCTCTTCCTTTCTCTGTTGGGGTCCCCCAAGGTTCTGTTCTTGGACCTCTCCTATTCTCAATCTACACCTCCTTCCTGGGTCAGCTGATAGCCTCCCACAGCTTCCAATACCATCTCTACGCTGACGACACTCAAATTTATTTCTCTACCCCTCAACTCACTAGTTCATTTTCCTCACGTATCACTAATTTACTATCAGATATATCACTTTGGATGTCGCACCACTTCCTCGAACTCAATCTATCTAAAACGGAACTTATCATTTTCCCTCCCCCACGTGCCATTTCCCCTGATCTCTCTGTCAAAATTAATGGTACAACTATCAGCCCATCCCCACATGTCAAGGTCCTAGGAGTAGTCCTGGACTCTGAACTGTCATTTAAACCTCACGTTCAATCACTGTCCAAATCTTGCCGCCTCAACCTTCGCAACATCTCCAAAATACGCCCCTTTCTAACCAAGGACACCACAAAGCTCTTAATTCGCTCCCTGGTCATCTCTCGCCTTGATTACTGCAACTCCCTCCTCATTGGCTTACCTCTGCATACTCTAACCCCCCTTCAATCCATAATGAATGCTGCTGCCAGACTGATCCACCTTACCAACCGCTCTGTCTCTGCTTCCCCTCTCTGTCAATCCCTCCATTGGCTTCCACTCACCCAAAGAATTAAATTCAAACTACTAACTACTACCTACAAAGCCATCCACAACTCTGCCCCCAGCTACATCACTGACCTAGTCTCTAAATACCAACCTAATCGTTCTCTTCGCTCTTCTCAAGACCTCCTACTCTCTAGCTCTCTCATCACCTGCTCCCATGCTCGTCTCCAGGACTTCTCCAGAGCCTCTCCAAGCCTATGGAACTCCTTACCCCAATCTATCCGCCTATCCCCTTCTCTATTAGCTTTTAGAGGATCCCTGAAAACCCTCCTCTTCAGAGAAGCCTATCCTACCCACACCTAACAACTGTATTTGTATTTGAGTCCATCTGATCATCCCCCACAGCTACTACCCATTGTTCCACTTGACCCTCCCTTCTAGATTGTAAGCTCTAACGAGCAGGGCCCTCTGATCCCTCCTGTATTGAATTGTATTGTGACTGTACTGTCTTCCCTGATGTAAAGCGCTCCGCAAACTGTTGGCGCTATATAAATCCTGTATAATAATAATAATAATAATAATAATAATTGATTGACAGGCTTCCGACCGTCGCATACAGTGCGTCACGAGTTGCCGAAAGAAGCCGGACTGCGAGTCGGCTCTATACGGTGCCTGCGCACCGACGTTCAGCTTCTTTTTTCGGCAAATCGTGGCGCACTGTATGTGACGGTCGGAAGCCTGTCAATCAATTAGGAACGCCCAGTCCCGCAGAAGACATACCCGGAAACGGCGGTGAAAATACGGTATGTACAGGGATAACATAAAAAAAAAACAGCCGATTGTCATTAGGACAACTCGGCTGAATGTAATGTTAAAAAAAATAATTTTGGGTGAACCTCCGCTTTAAGTGGTTAAGATAACAATGTAATACATATATTGTTTTTTTGTTTTTTTTTAAGGACAAACAAGGCTTTATTTTAGTGAATATTGTCCTGCAACAGTAGCAGAATACATACTGGGCTAAATTGATGAAACAATTAGATTTTTTTTTTAATTATTGGATATGTTTTATAGCAGAAAGTAAAAAATATTGTCGGTCTTTTTTCGTTTACAGTGCAAAAATAAAATCTGCAAAAGTGATCAAATACCATCAAAAGAAAGCTCTATTTGTGGGGAAAAAAGAACACGACCGCACAATTGTCCAGTCTATTATGAATTCTGCTGCCAGACTAATATACCTCACTAACCGATCCACTGGCTTTTCCTACCCCTTCGTGTAAATTTGAAAATGCCAACCACAACATACAAGGCCATTTGCAACATCGCCCCATCTACATCACCAACCTTACCTGCAGATATCGCCCAAATCGTCTCCTCCGTTCCTCCCAAGACCTCCTGCTCTCTAGCTCCCTTGTTACCTCCTCCCATGCTCGCCTTCGGGACTTCTGCAGAGCCTCTCCTATTCTCTGGAACTCCCTACCCTGGTATGTCCGATCAGTCCCTACATTGTCCACCTTTAGGAGATCCCTGAAAACTCATTTATTAAGGGAAGCCTATGCCACACCCATCTAACAACTGTCCCAGAGCCACCTCCATCAAATCATTCTATGCAGCTATTACCTTTTGTACCACCACCCCCTCACTTTAGAATTTAAGCTCTACGACCCGGGCCCTCCTCTACCGTCTGTATTGAACTGTACTGTAATTGTGCTGTCCCACCTCTACATTGTAAAGCGCTGTGTAAACTGTCGGCGCTGTATAAATAATATAATAAATATTATAATATTATTATAATAATTATTATAATAATAATTATAAAATAACGCATTGCTGTATCGCAAAAAAATGGCCTTGTCATGAAGTGGGTAAAACCTTTCCGGGCTCAAGAGGTTAAGTAATGCCCAATAAACAGGCTCATAGCAAAATTGTGAGAAAAAAATTTGGTCCATAAGGGGTGTGACAGAACCCACTGTCACTGTTTGTTTTGGAAGGGACTGTGGGCGGGCCTGTTAACCACAGATTATGGCCCAGGAGATACTGGAGACCCAAAGACAAGCTGGCATTGAGATAATGTAATGTAATGCTACAGCCCTTCTTCCCAATCCCCCCCCCCTTGTTGCTGTGTCTAATTGTCTTGGTTCATTGCACATAGACAATAGTCTGGACTGGAGACATCTCTCCGCAGGGGATGTGTATTGAGAGGCTGCCTGCTTACCATAATCTCATTGGGCCAAATTCCCAAAAACGTAGCCTAACTTAACTTTCAGCAGTTAAGTTACACAGGCGTTAAATTTCTACCTAAGTGCCCGATCTTCAAAGCACTTACCTAGAAATTACACGCCGTGTAACTTAAGTGCCTCCGTCGCAAGGCGGTCCTCCTCTCCGGGGGGCGATTACAATTTAAATGAGGCGCGCTCCCGCGCCGGACGTACTGCGCATGCGTGTGACGTAATTTTCCCGACGTGCAGCGCGCAAACGTAATTTACGCCGGGCTTTGTGGATTGCGACGGGACAATAAAGTTGCGACGGGTGAAAAAAAAAATACGCGCCGGGAAAAAAAATAAAATAAAAAAAAATTGACAGCGTCGCTCGGCATGCATTCCTGAGAGGGAGAACTCCATGCCAATTTTCAAATAAAAAACCGGCATGGGTTCCCCCCCGAGCATACCAGGCCCTTAGGTCTGGTATGGGTTGTAAGGAGACCCCCCCTACGCCGAAAAATCGATGTAGGGGGTCCCCCTACAATCCATACCAGACCCGTATCCAAAGCACGCTACCCGGCCGGCCAGGAATGGGAGTGGGGACGAGCGAGCGCCCCCCCCCCCTCCTGAGCCGTGCCAGGCCACATGCCCTCAACATGGGGGGGTTGGGTGCTCTGGGGCAGGGGGGCGCACTGCGGGCCCCCCCACCCCAGAGCACCCTGTCCCCATGTTGATGAGGACAGGACCTCTTCCCGACAACCCTGGCCGTTGGTTGTCGGGGTCTGCGGGTGGGGGGCTTATCGGAATCTGGGAGTCCCCTCAAATAAGGGGGCCCCCAGATACCGGTCCCCCACCCTAAGTGAATGGAAATGGGGTACATCGTACCCCTACTCATTCACCTGGAGGCAAAGTGATAGTTATTAAACACACAACACAAGGGTTTTTAAAATCATTTATTAGTCTGCTCCGGAGGCCCCCCCCGTCTTCTTTAGCTCTAATACCAGGGGGGGCTTCTTCTTCCGCTCTCCGGGGGTCTTCTCCGCTCTCCGGGGGGGGCTTCTTCTTCCGCTCTCCGGGGGGGGGGGTCTTCTCCGCTCTCCGGGGGTCTTCTTCTATCTTCGCCGCTCTCCGCTGTTGACTCGGCGCACCCCGGTTCTTCTCCAGCCCCCCACCCGCAGACCCCGACAACCAACGGCCAGGGTTGTCGGGAAGAGGTCCTGTCCTCATCAACATGGGGACAGGGTGCTCTGGGGTGGGGGGGCCCGCAGTGCGCCCCCCTGCCCCAGAGCACCTAACCCCCCCATGTTGAGGGCATGCGGCCTGGCACGGCTCAGGAGGGGGGGGGGCGCTCGCTCGTCCCCACTCCCATTCCTGGCCGGCCGGGTAGCGTGCTTTGGATACGGGTCTGGTATGGATTGTAGGGGGACCCCCTACGTCGATTTTTCGGCGTAGGGGGGGTCTCCTTACAACCCATACCAGACCTAAGGGCCTGGTATGCTCCTGGGGGGGGAACCCATGCCGGTTTTGATTTTACAAAATGCCGTGGAGTTCTCCCTCAGGAATGCATACCAAATGCCGTCGCTTGAATGGGCTTTTACATGGTGTTACTAACTTTCCACATTGTAAAAGCAGCCCTAGTTTTGCGCAAGCAAATCGGAACTTACGCAGAAATCACAATGCTTAAAAGCTTTGTGGATCTGCTTAAGTCCTCATTTGCATACTCAAAGCAGCATTTCAATGAGAAATGCCCCCAGCGGCGGATGCGGTACTGCATCCTAAGATCTGACAGTGTAAGTGTCTTACAGATGTCAGATCTTCTGCCTAACTTTGGAAAAAGCCTTTTGAGGATCGTTTCCAAAGTTAGGCACAGAGATACGCAGGCTGAACAGCAGTTCCGCCTGCCTATCTCTTTTGAGAATTTGGCCCATTATGTTTACCTGTAACCTGTTTCAATGTACAAATATTCAGTTCCCATTGGTTGTTCCTTGTCCCCCTCCCCTCTTTGACAAGGATAAGGGGAGTGTCCCTATCTATGTGTAAAGCTGTATGTCTTGGATTTAATAAATAGTTTGTGCTCTGCATGTTTAACCCTCAACACCTGTGTGGATTGTCTCGTGATTGAGGGGTTAAGGGCTGGTTATGGCGAATCTGCAGGCTGCGGGTGCGTTTGGAGGACAGGAGACACAGGTCTGGCGGATGTGCCCACCTGGGGTATCTGAGATCCGTCACAAGGGGTAAACAGGTGTGTGAGCCAAAGTGGTTAAAGGGACTTAAAGCGGGGGTTCACCCTTAGAGGGCACTTTTCCCCCTTAGATTCCTGCTTGTTTTTACTAGGGGAATCGGCTATTTGTTTTAAAACATGTGCAGTACTTACCCGTTTACGAGATGCATCCTCTCCGTCGCTTCCGGGTATGGGCTGCGGGAATGGGCGTTCCTTCTTGATTGACAGTCTTCCGAGAGGCTTCCGACGGTCGCAGTATAGAGCCTCACCGACGTTCGGCTTCTTTCGGCTACGAGTGACGCGATGGATGCGACCGTCGGAAGCCTCTCGGAAGACTGTCAATCAAGAAGGAACGCCCGCTCCCGAAGACCCATACCCGGAAGCGACGGAAGAAGATGCAGCTCGAAAACGGGTAAGTACTGCTCATATTTTAATACAAATAGCCGATTCCCCTAGACCGAACGAGCAGGAATCTAAGGGGAGAATTTTTTTTTTTTAATACATGGGTGAACTCCCGCTTTAAGGCCACATGCCCCGATGCAACCAATCCTGGAATTGTGGTGCACTTGGAGGCAAAAATGCAACGTCCGGTCCCATCAAAAGACTTTGACCAGCTGCAGTCATCAAGGAAGGGTGCTGCACCTGTGCCTACTAGGATTGGACACACATGGCATAAATGCCCAGTGAGCATGTGGCCTTAGAAGGCAGTTTTAGAATAAAGAATATTGCATAAAAACCCTCCTATGATATAATAAAGCAAATTATCAATGTATCTAGAATCAAAAACAGCTTTGCTTTTAGAAACATATCTATACATATTGGTCATAATATCCTTGTAGAAGAAGCTGTGAAAGAAAAGTAGCACAAAAATTGCCAATTTTACAAAAAAAAATTGAAACATACCATGTAGTTGATGTTAAGTCTTTGTTGTGGGTCTGGTCAATGATTTATATATAAACTGCTCAAACCAGGAGCACAAGGTGCACCAAGGATAAAATATGTCAAATAAAATGTGTCCTAGCCTGAGGTCACCATTTATATCATTTTTAAAGTCTCCTTGTAAAAGTCAAAATAAATAAGAAATGGAGTCACAAATAACCAAACCTCTCAGGGAGCCAATTAAAAAACGATTTTCTGTTACCTGTGTGTCTTAAGGGAATATTAGCAAAATCTTTACTATTATAAAAAAAAAAAGTAAACTTCGTAAAAAGTAAACTTCTTGAATAAAACTTAAAGAAAGAATTATACAAAGTTAAACATTAAGGGCTGGATTCACAAAGAGTTACGCCGGCGTATCAGTAGATACGCCGATGTAACTCGAAATCTAACCCTCGTCGTAAGTTTAAGTGTATTCTCAAACTGAGAGCCGTCGTATCTTAGGGTGCAATTTTTCCACTGGCCGCTAGGTGGCGCTTCTGTTGATTTCGGCGTAGAATATGTAAATGACTAGATATGCCTATTCACAAACGTACGCTTGGCCGTTGCAGTAAAGATACGCCGTTTCCGTAAAAGGTACGCCGGCGTAAAGATAAAGCTGCCCCCTAGGTGGCGTAGCCAATGTTAAGTATGGCCGTCGTTCACGCGTCAAAATTTGGAAATTTTACGTTGTTTGCGTAAGTCGTCCGTGAATGGGGCTGGACGAAATGTACGGTCACGTCGAAACCAAGACGTCCTTGCGGCGTACTTTGGAGCAATGCACACTGGGATATGTACACGGACGGCGCATGCGCCGTTCGTAAAAATCGTCAATCACGTCAGGTCACCAATCATTTACATAAAACACGCCCCCCTCATCCTCATTTGAATTAGGCGTGCTTACGCCGGCCCCATTTACGCTATGCCGCCGTAAGTTAGGAGGCAAGTGCTTTGTGAATACAGCACTTGCCTCTCTGACTTAAGGCGGCGTATCGTAAATATGATACGCTAGGCCGCCATAAAAATGCGCCAATCTACCCAAAAATGGAACTTCTGCTTTAAGTGAAGGTGACCCCCTGACAAGCCACATTTGGCATGTCATTTTTTGGGGGGGCGGAAACCCTCTTTTTAGAGGCATCCAGCTTCCACTTCCTCCCGGGGGCTCCGCAGCACCAGAAAGACGTTCACCTCTGCCCCCTCCCTTTGTGCAATCTTCTGGGACACGTCACAGGTCCCAGAAGATTGCCCGTCCAATCACAGCGCGCAGCGTGGCTCGCACATGTCAGAATCGCGGTGCCGTGGAGAGGAGGGGGACTTTTAATAATCAGACACTCACCTGTCCCACCTGTTCGCCCACATTTCTGGACCGTGGGACAGGTGAGTGTCTGATTATTAGAAGTCAGCAGCTGCAGTATTTGTAGTTGACTTTTATATGGGTAGAACCTTGCTTTAAATCACCTTGTGATACTACATCCTGTTGTAGTCCAAATCTTGATAATGCTGAGGATGATATTTAGGCCCCATGCACATGGGGTATTTTTACAGCCGCTTTTAGGAGCACCAGGTGTTTTTTTTGTTTTACAGCTTAACCCCTTCAAGCCGACCCTACGCAAATTTGCGTTCATGGCCTGAAGGGCTTATACCTGGGTGATGCCTGCAACTGCCGTTTTTTAGAGCGGGCGGTCGGCTCTTCAATGATAACAACCGATGTAAAGGATATGGGTATTAGGATTAAGTTCACCTGCTGGTGGCACTATCCTGCTCTGGGCTGTTTGCTGCAGTTCCAGTATCCACCAGCAGGTGTCTCCCAGCAGGCTATTGCAATCAGGCTAATTAGTGTTTAACTGCCTGGTGGCTACTTAAGGGCTTCTCCTCCCTTCCCCCGGTGCGGCACAATTTTGGCCCCTGCCTTGCTGCTTATCCTGTCCAATCTACACCCCTGTGCCTTGCTCCTGCCTCCCTCTGTTCTGTCCCCAGCCGTGATCCCCAATCCTTGCAACCCTTGTCCCTAGCTTGGTCTGTATATATATGAATTTAGTTGTTCAGGTTCAACAGCTCTTCTTAGCAGGTTTTTTGGTTCTGTTTGGGGTAGTTCATGTTTACTGTGTGCCGGGTTTGCTGTGTTTGCTGTGTACTTGGAAGTGCAGTCGCTATAGCTCCGAGGGGGACATGCAAGCAGGGGCGGACTGACCATTGAGTCACTCGGGCACTGCCCGAGGGCCCCATGCCACTAGGGGGCCCCATCAGGGTTGCCAGGCTCAGTAAAACCAGGGACAGTATGTAAAAATCTATGTTTTTTTTAGATCTGTCCCTGAAATGTCCGAAACCGACATGCTTTTGATGTGAAAATCCAGAGATTTTAGCTGCCCCGCCTCTGCACTGCCTCCTGGCGTGGTGGCCATCTGTAAGCCCAGGGGCCCCATAATCTTCTATTGCCCGGGGGCCCCATGAGTTGTCAGTCCGCCCCTGCATGCAAGGAAGATAAAAAACAGCATTCTAGCTTGCACATGATTGTATGATAAAATCAGCAGAGCTTCCCCTCATTTCCCCTCATATGTCCAAAATCAATGAAGACCACAGGCTGGTCCAGGCTGACCAAAGCCAGAATGCACAGGACAGTACAGTCTTTTTTGTTACACCCCACCCACGTGGCTTCCGGCAAGACAGTTAATAGTTAACATTGAGTATTGCAGTTACAGTATCTTACAAAAGAGAGTACACCCCTCACATGTTTGTAAATATTTTATGACAACACTGAAGAAATGACACTTTGCTACAATGTTGTGTAGTGAGTGTACAGCTTGTATAAACATGTAAATGTACTGTCCCCTCAAATAAACTCAACACACAGCAATTAATATCTAAACTGCTGGCAACAAAAGTGAGTACATCCCTAAGTGAAAGTGTCCAAATTGGGCCCAAAGTGTCAATATGTTGTCTTGCCATCATTATTTTCCAGCACTGCCTTAACCCTCTTGGGCATGGAGTTCACCAGAGCTTCACAGGTTGCCACTGGAGTCCTTTTCCCCTCCTCCATGATGACATCACTGAGCTGGTGGCTGTTAGAGACCTTGCTTTTCTCCTCCTTCCATTTGAGGATGCCCCACAGATGCTCAATAGGCTTTAGGTCTGGAGACATGATTGGCCAGTCCATCACCTTTACCCTCACCTTTACCCTCTGCTTCAGTATGTGAGGGGTGTACTCACCTTTGTGAGATACTGTATACATGATAAATTACAGGTGTTATAACAACTAGCTGGTAACATGACCTCTGAAGAAGCCCAGCGGGCGAAACATGTTGGGAATTGTCATTCTAATCCCGCTATGGAATTAAGGACAACAAGATACATGCCACGACTATATATGGTTTTATTTGGAATTGTCTTTTAAAACATTGTCAACAAATAATACATTTTTAAAGAAGTTTATGTTAGTTTGTATGTAGCACCTAGAAATTCCCAATTTTCCTTTCTTCATTAGTTTTTTTCAATTGTTTTTCAGTATGGGATGTGGTGCTGCGTTTTGATGGCAATTCGTGTTTTGTGAGAATTCTAGTTCTATGGCCACTGTGTAAATTCAAATTTTTCAATGCTTTATGAATAATCCACAAAACAAAGTAATTCAGGAGCGCCACGTGTTTTCTCCAAGGTCACAAGAATACCAGGAATAGCAGTAAAACAAAAAAATAAACAACAGTTTATTTATCCAAATAGTATAATCAATATATTGCACATAAAAAGGTTAAAAAGAAGTATTACCAGTTTGCCAAATGGAAACAAAGCAATCACATACCCTCACGCAGCAGAGTTAGGGGTGGATCATACCTTGTGTCTATGTTTCTTTTATCCAGTGATGTAGTAATAAACTACCGTATATACTCGAGTATAAGCCAAGTTTTTCAGCACATTTTTTTTTGCTGAAAATGCCCCCCTCGTCTTATAGTCACCTTTTTGCGCCCGATCTTCCGGACTTTCGGGCCCTGGTACTGGCCGGTAGTAGGTCTCCTGGACACCAAACTGGCACACATGTAGCCCCACTCTTTCTCTATAAGTGGGCAAAGTTTGTTGTCCAGGGGACTTACATCCGGGGAGCACCAATTTTTCAAAGCTGGGCACCCCTTCCATAGACTCCCGGGTTAAATGGTAATTTCTCTGGTGACTTTGGGGACCCAGTACCGGCCGGTCGTAGGTCCCCTAGACTCATAACTTGGCACACATGTAGCCCCATTTCTTCTCTATAAGTGTGCAAAGTTTGTTGTCTGGGGGATTTGCGACCGGGGAGCACCGATTTTTCAAAGCCGGGAACCCCTTCCATATACTCTTATGTTAAACTTCAGTCTAGTCATGGACACAGTGACACAGTGAGGCATGCAGTTGGATACCCTAGGCTTATACTCGAGACAATACGCTTTCACATTTTCTTGTGGTAAAATTAGGTGCCTCGGCTTATATTTAGTGTTGAGCGGAATACGCCATATTCGATTTAGCGATATATCACGAATATATAGCCGAATATTCGAGAAATATTCGCTAAAATCGAATATTCGTGATATTTTATCCAAATGAAATTTTTGCGAAATTTCGCTATTGCGAATGCGAAAATAATTGCGAAATTTCTACAAGTGCGGTAGGAGAACTCTGATTGGCTCATGCTGAAATCGAATATTCGTGATATATTATCGAAATTTCGCAAATGCGAATGCGAAATTGATTGCGGAATTTCGACAACTGTGGTAGGAGAACTCTGATTGGCTCTGATGCAAAAGAAGGGCGGAGAAAATAATCGCGCAATATTCCTATTGCCGAATATTCGCATTGCGAATATTCGGCAATATAAAATGATCGCTTCAGCTACTCGGCCCAGTGTCTCTAATCATACCAGCAATGCTTTTAGACGTCGATGGAGATCACTAGGATGTGATCTGTTTTAAAAATAAAATTGAAAAAATGCGAATATTCGGAATAGCGAATATTGGCCGCGAAATTCGATATATTCGCGAATACTCGAATATGCCATATTCGAGCCGAAAATTTGGAATACGAATATTCGTGAGCAACACTACTTATATTCAGGTCGGCTTATACTCGAGTATATACGGTATTTGTTTTTATGAAATTTATTTCTCACTTGGCATATAGTTGTCACAAACTACGGTGAACGAGAGTGAACCACAACTGCGGTTAAGGAAAGATTTCAATGCACCTCTCCATGTCATGTGAATTTTCAGTACTGGACCCCAGGTGTCACTCCAATCTGAGAACAGGAGTTTGGGGGTTCACTACATCATCTCTCTCACATGTAGGAATGTGTTGTGCTACTAAGGGTGGAGGTATTACAACATGCCTCCAACCGCTAGCGTTGAAAGATAACAATGAATGTGAAGATTCCAATGCACTTCTCTATGTAAGTGAGATGATGTAGTGAACCCCCAAACTCCTGTTCTCAGATTGGAGTGACACCTGGGGTTCAGCACTGAAAATTCTCATGACATAGAGAGGTGCATTGAAATCTTTCCTTAACCGCAGTTGTGGTTCACTCTCATTCACCGTAGTTTGTGACAGAATATATGAACCCAGCGGAACTTGCTAATCATGTTGTCACCCTTACTCAAAAGGTAGACGCTCTTGCTCAAACTGTACAAACTCTTCAAATCGAGAATCAAACACTGCAAGATTTAGTTGCGCAAAATCCAAAGGCATCCAGGGTGGCATGGTTGCAGGCTTAGGGATTAATGGAACCCATAGTGATGTAGCGTGGAATGCGGAAGCGCTACATCACTATGGGTTCCATTAATCCCTAAGCCTGCAACCATGCCACCATGGATGCCTGCCTTTATGAATCTAATGCAGTTGCCATTGCTGGGACATACAGTCTAAACAGATCTTCCTTCAGGACACCCTGCACTAAGGAATCCCAGGGCTGCTACTAGCCTACTGCAGACACTCATCCCTACAAACAGATAAGTACTATTACTGCTCTAGAATTACTCAATTGTTATACCCTTTACAAAGTGCTATATTTGGATCTGGTGTAATTAATAGTATGCTGCCATTTAAGTTCACTTAGTATGCCTTTAGCTGACAACTCTGCAATATCTTAAAGGGATATACACTCTCAAACCAACTGAGCTATACTTGCCTCTTCAACGCCAATACTAATTTCACACAGTATTTTCATATGCTACGTGCTTGACATGTGTTGTTACTTGTATACGGACTTCCGCCCTCAAATTCTGAACATGTTCGTTATACTTTTTTTTGGCTTAGGCTAGGAGGTATGTTGTAATACCTCCTCCCTTAGTAGCTCAATACATTTTCTTTATGTAAAGTGATATGATGTAAAGAACCCCCAAACTCCTGTTCTCTGATTGGAGTGACGCCTGGGGTCCGGTACTGATAATCACTTGCATAGAGAAGTGCATTGAAATCTTCCCTTAACCGCAGTTGTGGTTCACTCTCATTCACTGTAGTTTGTGACAATAATTTTGTGCCTAGAAAGTCCCACCAATAGGGTAACCCCTGCTTTCTTTGTATCCTATCTTCAGGGATGTGACACTCAACAGAGCTTAATCACCTTTATCTTTATAGTGTTTTTACTGCCATCACTTATTTATAAAAAAAAAATAGTTTTTATAAAGATTGTGCTGGTGAGACCATGAAAAGTAGCCTTGAGCTACACCCGTTGGAAGGAAATATGACTTTTTCATTAACAATATTTTATACACAAGTATAAAACTATTTTTTTAACAAAATCATTTTATAGTGGTTCAATTAAAAACAAAAAAATATATATAAAATAGTATAGAGATGGTCTAGGTAAGACTGTGAAAAGGGGCCTTGAGCTACACCCGTTGGAAGGAAATAGGCCTTTTTCATAAACAATATTTTATATTTATCAACTAAAATAAACATAGTATACACAAATATAAAACTATTTTTTAACAAAATCATTTTATAGTGGTTCAATTAAAAAAAAAATGTATATCAAATAGTATGGCGATAGTCTAGGTGAAGCTGTGAAAAAAAAGCTCTGAACTACACCTGTTGGAAGGAAATAGGACTTTTTCATAAACAATATTTTATATTTATCAACTAAAATAAACATAGTATACACAAGTATAAAACTATTTTTTAACAAAATCATTTTATAGTGGTTCAATTAAAAACAAAAAAATATATATATAAAATAGTATAGAGATGGTCTAGGTAAGACTGTGAAAAGGGGCCTTGAGCTACACCCGTTGGAAGGAAATAGGCCTTTTTTCATAAACAATATTTTATATTTATCAACTAAAATAAACATAGTATACACAAGTATACTAATATTTTTAACAAAATCATTTTATAGTGGTTCAATAATAAAAAATAAAAAATATACTGTATATATATATATATATATGTATATATATATATATATATATATATATATATATATATATATATATATATATAGGACTTTTTCATAAACAATATTTAATATTTATCAACTAAAATAAACGTAGTATACACAAGTATAAAACTATTTTTAACAAAATCATTTTATAGTGGTTCAATTAAAAAAAATGTATTTCAAATAGTACAGGCATGGTCTAGGTGAGACCGTGAAAAGGAGACTTGAGCTTCACCTGTTGGAAGGAAATCTGACTTTTTCATAAACAATATTTTATATTTATCAACTAAAATAAACATAGGGGTAGATTCAGGTAGGGCTGCGCACTCTTACGGAGGCGCAGCGTTCCGTTTTTACGCTACGCCTCCGTAAATTACTTGCGCTACGCTTCATTCACGAAGCAGTAGCTCCGTAATTTGCGGGGGCGTTCCGTAAAAGTGGCCGGCGTAAGCGCGCGTAATTTAAATGATCCCGTAGGGGGCGTGGATCATTTAAATTAGGCGCGTTCCCGTGCCGAACGTAGTGCACATGCTCCGTCGGGAAACTTTCCCGACGTGCATTGCGGTAAATGACGTCGCAAGAACGTCATTTGCTTCAACGTAAACATAAATGGCGTCCAGCGCCATTCACGATTCACTAACGCAAACAACGTAATTTTCAAAAATCGCGATGCGGGAACGACGGGTATACTTAGCATTGGCTGCGCCTGCTAATAGCATGAGCAGCCTTACGCAGAAACCGACGAACGCAAACGACGTAAAATTCGTATGCCGGGCGCGCGTACGGTTGTGAATCGGCGTGAGTATGCAATTTGCATACTCTACGCTGACCACTACGGGAACGCCACCTAGCAGCCAGCGTAAGAATGCAGCCTACGATACGACGGCATAAGAGCCTTATGCCAATCATATCTTGGGCTGCAGTCGGCGTATCGAGCTTTCTGAATACAAAAAGTCGATACGCAGGCGCTACTTAGCAATTACGCTGCGTATCTATGGATATGCAGGCGTAATTGCTACCTGAATCTACCCTATAGTATACACAAGTATACAATTATTTTTGACAAAATCATTTTATAGAGGTTCAATTAAAAAAAAAAAAAAAAGTGGTGAACCGCACACCCTTAAATGTGTTATACATTAAAGTGCAAAAGTGTATATTAAATAGTATGAATAGTATGACCATGAAAAGAAGCCTTGAAGTACACCTGTTGGAAGGAAATATGACATTTTCATAAATAATATATTATAATTATCTGACTAATATATACACCATTGTAAGACTTATTATTATTTTTTTTTAAATAGCTTTTATGATAATTAAAACAAGGAACAAAGGGTATTTAAAATAGCATATACTCCCTTGGTTTTAATTGTTTTTTTTTTTAGCAACTCATTTAAAAACATATATAAATGATTATTTTCATGTTTCAGAGGAATACCTATTATGATTTGTCCTTTGTGAGACAGCCGCTTGAGGATTTAAGTTCATCTATAAATTCCCCATCAAATTGAAATATGTGCTAATACAAATGTAACAGCCCTGAAATGCTATGTGCATGTTACTTCATCCAAGTATAGATGATATGAAACCACTCCATATTCTCTGCTTACATAGTGAAATTATACCTGAACGTCTATATCAATACACAGTGGCATTTGGTAACCCAGCATTCAAAACCTCCATTAAGGTACTTGCAGACTTTTTATACACCGTATGGCAAAATGTTTTTGGACAACTATCCAGCTTAGCCAAAAATGTTTGTTGGACATCCCATTCCAGCATTACGGACATTTGTGTTGTAAGAGTCTCAAGCCGTTTGTGGTTCTGATGCCGCGTACACACGATCATTTTTCGGCATGGAAAAAAACAAAGGGCCAGATCCACAAATATCCTGCGTAACTTAAATCTTCTGATTTAAGTTACACCGCCGCAAAATTTCTACCTAAGTGCCCGATCCACAAAGCACTTACCTTGAAATTTGCGGCGGTGTAACTTAAATGTGTCCGGCGCAAGGCGTGCCGAATCTAATGGGGCGAGTCCCATTTAAATTAGGCGCGCTCCCGCGCCGGACGTACTGCGCATGCTCCGTCGGGTAACTTACCCGACGTGCATTGCGCTAACAGACGTCGCTTGCTTAGACGTTAACGTAAATGGCGTCCAGCGCCATTCACGGACGTCTTACGCAAACGACGTAGAGTTTTAAATTTAGACACGGGAACGACGGCCATACTTAATAGGGCTTAGTCAAATAGGACTTATGCCCCGTACACACCATAGAATCTATCCGCAGATAAATCCCATCGAATGGGTTTCAGCGGATAGATTCTATGGTGTGTACACTCCGGCGGATATTTATCCGCGGATATTTCCGAATTCCAGCAGATAAATATTTGTCGACATGCACAGAATATCTATCCGCTGGAATCGGATCCCACGGATGGATCCGCTCGTCTGTACAGACTCACCGGATCCATCCGTCCAAAGGGATTCCCCGCACGCGTCGTAATGATTTGACGCATGCGTGGAATTCCTTATATGACAGCGTCGCGCCCGTCGCCGCGTCATAATCGCGGCGACGGCGAGACACGTCATCGCCAGAGGATTTCGGCGCGGATTTCAATGCGATGGTGTGTACACGCCATCGCATAGAAATCTGCTGAAATCCTCGAGAGGATTTATCCGCGGATACGGTCCGCTGGACCGTATCCGCGGATAAATCCTCTCGTGTGTATGGGGCCTTAGCCCTAGTTTTACACGGCGTAACTCGACGTAAACGACGTAGATTTAGCGCGACGGGCCCGTCGGAACGTTCGTGGATCGCCGTAAGTGTTCATTTGCATATTCTAGGCAAGCCGCAATGGCCTCGCCACCTAGCGGCCGGCCTAGAATTGCATCCTTAAGATCCGACAGTCTAATTCAATTACACATGTCGGATCTTCTGCCTATCTATGGTAAACTGATTCTGTGGATCAGTTCCATAGATAGAAACAGGGATACGACGGCGTGTCAGTAGATCTGCCGGCGTATCTCTTTTGTGGATAACCCCCAAAGTTTTTTGGCATGTAGAAAAAACGTAGTTTTTTCCAACTTCATCATTAAAACAACGTTGCCCACACACGATCGTTTTTAAAAAATGCTCTCGCAAAGCGCGGTGACGTACAACACGTACAACGGCACTATAAAGGGGAAGTTCCATGCGGATGACGCCACCCTTGGGGCTGCTTTAGCTGTTTTCCTGTTAGTAAAAGACGATTTGTGCTTTTCTGTCTGTTACAGCGTGATGAATGTGCTTACTCCATTACGAATGGTAGTTTTACCAGAACGAGCGCTCCCGTCTCATAACTTGCTTATGAGCATGCGTGGGTATTTAACGTAGTTTTAGCCCACACACGACCATTTTTTACAACCCGAAAAACGACATTGTTTAAAACGTTGTTAAAAAAATGCAGCATTTTCAAATTTTTATTTTGTCGTTTTTCAGAACCCGAAAAATTATGTGAAGCCCACACACGATCATTTTAAACGACATTTTTTTTAAACGTTGTTTTTTTCATGCCGAAAAATTATTTCGTATACGCGGCATGACAGTCTACTCTTCTGTGAAGGCTTTCCTCAAAGTTTTGGAGTGAATTTGTAGGAATTTCTGCTGATTTGTGAGGTCAGGTAAGAAGAAGCTCATGACTTATGTTCCAATTCAACTCTTATGCCCCGTACACACGATCCGAAAATCGTACGGAAAATGCCGCTTTTGAAACGATCGTACGATAATCGGATCATTAGTACAGCGCTTCCGAGAGCCGATCAGGACAGTTCATCCGATTTTATTTATCGGACATGCACGAAAATCTTTTTCGTACAATGCTAGATCGTCCGATTTTTGTATAATCAGTACAGCTGTCGTTCGAAAATGCAATATGAATGCATTACAACACATGACATCACTTCCGATTTTTTATTCTGCCGTACGAGAATTTTCGTGACTTTAGTAAACTCATCAGATTCGACATGAGATTAGCATTAGCATACAAAATAAAACGGACGGTCATTCGTCCGATAATCGGATCGTGTGTACGGGGCATTAGGCCCCATACACACGATAGAATCCATCCGCTGAAATTTATCCGCAGATCGGTTTCAGCGGATCGGCGGATTTATCTGTTGGTGCGCTGGACCGTACACACTAGCGCATAAAAATCCCCGCAAACCAGAACATATGCAACGTAAACCACGTAAGACGTCACTATAAAGGGGAAGACCAAAGTCAACGGCGCCGCCCTCTGTTCCGCTTTTGCTAGTTCCGTGTTACCGCGTGCTAGTGAAGGTTTGGTTAGAGCCGATTCGTGCTTTTCAGTCTCCGCGTTTTGACAGTAGGTATTCTCTGGTTCAGTGTGTTTGCTTGCGGGTTCGCAGTTGGCATTCGGGCACAGGCTTTCAGCACGTTTCTGCGTACTGTGCGCTCGTATCTGTTTGTCGTGCGTTCTTAGCAGGTTGTGCTGGATTTGGGGGTGCTTTCTGTTGGAGTGTGTTCTTGACTGACCAGCCGGCCGGTTTGAAGCCATGATGGAGCAGCAGCGTTGATTCTCGCGAATTGGTGCTGGTTATGGGATTGCTTATGGCCATGTCCAGCGAACCAGTTGTTTGGCCAGGAACAGTGGGAGGAGGCGTTTCTGGGCCAAGAATTGGTTGCGCCAGCGTGACCAGTTTTCTCATATGCCTCTGCTTAGGGAACTCCAGGAGAATAATCCTGATGACTTTAGGAATTTTCTCCGCATGACGGACCCCATATTCAACCGTCTGCTGGATCTTCTGTCCCCCTATATCACGAGGCAGGACACTGTGATGCGCCAAGCCATCACGGCCGAGCAGAGGCTTATTGCCACGTTGCGGTACCTGGCGACTGGGAGGAGCCTGCAGGACCTCAAGTTCTCGACAGGCATCTCTCCCCAGTCGCTTGGGGTGATCATACCGGAGACGTGTCCATCATCCGAGTTCTGCAGGAGGAGTATATTAAGGTAAGTTTCCTCATGTTAACATCACAATGTTTTTTTTTTAAATGTGTGAGAAAGTCTAATATTTTTTTATTCCCTAATAACCATGATATTGTAATATGCTGTGTGTTGGATGTTCCCTTTTCTCCCCATGCATGTTGTTATCCTTTATACATGTTTGTTTTGGGCCTACCTGCATATTTTGTCCTTACCCACCATAAACCTGTCCAGCATGCTTTCCTAGGCCCAAACACACCTAGCCAATTTTTTGGTGATTTTTTGGCTAATCCATTGTAGCTCTGCCCCCCCCTCCTCCCCCCCGAAAATTGTTTCTTGCTCTATCATCAGAGGGATGTGGAGTCTGATAATTAAGTGGGCCTATATTTTTGAAAAAAAATACTCACTTCACAATGCTTGTAGGAAATGTGAATCCTGTTGTTGATGTTGCACAATGATGGCTTTTGTATTTTGTTTGCAATGTTTATGTGCCAAAGTACTAAATCTTTTTATTTGTTTGTCCCCACAGCTACCCTCCACACCACAGGAATGGCAGTCTGTGGCTTCCCAATTTGCCCAGCGGTGGGATTTCCCGAACTGCGGTGGAGCAATAGATGGGAAACACGTCCGCATAGTGCCCCCACCCCACTCGGGGTCCTACTATTATAACTACAAGGGTTATCATAGTATTGTGTTGATGGCAGTGGTGTCGGCACAGTATGAGTTTCTATATGTGGACGTGGGGAAGAATGGCCGGCTGTCAGATGGGGGAGTGTTCTCACGGACTGAATTCTACGATCGTCTACAAACTGGTGGTCTGGCATTGCCACCAGATGAAGATAATGTGGAAGGACTTCTGTTTGTGTTCCTAGCGGACGAGGCTTTCGGGCTTGGACCTCACCTCATGCGGCCTTTTCCCCAGAGGACCCTCACCTCAGAGAGGAGGGTGTTTAATTATCGGTTGGCCAGGGCTCGGAGGGTAGTCGAGAATGCCTTTGGGATTCTCTCCAACCTGTTCCGCCTTTTCCTGACAGCGATACACTTGGCGGAATATAAATTGAACACCGTTGTATTTGCCTGCTGCATTTTGCACAACTTTTTACGCAGGCACTCCCAGACGTACCTACCCGACAGCGTTTCTGAGGCAAGACTACTCTCAGATCCTCTCCCTGGGCTGGACACTGGTCGCGCTGGCTTTGCCACCCAATCAGCTTGTGAGGTACGCGACAAATATGTTGAGTACTTCATGGGTCGGGGGGCCATTGCTATGCCAGATCATATTTCTTTCTAATTCGGCCCCCAAAAGAAAGAAATATTCACATAAATAATAAATAATTAGACCATTGGACTTTATACAGTTGTTTGTCATTACTGCTTTTTCTCTTTTTATCTGTCTTCCTGGTTCTCACCAAAAATAGTGCACTTCTAGTGCCAAATGTAGGGTTCAGGTTTTAGTAAATAAACACAATTGCACATTATTCACTCATCTCCAAACTGGGTATTCATCATATAAAAGAATAAAGCCACTCATTTTTACGATTTTGGAAAAGCTTTTTTAATTTTCAGCTTTTTCATTTTCCTTGATTTTTCTAAAGATTTTTAGTAACAAACATGCCAACATTTTTAGTTTGCAAGGCTTTTAATTTTTGGTTTTGTGTGTTTTTTCATATTTTTTTTTTTTTTTGTCCAAACAATGTTTTTTTAATTTTTTGGTGTTCACAAACAATGTAGTACAATTGTACCATTTTTCACACAAATATTCTATTTCCCAACTGTAAACTTAACCAAATGTTTATTTTGTCTTATTTTTTTATATTTTTTTTCCCCAAAATATGTGTGAGATTTTTTATCTCTTTATTTTTTACTAATTTTTTTTGTAATTATTATCAAAAATATTGCTAACATTTTTTGAATATATTTGTTAACCAAATTTGTTATTTTTTTATTTTTTTTTATATTTTTTCATTATTTTTTTTTAAATTTTGAATAATTATTTTATAATTCAATTTTTGGGGTTTTTTATTAAAAAAAAAATTCAGTGCAATTCGCCAAATGTCAGTTCTACAACATAGAAACACAGACAAAGGGCGACATGTGCTATCTGCCATCATGGGTGAACAATGTCTGTGTTTTGTGGGAGCAAACCCTTCCTCGAAAACTAATTGAGAATCGAGGAGGGGGTTGTACCCACAAAGCACAGATATTCGATATTCTGTTACGGCAGATAGCACATGTTGACACCCTGTGTGTGCATCTTCAAATTTTGGCGTGTTGCTGAGTCAAAAATTAAAACAGGTTGGGGGATGGGCGGGGGGGGGGTATTCAGTCTTTGACACGGCCCATCATGTCAATGATGTTTTTATAGTTTTGTTCTATAATCAGCATTCTTTGCCGCATAGTGTCCAGCTCGGTACAGCACTCCACAATTACATTTCTCACATTCTGCTCAATGAGAACCATCTGTTGCCACATATTCTCCATTTCACTGCTGCACTCCATCACTTGCTGGATAATTATTCCCGCACTTGCGCGAGAAAAATGCGGAACAGCATCTTCATCCCCTACAAAATGAATCCAAAATATAAAATTAACAATTTTACCGGCCTATCTACATCTAGGGTTGCCACCTCATCCCTTTAAACCAGAACACATATTAATTACACAGGTTCTGTGGCTGATTAAAAGGTGGTAATTTAACTCACCTGGTGCCATATCTGCATTACATTAGCCACATAACATGTGTAATCCATATGTGTTCGGGATTAAAGGGATGAGGTGGCAACCCTATCTACATCTGTTTTGCCCTATAAAGCTGGGGTGACACTGACCTGATGGTGTGCGAATTTCCTCCTCCTCCACCACTTCTCCATCTTCAATAACTCCTCCTTCTTGAACCACTTCCCCCTCATCCTCCACGACTCCTCCTTCTTCTTCTTCCATCAATCCACTATCTTCAAATTCACCAAAATCATCTTCTTCAAATTCATCTTCATCCTCCACAACTACCAAATTTAAAATGACTCCATCCTCCTCCTCTCTTCCTTCCACCTCCTCCTCCACATCCTCCTCTCTTCCTTCCTCCTCCTCCTCCTCCTCCTCCACATCCTCCTCTCTTCCTTCCTCCTCCTCCTCCACATCCTCCTCTCTTCCTTCCCCCTCCTCCACATCCTCCTCTCTTCCTTCCTCCTCCTCCACATGGCCAGATGGCAGATTCCGGGCGTTTCTGGCCCTCTCTGCCTCCTCGAAATGCTGGCGTCTTCTTTCCCCTATAAATAACACAAAAACAATATGTTTACTCATCAGCACACAGATATTGTAGAGCAGAAATCGCACACATTGCATAGAAGTTTAGAGGCTTTAATTGATTATTTTTTTGTGTCTTATCACCCCAAACCTACATTTTTGGATGACTTCTAGGCCAAGCTCTGATTCTGTCCCTTTTTAGCAAAGTGACACACATGGATGTCCCCCCCTTAAAATTTGGAGCTGAGACCATACAAATTTTAGTGTAATATTTTGGGGGAGACACAGGTGCTCTGGATTACAGATATGAAAACACCTGCTTAGTAGCACTGTTTGCATTTCCCATTCTAGGATTCAAATTTTAGAAAACTATATTTTTACACAATGTTTACAAACAATGTTTTTGGCCAGAGAGGCATGTCCAGGTGTGTTGTTCCTGGGCCAACATCGTATTTGGGAGAAACAATCTGATGTGAACGAGGTTTCCTATTAACACTCGTTGGCCAAGCAAATGATATTATTAAAAAAAATTCTATTTCAACATGTGTTCAGAAGTACAACCAGGCCAAGGATACAGATGTAGAAATGTACCTGACCAAACATTAAACTAATAAAATTGTCCCCCCCCCCACAAACCAAAAAAAAACTTACTTTTTTTGAGGATTTTTTTTATTTTCTTCAATTGATGTGGCTCACGGAGTTTCAAGTCGGACCACCGCTTCCGTAGCTGCTCCTTGGACCTGGTGATCCCGAACATCCTCTGCATTCTCCTTGCCACCTTCTCCATAATTTTCCCCTTCCTGCGGTTGGGGGTCTTGTATGGCCCATATTGCCCATCATAGTCCTTCCTCCGCATTATTTCGACCAGCTACACCATTTCGGCAAAAGACATATTAGTGGCCTTATAACGTTTTGGCCGGGATCGCGATGTTCCTGCCTCTGTCACTTCACTTGCGGCCTGAGAGCTCCGTGCACGCTTGTGTGACATCGCCATCTTTCCTTCCCACAGAGATTAGGGGCGTGGAAAAGAGGAAATGTCCCGTCATGGGCGGGGACGAGGGTGGCGGTTCATGCATACGCGGAGTGTAGAGAATGAATAAGACGTGATTACGTAGGTTACGCTGAGATTATTCGCTCGTTTCACAGAAGTAACATAGTTCACGCCATATTTTTGGAGTTAACATTGATTAGGGGGCATGGCAAAGGTGACGAAGGCGGTGTGTCACGCACACGCAGAGTCTATTAAAGGCAACCTACGTGATTACGTAGGTTACGCGGAGATTATTAGAACATTTGACAGAAGTTACACAGTTAACGCCATATTTTTTTAGTTAACATTGATTAGGGGGCATGGCAAAGGTGACGAAGGCGGTGTGTCACGCACACGCGGAGTCTATTAAAGGGAACCTACGTGATTACGTAGGTTACGCGGAGATTATTAGAACATTTGACAGAAGTTACACAGTTAACGCCATATTTTTTGAGTTAACATTGATTAGGGGGCATGGCAAAGGTGACGAAGGCGGTGTGTCACGCACACGCGGAGTCTATTAAAGGGAACCTACGTGATTACGTAGGTTACGCGGAGATTATTAGAACATTTGACAGAAGTTACACAGTTAACGCCATATTTTTTGAGTTAACATTGATTAGGGGGCATGGCAAAGGTGACGAAGGCGGTGTGTCAGGCACACGCGGAGTGTATAAAAGGGAACCTACATGATTACGTAGGTTACGCAGAGATTATTTCATCGTGCTTCACGAGGAGCTAGAGATAATAAGGTAAGAAATTACAACATGGGATCAGCAGAGGCCTAGAAACTTGAGAGCCATGGGATTGGGGTTTTGTCTGTTGTTTGCACCCTTTTAACGCTAATTATGTTTCTTGTGTCCCCAAAACGGTATTTACTTCTCACAATGCTTTCACACATCACTTAAATCTAGATGTGAAGAATGCTCTACCTATTTGTACTTTTTGCCAGGTGTATTGTGATCATGCAAGTATTGTTCTGTGTTGGTTGGCCAGAGGTTATTAGGAAGTGTATTTATATGTCAGGAATGATGAGGGGCATGCTAGGTACACATGAAATAGTGCCTTGAGGAATGGTCAAAATATTAAAAATTGTGGATGGTTCTAGATTACACGTATTTAGCAAACTTATTTCAAAAAGGGTCTGCATGTGAACTAATTTTTGGTCACAACAATGGGGCAGAGCTGGCCAGCATTTTAGCTGCAGGAGACACTGTGTTTGCATAGTACTTGATAAATCTGGGGCCACATATTAATACAATGTGAATGCTGTGCATTTTTTAATGCTTATTTATTTTTGTTTTAACAGTGTTAAGCTTGAAAATTGCCCAAGCAAATTACAATAAAACCATGGAACAGATCGTGGGTAAAGAAATTATTGGTCGTCTAATAGAAAAATTTAGGGAAATGCCCCTACTTTGGGATACAAAACATCCCCAGTATTCGAAGCGGAACCGACGAACGGCAGCATTTGATGAGATAGCTACATATATGCAGACATGGGTTCCCGGCTGCACAGGCGAGATGGTCAAGAAGAAAATGAACAACCTGAGGGCCGCATACTGAGCCAAAAGAAGAGAACTACGTGAACAAAGATCAGGAGCAGCAGCAAGCGAGTCCACGGAGCCCAGTCTGTGGTACTACCAAGAGCTGGAGTTTTTGGGGGATCAAATGGAGGGCCGGCAATCAATGTCAAGCCTTCCTTCCAGCCGTCATCGCAGCAGACCTTCCACGGATCACCACAGCCAGGAGGAGTACAGTGAGGGGCTGGCGGGCATGCATCAAAATCTGCGACTCTCCACTTCTGATGAGGTAGAGTATTTTTCAAAATGTTTTTGGGCTGCTAATTCTTGTTTGTTTATTGAGTTGATATTGTAATCCCAAAAGAAAAAATGGCCTAGAAAAGTCATGGGCATAAAAATAGGGGTCATGGATGCCAAGTGCAGGGATCAGAAGGAGAGTCTATTCAAGTTTAAAGTAAGATAAAACAAACCAGTCTAGAGCATGAAAATGTGTGTGATTTGCTTGTGCCAAATTGTAAAACATGTCCCTTTTTTTGCCACAGGAAGAAGTGAGCAGCCATGATTTTTCGGCTACTGATGCGGAGATGCATGCCAGCCAGGAGGAAGGGGTCAGTGGCAGCCAGGAGGAGGAGGCCGGGCCCAGCACCAGTCAGCAGGGCCCCAGGCCCAGGGTCAGCACCACCAGGCAAGTCCCTCCCCCCCGGGTCAGGCAAGCAGGCCTAATGAGGCGCAGGAGGCAAGTGGAGGATGAGAGCCTCGAGATGATAAGGGAGGCTAGCGCCTTAATGAGGGCCCCCCTCAACCCCACTGAGGCCTACAGTGCCTACGTGGCACACGAAATGTCACAAGCGGGGGAGGCCGATCAGAGGCGTGCCAAGGACCTGTTTAACCAGGTCCTTTTATGGATGCACCAGGGCTGGCTGACCAATGACACTGAGCTGAGTGACCCGGCCCATCCTGCCCAACACCTGCTAACTCCTCCTGCTGCCACATCATCCCCACCTGCAAGGGGCCGTGGACGGGTCCGTGGAAGATCTGCTGCAATGCAGGCTGCAAGGAGGGTTACAAGGAACAGGAGAAGATGATTCCCGGCCTTCCATTTGATCCCCCAAAAACTTTGGTCTTTTTGGACTACCACAGCCTGAGCTCCATTGACTCACTTGCTGCTGCTCCTGGTTTTTGTTTTTGTGGTTGTTCTTTTTAGTTCTCGGTATGTGGTCCTCAAGGTTTGCCATTTTCTCCTTGACTATGTTGCCTGTGCAGTCTGGAACACAAGTCTGCATGTATGTTGCTATCTCATCAAGTGCTGCCGTTCTAGGTAATTTATTTTTGTTTATGGCCAAAATAAAGGGTTATTTGATTTACTGAAATACCTTGTCTATTGTGTTTTAATACTGTGGTGATTAGGCATGAAACATTTTAGCAAATACAGTAATATGTGTCATTTAGAAAGGACACCAACTCCTTAGGGGGGGGGGGGTACATTTGGCGTACCAACTTGGTAAAACAAAAAAGGAAAAACACACGCCAAAATAAAATGGTGACATAACTTGACAAAAAAAAAAAAATGTGCAAGAAAAAACAATGGTGACATAAATTGCACAAAAAAAAAAAAGGCAAGAAAAAACAATGGTGACATAACTTGACAAAAAAAAACAAAAAAAATGTGCAAGAAAAAACAATGGTGACATAAATTGCACAAAAAAAAAAGGCAAGAAAAAACAATGGTGACATAACTTGACAAAAAAAAAAAAAAAATGTGCAAGAAAAAACAATGGTGACATAACTTGACAAAAAAAAAAAAAAATGTGCAAGAAAAAACAATGGTGACATAAATTGCACAAACAAACAAAAAAAAATGTGCAAGAAAAAACAATGGTGACATACAGTAGGTGAACGCGATATTGTGTCAATCTCGCTCCCTTTCTCGGCGAGATTGAGCACCTACGAGCCCCATCGCGGGAGCCAGCGCCGAGCTGGCTTGCCGCGATGGAGACAGAGCCGCCATAGAAGCGACGGGAGATCCGACTTGGATTCCCGCCAATTCTACACGTGTGCGGCGTTTGTTATGAATCCTGAGGGGGAAGTCCCCGCCGGATTTTAAATAAAAATCCGGCATGGGTTCCCCCCTCAGGAGCATACCGGGCCCTTAGGTCTGTTATGGGTTGTAAGGAGAGCCCCCCTACGCCGAAAAAAATGGCGTAGGGGGTCCCCCTACAATCCATACCAGACCCGTATCCAAAGCACGCTACCCGGCCGGCCAGAAAGGGAGTGGGGACGAGCGAGCGCCCCCCCCCCCCTCCTGAGCCGTACCAGGCTGCATGCCCTCAACATGGGGGGGTTGGGTGCTCTGGGGCAGGGGGGCGCACTGCGGCCCCCCCACCTCAGAGCACCCTGTCTCCATGTTGATGAGGACAGGGCCCCTTCCCGACAACCCTGGCCGTTGGTTGTCGGGGGATGCGGGCGGGAGGCTTATCGGAATCTGGGAGCCCCCTTTAATAAGGGGGCCCCCAGATACCGGCCCCCCACCCTAAGTGAATGGATATGGGGTACATCGTACCCCTAACCATTCACCTGTAGGAAAAATGGCAAAGTTAATAAACACACCACACAAGGGTTTTTAAAATAATTTATTTTTCTGCTCCGGAGGCTCCCCCTGTCTTCTTTATTAGCTCTGTTTACCAGGGGGGGCTTCTTCTTTGACATCTTCGGGTGGGTGGGGGCCGCCGTCTGGTTCTCTTCCACCGCCGGGGGGGGTCGCTTTTAAAAAAGCCCCCACCCCCCGGCGGGTTTCCTCCGGCGTCTTCGGCAGGGGGGATTCTTCTTCCGCTATCCCGACGGGTCTTCTCCGCTATCCGGGGGGTCTTCTCAACTCTCCGGGGGTCTCCTTCTATGTTCGCCGCTCTCCGCTGTTGACTCGGCGCACCCCGGTTCTTCCTCTCGCTGTCCGGTGCCTTCTTCCGTGCTGTACGTCTTCTTCTCCTTCCGTGCTGTGAGTTCTTCTTCTGTGCTGTGACGTCATGTTCTTCACTTCTCTTCTTCTCCCGATGTTGACACGTCGCCTTTCCTCGCTGCAATGACAAGTGCGTGGCTAGCATCGGATTTATATAGACCTCACAATCCCATCATGCTCTGGTACCTACCCATGTGATACCTACCCACGTGGGTAGGTATCACATGGGTAGGTACAGAGCATGATGGGACTGTGAGGCCTATATAGGTCCGATGCAAGCCACGCACTTGTCATTGCAGCGAGGAAAGGTGACGTGTCAACATCAGGAGAAGGAGAGAAGTGAAGAACATGACGTCACAGCACGGAAGAAGAACTCACAGCACGGAAGGAGAAGACGTACAGCACGGAAGAAGGCACCGGACAGCGAGAGGAAGAACCGGGGTGCGCCGAGTCAACAGCGGAGAGCGGCGAACATAGAAGGAGACCCCCGGAGAGTTGAGAAGACCCCCCGGATAGCGGAGAAGACCCGTCGGGATAGCGGAAGAAGAAGCCCCCCCCCGCCGAAGACGCCGGAGGAAACCCGCCGGGGGGTGGGGGCTTTTTTAAAAGCGACCCCCCCCGGCGGTGGAAGAGAACCAGACGGCGGCCCCCACCCACCCGAAGACGTCAAAGAAGAAGCCCCCCCTGGTAAACAGAGCTAATAAAGAAGACAGGGGGAGCCTCCGGAGCAGAAAAATAAATTATTTTAAAAACCCTTGTGTGGTGTGTTTATTAACTTTGCCATTTTTCCTACAGGTGAATGGTTAGGGGTACGATGTACCCCATATCCATTCACTTAGGGTGGGGGGCCGGAATCTGGGGGCCCCCTTATTAAAGGGGGCTCCCAGATTCCGATAAGCCTCCCGCCCGCATACCCCGACAACCAACGGCCAGGGTTGTCGGGAAGGGGCCCTGTCCTCATCAACATGGGGACAGGGTGCTCTGAGGTGGGGGGGCCGCAGTGCGCCCCCCTGCCCCAGAGCACCCAACCCCCCCATGTTGAGGGCATGCAGCCTGGTACGGCTCAGGAGGGGGGGGGCGCTCGCTCGTCCCCACTCCCTTCCTGGCCGGCCAGGTAGCGTGCTTTGGATACGGGTCTGGTATGTATTGTAGGGGGACCTCCTACGCCGTTTTTTTTCGGCGTAGGGGGGCTCTCCTTACAACCCATAACAGACCTAAGGGCCCGGTATGCTCCTGAGGGGGGAACCCATGCCGGATTTTTATTTAAAATCCGGCGGGGACTTCCCCCTCAGGATTCATAACAAACGCCGCACACGTGTAGAATTGGCGGGAATCCAAGTCAGATCTCCCGTCGCTTCTATGACGCGCTTGCTGGGATGTGTTGTCACTATTCCAGTGAGTGCGAGATGTCGGCGAGATCTCGGCACCATGTCGCCGAGAATCAGCGCGATGCTGTCGTGCTAAAAACACAATATCACAAACACCTACTGTAAATTGCACAAAAAAGAAAAAAAAAGAAACAATATTAAATAAAAATAAAAAAACAGAAACATTGACATGTGGAGGACAAAAAGAAAGTTCCAACATCTGGATAGATAGCATCAGCAAGAGAACGGGTTTATTCTAGCAAGAGAACGCCAAAAAAACAAGAGGCAATAAACGACACACTAGATTTTTAAAAGGACGAATGTGCCATATCACAAACAAACGAGAGTTTTACCTGAACGAGTGCTCCCATCCCCTTATTTTGTCTGAGCATGCGCGGGGTTTTTATCCGCGGATATTGTGTACTAACCAACGGATCTGTCCGTCGGATAGATTCGCAGCGGATAGATTTGTTTAGCATGTCAGCAAATATTCGATCTGCTGAAAAACAAGTCGACGGATAAATATCCGCGGAAACAGATCCGCTGGAGTGTACACACCATAGGATCTATCCGCTGAAACCCATTCGCTGGGATTTTTCAGCGGATGGATTCTATCGTGTGTACGGGGCCATAGAGTTGAAGTAAGAGCTCTGTGCAGGAAACTCAAGTTCCACAACACCAATCCTGGTGCCAACCTCCTAGATTTGGGCTTTAACAGACCTTATTTCTTAAAATGTATACTAAACCCTGACTCCAAAGCCCTGTACACATGGCCCAGATTCTCGTCAGGAAAAAAAACATAGTTTTTCCTGACGAGATTCCAGGCAAGATTCTCTTTCCAGCCGAGTGTACACACGTACGATTCAAAAGAACCGCCGTTCTTTTGAATGGCACGAACGCGGTGACGTCATTGACTACGACGAGCTTGCGCTTGTCACATTTGATGCCGTAGCCGCCATCTTGCTTCACCCTACCTATACCTTGGAAGCTACCGTGCATGAGTCAAAGTAATTTCGAGCATGCGCAGGTTTCCATGGAGACAGGTAAGTATACATACGCTCGGGTTTCTCGGCAGGAATACACTGCCGAGAATCGCAACAAGAAAATAGAGAGCAGGTTCTCTATTTTGCTCGTCTAGATTCTGGTCAGTTTTCTTGACGAGAAACCTCAAAGCCTCGTACACACGCACGGTGTACTCGGTAAGAAAGCTCTGCCAGCAGTTTTCTTGCCGTTTCTTGCTGAAAAAAACATGCATGTGTACGGGGCTTAACCCTAACCAAACTTAACACCTAAATAAAGCCCTTATTCCAAATGATTACCTTACTGCATCTATCTGCTTTATTTAAGTTGCCCCATTTAGCTTGCTTCATTTAACTACTTAAGGACCGCCGCACGACTATATATGTCCTTAATTTGAAGAGGGATATCTTGGTAATGGCAGCAGCTGCTGCCACAACCAAGGTATCCATCTCTTCAGGCGGCGGTCCTGTAAACGATAAAGGTGGTCTCTGCGGCAGATTCACTGTTATCAGCGGCGATAGAGGGCCAATCCTCCCACCGCTCTCCTGCACCCTCCGCCACTTACCGGAGTCGTCGTCAAAGATCGGGTCCTTTCTCGTGCTGGGTATGGATACGAGTGAGGGCAAGATGGCCCCCACCCATCTCTATACCATAGCAGGGTGGAAGTGACATCAAAACATCACTTCCGCCCATACGTTTTTTTTTTATTGCATTTTAGTTTAAATATGAGATCTTAGGTCTTTTTGACACCAGATCTCATATTTAAGAAGACATGTCATTCTTTTTTCTATTGCAAGGGATGTTTACATTCCTTGTAATAGGAATAAAAGTGACCCATTTTTTTAAACTGTGTAAAAATAAAAAAAATCTAGTAAAAAAAAAATAATGTTTTTAAAGTGCCCGTCCCGACAAGCTCACGTGAAGAAGCGAATGCATACGTGAGTAGTGCCTGCATATGAAAACGGTGTTCAAACCACACATGTGAGGTATCACCACAATCGTATGTCCTGAGCCTCACATAGGATCAATCCATAACCCAGCTTGCATCTGAATTGCTGATAATGTACCGGCTCTTCCTAGGTGCTGAGCCACCGCATAATTTCCCAGTGCCAAAAGGGTCCACCACACCGATGATACCACTAGAGGATCCAGGTTGCATGTTTCAAGGGAATCTTCCACTTCTTCAGCTGCCCTTTACTAGGCTAGCTTGCCCAGGGCCGATCCGCCCTATAGGCTTACTATGCAAGCCGCTTAGGACCCCACAAAGCTGCGAAGGGCCCCCCAAATTACTTGAGGCCTCGCCTGGTGAGAAGTCATTTTTGCCCCCTCACCCCGCTTCTCAACTCGCTGGCTGCATGGGAGAAGAGGTAAGAAGTCAGCACCCCCTGCTTCTCAATTTAATGTAAGATGTCATTTCCGACAGCATAACACCCCCTACCCCCGCTTCTCAACTTTCTTTAATGTGACATGTCACTGTCGTCAGCGCCCCCGCTTCTCATTTTTAATGTGCCATGTCCTTTTGTTAAGGGCCCCAGGGAGGTCAGGATCGGCACTGAGCTTGCCCCATAGCTGTGCCAACCTTCTGCAAATAAAAATCATCCAAGAAGTTAAAATAATTGTGACTGAGGATGGAATTCACAGCTTCAACCAAAAATGAGGCCTACTGGCTATTTAATTATCTTTTTTATGGGTGTGTCTTTGTCTAGTATTTACTTTTTGTACTCGCTACACAGAATATACACTATATCCTTTTTATTTATAGTAATGTGTCTCTGTTGGGTTTTTATGATACTTCTGCCCCTCCCTGCTTCCTGTTGCAGGGTTTATCTTCTGAGCAGGTAGCCCAGCATAGGTCAGCTGAAGAAAAGGAAGATTTTCCTTGAAATACATCCTGTTGCAACCTGGATCCTCTGGTGGCGTCATCGTTGTGGTGGACCTTTTTTGGCACTCAGACGTTGGGCAGCAGCTCAGAGCATAGGAAGAACAATCTCGGCAATCGGGAGAGTTCTGGAGTGATCCCCAGTGCACAGACAACAGATCACAGCTTTTGCCCTTAATTGCTTGTGATACATCTACCTTTGTGAGCAGGATCTTTTTACATTGTTTTAATAAAGGCATACATTAACCACTTGCCGACCGCCGCACGCCTATTTACGTCGACAGAATGGCACGGGCAAGCAGATTGGCATTCAGGTACGTCCATTTTAATCTGCCACCCAGTGGGTGTGCGCCCGCCGCGTGCCTCGTGAGTTCGGCTGCAGATGTTGATGTCCCGCGATTGCGGTCGGCAAGAGCAGAACGGGGAAATGCCTTTGAAAACAAGGCATTCCCCTATTCTGCCTAGTGACACTGTCACTAATGACCATTCCCCGTGATCGGGAACGGTCATCAATGATGTGTCACGTGTATCCACGCCCCCTAACAGTAAGAATCACTTCCTAGGGAACATTTAACCCCTGCAGTGCCACCTAGCGATTAACCCCTTCACTGCCAGAGTAATTTTTACAGTAATTAGTGCATTATTATAGCACTGTTCACTGTATAAATGACAATGGTCCCAAAATGGTTTCAAAAGTGTCCGATGTGTCCGCCATAATGTCGCAGTCATGATAAAAATCACTGATCGCCGCCATAACTAGTAAAAAAAAATATTAATAAAAATGACATAAAACTATCCCATATTTTATAGAAGCTATAACTTTTGCGCAAACCAATCCATAAACGCTTATTGCGATTTTTTTTACCAAAAATATGTTAAAGAATACATATCGGCCTAAACTGTGTAAAAAATTATAATTTAGATATTTTTTGGGGATATTTATTAAAGCAAAAACTATTTTTTTTCAAAATTGTTGCTCTTTTTTCGTTTATAGCGCAAAAAATAAAAATCGCAGAGGTGATCAAATGCCACCAAAAGAAAGCTCTATTTGTGGGAAAAAAAGGACGTCAATTTTGTTTGGGAGCCACGTCGCACGACCACGCAATTGTCAGTTAAAGCGACGCAGTGCCAAATCACAAAAAGTGGCCCGGTCTTTAACCACCGAAATGGTCCGGGGCATGAAGCGGTTAAAATACTACACCAGAGCAGTGGCACTGTCTGTCCCTTCCTCCTCTTTTGTCTTCACACAGCCTCCTCCATGATTGACAGCAGCACTGATTTCATGTCTAGTCCAGGGCTACCCGCTCATTATTCTTTGTTTTTTACGTTGTATCCAAATTGTTTTTTTTTTTTTGGGATACTTTGTTTCTTTTTTTCTTTTTCTAGTAAAACACAAATGGGCAGATCCACAAAGATCTGCACCGGCGCAGCATATCTAAGATACGCTACGCCGCCGTAACTTACTTGGCTTTGGTTTGAATCCACAACGAATTTGCGCCGTAAGTTACGGCGGCGTAGTGTATCACTTGCGGCGTAAGGGCGTGTAATTCAAATGCGGCGGGTAGGGGGAGTGTTTCATTTAAATGAAGCGCGTCCCCGCGCCGAACGAACTGCGCATGCCCTAAAATTTCTCGCCGTGCATTGCGCTAAATGACGTCGCAAGGACGTCATTGGTTTTGACGTGAACTTAAATGGCGTCCAGCCCCATTCACGGACGACTTACGCAAACGACGTAACATTTTCAAAATTAGACGCGGGAACGACGGCCATACTTAACATTGAGTACGCCACCATATAGCAGCTTTAACTATACGCCGGAAAAAGCCGAACGGAAACAACGTAAAAAAAATGCGACGGCCGCTCGTACGTTCGTGGATCGTCGGAAATAGCTAATTTGCATACTCGGCGCGGATTACGACGGGAACGCCACCTAGCGGACGCCGAAAAATTGCATCTAAGATCCGAAGGCGTACGAAGACGTACGCCTCTCGGATCTAGCCGAGATGCCATCGTATCTTGTTTTGAGGATTCAAAACAAAGATACGACGCGGGAATTTTGAAATTACGCCGGCGTATCACCAGATACGCCGGCGTAATTTCTTTGTGGATCTAGCCCAAACAGTACATTGCTCAATTTATCCTGCATTGGTGAGAGTCAAGCGCTGTGCACCGATTGTGTTGGTCACGGCTCACAAGTAGGGATGAGCCGAACACCCCCCGTTCGGTTCGCACCAGAACCTGCGAACAGACCAAAAGTTTGTGTGAACTTTAGAACCCTGTTAAAGTCTATGGGACTCAAACGTTTGAAATCTAAAGTGCTAATTTTAAAGGTTAATATGCAAGTTATTGTCCTAAAAAGGGTCCTGCCCCAGGGGACATGTATCAATGCAAAACACAGTTTTAAAAACAACACTTTTTTTGGGAGCAGTGATTTTATTAATGCGTGAAGTGAAACAATAAAAGTGAAATATTCCTTTAAATTTCATACCTGGGGGTGGGGGGTTAGTATGCCGGTAAAGCAGCGCTTGTTTGCCATGCTTAGAACTGTCACTGCACAAAATTTCATTTCTGAAGAAAAAAAATCATTTAAAATCACTTGCGGCTATAATGAATTGTCGGCTCCCGGCAATAAAGAGAAAAATCTATTATAAAAAAAAAGTGCGTTGGGGTCCCCCCAAATTCAATACCGTTGGGAAAGTCCTTTATTAAAAAAAAAAAAAAAAAAATAAAAAAAAAAAAAAGATTCCAGCGGTGGTAAGCCACTCTCGGTCTCCGGTCTTTTTATGAATGACTTTTCTCTGTATTGCCGGAAGCCGACAATTCATTATAGCCGCAAGTGATTTTAAATGACTTTTTTTCCTGCAGAAATGACATTTTGTGCAGGGACAGTTCTTTTTTTTTTTTTTTTAAACACTTCAGACTCCAACCTCATAGAGTGTGCATTTATACGCTCATGTTCTGCTTGCCAGCCCTTCGCGTCTCTATTTTGGTTTTGCATCATTAGTGTTACTTTTTCTTGTTTTGTTTTCCTCTTTCTGTGTTTTTTTTTTTTATTATTATTATTTTATATTATGTATTTTTTTTTTTTGTTATTTTTAAAATTTACAAATTGTATCCCTCTTTCCCATACCCCATCCCCTTATCTCACCATAAGTAATCTCTTATGCCACAGGTTCTCTCTACTTTTCTCTTTAGATAGCCTTTAAATCTCTTCCCTTAGATTTTCAGCGTAGCTCCAAGATTTCTTAAAAGCCCTCCAATTGTCCCATTTCTTGACTTGTGCCATGTTATTACCCTCCATACCCTCTCTCAGTTCTTCCATTCTATAGGTCTCTTCCACCGAGTCGATCTATTCCCAGGTTGAGGGGCATTCCACCTCTTGCCATTTCCTTGGTATTAACCTCTTAGCTGCATTAAGTAAATGCGGTACTAGGGTTTTTCTGTAATTTTTAATACCTTCCTCTCCCCCGTGGAAAAGAACAACCCATTGGTCTTTCTTAATTTTTCCCTTTGTAATCTCTTCAATACATCCCAGAATTTTTTCCCAAAACTTCTTAACTTTAGGACACCCCCACCATAAGTGGGCCATATTTCCCGGTAGTCCACAGCCCCTCCAGCAGTCTCCTGTTAGCTCATTGTTAAATTTAGATAGTTTGTCCGGTGTCATATACCATCCAGTTATGCATTTATAACTCATTTCCACAGTGTGACTGTCTACTGCGGAGGTGTGTGTCAGAATCAACATTTTCTCTATTGTGGCCCTATCCCGTTGTGTCCCAAGTTCCCTTTCCCATTTTTTAACAAATGGAGGTATCTTCCGCTCGTCCATTTTCAGTAGGATCTTATATAGCTTTGAGATAGATCCTTTGGATTTCTCTGTGGTACATCATTTTTCCAGTTCCGACAACTGGTCTCCTGACCTCAACGGATGTGGTAGTTTTTGAATAAAATGGTCTAGCTGCTGATACCTCCATTCGTTGATATCCATAAGATTTTTATTTTATTTTAACTCCTGTAGTGTTACTAAGGGCCCTTCCTTAATTAATTCTCTTAATTGAACAGTGTCCTTTTTTATCCAATTTCCCCCTACCTGTGCTTTACCTGGTGCGAAGTAATCGTTATTTGTTAATGCTAAAAAAGGTGAATTATATTCCTTCTCGATTTTTTTATAAACAGTGTCCCAAATCTTAAGTGCATTTTTTGTTATCTCGTGTGTATTCATATCCAGTGTCCTAAATTGGGGAGTGCAGGGACAGTTCTAAGCACGGGAAACAAGCGCTGCTTTACAGGCATTCTATACACCCCCCAGGTACGAAATTTTTAATATTTCACTTTTATTGTTTCACTTTAAGCATTAATAAAATCACTGCCCCCGAAAAAAAATCAGTTTTTTAAAACTTTTTTTTTGCATTGATACATGTCCCCTGGGGCAGGACCCAGGTCCCCAAACACTTTTTATGACAATAACTTGCATATAAGCCTTTAAAACTAGCACTTTAGATTTCTCCCATAGACTTTTACAGGGTGTTCCGCGGCTTTTCGAATTTGCCACGAACACCCCAAATTGTTCGCTGTTCACCGAACAGGCGGACAGGCAATGTTCAAGTCGAACATGAGTTTGACTCGAACTCGAAGCTCATCCCTACTCACAAGTAGTGGTAAAACAATATGAATACAGGGATAACCGTAACACTGACATACATATGTTAACACACGAGAGAACACTCTTGTCTATTCTTGAAATATTGAAGACGTGCTTGAAGGGGTTGTAAAGGTACAATTTTTTTTCCTAAAAAGCTTCCTTTTCCTTAGTGCAGTCCTCCTTCACTTACCTCATCCTTCCATTTTGCTTTTAAATGTCATTATTTCTTCGGAGAAATCATCACTTCCTGTTCTTCTGTCTGTAACTACACACAGTAATACAAGGCTTTCTCCCTGGTGTGGAGTGTCATGCTCGCCCCCTCCCTTGGATACGCTTACACCCATGTTACATGCTCATATCCTACTGCACTAAGGTGAGAGTTTTGGGAGACTAGTTATGGATACCTCTCTATCTGTACTGTGATTCACTTACAGCATTCTTTTGAAGATTATGCATTGGTGCCCAACATCAGTTTCCTCAGTTATAGGACATTTTCTCCTCATTTAGGATATTGTTTATCTCCTATCCATTCATTGGTTCTCCTGAGTTGTTCACAGTTTTTGCATATATATATTGATGTATATATTGTTTCACTAGTCGTTTCACTTTCTGTTATGGTACATTTTATCACCAGATATTATTTATGTACTAGTTGTTGCTAGTTTGGAAGGTTATTGTGTATTTTACTTTAACCACTTAACGCCCGCCGCACGCCTATTTATGTCCACAGAATGGCACGTACAGGCAGATGGGCGTATATATACGTCCTTGCCTTCTAGCGGGTCGGGGGTCCGATCGGGACCCCCTCCGCTGCGTGCGGCGGGCGGCTTACCTCGGGGAGCGATCTGGGACGACGGCGCGGCTATTCGTTTATAGCCGCTCCATCGCGATCGCTCCCCGGAGCTGAAGAACGGGGAGAGCCGTATGTAAACACGGCTTCCCCGTGCTTCACTGTGGCGGTGCATCGATCGAGTGATCCCTTTTATAGGGAGACTCGATCGATGACATAACTGCGACGGAGAAAAAAAACACGCATGCTCAGAATCAAGTCGACGAATGCTCGGAAGCATTAAACTTCATTTTTCTCTGCTCGTCGTAGTGTTGTACGTCACCGCATTCTTGATGGTCGGAATTTGGTGTGTCCGTGTGTATGCAAGACAGCTTGAACGAAATTCCGTCGGAAAAATCCGTCTGAGTTTATCCCGACGGAAAATCCGATCGTGTGTACAAGGCATAAGATTTGTATGAATATTAAAACTGCATATTCTTTATTATCAGGCTATGTGTGGAAGGAACCAGACATGGATAACCGTCTTAACACTTGTTGGGTTTGGTGATCTCTTCCAAATGAAATATTTGTTTTTTGCTTTTTTTCTATCGCTCTACATCATCGCCCTCATCGGCAACTCCCTGATTATTGGTTTAACTGTTATCACTACAAAGCTCCATTCTCCCTTGTACTTTTTTCTTTGCAATCTTTCTTTATGTGAAATCTTTTTCTCAAATTTTATCTTTCCCCACATCCTGTACTTGGTATGGGGAAATGGAGGCTCTGTATCACTATACTATGTTATTGGACATACTTATGTATGTACTTCAGCTGGGGTCACTGAGATTCTTCTCCTCACTATAATGGCAGTTGACAGGTATTTTGCCATTTGCAACCCTTTAAGGTACCCCACACTGATGAATTTAGGGACTTGTAGTTATCTAGTTTTCATGGCCTGGATATCAGGATTGTATAATACCATCCATATCAACTATTCAAATATACAGCTTAAAGATCTGCCCTTCGAAAACCATTGATGTGTTATTTTGCGAGCTTGTGTGTATTTTAGAGATGTCTTCAACAGATACCTATATAGTAAAAATGGAAATATTGGCCTTTGCAGCTGTTTTAGGATTGTTCCCTGTAATTTTGGTCATATTGAGTTACGTGTCCATATTTAGCACTATCCTAACCATTTCCTCCAAGGGTGGAAGGATTAAGACTTTTTCAACTTGTAGCGCCCATCTGACTTCTGTGTTTTTGTATTTTGGGGCAATATTTGTAATTTACATGGTCCCTTCTCTACTCTACTCCAAGAAAATGAAAAAAATTATCACACTGGTGTACACTGTGTTGATTCCTTTGCTTAATCCACTCATCTACAGCCTGAGGAATCAGGAAATGAAAGCCAGTTTGATGTCTTGTATTACTCGTTTCAAGTCTAACAACCATCCAGGGGCGTTGTTGTTTTAATGGGTCCCGGGCAACCAGCAGAACTCCATCCTCAGAACAAGATGCACCAACATTCACATTACACCATAAACTATCATTTTTTTTGGAAATCAACTTCACTAAAATCATTCAGCTCATTCCTACTGGAGAGATTCTGAACAGTTTGGACCCTTTTTTGACCATGTGAGAACAGAATATTTGGATATAATTATGTATTTAGAAAACTCTCCATACTCGTTTTTATATGAGGTATAAATGCAGTATCAATCTTTGATAGCAATTGCTTTATTTCAAATAACAATACACCGTTAATTTACGGTATCTCACAAAAGTGAGTACACCCCTCCCATTTTTGTAAATATTTTATTATATCTTTTCATGTGACAACACTGAAGAAATGACACTTTGCTACATTGTAAAAGTAGTGAGTGTACAGCTTGTATAACAGTGCACATTTGCTGTCCCCTCAAAATAACTCAACACGCAGACATTAACCACTTAAAGCGGTAGTTCACCCGAAAAAAACATTTAACATTAGATTGAGGCTCGTTTTGTCAAGGGGAATCAGTGTTTTTTTTTTTAAAATCAAAGCAGTACTTACCGTTTTAGAGATAGATCTCCGCCGCTTCCGGGTATGGTCTTCGGGACTGGGCATTCCTATTTGATTGACAGGCTTCCGACAGGCTTCCGACGGTCGCATATATCGCGTCACGAGTAGCCGGATAAAGCGTCGGTGCGGCTCTATACGGCGCCTGCGCACCGACGTTCGGCTACTTTCGGAAAATCGTGACGCGATGTATTCGACCGTCGAAAGCCTGTCGGAAGCCTGTCAAATAGGAACACCCAGTCCCGCAGCCCATAGCCGGAAGCGGCGGAGATGTATTTCTAAAATGGTAAGTACTGCTTCGATTGTAAAAAAAACACCCGATTCCCCTTGACAAAACGAGCATCAATCTAATGTTAAAAAAAAAAGTTTTTGGGTGAACCTCCACTTTAAGGATCGCCTCCTGCACATTTACGTCGGCAGAATGACACGGCTGGGCACCTGCACGTACAGGTACGTCCTGTGCTAGTGCCCAGCCGTGGGTCGCGGGTGCGCGACCCGGTCCGAAGCTCCATGATCGGGACCGCGGGACCCGTGGACCCGATTGCCGCTGGAGTCCCGCGATCGGTCCCCGGAGCTGAAGAACGGGGAGAGCTGTGTGTAAACACAGCTTCCCCGTTCTTCACTGTGGCGGCGTCATCAATCGTGTCATCCCTTTTATAGGGATACACAATCGATGACGTCACACCTAGAGCCACACCCCGCTACAGTTGTAAACACACATGAGGTCACACATAACCCCATCAGCGCCCCCTTGTGGTTAACTCCCAAACTGCAACTGTCATTTTCAGAGTAAACAATGCATTTTAAATTCCTTTTTTGCTGTGAAAATGACAATGGGACAAAAAATGTGTCAAAATTGTCCGAAGTGTCCGCCATAATGTCGCAGTCATGAAAAAAATTGCTGATCGCCGCCATTAGTAGTAAAAAAAAAAAAATTAATAAAAATGAAATAAAACTATCCCCCATTTTGTAAATGTTATACATTTTGTGTAAACCAACCGATAAACGCTTATTGTGATTTTTTTTACCAAAAATAGGTGGAAGAATACGTATCGGCCTAAAATGAGGGGGAAAAAAATGTTTTTTTATATATTTTTGGGGGATATTTATTATAGCAAAAAGTAAAAAATATTGATTTTTTTTCAAAATTGTCGCTCTATTTTTGTTTATAGAGCAAAAAAAAAAACCTGCAGAGGTGATCAAATACCACCAAAAGAAAGCTCTATTTGTGGGAAAAAAAGGACGCCAATTTTGTTTGGGAGCCACGTCGCACGACCACGCAATTGTCTGTTAAAGCAACGCAGTGCCGAATCGCAAAACCTGGCCAGGTCCTTTAGCTGCCCAAAGGTCCGGGTCTTAAGTTGTTAATGTCTAAACTGCTTGTAACAAAAGTGAGTACACCCCTAAGTGAAAATGTCAAAACTGAGCCCAAAGTGTCAATATTTTGTGTGGCCACCATTATTTTCCAGCACTGGCTTAACCCTCTTAGGCCTTGTACACATGATCAGTCCAAACTGATGAAAACGGACTGAAGTTCAGTTTCATCAGTCCAAACCTACCGTGTGTATGCCCCATCAGACTTTTGTCCTTCAGACCAAAGTTTTAGAACTTGCTTTAAAATCGGACTGATGGACGCCTGACCGATTGGTCAAAACCGATGGTTAGTACACAAAAGCATTGGTTCAAAACCCACGCATGCTCCGAATCAAGTTGACGCATGCTTGGAAGCATTGAACTTTGTTTTTTTCAGCACGTCGTTGTGTTTTACGTCACCGCATTCTGACCCGATCGGTTTTTGAACTGATGGTGTGTACGCACATCAGACCATAAGTCCATCAGACCATCAGTCCGTTTTCATCTGTTTGGACTGATCGTGTGTACAAGGCCTTAGGCATGGAGGTCACCAGAGCTTCACAAGTTGCCTCTGGAGTCCTTTTCCACTCCTCCATGATGACATCACGGAGCTGGTGGATGTTAGAGACCTTGCGCTCCTCCACCTTCCATTTGAGGATGCTCCACAAATGCTCAATAGGGTTTAGGTCTGGAAACATGGTTGGCCGGTCCATCACCTTTACCCTCAGCTTCTCTAGCAAGGCAGTGATCGTCTTGGGGGTGTGTTTGGGGTCTTTATCATGTTGGAATACTGCCCTGCGGCCCAGTCTCCGATGGGAGGGGATCATGCTCTGCTTCAGTACATGTTGGCATTCATGGTTCCCTCAATGAACTGTAGATCCCCAGTGTCAGCAGCACTTATGCAGCCCCAGACCATGACACTTCCACCACCATGCCTAACTGTAAGCAAGACACCCTTGTCTTTGTACTCTTTACCTGGTTGCCGCCACACACGTTTGACACCATCTGAACCAAATAAGTTTATCTTGGTCTCATCAGACCACAGCACATGGTTCCAGTAATCCATGTCCTTAGTCTGCTTGTCTTCAGCAAACTGTTTGTGGGCTTTCTTGTGCAATATCTTTAGAAGAGGATTGGGCCCAATTTGGATTTTTTTTTACTTATGGGGTGTACTCACTTTTGTTGCCAGCGGTTTATACATTAACCACTTGACCACTGGGCACTTAAACCCCCTTCCTGACCAGACCAATTTTCAGCTTTCAGTGCTCTCACAATTTGAATGACAATTACTCAGTCATACAACATTTTACCCATTTGAAATTTTTGTCCTTTTTTTCACACAAATAGAGCTTTCTTTTGGTGGTATTTGATCACCTCTGGGTTTTTTATTTTTTGCGCTATAAAAGAAAAAAGACTGAAAATTCTGTAAAAAAAAAAAAAAACTGTTTCTGTCATATTAGCGGGTTATTTCTCACACACAGCATATGCATACCACAAATTACACCACAAAACACATTCTGCTATTCCTCCCGAGTATGACGATGCCACATGTGTGCGACTTTTACACAGCGTGGCCACATACAGAGGCCCAACATGCAGGGAGCACCTTCACATGTGTGAGACTTTTACACAGTGTGGCCACATACAGAGGCCCAACATGCAGGGAGCACCATCAGGCGTTCTGGAGCACCCAGACCAATTCTGACATTTCTCTCCTACATGGAAAAATCATCATTTATTTGCTAGAAAATTACATAGAAACCCAAAACATTATATATGCTTTTTTAGCAAAGACCCTAGAGAATACAATGGCGGCTATTACAACTTTTTATCTCTCATGGTATTTTCGCAGACATTTTTTGAACGCGTGTTTTTAAAAAAAAAAAAAACTTTTTTGTGCTTAAAAAAAAAAAAAAACAGTAAAGTTAGCCCAATTTTTTTTCATAATGTGAAAGATGAAGTTACGCCGAGTAAATAGATACCCAACATGTCACACTTCAAAATTGCGCACACTCATGGAATGGCGCCAAACTTCGCTACTTAAAAATCCCCATAGGCGACGCTTTAATTACTTTTATTGGTTACATGTTTTTAGTTACAGAGGAGGTCTAGGGTTAAAATGATTGCTCTCGCTCTAACGTTCGCAGAGATACCTCACATGTGTGGTTTGAACACCGTTTTCATATGTGGGCCGTACTTACGTATGCGTTCGCTTCTGCATGCGAGCACACGGGGACAGGGGTGCTTAAAAAAAAAAAAAAAAACATTGTTCATTTTACTTTATTTACTTGATTTTGACACTTTTTTCCCCAAAAATACATGTTTTTATCACTTTTATTCCTATTATAAGGAATGTAAACATCCCTTGTAATAGGAATATAGCATGACAGGTCCTCTTTACAGTGAGATACGGGGTCAATAAGACCCCACATCTCACCTCTAGGCTGGGAAGACTGCAGAGTATCGCACAGGGTATTGGGGTATTGCAGAGTATCGCGCAGGGTATTGCAGAGTATTGGGGTATTGCAGATTATCGCGCAGGGTATTGCAGAGTATTGGGGTATTGCAGAGTATTGGGGTATTGCAGAGTATGGGGGTATTGCAGAGTATCGCGCAGGGTATTGCAGAGTATTGGGGTATTGCAGGGTATTGGGGTATTGCAGAGTATCGCACAGGGTATTGGGGTATTGCAGAGTATTGCGCAGGGTATTGCAGAGTATTGGGGTATTGCAGATTATCGCGCAGGGTATTGGGGGATTGCAGAGTATTGCACAGGGTATTGCAGAGTATTGGGGTATTGCAGAGTATTGCGCAGGGTATTGGGGTATTGCAGAGTATCGCGCAGAGTATTGGGGTATTGCAGAGTATTGCGCAGGGTATTGCAGAGTATTGGGGTATTGCAGAGTATTGCGCAGGGTATTGCAGAATATTGGGGTATTGCAGAGTATTGCGCAGGGTATTGCAGAGTATTGGGGTATTGCAGAGTATTGCGCAGGGTATTGCAGAGTATTGGGGTATTGCAGAGTATTGCGCAGGGTATTGCAGAATATTGGGGTATTGCAGAGTATTGCGCAGGGTATTGCAGATTATTGGGGTATTGCAGAGTATTGCGCAGGGTATTGCAGAGTATTGGGGTATTGCAGAGTATTGCGCAGGATATTGCAGAATATTGGGGTATTGCAGAGTATTGCGCAGGGTATTGCAGATTATTGGGGTATTGCAGAGTATTGTGCAGGGTATTGCAGATTATTGGGGTATTGCAGAGTATTGCGCAGGGTTTTGCAGATTATAGGGGTATTGCAGAGTATTGCGCAGGGTATTGCAGATTATTGGGGTATTGCAGAGTATTGCACAGGGATAGCTGAGCTGGGATGGATGGATGACTGGATCTGTGACTGCATTTGTCACAGATCCAGCCCTCACTGCTGCTGCTGACACCCGCTCCCCCCCTCTCCTCTCACACTGTACCGATCGGTACAGAGAGGAGAAGGAGGAACCGGCGTCATCAAATGACGCCGGTTTGTTTACAAGGGATCGCTCCGTCATTTGACGGAGCGATCACGTGGTAAACGGCCGCTATCAGCGGCAATTTACCGCGATCCGTGATGCGCCCGGTCTTCTAGACCCGGCGCTCACGGATGATTCCAGGGGGAGCGCGAGTGGAGGATTCTGGGAGGACGTCCCAGGGACGTCCTGTCACAGTTACTCGACCGCGCTGTAGCAGTAAAATGCCTATGGCGCGGTCGGCAAGTGGTTAATGACTGTGTGTTGAGTTATTTTGAGGGGACAAGCAAATTTTCACTGTTTTACAAGCTGTACACCAGATCACTATTACTGGGCTTAGGACAATATTTTAAACGTTTACCTTTACATCACTTTTTGTGCCTGCATGATAATCAACCTCCAGCTAACTGTGCACAGCTTCCAAAAAAATTCATGTCAGGGATTGCGCACTTTTAGGTAGATTCAGGTACATTGGATTAAAGTTATGGCGGCGTAGCTTAGCGTGTTTAGGCTACGCCGCCGTAAGTTAGCTAGGCTAGTAATGATTCTCAATATACTTGCCTGCTAATATACGGCGGCGTAGCCTAAAGTGGGCGGGCGTAAGGGCGCCTAATTCAAATGTGTTGGAGGGGGGTGTGTTTTATGGTAATGAGGCTTGACCTCACGTTTTTGAAGTTTTTTTTTTACTGCGCATGCGTCGGGCGACTACATTTCCCAGTGTGCATTGCGGCTAAGTACGCCGCATGGGCCTATTGATTTTGACGTGGACGTAAATGACGTAAATCCCGATTCATGGACGACTTACGCAAACGACGTAAAAAATTTGAATTTCGATGCGGAAACGGCGGCCATACTTGACATTACTATTCCACTAGGGCTGAGCTCTAACTTTATGTGGCCTATCTCTTACGTAAACGGCGTAATAGTACTGCGTCGGCCGGGCGTACGTTCGTGAATCGGCGTATCTCCTCATTTACATATTCTACGCCGACCGCAATGGAAGCGCCACCTAGCGGCCATCCAAAATATTGCAATCTAAGATAGGACGGCGCAAGCCGTCCTATCTTAGATATGTTTAAGCGTATCTCTGATTGAGAATACACTTAAACATAAGTCGGCGCAGATTCTGAGTTAGGTCGGCTTATCTACTGATAAGCCGGCCTAACTCTTTCTGAATCTACCTATTTAAGCATAATTTCTGCACAATGTATTTCATTCTTCAGGGCTATATGTCCCATCATGCCTAACACTTGCACCCAAGCGTGACCATCATTTGCCATCTGAGGAGCTTGCGTACACTGGCAAGACCAAAGAGGGAACTCAATGTAGACCCATCTCAGCTCCTCCTACAAGGAAGGACAATGGCTAGAGAAGGGCATAGGGGCAGGTCTTCAGTGTTTTTTTTGCTCTTTCACTGCCTATATTTGTTGTCCTATTTTACTGTCTCTTAATTTCCAGAAGTACAATGGTTAACAACGGTGTTAATTTTGGCAACAAATTTTGATTTTGTTTTAGTCCATTTTAGTTTTAGTCCCATTTTAGTCATCTGCAATTGTTTTTGTTTTAGTCAAGTAAAATGTCCTACAGTTTAGTCGACTAAAATCGAATGGGTGTAGTTAAGTTGTAATGCATTATTTAAGCATTTCTCTACATATTCCAAACTCATTTTATACTGCTGGAGTGAAAAACCATATATGTTATTATTTATGGTATTAAGGTTTGCACATGCACTACAGAGACACATTTAGTCATTATATAAGGTCTTTAAGGTAAACCAAGTTTCATTACATGAATATTGATTTTTTGACAGAAGTGGAAGCCTTCATACTTTTTTTATGTAGCGCTCACCCCCGAAGGAGCCGCTGATTGTTGTTGGGATCGGCGTACTAAGTTACCTCAGTGTTGTCTAGGGGTGTAATAGAGTAGTGAGCGAATGTCCAGTACATGAAGAAGGGTTTTCAAATGCTTTATTTCAGGCCCAACATAGCCAACATCAACATGCAGTAGGAAGGAAAGGTTGATGAAGCGATAGAGAACTTGCGGTATCAGGCCTGGATATAGAAAGAGCAATCCTGCTCTCAGCTGCACAATAATGATAGGCCTATTACTTAAATGAGCTAAATGGACGAGTTGAGCGAATCCTCCCAGTAAATTGAAAGTAGGTCACCGGATGACAGCAAGAGTACCTGTCAGCAATCCGGTCACCAGATCCCCGATGGTTCGTTCAAGCTCTGTTGGACAACCTGCCTCCTGGTTCTCCTCAAGCCGACCCCCCAATCGAGTGGCACCCAGCCTGGGATCTTCTCAGTAATTTGGGGGACCCAGTAAGTCACTGGGGCCCCTCTCAGCAATTTGGAGCTCCATGTAGCATACGACCCCGGCCTGGAAGGACATCACCGGGGTCCGTTGAATGCGCGCACCCTGAAGGTGGATGCCGCACCTGGAACCCGCGGGAAGAACCAAGATGGCGTCTGTCACAGATATACCCCTTCCCAGCATGCCCCACGAGGGAGAACTCCTCTAATTGGCTGCTGGGGAAGAGTTGCCCTGCCAGAACCCCTCTAGCGCCATCTGTCACCCAGGGGTGGAAACAACACCCCTGGAGCGCAGACTGACCCACAGGACAGTTCTGAAATTACAGCAGACCATAATTTAACAAATTGTGAATGGGAGCAAAATAACTCTCCCATTCCCCACTAACTTTAGTGTAGTGCCCATACTGAAAGTAAGGGGATGCTACACTTACAAAAGGGCTCCAGAACTGGACACATTATTCTAAATGAGGTCTCACTATACATCCTTCCTCCTGCTGTTGATCCCTCTAGTGATATAAACATCTATATAGAGGAATCAGGACCTCCTTCCTCCAGCTGGTGATCCCTCTAGTGATATAAAGATCTATATAGAGGAATTTAGGACCTCCTTCCTCTTAATGGTGATCCCTCTTGTGATATAAAGATCTATATAGAGGAATCAGGACCTCCTTCCTCCTGCTGGTGACCCCTCTAGATCTATATAGAGGAATCAGGACCTCCTTCCCCCAGCTGGTGATCCTTCTAGTGATAACTAAGGATGAACCAAACCCCCCCCCCCCCCCCCCCCGGTTCGGTTCACACCAGAACTTGTGAACAGGCACAAAATTTGTTAGAACACACGAACACCGTTTAAGTCTATGGGACACGAACATGAAAAACAGAAAGTGCTCATTTTAAAGGCTTATATGCATGTTATTGTCATAAATAGTGTTTGGGGACCCGGGTCCCGCCCCAGGGGACATGTATCAATGCAAAAAAATATTTTAAAACTGCAGTTTTTTCAGGAGCAGTGATTTTAATAATGCTTAAAGTGAAACAATAAAATTGAAATATTCCTTTAAATATCGTGCCTGGGGTGTCTATAGTATGCCTGTAAATGGCACATTTTCCCTGTGTTTAGAACAGTCCTGCAACAAAATTACATTTCTAAAAGGAAAAAAAGTCAAACTGATCATGGCTGTAATGAATTGTCTGGTCTCGACAATACATACAAAACGGCATGGGTTCCCCTTCCCCAGTCCATTACCTGGCTCTTTGGGTCTGGGCAGGAAGGGTAACCCCGAACCAAAATAAAAAAAATTGCGTGGGGGTCCCCCCAAATTCCATACCAGGCCCTTCAGGTCTGGTATGGATATTAACCACTTGCTTACTGGGCACATATACCCCCTTTCTGCCCAGGCGAAATTTCAGCTTTCGGCACTGTCATGCTTTAAAATACAATTGCGCAGTCGTGCAACGTGGCTCCCAAACAAAATTGACGTCCTTTTTTTCTCATAAATAGAGCTTTCTTTTGGTGGTATTTGATCACCTGTGCAGTTTTTATTTTTTGCGCTATAAACAAAAATAGAGCGACAATTTTGAAAATAAAAACAATATTTTTTACTTTTTGCTATAATAAATATCCCATTTAAAAAAAAAAAATATATATATTTTTTTCAGTTTAGTCCGATACGGATTCTTCTACATATTTTTGGTAAAAAAATCGCAATAAGCGTATAGTGATTGGTTTGCGCAAACGTTATAACGCCTACAAAATAGGGGATAGGATTATTACTTTTTTTTTTACTAGTAATGGCGGTGATCTGCGATTTTTGACATGACTACGATATTACGACGGACACATAGGACACTTTTGACTTATTTTTGGGACCATTCACATTTATACAGCGAACAGTGCTATAAAAATGCACTGATTACTGTATAAATGTGACTGGCAGGGAAGGGGTTAACACTAGGGGGTGATCAAGGGGTTAAATATGTTCCCTACTAGGTGATTCTTACTGTGGGGGGAATGAACTGACTGGGGGAGGTGGCCGATGGTTGTTCCTATGTACAAGGGACATACCATTGGTCTCCTCTCCCTAACAGAACGTGGATCTCTGTGTTTACACACAGAGATCCACGTCCCTGTCTCTGTGACTGCCGATCGCGGGTGCCTGGTGAACATCGCGACTGCCAGGCACGCGCATCGGCTCTTGTGTGACGTGGCGGCCAGAGGCCAAATATTGACGGCCTCCCGGCAGATTAGAGCCACCTTGCGGCCGTAAATAATCGGCCGCCGGAAGGTTAGTGGTAAAGGGGAACCCCGCGCCAATTTTTTTTTTAATGGCATAGAGGGTCCCCCTTAAAATCCAGACCCTTATCTGAGCATGCAACCTGGCAGGCCGCAGGCAAACAGGGGGGACGAGAGAGCGTCCCCCCCTCCTGAATCGTACCAGGCCACATGCCCTCAACATGGAGTGGATGTGCACTGATGAGTGTTGCATTGATACATGTCCCCGGGGGGCAGGACCCAGGTCCCCAAACACTTTTTATGACAATACCATGCATATAAGCCTTTAAAATTAGCACTTTTGATTTTTCACGTTAATCACCCATATACTTTTAAACGGTGTTCTGCGGCTTTCGAATTTGTTCGCTAATATTCACTATTCAGCGAACACCCGATGTTCGAGTCGAACTTACGTTAGGGCTCATCGCTAGATCTATATAGAGGAAACAGGACCTCCTTTCTCCTGCTGGTGACCCCTCTCACCACTTTGGCTCTGAATAAGAGGGTCCTCTCTTGTAACATGTAAGTCAGTTGCGATGCCATTTGGTCCCCCCCCCACTATCTGGTCCAGGTTGCAGGTGTCTAGAGGCACGGTTCCATTTGCTGATGTACTGATAAGCCTATTTTATCATGTTAGTTTGTGAGTATGACTATTGCTGTTGTAGCTTTTTAATAAAAATGTATCTTTGGTAATGCACAAGGTTGGTGCGCCCTCCTTTTCTCCTTATATATTTTAGACCCCTCTAGTGATGCATCCTAGAATTTTATTGCATTTCCCACTGCCTGACCACACTCATTTTGCAATAATTTGAAATAAGTACCCCCAAATCTTTTTCCTCTGTAGTGCTGGCTAATACTGTACCCCCAACATTGTACTCTCTCAGGGGATTATTTTTTCCTAGGTGCATTAGTTTACATTTAGGAATATTGAACTGCAGTTTCCACAGCTTTGACCAATCTTAAAGCAATGTCAAATCATGTTCCATGTTACAGACACCTCCATCAACCCTATATTTAAATATGAGATGTATTAAATTGGTACTTTGACCTGCCGAGAAGGTTATACCCAAATCCTGTTCCCATTTTCGTAAAAAAAGGCAACTGGTAATTTTCCATTGGTTTGACCAATAATGCATACATCTGAGGCCCCGTACAGACGACCGAACATGTCTGCTGAAACAGGTCCGCGGACCAGTTTCAGCAGACATGTTCAGTCGTCTGTACAGCCGAGCGGACAGGATTCCAGCGTACATTTGCCCACCGGGCCTTTTTCCAGCGGGCAAATATTTCCAAACTTGTTTAGAAACAGCCCGCTGGAATCCTGTCCGTCGGACATGTTCGGTCGTCTGTACAGACCTACCGTACATGTCCGAGCGGCCGACATCCCTCGCATGCGTCGAATGACTTCGACGCATGCGTGGAAGCATTGAACTGGCAGGGCCGGGTCGCCGCATATCGAGTACGTGCGGATTTCTGTATGATGGTGTGTACAGCCATTATACAGAAATCCCCGGGCAGACATGTACGCTGAAAACGGTTTCATCGTACATGTTTGCCCGTGTGTACAAGGCATTAGAGAGCGTATGCAAAAGTAGTCCTTTTTCTGTAAATACTTCTCAAATGGCAGCAGGCTGTGGTTTCAGGAGGATTCAGGAGGACCCATAGTATGTAGGAAATGTCTCAATTGTATCACCTGCCAAAAGTCTAATTGAAAAAAAACATTTCTGTCTGTCAGTTCCTGAACTGTAGGCCAACATCCTGCTCTTAAAAAAATGCGAGGCCTGATAGAATCCCTGCTTTATCAATATGTCAAAGGATCCTTTCAATAGACCTACAATGAATTGTGGGTTCCCCAGGACAGGGACCAGGGGTGAATCCCTTAAGGATAGCTTACCTTGGCAAAAAGATTATTGCATATGCGTAATGTTGGTCATATGGTTGGGTGTGACTTGGTCATGGATGGGAGATCACTGAGGCACAATTGGGGCCCTCTACAGTCACTCCATACTCTGTGCTTGTTCTAATCTTGCCCAGATTTTTAAATCCCCATGTCAGCACCAGTCGATCATTCGACTTACTAGGGCTACCTGATAATATTTGTACATATCGAGGATTGCTAGCCCCCCGTATTGTTTTGACAATGTCAAGAGTGTCCTAATCCTTGGGTGTCTATGTGCCCAAATACATTTTGTGAATAGTGTGTGGATATTTCTAAATAATATCCTGTTGATAACAATGGGTATAGCTTGAAAAAGATGTAAGAACTTTGGTAAGATGTTCATTTTTATTATATTGCTCCTTCCAAACCAAGAATTAAGTCCCTTATGCCATCCTTCCAGCAGATCTCACACCATACATAATAATGGCAAAAAGTTAAGCACATATATACGTGATGGGTCTGCAGGAATGGAGGTCCCCAAATACCTTAGGGACTAGTCCATCCATTTAAATTTGTGGTTTAACTTCATTAATTTTACAGTTTCACTCGGAACCGCTACCACCAAAGCTTCAGATTTAGAAAAATGTATTTTAAAGAAAGATAATGCACTGTATAGCTCTATTCCCCTGAAGAGATTCGGGAGAGAAATCATTGGATTGGTCATTGAGTAAAGCATAACACCTGCATATGCTGACACTTTGTATTGTGTTCCTTCCACTATTATCCTCTAAATATACACATTCAGCCGGACTCTACACAGAAATCGCTCGAGAGACAGGGCAAACAATAAAGAAGACAGTGGGCATCCCTGCCTTGTCCCATTTGTGATCGCGAAGGAAGGAGATGAAGCTCTGTTTACATTGACTTGGGCTGTAGACCCATTATAAATACTTGCGATCCATTTGAGCATTTTTTCTCCTAATCCTATATGCCCTAGAACAGCAAACATGAACCCCCAGCCAACCCGATCAAAAGCCTTCTCTGCGTCAGATCCAAGGAACACACATGGGATCTTGGTTCGAGTTGGCTATATACACCAAATTCAAGGCTTTGATAGTATTGTCTCTGGCTTCTCTTGTCTGGACAAACCCCACTTGGTCCTGATGGATCAAGGTTGGCAGTTGTTGTTGTAACCTTAAATCTATGATCTTACTGAAAATTTTCAGGTCAACATTTAATAAAGATATTGGCCTAAAAATTCCACATTGCTTAGGATATTTGCCTTCTTTTGGTATCACTGAAATCATGGCTCTAAATGGAAGGTAGTTGTATCTCCCAGTCCATTCAGTATCTTAACTAGATACGCCCCCCCAAAATGGATAATAGGAGCTTATAGTACAGAACTGTGAAACCATCTGGCCCTGGTGCCTTTCCCCTTTTTGCTGTTCTTATTACAGTTTGAAGTTCTTCTAGTGTAATTGGTGATTCCAACTCCTCCTGTGTGATAGTTTTCAGACTCAGCATTCCACATGATGCCAAATAATCCCTCATCACTGATTGGTCTGGTACGTCCAAATTCAAATTACAAGGTGAGGAGTAGAAATCACCAAACACCTCAGCGATTTGTTTAGGTACCGTATTTATCGGCGTATAATGCGCACTTTTTTCCCCTTAAAATCAGGGGGAAATCGTGGGTGAGTGTTATACGCCGATACCCGCTGTTTCTCTGCTTGCCGCAGCCTAGAGCCGAGCCGAGTGTACTGCGCACTCGGCTAGGCTCGGCCACACTCGGCTCCGCCCGCCGCAGCCTAGGGCTAAGCCGAGCCGAGTGTACTGCACACTCGGCTCCGCCCGCAGCCACGCCAGAAGAGCCGAGAGAAGCCGAGACAAGCCGAGAGGAGCCGAACACACAGGAAATCTGGCTCCTCTCGGCGCCAAATCCAAAAACGAACACCGGACATGGACGGAGACGGACACCGGGATGGAGGCCGCAGACGGACACGCTGGACGGAGACGGACACGATGGATACGCTGGACGGAGATGGACACCGGGATGAAGGCCGCAGACAGACACCTCCAAAGCCGCAGACGGACCCCGGGCAAGGCCGCAGACAGATGCCGGACAAGGCCGCTGATGGATGCAGGGCAAAAATGTAAGTTTTCTTTTTTTTTTTTTTTTTACCTCTCTATACTTGGGGTGCGCATAATACGCCGGGGCGCGCTATACCCCGATAAATACGGTAATTTAATTTCTTCTCCCTTGGTACAGTATTTAAAATTTAAGGAACTCCATACTATTTTATATACATTTCCTTTCTTTAATTTTGCAAACCTCTAAAAATATTTTTAGTTTAAAAAAAAAAATTTTCTTTTTTTTAGTCAGGTGATTATAATTTATTTTATATTAACATGCCATATAGGGCACTGCACCATTTTGTTTGGAGTTCTATAACTGTACTATTCTGTAGCACAGGGGTCTCAAACTGGTGGCCCTCCAGCTGTTGCAAAACTACAAGTCCCATGAGGCATTTCAAGGCTGACAGTTACAAGAATGACTCCCACAGGCAGAGGCATGATGGGACTTGTATTTTCATAAGTGCCACGGGAGTAGAGTCTTGTGTGTTTTTCAAAATTTTCTCTATCCCTAAAAAGCCCACCATCAAAAGATTTATTGAATACAGGTCCATTGCCCTAAAGTTAGTAATCATAAAGTCCTTTGAGAGACTAGTGTTAAGCCACCTGAAGGACATCATAGACCTCCTAATAGACCCTGTATAGTTCACCTATAGAATAAACAGGTCAATGTAATGCAGCCCGACCTGTCCCATGTAATGCAGCCTGACATGTCCCATGTAATGCAGCCTTACCTGTGCCTGGCGAGGACGTCATCACATCTGCCTGTCACTCAGATAGAAGACAGAGCAGCCCAAGCAGCTGCGATGGTCGTACTCCATTCGGCCACTCGGGCTGCTCTGTCTTTTGTGAGTGACAGGCTCAGCCGGGAGATTGCCCAGTACTCACGGGAGGGGGCCGGCCTGGTATTGTGACATGGCAGCAGGGGTGGCGGTGACAGGGGTGGGGGCCTGGTCAGTTATAAGAATGACTCCCACAGGCAGAAGCATGATGGGACTTGTATTTTCATAGGTGCCACGGGAGTAGAGTCTTGTGTGTTTTTCACAATTGTCTTTTGGGGTCTTCAAACTCTTCCTGAAGCTTAACAAATTGGTGGTGTTTTTTAGAACCAATGGTGAATCATTCTATACCTTACCCCCCTGCACCGAAAAAGCATGTCCTCCTCAGTTTCCTCACCCTAGGGACAATGACATTTGTTTGTCCTGCTGAACGTAGTGCTCTACTAGGAGCATATCATGTGAATTTTTTCCGGAGGTACTCTGGTCCACCTCCATTGACTATCCGATGCATAAAACAGCCAATCTTAAACAGAACCCGCTCACGGACAGGCAACCAATGCAAGGTATTCAAAATTGGGGTGATATGTTCTCTCCTACCAAAACCCGTAAGTAACCTTGCTGCTTAAAGTGAAACAATAAAAATTAAATATTCTTGTGTGTTTTTCAAAAATTTCTCTATCCCTAAAAAGCCCACCATCAAAAGATTTATTGAATACAGGTCCATTGCCCTAAAGTTAGTAATCATAAAGTCCTTTGAGAGACTAGTGTTAAGCCACCTAAAGGGAATCATAGACTTCCTAATAGACCCTGTATAGTTCACCTATAAAGTGAAACAATAAAAATTAAATATTCCTTTAAATTTCATGCCTGGGGGGTGTCTATAGTATGCCTGTAAAGTGGCACATTTTTCCCATGTTTAGAACAGTCCCGCAGCAAAATGACATTTTTAAAGGAAAAAAAGCAATTTAAAACTGATTGCCGCTGTAATGAATTGTCGGGTCTCGGCAATACAGATACAACTCATTGAAAAAAATGGCATGAGTTCCCCCCCAGTCCATTACCAGTTCCCTAAGGCCCCGTACACACGAGAGGATCTATCCGCTGGAATTTATCCGTGGACCGGTTTCAGCGGATAGATCCGCTGGTGTGTACGACCCAGCGGATATTTATCAGGGCGATGGATTTCCAGCGGATCAAAATTTCTTAACATGCTAAGAAATCGATCCGCTGGAATCCAGTCCAGCGGATTGATCCGCTGGTCTGTACAGACTCAGCGGATCGATCCGTCCGATTCCCTCCCTCGCATGCGTTGTAATGATGCGACGCATGCGTGGAAGTCCTTATATTTCAGCGTCGCGCACGTCGCCGCGTCATCATCGCGGCGACGGCGCGACACGTCACCGCGGAGGGAATTCCGCGGGGATTTTGATCTGATGGATAGTACAACCATCAGATCAAAATCCCCCAGAGGATTTATCCGCGGAAACGGTCCGGAGGATCATTTCCGCGGATAAATCCTCTCGTGTGTACTAGGCCTAAGGGGAACCCCAGACCCCCAAAAAAAGACATGGGGGTCCCCCAGGCCCTATATACTCTGAACAGCAGTATATATACTATACGGAAAAAAGGTTGCCGCTCCAATGCCCCAACTCTCCGTCCACATACTACACCCACCCTCCGTCCACATACTACTATGCTACAGACCACCCGGACCAAAGACGCATCTCCTCACACCCTTCACCGAATTCTTCTCGACGTACACCCTGAAAACCAAAAACCTGCTGTTACTTGGGGATTTCAACCTCTGGGCTAACTCAACCCAGGATCCCATCGCTACAGCCTGCATCGACCAACTCAAAGAACTTGGTCTGCAGCAACTGATAAAGACGTCAACACATGTGTCAGGTCACATTTTGGACCTCATCTTCAAACAAAACATGAATATCAACACTCTGGACAACAGAACTTTACCTTGGATGGACCACCACGCCATCAAATTTATATTAACCATCGACACCATCCTTCAAAAACCCAGGCTCCCAACAACAATACACTGGACAAGATCGCAGAAGAAACTACACTCTGAGCTCTTCAAAACCACACTAGCGACCAAAATAGAAGTACCAAATCTGAACCACTCAACGGATCAAACACTCAACGCCTTAAACAAAGCATTACTGCAAACAGCCGACACAGTCGCTCCAAAACGCAGAGCTCTCAGCCCGAAAAACAACTCGGGCTGGTTTAACGACACTCTCACTCTACTGAAACAGGATCGCAGAAGAGCTGAAGGAGCCTGGAGGAGGAACCCATCAATAGAAACCCACACAAAGTACAAAACCCTCACCAAGATTTACCACAAAGCGATCTTTAAAGCCAAAAAAGAACACTTCGCAAACACCATCTCAAAAGCCCTAAACCGTCCACGGGAACTTTTTAAACTAGTCGCTAAGACTATGAACCCCTCCTGCTTGGAGCCCCCTGCAAGTGAGACACAAGAATTCTGTAATGAATTATCTGACCTTTTTATCGACAAAATCGAAAAGATTCGGACTACAGTACAACAGAAAAAAAAACATTAACCCCACTCAGACACAGCAAGAAGAAGCAATCAACATAAATAGTCCACGATTGACGAATTTCGAGCTGGTCCCAATTACCATCGATACCACAAAAAACATCATCGGAAGCCTTCGAGACAACACATCACCAAACTACATCATCCCTACAAAACTCTTGAAAGAATGCACGGACATCCTGGCACCCATCATAACGCACATCATAAACCAATCGTTCAGGGAAGGGAGTGTTCCGAGCACCCTCAAGCAAGGCATAATAAAACCCCTCCTAAAGAAACCCAACCTCGATCCCAAAGACCCAAACCATCGCAGACCGGTAACAAGCCTGAACACCATCTCCAAGATCATGGAGAAAGCAGTAGTACAACAGCTTCAGTCCCATCTGGACGACCACAAACTCCTAGATCCCCTACAATCAGGTTTTCGCCCAGGCCATGGCACAGAAACGGCTCTCCTCAAGATATGGGACGACGCTCTCGAAGCAGCAGATGACGGAGAATCCTGTCTCCTAGTGCTGCTGGACCTTAGTGCAGCCTTCGACACGGTAGACCACAACATATTGCTCACGCGACTCAAAGAAGTAGCAGGAGTCTCTGACTCGGCCCTACCGTGGTTTGCATCTTTCCTAGAAAATCGCACTCAGACCGTGAAACTTGGAGGTTTTACATCAGAAACACGGACCATTACATGCGGAGTTCCTCAAGGATCACCCCTCTCACCTGTACTCTTCAACATCTACATCCGCCCGCTCCTCAAAATCATCAGCAAACAGGACCTGCGCTACCACTCCTATGCGGATGACACGCAGCTGTACCTTCGAATCACCAACAAAAAAGACCAATTTCATGAACTAGGAAAGTGCCTTACACTGATCGACAATTGGATGACTGAAAGCTCCCTCAAACTCAACGGATCCAAAACAGAGCTACTCACCCTTCACGCAAATAGGAAATCCATTTCCAGGACCACATGGACACCACCCACCATCCTCGGACAAACCATCGCGCCAAGCAATAAAGTCAAAAGTCTCGGAGTCATCTTTGACGCAGACATGACGATGGATGCACAAATAGGATCAGTCGCCAGCGGCTCTCATCATCTGCTCCGCATGCTACGTAGACTCATCCCCTTCATCCCGGAAGAGGACACAGCAGTAGTGGTTGGAACAATCATCAACTCACGACTCGACTACGCAAATTCCCTCTACTTAGGACTACCGAAATACCAGATTACACGTCTACAAGTCGTTCAGAACACGGCAGCCAGACTGGTAACTGGTAAAAAGCCGTGGGAACCAATCTCCCCGGCCTTGAGGTCCCTCCACTGGCTGCCCGTACAGGACCGCCTCACCCACAAATGTATACAGGGTAAAGCTCCTCAATACTTAAGCGAGAAAATAAAACCCTACGTCACCCAGCGCGTGCTCCGATCAACCAACCAAAACCTTCTCCAAATCCCCAAATCTCGCTACAAATCTAAGGGAGAACGTAGATTCTCGGTCCAAGGACCACGGCTCTGGAATGCTCTACCCACGACTATCCGCTTGGAAGAAAACCATCGGGTTTTTAGGAAAAAAATGAAGACCCACCTCTTCTGAAGACCTGTACAACTCTGGATGCCAGCGCCTTGAGGCGATTAAGTTCGCATTTGTTTGCGCTATATAAGTTTCTCACTCACTCACTCACTCACTCACTCACTCACCCTGATTGAACTCACAGGTGCTAGCTCTGCACAAGCTTTAAACGCATTAGCTGTTTTCTCCTGTTTTTCTTACACATGAATTGATTGTATTGGATTTTACTTTTATCTTATCAATAAAGATGTCGTCTACGGTGTGCGGCCGCCCAGGATTTTTTCTTCTATATATACTATACAGCCTGCCCTATATACACTGCAGAAAACTGAGCCTTAGGTTTTGGTGGTACCAGAACACTGTAACCCCTCACATATACTCTTGTTGAGCGCAGGAACGGGCCCTGCTGTGAAAAATTACATCAAAAATTGTAATTACATGACTCTGTTAAACGGGGCAGAAAAATTGTGCCTTTGGTGGTGGTGGTAGCGCCACAACACTATAAACTCTCACAGTTACTCTTCATTAGACATGTGCATTCGTTTTCGTTAGAATGCATTTTCGTCCGAAAATCTGTTTTTTCTTTTTATCGTTTTAACAAACGATAACGAAAGTGCAAGAAACGAAAACCGAAAGATCTGACATAAAAAATGCTTTATTTTCGTTTTCGTTGTGGTAAAAATTTGATATAGAGAGATTCGACATTATAGGGAAAAGATTCGACATCATAGAGAAAAGATTCGACATTATAGAGAAAAGATTCGACACTATAGAAATAATAGATTCGACATTACAGAGAATAGATTTCAATTTATAAAAAAATAGATTCGACATTATAGAGAATAGATTCAACATTATTACTAGTCATATAACATTAGAATTCTTGTAGGCGGAATATTCAAACGGAAATGTACGATTCGATGTAAAGATTTGGCGTTCCGTCGAATATTTTTTTGACCATTAGACAGAAACCAACAAAGATTCGACGTTCCGGCGAATATTCTTTTGACCATTTGACAGAAATCAAGTATTATTGGATTTTCGGACGAAAGCTATTCCCCAACGAAAAACAAAATAAATCAAAACGATTTTCGGGAGTAACTAAATAAATGTATTTTCCAAACGAAAACGAAAAAACGAAATGAAATATTCCAGTCTGGACATGTCTACTCTTTATGGGCAAAGGAATGGGCCCTGGTGTGAAATATTAGATCAAGAATTGTAATTACATGCCCCTGTTAAACAGGGGCAGAAAAATTGTGCCTTTGGTGGTGGTGGTGGTTTTGGCACAACACTGTAACCCGTAACAGATACACTTGTTGAGCTCAGGAACAGGCCCTGCTGTGAAATAATAGATCAAACATTTTAATTGCATGCCCCTGCTAAACAAGGGCAGAAACAATTGGGCCTTTTGTGGTGCCAAAACACTATAACCCCTCACAGATAATCTTGTTGAGTGCAGGAATGGGCCCTGTTGTGAAATATTAGATCAAAAATTGTAATTACATGCCCCTGTTAAACAGGGGCAGACAAATTGGACCTTAGACAGTGGTGGTGGTGGTGCCTTAAACCAAAAATATTCTTAGAAGCTAGCATCTTCAAGATTGAGGAGGAATAGTATAGTCACTTAGCATAATAGGATAGTCACTCAGCATAGGCAGTCTTCAAGGGATCCCACATCCATAGAAAATTAGATTGGTTACATCAGCATCAGGTGCTTGGTAGCTGCTGATTCAAGTCTGATTTATTTTTATGAATGTGAGCCTATCAATGGAGTCTGTGGACAGGTGCACTCTGTGATCCATTACAAACCCTCCAGCAGCACTGAATGTACGTTCAGAAAGAACACTGAATGCAGGACAGGCCAGTAGCTCAATTGCCACCTTCTCCACCGCTCTTTCTCTGACTGAACGAAGCCTCAGCAACACATTGTCCAGCACCAGGAAATTGTAACATCCTAGGATCTGGAAATGCATTACACAAACTTTTCTTCAAGGCCTTCTGAAGATGTCTCATCCTCTGTTCCCTCTGCGAAGGCAGGATGAGTTCTACAACCTTACCCTTGTAACGTGGATCAAGAAGGGTTGCCAGCCAGTAATGATCCCTCTCATTGATACCACGAATCCTATGGTCCTTTCGCAGGCTTTGCAGAATCAGAGAGGCCATGCAGCGTAATTTTGCAGAGACATTCGAACACTGCCCGGCCGCCGTCTGAATGTGCATGTCACGGACTATCACGGAACAGGATGAGGGGGATCGTTACTCAGGTACACGGCAAAGTGATTCTGCAATGGGCACGGTGAGGTCTGGCAGCAATGGGCACAGTGAGGTCTGGCTGAAATGGGCACTGTGAGGTCTGGCTGAAATGGGTACAGTGAAGTCTGGCTGCAATGGGAACATTGAGGTCTGGCTGCAATGGCACGGTGAGGTCTGGCTGCAATGGGCACAGTGAGGTCTGGCTTCAATTGGGACACAGTGAGGTCTGGTTGCAATGGGCACGGTGAGGTCTGGCTGCAATGGGCACGGTGAGGTCTGGCAGCAATGTGCACAGTGAGGACTGGCTGCAATGGGCACAGTGAGGTCTGGCTGCAATGGGCACAGTGAGGTCTGGCTGCAATTGGCACAGTGAGGACTGGCTGCAATGGGCACGGTGAGGTCTAGCTGCAATGGGCACGGTGAGGTCTGGCTGCAATGGGCACAGTGAGGCGTGCAAATGGGCATTGCTGATCCTCTTTTCCACTTACAGTGGCTGTTGCATTCTCACCCTAGGCTTATACTCGAGTCAATACGTTTTCCCATTCTTTTGTGGTAAAATTAGGTGCCTCGGCTTATACTCGGGTCAGCTTATACTCGAGTATATACGGTAGCTATAAAAAGGTAATGTACATAGGTACGTTTGTTACAGACAGAACAAGCATTCCAAAGGACACATCAGAAGGGGAGGCTGGTGTTGGGAACAAGAGGAATATAATGGATTGCAGCTCCTGCCAGATGATATGTCGGGTGTTCTGGTCAAAGTTAAATGATAGAGGCCCATGATTTTGGGATATAGCTATAGAAGTTAAAAGAACCAGAAGGGTGAGAGTATATTTGTTAGATTACAGCTTGCATACCTTTAACATTTAATAATGATGTAAATGCATCTTTAAAAAGTTGTTGACAATTCTATCTATGACTTGTTTCAAATCCTTATTTCTCAGGCTGTATATAATTGGATTTATCATTGGCGTTGCCGTAGTGTACAGTAATGATATGAATTTAGTAATGTTCAATAATTGCCCTCTCCTAGGTATCAAATAAACAAAAATTAAGGTTCCATAAAACATGGAAACAACAATCAAGTGGGAGCTGCATGTTGAGAAAACCTTCTGTCTTCCTGTAATAGAGGGGATTTTAAAAATGGTGACTATAATATAAACATATGACACAATGATGAAAATAACTGGGGCGCAAGCAAAAACGACATTTATCAATGTTGATTCTAGTTGAACAATGGTTGTATCAGAGCAGGAAAGTTTTAGAATTGGGCCAAGATCACAGAAAAAATGATCAATAACATTAGGACTACAAAACTGTAGCTTCGATATCTCTATAGTATAAATCAATCCAGAAAGAAAGCTTAAAATCCAACTTGTTAGAATTGTTATCCAGCAAAATTGAGTACTCATTAATAAAGTATAATGCAATGGTTTACAGATGGCCACATATCTGTCATAAGACATCACCGTCAGCAGAAGACACTCTGAGGTTTCTGACACAGCAAAGAAATAAAACTGTATGATACAATTAGAAATTGACATGGTGGCAGAATCTTTCTCCAACATAGAATGAAGCATATATGGAAAAACATCAGTTGTCAATAAAATATCCATTACAGAGAGCTGAGAGAGGAAGAAGTACATGGGAGAATGGAGGGTTTTGCTGTAGGACACCAATGTGATGATCAGGAGATTCCCACATATTGTCACACAATACATCAGAAGAAATAAAAAGAATAAAACAAATGTTAGAGCTTGTGGAGTCTGAAACCCTAAGAGCTGGATCACTGTAATTATGGTCTTATTTTTCTCATCCATTTTCACAACATAGGACATTTTATTTATTTTTTTGTCCTTTCCGGCACTACAAGGGTTTGAGCTGAAATGTAATGGGGGGTGTAAGGAAAAAATGAGTTGGTGAACAAAAAAAGCAAACTAAGAAAGGGAAGACAGAAGGAATAACTACCGTATTTATCGGCGTATAACACGCACTCTAACTTTAAGAGGGAAGTTTCAGGAAAAAACGTTCCACAGCCCCCTGCGTATAACACGCAGGCACTGTTTACCCTCTATTTTCAGGGTAAAAAGGTGAGTGTTATACGCCAATAAATACAGTACAGTAATACTAAATAAATATAAAAAAATAAACAACCATTTTCAGCAGCATTAGCAATAAATGCAATCCAAAATTACAAATTAACCAAGCAAAATACAGAACGTAAAATACAGTCAAGTGGTAAATGAATGGAGCACAGTAATAAAAGAAAATTAATATTTGATTAGATTGAAAAAAATTGTTACATCAGACTGATTGTTGATAAAAAAGCAAAAAGGAAAGTAGGTTAAGATTTGCTAGGAAAAATATCATACTGCTCTTTGGTAGCAAAAATCGGCAAAATATCTTTCAACGTATAGATTAAAAAATGAGGATGATTGAATGTTACCGGTGTAAAACCTTCAATAGCAAAAATATCTTCATAAATGTATAAAAATCTTAATTGGTTTATTTAGATAAAAATATTAATAATAGCAACATTCAGCATGGCCTGCAAATGTTGTGTGACCATAGAGCACTGTGGCTTTTATAGGTAAGAAACATAAATCTTAAGAGCTATGGGGAGTATGAAATATGTATTGATATTGTCATGGGGTCTATAATAATTGACATATGGAGAAATAATTTTTAGATGTTTTTACTGTCAGGGGATGACTTCTTTACTATTTATTAGTGCACGGAGAAGAAAATGTATTGACTTCTATTTCCTTTTTTTTTTACATTTCAAATATTATTTCAGAATGTATACATTCTGGATAACTCTGTCCCATTTTGCACTTGTATTTATTTTGTAAAAGGGTCCAGATGTAAAATTTTATTAAAGTGTATTTCGGGGGAAAAATATGTACTAGATCTCTGCAATACATGCACATATCCCACGTTTTATCCCTTTAAAGAACCTGCAAGTATAGAACTTATAGGGCCAGATCCACGTATATCGGCGCATATATATGCCGGCGTAGCACATCTCATTTCCGCTACGCCGGCTCAACTTAGAGAGGCAAGTACCGTATCCTCAGAGTATTTGCGTCCAACGTTGCGCCGGCGCGACGTCAATTCCTAGGCGTAAGACAGCGTAATTCAAAGTAGGAAGGAAGTGGGCGTGTTCCATTGAAATGAGCCGTGACCCCATGCAAATGAAGGGCCAAACGAACGGCGCATGCGCCGTGACGCTGACATTGTTCCGCGCCTCTCTGCGCATGCTCAGAACTAGGCCCGGCGTAATCAGTGAGATACGCCCAGGGCATAAATACAGCCAGACATGCGCCCGTCGAGTGCAAAAGTACATCCGCTTGTTTCCCCCCCTGAAGCAAGGTACTTTTGCTGGTTTCTTTGCTGCTGTTTTTTTTTGAGCCATGTCTGCTCCAGCTGCTGAGAAGAGGAGGAAGTTGAATTATTCCCCACAGGAGAAGGCGGTGATTATCAGGGCCATGGGCCAGTTTGATATCTTTCTCCATAGTGCAGAGAGTGCCAACACCACCAAGGCCAGGAGGACGGAGATCCTGTCGCAGATTGCGGCAGATGTGAATGCTTTGGGCAACGAGGTCAGGACCCCAAATGACATTCTTAAAAAAATCAATGATTTGCGTCGCCTGGTGAAAGGTAAGCTGGCCAAGATGAGGACTCATGCCAGGGGCACTGGAGGGGGACCAGCAACTACCCTGATGTTGACTCCTGAGGAGCAGGTGGTTGCCCAGTGCCTCCACAGGCATCAAGTGGAGGGAGTTGAGGGCTATGACTCCATTGAGGATGCCTTGAGGACAGTGTGTTTTATCTCCTATCTGGTGTGTAGCATGTGTGGGGGTGGAAGGGAACATGTGACAAGTGTGTGGATCCTCCAACATGTGAATGTTTTGTGTCATCCACAGATGTGCAGGAGGGTGCTATATGCCATCAGATGCTGGTGGCTCTACAACACCATCCCCCGGACATCAGTCTGAGTCAGACCCCCTGGCAAGCCAGGAGTCATCAGTGGAGGGGAGTGGCCACACCTCTACTCAGGAGGTGGTTGAGGAGAAGAAGGTGACCAGTGGTAACGAGGTCCGCCTCTATTTGGAGGAGTCTCCCCCTGTGGCTGGGACCAGTCAGCCCTCCATCAGGGGTAGCCCCTCCGGGTCCTCCCCCAACAGGGCTTCCTCCTTAAGGGTCTCCCCTTCTCCACAGCCCCAAGCCTCTTCTGGCCACAGGAAGGCAACCAGAAAGACTAGGGGGGTCTCTGATGTTCTCCCAGAACACCTAAGGAGGGACCAGGCCCGCCAGACCCGCCATCTGAGTGAGGTTGCCATGCATGTGGAAGGCATGGCAGACAGCATGGCCTCCTTTCCCACTATGTCAGAAGCTGTGCAGGACGTTGGTGCAAATTCTGCAGCTGTGGTCACCTGCCTGGGGGATCTGCAGGCCACCACAGCAGGCCTTGTGGATGAGGTCCATGCCCTGACAGAGGCTGTCAGGGAGAGTACAGCTGCCATCCAGGAGGAGGTGAGGCAGTCCAGGCTGCTGCAGGCCGAAACCATTGCGGTCCTCACCCGCATCGCCCTGGCGTTGGAGGCCAGGCCGCCAGCCGTGGAGAGACCAGGGGATGCTCCTCCTCCTCCTGATTTCCCCCCCATGAGTCTCCCATGAGGAGCCGGGCCGTGGCCGTGGCCGTGGCAGGCGTGGGGCACGTCAGCGTCGCTGATGGTTTTATAATTTTTTTTTAAGTTTAAAGATTTTTATTGAAAGTTCTTCCAATAACAAAATGAAAATGGACAATGGTACATGAAAGTGATGTGTCAAGTCCATCCAACATAACAGAGCCGGGAGAATATATTCCATAAACAAGTTATCCTAGCAAATTAAATCCTCCAGACCAAGCAAACAGTAGTGGTAAAACCAATTGTGTGAGCGCAATAATAATGACCCGGCTAATATGATAGTACCGCTCAGTGCCTGTGACCCACGGCCCTCTGGACGCCCCTAAAAGGGATCACGCTGCGTCCCGAGAACCAGGGCCACAGAGCCCGCGCCGGCATAGATCAGCAGCGCTCAACCACCATGGGGAAGGTAGTTTTCCTGCTCCAGAGCAATCAGCACATAATGGAGCATAACCCAAAACATTATAATAGACCCAACGGCAGGACATATCACCAAGGGAGGTGCAATAGGGGAGAGAGAGAGAGAGAGAAACGTGGTAAAGAGAAAAGGGACAGAGAGACACAGTCAAGATTAGCTTGGAGTGATCCCGTTCCCAGGCCGAACCCCAGGTATAAGAGACACATTGCAGAAGGTAGCCCAGGGTTCCCAAATAGAACTGAATTTATCGGACTGGTCCGCCCATTTAGCTACTATTTGTTCCTGTGACATTATCCAAGAGACTTTTCTCCTAAACATCTGGAAGGAAACTGAGGGTTTCTTCCACGATTTGGCTATGGTCATTTTGGCCCCCAATAACATGAAAAATTATAAGATCCTGGAGTGTTTAGGAAGGCCAGGGATGCACTGATTTAGCAGCACCACATTAGGCTGAGGAGGTACCACTATCCCAAGCAAGGAACCGATGGTGCAAAAAAACCTTTTCCAGAAGGATCTAATGCGGGGGCAGGACCACCACATATGTAACATGTTACCCTCCAAATCGCATCCCCGAAAACATAGTGGAGAGGACCCTGGGAACATTCTCGCCAGCCTGGAGAGGACGTAATACCACCTAAGCATAAGTTTAAGACTAGCTTCTATGAGACATACATTGAGAATACCTTTATACGCTCGATTTGAAGCGCAGTACCAGTGCTCCACGAGGTGTTCAGGTCCTCCTCCCAGGCCCAGGCATAAGAAGGCTTATCAGTCTTAGACATCAGGGCCACATATATCAATGAGATCCCACCCCTCTGATCCATAGAGTTTGCGCACCAGTGTTCATAGGGAGTTATATTGGGGGGCACCGACTTGTCCGTCCAAATAGAGTGGAGAAAGTGGGAAACTTGGGAGAACCTAAAGAGTTTGTCGTTGGGCATGTCCAGATGTTTTCTGCAGTGAGAAAGGGAAAGCGGGCCCGCTGGGGAGAGAAAGTGTCCTATCCTGTACAGGCCTTTATCCGTCCACCATCGAAAAGCCCTGATATCCATCCCCGGAGGGAAGTCGGGGTTATGGAATAAATGCGAACGGGGTTTCAGGGGGTAAATCAGGACGTGAAGGGAGAATAGTTTGGAGCAGAGGACTACGGAGTGGGATAGCGTGGGAGACAAAATGGCTGGTCTGCTTTTGGAGTTGCACCCCAAAATATAATCAATGGTATGTGATGGGATGGCTTGTCGTTCCATTGCGAGCCAGTCAGGTTTAGATCCCTGAAAGAAAACCGTTGACATTTGTGTCAGTTGGGCCGCTTGATAATACCCCCATAAATTAGGAAGCCCCAGACCACCCTGTGTTTTTAAACGAAAGAGAACGCACGAGGGACACCTATACCCCTTTTTCCCCCACACAAACCGGATAATCTCTGCTTGGAATTTATTGAGGAAATGTTTCGGTACCGGGATCGGGAGAGCGCGGAATAAATATAGAAGATGTGGTAAAAGGGTCATTTTCACCCTGCCCAGCCAGGACAACCCACATCTGGTCCATCTCTCAAAATCCCCTTTACACTTACTGATCATAGGAGGGTAGTTCGCCTTAAAGAGGCCATTAAAATCTGGCATAAGCTTGATGCCTAAATATGTAATTTGTGAGGGAGCCCAAGGGAAGTCGAAGGTATCTGAAAGCTGTTTGAGCAGATCCGGGGGGGACGGAGATATTAATAGCTAGGGATTTGCCCAAATTAACTCGCAATCCAGAAATCTCACTGAAAACCTGTAGTGTCTTAAGTATATTTGGGGTGGATAAAAGGGGAGATGTGACGAAGAGCAAGAGGTCATCAGCGTATAGAGCACATTTGTGTTCCTGTGGACCACAAGTTACCCCCTTGATGTCAGGATTCGATCTCAGTGCCACTGCCAATGTCTCGATGGCCACCGCGAAGAGGAGAGGGGAGAGCGGACACCCCTGTCTGGTCCCTCTGCCTATGGGGAAGGATTCTGAGTATCTGCCCATTAGGCGTACCTGTGCAGAGGGGCTTGAGTAAAGTGACCCGATGAGGCTAAGGAAGTTAGGGCCAAACCCCCACCTTTCCAGAACACCCCCGTCAAGTACTCCCAGTCTATAGAATCAAAGGCCTTATGTAGGTCTATGGACAGCAAGAAACCCTTCTGTGGCGGTCCACCATCCCAATGCGATTTAAGAAGGGAGATGATATCTATAGACCGTCTGATCTGGTCCGTTCCCTGTCTCCCAGGGATGAAGCCCACCTGATCTTTGTGTACATATGAGGAAATGAAACTTGACAATCTGTTCGCTAGTATTTTTGTCATAATTTTAATGTCGTTGTTGATCAGAGAAATGGGGCGATAATTACACACCTCGCTAGGGTCCTTATCCGGTTTCGGAATGACCGAGATATAAGCAGAGTTTAAGTCGGTCCCCAGACGGGCTCCATCCCTGAGAGAGTTGAACAGTCGCGTCAGGTGAGGGGCCAGGCACGTGCCAAATTTCTTATAGTAACCAGTGGAGAAGCCATCCGGTCCTGGAGAGGAGCCTAGTTTGAGGGCCTTAATAGTGGACAACACTTCCTCTTGAGTGAAAGGGGATTCCATGATATCCCTATGTTCCACAGTCAGGGACGGTAATGGGAGATCGTCCAAAAATTCTTTCCCTGTCGGGGAAGGGGGTGCACGGGCAGGTTTGTACAGGTCCAAATAGAATCGTAAGAAGGAATCCATTATTTTAGTCGGGTTCTGTGTCAGTTCCCCTGTGGATACCTGGATTTTAGGGAAGGCTAGCGCCCTGGGACTCAGTTTAGTGGCCAGACGGGAGCCTAGCCTGTCAGTTTGGGAGTAAAACTTAGCCCCGGACCACCGAAGGTGCTGCTCGGCCGCAGTCATCAGTGAGAGGTTAAGAAGAGCACGAGCTTCGTCCAGTCGGGCAAGTGAATCAGACGTGGGCTGGCGTTTGTGGGCTTTAAGTGTAGCAGCTAACTGAATCAGTTTTCCCCTGATGGCCGTCTTGTGCGCCGCCCAGACCATGGAAGGGGACACTTCGTTCGTAGCATTGATAAGGAAGTATTCCTTAATGTCCTCCTCTAATAAGGAACAATGTATCGGGTCACTTAAAAGTGACTCTCTCAGGCACCAGCGAGGCGGATTTCTAGATCCCGTTGGCCTCCGAGTAAGCAGAGTGACCATAGAGTGGTCTGAAAGGGGGGGATCTACGATCCTGGAGTTACACAGTAAAGGAAGTGTCGTGGCGTGGGACAATATGTGGTCAATCCTGGCATAGGAGTTGTGGGGGGCAGAAAAGTGGGTGTAATCTTTTGTGCGTGGGTTTGCTTCCCACCAAATGTCTATTAACCCTACAGAATGAAGGAGCTTGGCTATTTTAGAGCTCTGTTTGGAAGGGCGTTTAGGTTTAGATGTGCCGTCCGCCGATTTATCAAGTGAGAAGTCAAACGCTGTGTTAGAGTCTCCCCCCACGAAGACAGAGCCCCTAAAGTGAGGTTGCAGTTTGCATAACAATGATTCAAAAAAGAGTCTTTGACCTTTATTAGGAGTGTAGTAGGAGACAAAAGTGTATAGTTCCCCGTCTATGTGGCCCGAGACCAGGACATAGCGACCCTGAGGGTCAACTATCGATTCCACCAGGGAGAGGTTAATGTGTCTAGCAAAACAAATGGCCACTCCCTTAGTTTTGTTATCTGCCGATGAAAGAAAAAATTGGGGATAACGGTGATGGAGGAACGTGGGTCTGTAGGAGGATGGGAAATGTGTCTCCTGAAGCAGAAGGACGTCCGCGTGCATAGAGTGGTATAGTTGGAGAAGCTTCCTGCGTTTAACGGGAGAATTTAGGCCCTGAGTGTTATAAGAGATGAGCTTGAGGTTTGGTGGGGGTGAATGTGTGTCAACCATGGATCAGAGGTGTGGGAGCTATACTAGACAAATGTAGCCTACCTTTGTCCTGTAGAGAGTATTCCCTGCGTAGTTCGTGCACCCGGAGCGTTGTGGACCCGGGATCTGGGATGAAGGACTGGAACCCATCGTGGAACCTAGGAGCACTCCAAGGGAAATGAGGAGAAATCAGAAGCAAAAGAGATGAAAAAGAGAAAGAAGAGAAAAGAGACAACAAAATAAATACATAGCTGCTGCAAAGCAAATAAGAGCTTACAATAAGAAAACATTGCATAAACTGACCCCTCCCCACCCCGGGGTGAAGTGGGCGAGTCTGCCCCCACCCCAAAAACATTAGAGAACCGGTAAGTCCCTAAAACCGGGAGACCGGAAACGGATCTGGCTTCACCAATGGTGATCCTGATCCAATGGAGGTGCACTGAGTCCACCACAGCCTCGTCACCACTAAACTATAACTTAGGGCTAACCGGGAGCCTATGATTCCCAAAAACTGAACGCCCCTACCGTGTAGGCAAAAACCCACAAAGGGAAACTAAAAACCAAAAAGGAGAGGGGAGAGAGACAAAAGGGAAAAAAACTGACCAACCAGGGACCCTAGGGAGGACCCAACCCAGGACCCAACCCCCCCCTCCCCAAAATCTAAGGAGCCAGTGGGATGGGCAGATGCCACCCAGGGAAACAAGTACGTTTAACCATGAAAGAGCCAATAATGGCCCCCCTCCCCCTATCAGGAAAACTGCGACCATTCCGATACTTTCACCTAGCCTCCTAGGAAAGGCTGAGTTGCATATGAACAAACATAAACCAGAGACTATGTTGAAAAATACGGATCCCCAGGAGCACCGGTGCTCCCGAAAACACCCCCCCCCCATGAGTCCCAGTCAATAGCCCCAGTCCCAAGGAAAAAAGGCACAACAAAGTCCTGAAAGGCCTCAGAAAGGCGACCAGACCGCGAGATAGGCAAACAGTTCCCACAAGGGCAATCACAGGGACAGAGGGGGAACAGGGTCCCCCCATCCCATTCAGGGAAAGGTAGACCTTCGAAGGTCAGGATCCTGGCAGGACAGGAAAGACTTCAGAGATCGATCCTCAGGTTAGAGAGTTCTCTTTGTAACGCTTGTGGTTCTGTGTCAGCCAGGTTTGCTGCAGTGGGCTTGCTGGCGGAGGCCTCTTCGTGGAGCCAGGAGTCCCCCTGCTGGTCTGTGAAGTTGGAGGTTCTAGGACAATCAGTCCTAGTTGAATCAGCAGATGTTCCCCCTCTGGGAGGGATGAAAAACCAAAGTTTTTGTTTCTGTAGGAAAAATTCACACGGAAGGACCACCTATAAGTGATTTCCTTTTCCATTTCCATAAAAGCCTGCAGCAGCGGTTTGAGAGCGCGCCTCTTCTGCACTGTGTAAGGAGACAGGTCAGCAAAGATTTGAATTCTGTAGCCATTTAAAGTGAGATTGTCCGATCGCCTAGCCCTTCTCATCACCTCCTCTTTGACAGCATAGTAGTGCGGTTTCACAATGATATCCCTGGGCAGTCCATCTGATCGGGGGGATTGCAAGGCTCTGTGTGCTCTGTCTAGCTCAAGACGGTGCTCAGCAATATCCGGAATGAGGCTTTTAATTAGGGATTTCACCGCCACTTGTACCTCCTTGTCCGATTCCGGGAGCCCCCGTACCCTAAAGTTATAGGGTCTCGATCGGTTCTCAAGGTCGTCGATCTTAGCAAATGCCGTCTCCAATTGATCCTGAACCTCTTGTAACCTGGTAGAATTCTGATTAATCCGCGCCACTGCCTGATCAGCCTTCTGTTCAATGTTGTCCATCCTCAACCCCAACTGCAGCAAGTCCGCATGGATGGATGATGTAATTTCCGCTGCATTTAATGCCAGGCTTTTGGATAGCATTTGGGAGAAAGCAGCCATTATTGAGGGAAAGTCAGTGGGGACAGGGGCCTCCTCTTGCACTGCACACACAGACAGCAGCATACCTGTGTGAGGATCTGTCATGGGGGTAGTGGGGAATCCAGCTCCCATCCTGTCCAGCAGGGACTTGGTGGAGGAGGGAGAAGCTGCAGCAGCCACGGGGGGGAAGTCAGTACCTGGAGACTGCGGGGGGAGCAGGTCCTGATCAGCGATGGAGTCCCCAGGCTGTACCGCTGCAAGCAGGCCTCGTGGAGCCGCCATGTTGGCGTAGCTGAGGGGGCCGGGAGTTGCCGCCATCTGCGCCGATATGTCCCTCCTGGCCAGCGGTAGTGACATCCGCGGGGACAGGGGAGGTTCCCTTACATGATGGGTCCGGTTAGGAAGCTGTGGGGGCGTTCAGTCGGCTCCGGTGAGAGATGTTAGGCCGTGGTGGAGCGGAGCCTTAGATGCCTTGGAAGCTGCCGCGCATGCGCCTCTTATTAATTTTTTTTATACTCAGGTTATGAGTTTTTTTTCTTTAGTAGCCCAAGCACACGGTCAGTAGTGCAGGCTACAGTGTGACTGGTGTTTGAATGTGGGGGTGACATTCCTGCTGGAAAAGGGGTGTCATCCTCGGTAGGGATAAGCTTTGCGTTCGATACGAACATCGGTCGTTCGATCGTTCGTCGAAACTCTAACAAAACGGGTCGTTCGCGCCAAATTCGAATGACGCAAAACGTCCCATAATTCACTGCGGCATTGAGCGCTGATGATTGGCCAAGCATGCTGTATGTCCCGCATGCTTGGCCAATCACAGCGCTCAAAAAACGAAGAGCCATATTTGGCCAAAGCAGGGTGGCTTTGGCCAATTATGGCTCAGGGGGATTAGTACACGCCCCACACTATAAAAGGCAGCCTGCACGGCGGCCTCGTGTAGTGTGTTCCGGCTTTGTTAAAGAGAGGAGCAGACAGACAGTTAGAGAGAGCAAGATAGATAGAGACACAGTGTCTTTTCTACTAGATAGATAGATAGATAGATAGATAGATAGATAGATAGATAGATAGATAGATAGATAGATAGATAGATAGATAGATAGATAGATAGATAGATAGATAGATAGATAGATAGATAGATAGATAGATTGATAGATAGATAGAGCAGGAAGGCTAGTCAGTATAGTTTAATCTACAGTTTGTAGAGAATATATTCATATCCCTAGGAGTTGTAAATATATTTATAAACTGTATAGCTCAGCTAGATCTGCTATTAGTATCTGTCAGGCAGGAGATTGTTCTACATGCAGCGCTCTAACGTGTTGTATTGCCTGCATTAGGGATTAGCTTAAACTTAGTACTCCGTGTTAGTCAACGTGTGCTAGTTAATTGCACATACACGCATTACCTGTTACTGCACGTGTGCAATTAATTTGCACAGAAACGCAGTCGCTGTTAATGCAACTGGGCTATTGAATTGCACAGAAACACAGTCATTCTTACTGCGTGTGTGCTGTTTAATAGCAACTAAACGCAGTTGGTGTCACTGCGTGTGTGCTGTTACATAGCACTTGAGCGCAGTCGCTCTTACTGCGCGGGTGCTGTTCAATACCACCTAAACGCAGTTGGTGTCACTGTGTGTGTGCTGTTACCTAGCACTTGAGCGCAGTCGCTCTTACTGTGCGGGTGCTGTTTAATACCACCTGAACGCAGTTGGTGTGACTGCGACTATTTTGTTACATAGGACCTGAACGCAGTCGCTCTTACTGCGCGGGTGCTGTTTAATACCACCTAATACCACCTAAACGCAGTTGGTGTCACTGCGTGTGCACTGTTACCTAACACTTGAGCGCAGTCGCTCTTACTGTGTGGGTGCTGTTTAATACCACCTGAACGCAGTTGGTGTGACTGCGACTATTTTGTTACATAGGACCTGAACGCAGTCGCTCTTACTGCGCGAGTGCTGTTTAATACCACCTAATACCACCTAAATGCACTTGATGTCACTGCGTGTGCGCTCTTACCTAGCACTTGAGCGTAGTCGCTCTTACTGTGCGGGTGCTGTTTAATACCACCTGAACGCAGTTGGTGTGACTGCGACTATTTTGTTACATAGGACCTGAACGCAGTCGCTCTTACTGTGCGGGTGCTGTTTAATACCACCTAAACGCAGTTGGTGTCACTGCGTGTGTGCTGTTACATAGCACTTGAGCGCAGTCACTCTTACTGTGCGGGTGCTGTTTAATACCACCTAAACGCAGTTGGTGTCACTGCGTGTGTACTGTTACATATCACTTGAGCGCAGTCGCTCTTACTGTGCGGGTGCTGTTTAATACCACCTGAACGCATTTGTTGTGACTGCGACTATTTTGTTACATAGGACCTGAACGCAGTCGCTCTTACTGCGCGGGTGCTGTTTAATACCACCTAATACCACCTAAATGCAGTTGGTGTCACTGCGTGTGCGCTCTTACCTAGCACTTGAGCGTAGTCGCTCTTACTGTGCGGGTGCTGTTTAATACCACCTGAACGCAGTTGGTGTGACTGCGACTATTTTGTTACATAGGACCTGAACGCAGTCGCTCTTACTGTGCGGGTGCTGTTTAATACCACCTAAACGCAGTTGGTGTCACTGCGTGTGTGCTGTTACATAGCACTTGAGCGCAGTCACTCTTACTGTGCGGGTGCTGTTTAATACCACCTAAACGCAGTTGGTGTCACTGCGTGTGTACTGTTACATATCACTTGAGCGCAGTCGCTCTTACTGTGCGGGTGCTGTTTAATACCACCTGAACGCAGTTGGTGTGACTGCGTCTGTTTTGTTACATAGCACCTGAACGCATAAATATGGCTGAAAGGACAAAGAGAGGCAGAGAGTCACGAGGGCAAGCATGCTATGCATCTAGAGGTAATGCTGGTGGTGGATGTGGTGCATCCTCTTCAGCACGTGGCCGTGGCCGCTCGTCCTTCATTTCGGGAGCTGGTCGTGTTGAGCCTCAACATGCAGAGAAATTAGTTGAGTGGATGACCAAGCCGTCCTCATCCTCCTCATCCTCTCTCACACAGACTGATCATAGTTCGTCTGGCAAAGCAGCTGCCAAGGCGTCCTCTACCCTCTGCACAATGGCATCACACAATCCTTCCCTAGTCCCACCGTGTCCTCCTGAGGAGTCCCCCGAACTGTTTCAACACAGTGTTGGGTACATGCTACATGAAGATGCGCAGCGTTTTGAAGACTCTGATGACGGAACACAGATAGAGGAAGGCATTAATGTGAGCCCAGGGAGAGGGGGTGGCCGAGAGGGACAACAATCTGGGAGTGATGTTCCCCCAGCTGGAGCATACTGCCAGGTTTTCCACAGTGATGATGAGGATGGAGGGGATGATGAGGTCATTGACTCTACCTGGGTGCCTGATAGGAGAGAGGAGGAGGAGGAAGAGGAGGAGGAGGACGAGGCACAGGCACATCTCCAAAGAGGCAGGATGCCCTCCAGGGGTCAGCTTAAGGGCAGCACACCAACTGCATTACGTGGCACTGCTGTGTCTCAACGGTACAGCAAAAGTTCTTTGGTGTGGGCCTTTTTTGAAACATGTCCATCAGATCGTACCTTTGCTGTTTGCAACATATGTCTCAAGCGTATCTCGCGTGGCCAAAACATCACCCGCTTGGGCACCACATGTTTGTCCAGACATATGTCGAGCTGCCATGCAGCTCGTTGGCAAGCATACCAGAAAGACCCACACCAAAGACCGAAGCGGACCTCCCCTTGCCCTTCTGTGACCTCCAACCCCACTAGACACCCAGTCCTCTCTGAAGCCTGCACCAAAGGTGTAGAAATAGGTGTGTCACAACGTAGTAGTGGTAGTACATGCGGGCAATCTACTGATAGTACCAGACAAATTTCCCTGCCCCAGCTGCTGCAGCGCCGAAAGAAGTACGCTCCCAGCCATCCACATGCCCAGCGGTTGAATGCTAGCTTAGCAAAATTGCTAGCACTTAAACTGCTACCTTTTCAGTTGGTAGATTCTGCTCCCTTCCGTGAGTTTGTGGAATGTGCAGTACCTCAGTGGCAAGTACCCAAACACCACTTTTTCTCACGGAAGGCGATTCCGGCTCTATACCGGCATGTGGAAGGCAATGTCCATGCCTCGCTGGACAGGGCGGTCAGTGGTAAGGTGCATCTTACCGCTGACTCATGGTCCAGCAGGCATGGACAGGGACGTTACCTGTCTTTTACGGCCCATTGGGTGACTCTGCTGGCAGCTGGGAAGGACGCAGGGCAAGGTACAGTAGTTTTGGAGGTTGTTCCGCCACCACGCATCCAAAACACTACTACTGCTTGTGACACACCTCTCTCCTCCACCCCCTCCTCTTCTTCTTCCTCTGTGGCCTCTTCCTGTGGTGATGTTTGCTCAGAACCAGCCATGCTCCGTAGGCGTACGAGGGGCTATGCAGGAATGCAGGCCAAGAGATGCCATGCGGTGCTAGAGCTGGTGTGCTTTGGAGACAGGAGCCACACTGGTGAAGAGGTTCTTTCAGCTCTGCAGGGGCAGGCTCAGAGGTGGTTGATGCCACGCCAGCTGAAGCCTGGAATGGTGGTCAGCGATAATGGCACCAACCTCCTCTCTGCCCTGCGACAGGGAAAACTCACCCATGTGCCCTGTTTTGCGCATGTTCTCAATTTGGTGGTGCAGCGGTTCTTGGGCAGGTACCCGGGCTTACAGGATGTCCTGAAGCAGGCCAGGAAAGTCTGTGTGCATTTCCGGAGGTCATATAATGCCACTGCTCGGCTGACAGACCTCCAGAGGGAATACAACCTGCCCAAGAACCGCCTAATCTGTGACATGCCCACCAGATGGAACTCTACGTTGGCCATGCTGCAGCGGCTGCACACGCAGCAGAGGGCCATCAATGAGTACCTGTGCCAATATGGCAGCAGAACTGGCTCAGGGGAGCTTGGCTTTTTTTCACCACGCCAGTGGGCCTTGATCAGGGATGCATGCACTGTCCTGTCACCATTTGAGGAGGCCACGAGGATGGTGAGCAGTGACAGTGCATGCATCAGTGAGACTGTCCCGCTTATTCACATGTTGGAGCACACCCTATGTGGAATAATGGACAGGGCCCTTGAGGCAGAACAGAGGGAGGAAGAGGAGGACTTCCTTACCTCTCAAGGCCCCCTTTATCCAGACACTGTTCCTGCTTGCCCACCTAGAACACAGGAAGAGGAGGAGGAGGATGAGGAGGAGGAGGAGGAGGAGGAGGAGGAGGAGGAGGATTGTATCAGCAGCATGGAGGTGGAGCCTAGCACTCAGCATCAACAGCAGCAGTCTGGACTGTGCCCCGAATGCCTCTGCAAACCTACGCTGCATGGCCTCCCTGATCCTGCAAAGCCTGCGTAAGGATCCTCGTGTACGTGCTATCAAGGAGAGGGATCATTACTGGCTGGCAACTCTCCTTGATCCACGTTACAAGAGTAAGGTAGCGGACCTTATGTTGCCATCGCAGAGGGAGCAGAAGATGAAACTTCTGCGGGAGGCCTTGCAGAAGGGTCTGTGCAATGCGTTCCCAGAACCGGGGGGATTACCAAAACCTGGCCCTGGACAATGTCTTGCTGAGGCTTCGGTGAGTCAGAGAAGGAGCGGTGGAGAAGGTGGCCGTCTGACCGATGCGTTCAAACAATTTTTTAGTCCGCAGCCCCAAGGTCTGACCGGTTCCAGCAACCATGGCCAGCGTCTGGTTTACATGGTCCGTGAATACCTAGCGGCAAGATCCGACTTGGACACCTTCCCCACCGAAAATCCTCTGGCTTACTGGGTCTTGAGGATGGATCACTGGCCAGAGCTTGCACAGTACGCAATTGAGCTACTGGCTTGCCCTGCATCCAGTGTTCTTTCAGAACGCACATTCAGTGCTGCTGGAGGCTTTGTGACCGATCACAGGGTGCGCCTCTCCACCGACTCTGTTGATCGACTGACCTTCATCAAAATGAATCAGGCTTGGATCAACACCAGCTACCCAGCACCTGATGCTGATGTTACTGCATAATAATTTTTGGTTGAAATGTCAGATCCCTTTGAGACTGCTGATGCTGAGTGACTGTCCTGTTATGCTGCTGATGGAATATCCTTCTCCTCCTCACTTTTATTGCTGATAGCTAGTAAGAAATTTAGTTTTTCTGTGCTCCGCCACCAGTGCCTAAGGCACAATTTTTGTGCCTCTGTATAACAGGGGCGACTAATAACAATTTTTGATGCAATACTTTGCACGTGGCTCCTTGTTGTGCTCCAATTACAGATATTGGGAGGGGTTGCAGTGTTGTGTTGTGCCTACGGACACATTTTTGTGCCCCTGTGTAACAGGGGCGTCTAATAACAATTTTTGATGCAATACTTTGCACGTGGCCTAAGGCACAATTTTTGTGCACCTGTGTAACAGGGGCGTCTAATAACAATTTTTGATGCAATACTTTGCATGTGGCTCCTTGTTGCGCTCCAATTACAGATATTGGGAGGGGTTGCAGTGTTGTGTTGTGCCTACGGACAAATTGTTGTGCCCCTGTGTAACAGGGGCACCTAATAACAATTTTTGATGCAATACTTTGCACGTGGCTCCTTGTTGCGCTCCAATTACAGATATTGGGAGGGGTTGCAGTGTTGTGTTGTGCCTACGGACAAATTTTTTGTGCCCCTGTGTAGCAGGGGCGCCTAATAACAATTTTTGATGCAATACTTTGCATGTGGCTCCTTGTTGCGCTCCAATTGCAGATATTGGGAGGGGTTGCAGTGTTGTGTTGTGCCTACGGACAAATTGTTGTGCCCCTGTGTAACAGGGGCGTCTGATAACAATTTTTGATGCAATACTTTGCACGTGGCCTAAGGCACAATTTTTGTGCCCCTCTGTAACAGGGGCGCCTAATAACAATTTTTGATGCAATACTTTGCACGTGGCTCTTTGTTGCGCTCCAATTACAGTATGTTTGAGGGGTGCCCTTTTTTCTACGATTTTGCTTTCACAAAAAAATAATGCCCCCCCCCCACCACCCCTAAAATAATCGAGATATTGTTCCCACACAGCACGTGCGCAAGCAGTATTAAATTACTTTTGTTCTTATAATAATTTCATGTTGTGCAGGGACATTTCTAAACATGTGCCACTACTATAGACACACAGCAGGTGTGATATTTGAAGGAATTTTTAATTTATTTTTTTTCACTTTAAACATCATTAAAATCGCTGCTGCGCAAAAACGGCCGTTTAAAAAAAAAAAATTCCATTGATACATGTTCCCTGGGGCAAGACCCGGGTTCTAAAAGACGTTTTCCAACATTATATTGAATATTGGTCTTTAAAATGATCGTTTTTGAATTCGAACGTTCGAGTCCCATAGACTTCAATGGGGTTCTAAATGTTCGCGCGAACCCGCGGTCTGTTCGAACGTTCTGGTGCGAACCGAACCCGGGTATGTTCGGCTCATCCCTAATCCTCGGTCGTCGGGGAGACGTGATCCCCAGGACCGTGTGAATGTGGTTTTAATGGACAGCTAGGGACCACAGTGGTGTGCATGCGTGCATTCTCCTTGTGCCATGATGTGTGTGTTTAACCTGCAAAGATGCCTACTGTGAGGCATCTCCTGACTTCTCTTCCCTCAGCAGATGGGGTACCCTCGATCAGGGGGGGAATGTCTGGTTCGAGGGTCAGGTCATCACGTATGTCAATCTCCAGGCCCTTTCTCATGGCGAAGTTGTGCAGCATGCAACATGCACCGATGATCTGGCACACAAAGTTTGGGGAATACAACAGGGTCCCCCCCGACTTATCCAGGCATCGGAAACGGGACTTCAGGAGGCCAAAGGTGCGTTCCACCACTGCACGGGTACGTGTGTGTGCATCATTGTATCTTCTCTCTCCTGTGGTTTCAGGATTCCGGAATGGAGTCATGAGATGGGTCCCAAGTGCATATGCAGAGTCACCTGGAAGGGAAAAGACAGGAGGATGTTAGTCATACATGTAGCTGTCGTGGCTGGACCCTGGGTGTTTGGCACGGACGTGCCAGATGAGGCATTGGGCATCGACTATCACCTGTACGTTGATGGAATCCCAGTGCTTCCGATTGCGGTATATGTGCTCTGTGTCACGGGGGGGGGGGGGCGGTAGTGCCACATGTGTGCAATCAATGGCCCCCACGGTGCGTGGGAATCTTGCAATACTGTAGAAATCACGCATTGCCTTCTGCCGCAGATGCTCCTGGGTGGGTCTGATGATGTGGTGGGACATGCATCTGAGGATTGCGGGGACAACCTGGTGCACACATCTGCTCATGGAGGATTGTGCCAACCAAGCCACTACTCCACTTGTACGCTGAAATGATCCACTGGCAAGGAAATTGAGTGTTGCCAGTACCTTGACCAGTGGCTCCACTGCTTGTAAGCGGTGTGTCTGGCTGGTGATGTCATCTTTCAGGGTTGTGGTTAATTCCAGGATGGCAGCAGGGCTGAATCTGAAGATGCGATACACCTCTGAATCCCCCATGCCAAAGACGTTTAGGCGCAGTCGGTATATCCGCTCCCGTGCCCTCCTCCTTTGCACCTGAGAAGCCAGTAGTATAGCTATGACCATGGATGCCCCTGGCATGTTGGCATACAGATTGCTGTCCTGCAAGTGTGGATGCTCAGCTCGTCCCTAACGGTGCTGCTGAAGCTGCTCTCCAGCTGACCTGTGCATGTCTGCTGCTGACTTACCCCTGATTTTATGAGGGGTAACTTTAGGCCGGACGTACAACCTACGCGCGGCGCGCGTAGCCCGCGTCGGGCGCACGTACGTTCGTAGATCGCTGTATCTCCCTCATTTGCATATTTTAATAGCAAATCAATGGTGCGTCCAGCGTATATATGCGCCCACGATGCGTCGGCGCAGAAAAGTTACGTCGGTCGGAAAAAGCCGCTTATCAGGCGTATCTAGGTTTGTGGATACGGCGCATAGTTACACTGGCGTATATATACACTTACGCCGCGCATCTCGATATATGCCGGCGTAAGTGCTTTGTGGATCTGGCCCATAGAGTCTTGCTTGTTTTGTTTTAAATTGAATACCTAAAAAGAGGGCCTGGTGTGAAACTCCCTTAAAGCGGATCTCCGCCGGAAAATAAATATTAAAAGCCGAGCAGCTACAAATACTGCAGCTGCTGACTTTTAATATTAGGGCACTTACCTGTCCTGGAGTCCAGAAACGTCGGCAGCAGAGGAAGAGCAATCGCTCATCACTCTGCTGCCCCCACTGCCATCCTCGGTGAGGGAATCAGGAAGTGAAGCGCTCCGGCATCACTGCACGATTTCCTACGGCGCATTGCGCAAGTCGCGCAGCGCTGTCCTCACTGGTTCCCGTTGTGTTCTGGGAGCAGAGTGTTTCCCAGAACACAACGGGCGGGGGCGAGAAGTGACGTACTACCCACAGAGTCCCCGCAGAGAGGACTCCCGAAAGTGGGTGCAAATACCTGTCTTTGACAGGTATCTGCACCCCCCTCCCCCTGAAAGGTGTCAAATGTGACACCGGAGGGGGGAGGGTTCCGATGAGCCGAAGTTCCACTATATGGTGGAGCTTCGCTTTAAGTACCAAAAGATTGTCCCCCTTAATGATGGCACTGCGTCACTTTAACTGACAATTTATCCAATCAAAATGTATGTATTTCTTTCCCACAAATAGAGCTTTCTTTTGGTGGTATTTGGTCACCTCTGCAGTTTTTATTTTTTTTGCACTATAAACAAAAAAAACAGATAATGTTGAAAAAAATACAATATGTTTTGCTTTTTGCTAAATTTAGAGTTGAGCGGACACCTGGATGTTCGGGTTCGGGTCCGAACCCGAACTTTAAAAAAAAAAGTTCGGGTTCGGGAACCCGAACCCGAACCCGAACTCCGAACCCCATTGTAGTCAATGGGAAACAGACTTTTAGAAAAAAAAATGCGCGGAGGTCCCCGCTAGGGATGAGCCGAACATACCGGGGTTCGGTTCGCACCAGAAAGTCTATGGGACTCGAACGTTCGAATTCAAAAACGATCATTTTAAAGACCAATATTCAATATATTCAATATAATGTTGGAAAACGTCTTTCAGAACCCGGGTCTTGCCCCAGGGAACATGTATCAATGGAATTTTTTTTTTTAAAACGGCCGTTTTTGCGCAGCAGCGATTTTAATGATGTTTAAAGTGAAAAAAAAAAATGAAAAATTCCTTCAAATATCACACCTGCTGTGTGTCTATAGTAGTGGCACGTGTTTAGAAATGTCCCTGCACAACATGAAATTATTATAAGAACAAAAGTAATTTAATACTGCTTGCGCACGTGCTGTGTGGGAACAATATCTCGATTATTTTAGGGGTGGTGGGGGGGGGGGCATTATTTTTTGTGCCTTAGGCCACGTGCAAAGTATTGCATCAAAAATTGTTATAAGACGCCCCTGTTACAGGGGCACAACAATTTGTCCGTAGGTAGGGTTGAGCGAACCCGAACTGTAAAGTTCGGGTTCGGTACGGACTTTGGGTTTTTCCCGAACCCGGACCGAACCCGAATAGTTGGAAAAAGTCTGGGTTCGGGTTCGGAGTTCGGGTATGTTTTGGCGCGTTGCACGGCAGCCAATCGCCATTCGTGTTACTACTGTGACTGGGAACTGATCACAGCCATGCCTACTTATGGCATGGCTGTGATTGGCCAGTGCAGCATGTGACCCATCATGTGACGTGCCTCTATATTAGATAGAGGCACACAGCACAGATCGTCACTCTGCTTCACTCTAGATAGGGAAAGGCTGGTGGAATCTGCTGCATAGGGAAAGTGTTAGGTGTATCTGGCTCGATTTCACTTATGTGAGGGGAAGGTTCCTGATTCTGCTGAGGGAAAGTGTTAGGTCTATGCTGTTATACTGCTCCAGAAATATCAAGAAGCACACTTTATTTCTTTGATATCTGCATCATCTTATGGCATCTGGCTCGTTGTCACTGCTTCACTTATGTGAGGGGAAGGTTCCTGAATCTGCTGAGGGAAAGTGTTAGGTCTATGTTGCTCCAAAAATATCAACAAGCACTCTATTCCTGTGACATCTGCTGTGCTTCATATAGTTTAGGAATTTTGTTCAACTATAGTGGCTGTTTGCAATCTATAGGTGACTCTGAATATTTCAACAGCACTACACCTGCCACACCACCTGTGCACCTGTGATATACTGTGTTTCTGTCAAGTACATAGTCAGGCAGGCACAGGTTCCTGAAATATTTGTTCTATAGGGGCAGTCAGCACTCTGACTCTGTATATTTCAACAGCACTGCACCTGTCCCCTGTGATATACTGTCTGTGCAGTACATTGTTTAGGGCTGGGTTCCTGCTTCTTGCTATAGGTGGAGAAATATATAGGTGAATCTCTGCCTATTTCACCAGCTTACACTTTTTTGTATTTAACATTTCTCAAAATTAGGGCAAGACCCTAAATTTGAGAAATATGAGGAAAACGTCAAATAAGGGACTTGGCCGCGGTCGTGGTGCTGCTGGTGGAGCTCCTGTTACAGGGAGAGGACGTGGTCGATCTGTGCCAGCTACAAGCACAAGTGAAACACCTTTCTCAGGTGCGAGTAGCCGACAGAGCCTGCAGCGGTATTTGGTCGGGCCTAATCCAGCTCTACGAATGTTGAGGCCAGGAGCAGAACAGGCGGTAGTAGATTGGGTTGCTGACAGTGCCTCCAGTTCCTTCACATTGTTTCCCAACCAGTCTTGTGCTGAAAGCTCAGAGTTGGCGCCTGCAGCCGATGTCCACCATCAGTCTTTCACCTCACCCCCTTGCAAATCAGCCAAGCAGTCTGAGCCCCAAAGCATGCAGCAGTCTCTTCTTCTTTTTGATGAGTCTGTTAGCATGTGTTCCCAGGGCCATCCACCTAGCCCAGCCCCAGAAGGGGAAGAGATTGAGTGCACTGATGCCCAACCACTTATATTTCAGGATGAGTTCATGGGGGGACCATCACAGCACATCTTGCATGATGATGATGAAACACAGTTGCCAACTGCTGGTGCTTTTGCAATTGTGCAGACCGACAAGGAGGGCAGTGGTGAATAGGGTTGAGCGAACCCGAACTGTACGGACTTTGGGTTTTTCCCGAACCCGAACCCGAATAATTGAAAAAAGTTCGGGTCCGGGATCGGAGTTCGGGAAAAAAAAAATGTGCGGAGGTCCCCGCAAATTCAATAACCAGACCCTTTAGGTCTGGTATGGATATTCAGGGGAACCCCGCCGTCAATTTAAAACAAAAATGACGTGCGGTTCCCCCTAAATATCCATAACCAGACCCGTTATCCGAGCACGTTGACCTGGCCAGCCGCAGAAAAGAGGGGGGGACAGAGAGCGGCCCCCCCCTCTCCTGAACCACACCAGGCCACATGCCCTCAACATTGGGAGGGTGCTTTGGGGTGCCCCCCAAAGCACCTTGTTCCCATGTTGATGGGGACAAGGGTCTCATCCCCACAACCCTTGCCTGGTGGTTGTGGGGGTATGCGGGCGGGAGGTTTATCAGAATCTGGAAGACCCCTTTAACAAAGGGGACCCCCAGATCCTGACCCCCCCTGTGTGAAATGGTAATGGGGTACACTGTACCCCTACCATTTCACGAAGGAAGTGTAAAGTATTGTAAAAAAACACACTGACACCTTAGAATAAAGTCCTTTATTAAAAAAAAAAAACACTCGTTCCCGGCTTCCAGCATTGTCCTGATCCTGCGACAGCTGATCTCCCGCGATGAGAAGATCCTGCGCAAATCCTGCATGACCAGGCATCTAAGTGCAAAGCACGAGCTGCAGTGGAGTAGACACCGCAAAAACCAAGAAAGGTCTCTGGCTCCTCCTGCTTCCTCTTCTGCATCAGTCTCGGGCCTCTCTGCCTCTTCATCCACCTCCGTAGTGACAGTGCCACCTGCCACCCCTCAATTAGAGGACCGGCAAGCAACACTACCACCTGGGTCACCAAACATCTCCACAATGTCCCATGGAAGCATTCAGCTCTCCATCTCCCAAACACTGGAGCGTAAGAGGAAGTACCCCTCTACCCACCCGCGATCCCTGGCCCTGAATGCCAGCATTTCAAAATTACTGGCAGAGTTTTAAAAGCCTGATGGCATTGGCTGTCCCACAGTACGTCGTGCCCAGCCGCCACTACTTTTCCAGGCGAGCCATCCCTTCCCTGCACAACCAAGTGGGGGACAAAATCAGGTGTGCACTGCGCAACGCCATCTGTGCTAAGGTCCACCTCCCTAACAGCGCACTGGGTAAATGCAGTGGCGGCTGGGCCTGAGGCGGATAGCAGTTTGGCGCATGTCCTTCCACCACCGAGGATTGCAGGGCGCTTCAGTTTGCCTCCTGTTCCTAACTCCTTCTACTCCGCTTCCTCATCCTCTACCACCTCCTCATCCAGTCAGCGTAACAAACTCACCACCAACTTCAGCACAGCCATGGGTAAACGCCAGCAGGCAGTTTTAAAACTTTCCTGTTTGGGGGAAAAACCACACACCGCGCAGGAGTTGTGGAGGGACATGGAACAACAGACCGATGAGTGGTTGGCGTCAGAGAGCCTCAAGCCGGGCCTGGTGGTGTGCGATAACGGGCGAAATATCGTAGCAGCTCTGGGCCTAGCCGGTTTGACGCACATTCCTTGCCTGGCGCATGTGCTGAATTTGGTGGTGCAGAGTTTCCTGAGAACTTACCCCAATATGCCACAGCTGCTGCAGAAAGTGCGGGCCGTCTGTGCGCACTTTCGGCGTTCTCACCCTGCTGCTGCTCGCCTGGCAGCGCTGCAGCGTAACTTCGGCCTTCCCGCTCACCGCCTCATATGTGATGTGCCCACAAGGTGGAACTCCACCTTGCACATGCTGGCCAGACTGTGCGAGCAGCAGCAGGCGATAGTGGAGTTCCAGCTGCAGCACGCACGCGTGAGTCGCTCTGCAGAACAGAACCACTTTACCACCAATAACTGGGCCTCCATGCGAGACCTGTGTGCCTTGTTGCGCTGTTTTAAATACTCCAACCAACATGGCCAGTGCCAATGACGCCGTTCTCAGCGTGACTATACCACTTCTATGCCTCCTTGAAAAAACGCTACGGGCGATGATGGAAGAGGATGTGGCACAGGAGGAAGAGGTGGAGGAGGAGGAATCGGGATCATTTGCAAGGCTTTCAGGGCAGTCATTCACAAGTGGCTCCGAGGGTGGGTTCGTGCACGAACAAAGGCCAGGTACACAATTGTCTAGCAAGGGCACAGTTCTGGAGGATGACGCGGTGGAGGATGAGGAGGAGGAAGACATGGAGGAGGAGGAGGAACCATGTTCACAGCAGGATGGCATCCAGACCAGCTCATGGCCATTACTGGTGCGTGGCTGGGGGGATACAGAGGACACAGATGATACACCTCCCACAGAGGACAGCTTTTCGTTGCCTCTGGGCAGCCTGGCACACATGAGCAATTATATGCTGCAGTGTCTCCGCAACGACCGGCGTGTTTCGCACATTATGACAGGTGCTGATTACTGGGTGGCCACGCTGCTGGATCCCCGTTACAAGGACAATGTACCGTCCTTAATCCCCTCACTGAAGCGTGAACACAAGATGCGCGAGTACAAGCGCACGCTGTTAGACGCGCTGCTGGTCCACAGTGGAAGCAGAAGGCAGAGGAGGAGGAAGAGGTCGCCAACGCAGCAGGGGCACCGCCAGCACCTCAGAAGGCAGGGTTAGCATGGCCGAAATGTGGAAAAGCTTTGTCAGCACGCCACAACAAACAGCACCACCAGCTGATATGGAACGTTTTAGCAGGAGGCAGCATTTCAGCAACATGGTGGAGCAGTATGTGAGCACACGCCTACACGTACTGAATGACGGCTATGCCCCCTTAAACTTCTGGGTCTCCAAATTGGGCACATGGCCTGAGCTTGCCCTTTACGCCTTGGAGGTGCTGGCCTGCCCTGCGGCCAGTGTATTGTCTGAACGTGTATTTAGCACGGCAGGGGGCGTTATCACAGACAAGCGCAGCCGCCTGTCCAGATCCAATGTGGACAAGCTCACGTTCATTAAAATGAACCAGGCATGGATCCCAGAGGAGTTGTCCGTACCTTGTGCAGAATAGACACCGGGCCGGCCTTACCCAGCCATTGTTTTTTTCTGAGCTTTCTAGGGTTGCCATTTCATCCCTTTCAAAGCAAAAACTTATTAATTACACAGGTTCTCTGGCTGATTAAGGTGCTGTTAATTAAACTCACTTGGTGCCTTATCGAGTAAATCGACATTAAATTAGCCCCAGAACCTGTGTAACTCTGTGTTCAGGTTTAAAGGGATGAGGTAGCAACCCTAGATCTGTCTCACTATTTTGGGGTTTACCCTAATTTAAAAAATAAATCAATTAAAAACCAAAACCTGCTGTGTTGGCTACCTCCTCCTCCTCCTCCTCCTCCCCCTCCTCCTCCACCGCCGCTTCCACCTTCAGTCACATTCTTAGGCTTGCGCACTGCAACTGCTTTCTTTAAGTGCCACCAGAGGTTCTCAATCGGATTTAAGTCTGGTGACTGCGATGGCCACTCCAAAATGTTCCAGCCTTTCATCTGCAACCATGCTCTAGTGGACTTGGAGGTATGCTTGGGATCATTGTCCTGTTGAAAGGTCCAACGTCTCCCAAGCCTCAGGTTTGTGACGGACTGCATCACATTGTCATCCAATATCTCCTTGGCACTGAAGAGAATTCATGGTACCTTGCACACGCTGAAGCTTCCCTGTACCTGCAGAAGCAAAACAGCCCCAAAGCATGATTGACCCCCCGCCATGCTTCACAGTAGGCAAGGTGTTCTTTTCATCATAGGCCTTGTTCTTCCTCCTCCAAACATAGCGTTGATCCATGGGCCAAAACAGTTGTAATTTTGTTTCATAAGTCCACACAACAAAATCCCAAAACGTGTGTGGTTTGCCCACATGACTTTCGGCATACTGCAGTCGACTCTTATTCTTTGGAGACAGCAAGGGGGTGCGCCTGGGAGTTCTGGCATGGAGGCCTTCATTACGCAGTGTCCGCCGTATTGTCTGAGCAGAAACTTCAGTACCCACATCTGACAAATATTTTCTCAGTTCCTCAGCAGTCACACAGGGACTTTTCTCCACTCTACGCTTCAGGTAGCGCACAGCAGTCGAACTCAGCATCTTCTTTCTGCCACGACCAGGTAGCGTTTCAACAGTGCCCATTGCCTTGAATTTTGCATTTACTACTGTATTACAAAACCAATTGATATCATATTAGTTGCATATGGTTCTTTATGAAGTCCTTGCAGGATTTCATTCTGAATACAATTACAAATGTACACTAAGGGCCTGATTCCCAAAAGAGATACGCAGGCGGAACTGCTGTTCAGTCTGTGCCTAACTTTGGAAACGATCCTCAAAAGGCTTTTTCCAAAGTTAGGCAGAAAATCTGACATGTGTAAGACACTTACACGGTCAGATCTTAGGATGCAGTACCGCATCCGCCGCTGGGGGCATTTCTCATTGAAATGCAGCTTTGAGTATGCAAATGAGGACTTAAGCAGATCCACAACGCTTTTCAGTACTGTGATTTCTGCGTAAGTTCCGATTTGCTTGCGCAAAACTAGGGCTGGTTTTACAATGTGGAAAATTAGTCACACCTTGTAAAAGCCCATTCAAGCGACGGCATTTGGTATGCATTCCTGAGGGAGAACTCCACGGCAATTTTTAAATTCAAAACCGGCATGGGTTCCCCCCCCAGGAGCATACCAGGCCCTTAGGTCTGGTATGGGTTGTAAGGAGACCCCCCTACGCCGAAAATTCGACGTAGGGGGTCCCCCTACAATCCATACCAGACCCGTATCTAAAGCACGCTACCCGGCCGGCCAGGAATGGGAGTGGGGACGAGCGAGCGCCCCCCCCCCTCCTGAGCCGTGCCAGGCCGCAATGCCCTCAACATGGGGGGGTTGGGTGCTCTGGGGCAGGGGGGCGCACTGCGGGCCCCCCCACCCCAGAGCACCCTGTCCCCATGTTGATGAGGACAGGACCTCTTCCCGACAACCCTGGCCGTTGGTTGTCGGGGTCTGCGGGCGGGGGCTTATCGGAATCTGGGAGTCAAATAAGGGGGCCCCCAGATACCGGCCCCCCACCCTAAGTGAATGGATATGGGGTACATCGTACCCCTACCCATTCACCTGGAGGCAAAGTGATAGTTATTAAACACACAACACAAGGGTTTTTAAAATCATTTATTAGTCTGCTCCGGAGGCCCCCCTGTCTTCTTTATTAGCTCTAATACCAGGGGGGGCTTCTTCTTCCACTCTCCGGGGGTCTTCTCCGCTCTCCGGGGGGGGTTTCTTCTTCCGCTCTCCGGTGGGGGGGGGGTCTTCTCCGCTCTCCGGGGGTCTTCTCCGCTCTCCGGGGGTCTTCTTCTATCTTCGCCGCTCTCCGCTGTTGACTCGGCGCACCCCGGTTCTTCTGTAGCTGTCCGGTGCCTTCTTCTTCAGCGCTGGCTGCCTGCTATCTTCGTGTGTTAGCTCAATTACTAACAGGCAGCCAGCGCGGTCTTCTGTGACGTCATGTTCTTCTTCTCCCTTCTTCCGATGTTGACACGTCGCCTCTTCTCACTGCAATGATGGAAGCGCGCCTTGCATCCCATTTATATAGGCATCACCGTCCCATCATGCTCCGGTAGGTACCCACGTGGTGGGTGCCTACCCACGTGCACCCACCACGTGGGTACCTACCGGAGCATGATGCGCCGAGTCAACAGCGGAGAGCGGCGAAGATAGAAGAAGACCCCCGGAGAGCGGAGAAGACCCCCGGAGAGCGGAGAAGACCCCCCCCGGAGAGCGGAAGAAGAAACCCCCCCCGGAGAGCGGAGAAGACCCCCGGAGAGTGGAAGAAGAAGCCCCCCCTGGTATTAGAGCTAATAAAGAAGACGGGGTGCCTCCGGAGCAGACTAATAAATTATTTTAAAAACCCTTGTGTTGTGTGTTTAATAACTTTAACTTTTTGCCTCCAGGTGAATGGGTAGGGGTACGATGTACCCCATATCTATTCACTTAGGGTGGGGGGCCGGTATCTGGGGGCCCCCTTATTAAAGGGGACTCCCAGATTCCGATAAGCCCCCGCCCGCAGACCCCGACAACCAACGGCAAGGGTTGTCGGGAAGAGGTCCTGTCCTCATCAACATGGGGACAGGGTGCTCTGGGGTGGGGGGGCCCGCAGTGCGCCCCCCTGCCCCAGAGCACCCAACCCCCCCATGTTGAGGGCATGCGGCCTGGCACGGCTCAGGAGGGGGGGGCGCTCGCTCGTCCCCACTCCCTTTCCTGACCGGCCGGGTAGCGTGCTTTGGATACGGGTCTTGTATGGATTGTAGGGGGACCCCCTACGTCGATTTTTCAGCGTAGGGGGGGTCTCCTTACAACCCATACCAGACCTAAGGTATGGCCTGGTATGCTCCTGGGGGGGGGGAACCCATGCCGGTTTTTTATTTTCTTTGCATGCCGAGCGACGCTGTCAATTTTTTTTATAATTATTTGTTTTCCCGGCGCGTATATTTTTTTTCACCCGTCGCAACTTTAGTGTCCCGTCGCAATCCACAAAGCCCGGCGTAAATTACGTTCGCGCGCTGCACGTCGGGAAAATTACGTCACACGCATGCGCAGTACGGCCGGCGCGGGAGCGCGCCTCATTTAAATTTTAAACGCCCCCCCGGAGAGGAGGACCGCCTTGCGACGGAGGCACTTAAGTTACACGGCGTGTAATTTCTAGGTAAGTGCTTTGTGGATCAGGCACTTAGGTAGAAATTTTAAGTCAGTGTAACTTAACTGCTGAAATTTAAGTTAGGCTACGTTTTTGGGAATTTGGCCCCATATTCTCTGCTAACATAGTGAAATTATACCTGAACGTCTATATCAATACACAGTGGCATTTGGTAACCCAGCATTCAAAACCTCCATTAAGGTACTTGCAGACTTTTTATACACCGTATGGCAAAATGTTTTTGGACAACTATCCAGCTTAGCTATAAATGTTTGTTGGACATCCCATTCCAGCATTACGGACATTTGTGGTTGTAAGAGTCTCAAGCCTTTTGTGGTTCTGATCCCGCGTACACACGATCATTTTTCGGCATGGAAAAAACAAAGTTTTTCGGCATGTAGAAAAAACGTATTTTTTTCCAACTTCATCATTAAAACAACGTTGCCCACACACGATCGTTTTTAAAAAATGCTCTGGCAAAACGCGGTGACGTACAACACATACATCGGCACTATAAAGGGGAAGTTCCATTAGGTTGACGCCACCCTTGGGGCTGCTTAGCTGATTCAGTGTTAGTAAAAGCCGATTTGTGCTTTTCTGTCTGTTACAGCGCGATGAATGTGCTTACTCCATTACGAATGGTAGTTTTACCAGAACGAGCGCTCCCGTCTCATAACTTGCTTATGAGCATGCGTGGGTATTTAGCGTAGTTTTAGCCCACACACGACCATTTTTTACAACCCGAAAAACGACATTGTTTAAAACGTTGTTAACCACTTAACCCCCGGACCATATTGCTGGTCAAAGACCAGAGCACTTTTTGCGATTCGGGACTGCGACGCTTTAACTGACAATTGCGCGGTCGTGCGATGTGGCTCCCAAACAAAATTGGCGTCCTTTTTTTCCCACAAATAGAGCTTTCTTTTGGTGGTATTTGATCACCTCTGCGGTTTTTATTTTTTGCGCTATAAACAAAAATAGAGCGACAATTTTGAAAAAAAATTATATTTTTTACTTTTTGCTGTAATAAATACCCCCCAAAAATATATAAAAAAACATTTTTTTTTCCTTAGTTTAGGCCAATACGTATTCTTCTACATATTTTTCGTAAAAAAAAATCGCAATAAGCGTTTATTGATTGGTTTGCGCAAAAGTTATAGCGTTTACAAAATAGGGGGTATTTTTATGGCATCTTTATTAATATATTTTTTTTACTAGTAATGGAGGAGATCAGCGATTTTTTTTCGGTAATGCGACATTATGGCGGACACTTCGGACACTTTTGACACATTTTTGGGACCATTGGCATTTTTATAGCGATCATTGCTATAAAAATGCATTGGATTACTATAAAAATGCCACTGGCAGTGAAGGGGTTAACACTAGGGGGCGGGGAAGGGGTTAAGTATGTCCCTGTGTGTTATCTTACTGTGGGGGGGGGTGGCCTCACTAGGGGAAACACTGATCCTCTGTTCATACATTGTATGAACAGAAGATCAGCATTTCCCCTGCTGACAGGACCGAGAGCTGTGTGTTTACACACACAGCTCCCGGTCCCCGCTCTGTAACGAGCAATCGCGGGTGCCCGGCGGCGATCGAGCCCGCTGGGCACACGCACGGGAGTCGGTGGCGAGCGGGGGGCGTGCCTACGCGCCTCCGGCGGCGCGCACGCGCCCCTAGTGGCCGCTTGAAGAGCGCACGTATAGCTACGGGCTCTCGCCCAGGAGAGCCGACCTGCCGCCGTATAATGACGGTGGCTGGTCGGCTAGTGGTTAAAGAAATGCAGCATTTTCAAATTTTTATTTTGTCGTTTTTCAGAACCCGAAAAATTATGCGAAGCCCACACATGATCATTTTAAATGACATTTTTTTAAAACGTCGTTTTTTTCATGCCGAAAAATGATCACGTATACGCGGCATGACAGTCTACTCTTCTGTGAAGGCTTTCCTCAAAGTTTTGGAGTGAATTTGTAGAAATTTCTGACGATTTGTGAGGTCAGGTAAGAAGAAGCTCCTGGTGCCAACCTCCTAGATTTGGACTTTAACAGACCTTATTTCTTAAAATGTATACTAAACCCTGACTCCAAAGCCCTGTACACACGGCCCAGATTCTCACCAGGAAAAAAAAAAACATATTTTTTCCTGACGAGATTCCAGGCAAGATTCTCTTTCCGGCCGAGTGTACACACGTACGATTCTTTTGAATGGCACGAACGCGGTGACGTCATTGACTACGACGAGCTTGCGCTTGTCACATTTGATGCCGTAGCCGCCATCTGCTTCACCCTACCTATACCTTGGAAGCTACCGCGCATGAGTCAAAGTAATTTCGAGCATGCGCAGGTTTCCATGGAGACAGGTAAGTATACACACGCTCGGGTTTCTCGGCAGGAATACACTGCCGAGAATCACAACGAGAAAATAGAGAGCAGGTTCTCTATTTTGCTCGTCTAGATTCTGGGCAGTTTTCTTGACGAGAAATCTCAAAGCCTCGTTCACACGCACAGTTTACTCGGTAAGAAAGCTCTGCCAGCAGTTTTCTTGCCGTTTCTTGCCGAAAAAAACATGCGTGTGTGCGGGGCTTAACCCTAACCAAACTTAACACCTAAATAAAGCCCTTATTCCAAATGATTACCTTGCTGCATCTATCTGCTTTATTTAAGTTGCCCCATTTAGTTGGCTTCATTGAACTACTTAAGGACCGCCGCACGACTATATATGTCCTTAATTTGAAGAGGGATATCTTGGTAATGGCAGCAGCTGCTGCCACAACCAAGGTATCCATCTCTTCAGACGGTGGTCCTGTAAACGATAAAGGTGGTCTCTGTGGCGGATTCACTGTTATCAGCGCGGTAGAGGGCCAATCCTCCCACCGCTCTCCTGCACCCTCCGCCACTTACCGGAGTCATCGTCAAAGATCGGGTCCTTTCTCGTGCTGGGTATGGATACGAGTGAGGGCAAGATGGCCATAGCAGGGTGGAAGTGACATCAAAACATCACTTCCACCCATACGTTTTTTTTATTGCATTTTAGTTTAAATATGAGATCTGAGGTCTTTTTGACACCAGATCTCATATTTAAGAAGACATGTCATTCTTTTTTCTATTGCAAGGGATGTTTACATTCCTTGTAATAGGAATAAAAGTGACCCATTTTTTTAAACTGTGTAAAAATAAAAAAAATCTAGTAAAAAAAAAATAGTGGGCTGGATTCAAGAAGCAATTGCGCCTTGCTGCCGACTGCAGCCTAAGATATGCGTGGCATAAGGCTCTTATGCCCGCATATCTTAGGCTGCATTCTTGCGATGGCCGCTAGGTGGCGTTCCCGTTGTGCTCAGCGTATAGTATGCAAATTGCATACTAACGCCGATTCACAACGTTGCCCGAGCCCTGCGTACGCAGTTTACGTCGTTTCCGTACGGCGTCTTTCGCGTAAGGCTGCCCCTGCTATTAGCAGGGGCAGCCAATGTTACGTATACCCGTCGTTCCCGTGTCGCGAAATTTGAATTTTACGTAGTTTGCGTAAGTGATTTGTGAATGGCGCTGGACGCCGTTCACTTTGAAGCAAATGACGTCCTTGCGACGTCATTTGCCGCAATGCACGTCGGGAAAGTTTCCCGACGGAGCATGCGCTCTACGATCGCCGTGGGAACACGCCTAATTTAAATGATTTCCGCCCCCTACGGGATCATTTAAATTGCGCGCGCTTACGCCGGGCAATTTTAAAGAGCGCACACGCAATTTACGGAGCTACTGCTCCGTGAATCGCGGGTAGCACAGTAAATTTGCGGGGGCGCAGGGCAAAAACGTTGGCCTGCGCCTCCGCAAAAAAAGCGCAAAGGTACCTGAATCCAGCCCAATGTTTTTAAAGTGCCCCGTCCCGACAAGCTCACGTGAAGAAGTGAACGCATACGTGAGTAGTGCCTGCATATGATAACGGTGTTCAAACCACACATGTGAGGTATCGCCACAATCTTTAGTCAAGTCAAAATGTATTTAAAAATGTTGCTTGTCTTGAAAAACGCTCTCAAACCAAGTTACTCTCAAACCAAGGTTTTACTGTATAACTATAAATATATGTCCTGAGCCTCACAGAGGATCAATCCATAACCCAGCTTGCATCTGAATTGCTGATAATGTACCGGCTCTTCCTAGGTGCTGAGCCACCGCATAATTTCCCAGTGCCAAAAGGGTTCCGACACACCGATGATACCACTAGAGGATCCAGGTTGCATGTTTCAAGGGAATCTTCCACTTCTTCAGCTGCCCTTTACTAGGCTAGCTTGCCCAGGGCCGATCCGCCCTATAGGCTCACTGTGCTAGCCGCTTAGGGCCCCACAAAGCTGCGAAGGGCCCCCCAAATTACTAGAGGCCCCCGCCTGGTGAGAAGTAATTTTTTCCCCCTCACCCCGCTTCTCAACTCGCTGGCTGCATGGGAGAAGAGGTAAGAAGTCAGCACCCCCTGCTTCTCAATTTAATGTAAGATGTCATTTCCGACAGCATAACACCCCCTACCCCCGCTTCTCAACTTTCTTTAATGTGACATGTCACTGTCGTCAGCGCCCCCCGCTTCTCATTTTTAATGTGCCATGTCCTTTTGTTTAGGGCCCCAGGGAGGTCAGGATCGGCACTGAGCTTGCCCCATAGCTGTGCCAACCTTCTGCAAATAAAAATCATCCAAGAAGTTAAAATAATTGTGACTGAGGATGGAATTCACAGCTTCAACCAAAAATGAGGCCTACCGGCTATTTAATTATCTTTTTATGGGTGTGTCTTTGTCTAGTATTTACTTTTTGTACTCGCTACACAGAATATACACTATGTCATTTTTATTTATAGTAATGTGTCTCTGTTGGGTTTTTATGATACTTCTGCCCCTCCCTGCTTCCTGTTGCAGGGTTTATCTTCTGAGCAGGTAGCCCAGCATAGGTCAGCTGAAGAAAAGGAAGATTTTCCTTGAAATACATCCTGTTGCAACCTGGATCCTCTGGTGGCATCATCGTTGTGGTGGATCCTTTTTTGGCACTCGGACGTTGGGCAGCAGCTCAGAGCATAGGAAGAACAATCTCGGCAATCGGGATGCTGAGTTCTGGAGTGATCCCTAGTGCACAGACAACAGATCACAGCTTTTGCCCTTAATTGCTTGTGATACATCTACCTTTGTGAGCAGGATCTTTTTACATTGTTTTAATAAAGGCATACATTAACCACTTGCCGACCGCCGCATGCCTATTTACGTCGACAGAATGGCACGGGCAAGCAGATTGGCATACAGGTACGTCCATTTGAATCTGCCACCCAGCGGGTGTGCGCCCGCTGCGTGCCTCGCGAGTTCGGCCACAGATGTTGATGGCCCACGATTGCGGTCGGCAAGAGCAGAACGGGGAAATGCCTTTGAACACAAGGCATTCCCCTATTCTGCCTAGTGACACTGTCACTGATGACAATTCCCCATGATCGGGAACAGTCATCAATGACGTGTCACGTGTAGCCACACCCCCTAACTGTAAGAATCACTTCCTAGGGAACATTTAACCCCTGCAGCGCCACCTAGTGATTAACCCCTTCACTGCCAGAGTCATTTTTACAGTAATTAGTGCATTATTATAGCACTGATCGCTGTATAAATGACAATGGTCCCAAAATGGTTTCAAAAGTGTCCGATGTGTCCGCCATAATGTCGCAGTCATGATAAAAATCACTGATCGCCGCCATAACTAGTAAAAAAAAATATTAATAAAAATGACATAAAACTATCCCATATTTTATAGAAGCTATAACTTTTGCGCAAACCAATCCATAAACAATTTTTTTTTACCAAAAATATGAATATAATATAAATAATACGTATCGGCCTAAACTGTGTAAAAAATAATAATTTAGATATTTTTTAGGGATATTTATTAAAGCAAAAACTATTGCATTTATTTCAAAATTGTTGCTCTTTTTTCGTTTATAGCGCAAAAAATAAAAATTGCAGAGGTGATCAAATGCCACCAAAAGAAAGCTCTATTTGTGGGGGGAAAAAAGGACGTCAATTTTGTTTGGGTGCCACGTCGCACGACCACGCAATTGTCAGTTAAAGCGACGCAGTGCCAAATCACAAAATGTGGCCCGGTCTTTAACCACCGAAATGGTCCAGGGCATGAAGTGGTTAAAATACTACACCAGAGCAGTGGCTCTGTCTGTCCCTTCCTCCTCTTTTGTCTTCACACAGCCTTCTCCATGATTGACAGCAGCACCCATGTTATGTCTAGTCCAGGGCTACCCGCTCATTATTCTTTGTTTTTTACCTTGTATCCAAATTGTTTAGATTTTTTGGGATATTTTGTTTCTTTTTTCTTTTTCTAGTAAAACACAAACAGTACATTGCTCAATTTACCCTGCATTGGTGAGAGTCGAGTGCTGTGCACCGATTGTGTTGGTAACGGCTCACAAGTAGGGATGAGCCGAACACCCCCCCGTTCGGTTCGCACCAGAACCTGTGAACAGACCAAAAGTTTGTGTGAACTTTAGAACCCCCGTTAAAGTCTATGGGACTCAAACGTTTGAAATCTAAAGTGCTAATTTTAAAGGTTAATATGCAAGTTATTGTCCTAAAAAGGGTCCTGCCCCAGGGGACATGTATCAATGCAAAAAACAGTTTTAAAAACAACAGTTTTTTTTGGGAGCAGTGATTTTATTAATGCTTGAAGTGAAACAATAAAAGTGAAATATTCCTTTAAATTTCATACCTGGGGGTGGGGGTGGGGGGTTAGTATGCCTGTAAAGCAGCGCTTGTTTCCCATGCTTAGAACTGTCCCTGCACAAAATGTCATTTCTGAAGGAAAAAAATCATTTAAAATCACTTGGCTATAATGAATTGTCGGCTCCCGGCAATAAAGAGAAAAATCTATTATAAAAAAAAAAGTGCGTTGGGGTCCCCCCAAATTCAATACCGTTGGGAAAGTCCTTTATTGAAAAAAATAAACAAAAAATGAAAAAAAAAGATTCCAGCGGTGGTAAGCCACTCTCGGTCTCCGGTCTTTTTATGAATGACTTTTCTCTGTATTGCCGGAAGCCGACAATTCATTATAGCCGCAAGTGATTTTAAATGACTTTGTTTCCTGCAGAAATGACATTTTGTGCAGGGACAGTTCTAAGCACGGGAAACAAGCGCTTTATAGGCACTCTATACACCCCCCCAGGTACGAAATTTTTAATATTCCACTTTTATTGTTTCACTTTAAGAATTATTAAAATCACTGCTCCTGAAAAAATTTCAGTTCTTTAAAACTTTTTTTGTTGCATTCATAGATGTCCCCTGGGGCAGGACCCAGGTCCCCAAACACTTTTTATGATAATACGCCGGCGTATTTTCAAATTTGCCACATCGTAGCGTTGTTTTGAAACGCGCCTAATTTAAATGATACACGCCCCATTTGAATTAGGCGGCCTTGCACCGAACAGATTTACGCTACGCCGCCACAAGTTTACAGGCAAGTGCTTTGTGAATCAAGCACTTGCGCTGAAAAGTTGCGGCGGTGTAACTTAAATCAGTTACGTTACGCCAGAGCGCAACTACGTGAATCTGGCCCTTAGATTTCTCCCATAGACTTTTACAGGGTGTTCCGCGGCTTTTCGAATTTGCCGCGAACACCCCAAATTGTTCGCTGTTTCCCGAACAGGCGAACAGGCAATGTTCGAGTCGAACATGAGTTTGACTCAAACTCGAAGCTCATCCCTACTCACAAGTAGTGGTAAAACAATATGAATACAGGGATAACCGTAACACTGACATACATATGTTAACACACGAGAGAACACTCTTGTCTATTCTTGAAATATTGAAGACGTGCTTGAAGGGGTTGTAAAGGTACAATTTTTTTTCCTAAAAAGCTTCCTTAACCTTAGTGCAGTCCTCCTTCACTTACCTCATCCTTCCATTTTGCTTTTAAATGTCCTTATTTCTTCTGAGAAATCCTCACTTCCTGTTCTTCTGTCTGTAACTCCACACAGTAATGCGAGGCTTTCTCCCTGGTGTGGAGTGTCACCCTCGCCCCCTCCCTTGCACTACAGGAGAGTCAGGACGCTCTCTACGTTGCAGATAGAGAAAGGAGCTGTGTGTAAGTTGGCATCCTGACTCTCCGTAGTCCAAGGGAGGGGGCGAGCATGACACTCCACACCAGGGAGAAAGCCTTGCATTACTGTGTGGAGTTACAGACAGAAGAACAGGAAGTGAGGATTTCTCAGAAGAAATAAGGACATTTAAAAGCAAAATGGAAGGATGAGGTAAGTGAAGGAGGACTGCAGTAAGGTAAAGGAAGCTATTTAGGAAAAAAAATATTGTACAAAAAAGGAAAGATGGGGGGGGGGGGGGCAAGAAGTATAGAAGAGACAGGAGAGTGGGTGAGTCTGTAATATATAGAAAATAGACGTTCTAATAGAAACACATTTACCAAGGTAATATAAGGGTTTTGTCAAAATCTTGGGGTAAGCAGTGCTTCAACCATGATTGCCATATTTTTTTCAAACTTACGTATCTTGCCACTTTCAATGGCTGTCATTTTAGCATAGACAAGGGCCCTATTCATTCTATGTTTAGCCTCAGCTACAACCAAAGTCTGGGACTTCCAAGCTCTAGAAATAGTTTGCTTGCCGTGGACAGTTGTAGAAATAATTGGAATTGCAAATGGGTCAACTCTGCTGGTTTTAGGTTTAGTAGAGCTGTTGCGGGATCCGGTTGGATATTGGTTTCAAAAGCCTTGGAGGCCATTGCAGAAAATGGCCTTCCAGAACTCTTGAGCAATCAGGCAATGCCACCACACGTGGAGATGGGTGCCTGGATCTGAGCAGCCTCGGAAACATGACTCTGAGTATTTTGCAATCCAAGCCGGTATGAGATACCGGTGCTCAGATTTTCATATCACTCCAGATCTCGACAACTTTTCATTGACAGAAAGATACAGAAGCCAAGCTATTAGCAAAACAAATGCCTTGTACACACGATGAAAAAAGTCAGACGGAATTTTTTCATCGGATATTCCATGTGTGTACCTCATCTGACTTTTTTTTCGGCAGAATTTAGAAAGAGAACATTAGGTAGATTCAGGTAGAGTTAGGCCGGCTTATCAGTAGATAAGTCGACCTAACTCAGAATCTACGCCGACGTATGTTTAAGCGTATGCTCAAACAGAGATACGCTTAAACATATCTAAGATAGTATGGCCGCCGTTCCCGCCGCGAGATTCAAATTTTTTACGTCGCTTGCGTAAGTCATCCGCGAATCGGGATTTACATCGTTTACATACACGTCAAAATCAATAGGCCCGTGCGGCGTACTTAGGCGCAAAGCATCCTGGGAAATGTAGGCGCCCGGCACATGCGCAGTTGAAAAAAACCCGTCAAAAACGTGAGGTCAAGCCTCATTACCATAAAACACGCCCCCCTCCAACACATTTGAATTAGGCGCCCTTACGCTGCCACATTTACGCTACGCCGCCCTAAGTAAGGAGGCAAGTACTTTGAGAATACAGTACTTGCCTCTCTTACTTAAGGCGGCGTAGCGTAAACACGCTAGGTTACGCCGCCGTTCATTTGCACGGCCGTACCTGAATCTACCTACATGTTTCTATCGGAAATTCAGTTTGTCTGTAGGTAACTCCGACGGAGAAAAAAACATGCATGCTCAGAATCAAGTCGACGCATGCTCGGAAGCATTAAACTTAATTTTTCTCTGCTCGTCGTAGTGTTGTACGTCACTGCATTCTTGATGGTTGGAATTTAGTGTGACAGTGTGTATGCAAGACAGCTTGAACGGAATTCCGTCTGAAAAATACGTCAGAGGTTAATCCCGACGGATAATCCGATCGTGTGTACATATGATTTGTATGAATATTAAAACTGCATATTCTTTATTATCAGGCTATGTGTGGAAGGAACCAGACATGGATAACCGTCTTAACACTTCTTGGGTTTGGTGATCTCTTCCAAATGAAATATTTGTTTTTTGCTTTTTTTCTATCGCTCTACATCATCGCCCTCATCGGCAACTCCCTGATTATTGGTTTAACTGTCATCACTACAAAGCTCCATTCTCCCTTGTACTTTTTTCTTTGCAATCTTTCTTTATGTGAAATCTTTTTCTCAAATTTACTTTCCCCACATCCTATACTTGGTATGGGGAAATGGAGGCTCTGTATCACTATACTATGTTATTGGACATACTTATGTATGTACTTCAGCTGGGGTCACTGAGATTCTTCTCCTCACTATAATGGCAGTTGACAGGTATTTTGCCATTTGCAACCCTTTAAGGTACCCCACACTGATGAATTTAGGGACTTGTAGTTATCTAGTTTTCATGGCCTGGATATCAGGATTGATAATACCATCCATATCAACTATTCAAATATACAGCTTAAAGATCTGCCCTTCGAAAACCATTGATGTGTTATTTTGCGAGCTTGTGTGTATTTTAGAGATGTCTTCAACAGATACCTATATAGTAAAAATGGAAATATTGGCCTTTGCAGCTGTTTTAGGATTGTTCCCTGTAATTTTGGTCATATTAAGTTACGTGTCCATATTTAGCACTATCCTAACCATTTCCTCCAAGGATGGAAGGATGAAGACTTTTTCCACTTGTAGCGCCCATCTGACTTCTGTGTTTTTGTATTTTGGGGCCATATTTGTAATTTACATGGTCCCATCTCTACTGTACTCCAAGAAAATGAAAAAAAAAATGATCACACTGGTGTACACTGTGTTGATTCCTTTGCTTAATCCACTCATCTACAGCCTGAGGAATCAGGAAATGAAAGCCAGTTTGATGTCTTGTATTACTCGTTTCAAGTCTAACAACCATCCAGGGGCGTTGTTGTTTTAATGGGTCCCGGGCAAACAGCAGAACTCCATCCTCGGGACAAGATGCACCAACATTCACATTACACCATAAACTATCATTTTGTTTGGAAATCAACTTCACTAAAATCATTCAGCTCATTCCTACTGGAGAGATTCTGAACAGTTTGGACCCTTTTTTGACCATGTGAGAACAGAATATTTGGATATAATTATGTATTTAGAAAACTCTCCATACTCGTTTTTATATGAGGTATAAATGCAGTATCAATCTTTGATAGCAATTGCTTTATTTCAAATAACAATACCCTGTTAACCACTTAAGGACCGGACCAATATGCTGCTAAATGACCCAAGGGGTTTTTACAATTCGGCACTGCGTCGCTTTAACAGACAATTGCGCGGACGTGCGACGTGGCTTCCAAACAAAATTGGCGTTCTCTTCTTTCCCCACAAATAGAGCTTTCTTTTGGTGGTATTTGATCACCTCTGCGGTTTTTATTTTTTGCGCTATAAACAAAAATAGAGCGACAATTTTGAAAAAAATTCAATATTTTTTACTTTTTGCTATAATAAATATCCCCCAAAAACATATATAATTTTTTTTTCCTCAGTTTAGGCCGATACGTATTCTTCTACCTATTTTTGGTAAAAAAAATCGCAATAAGCGTTTATCGATTGGTTTGCGCAAAATTTATAGCGTTTACAAAATAGGGGATAGTTTTTTTTTTTTTTTTACTACTAATGGCGGCGATCAGCGATTTTTTTCGTGACTGCGACATTATGGCGAACACTTCGGACAATTTTGACAAATTTTTGGGACCATTGTCATTTTCACAGCATAAAATGCATTTAAATTGCATTGTTTATTGTGAAAATGACAGTTGCAGTTTGGGAGTTAACCACAGGGGGCGCTGTAGGAGTTAGGGTTCACCTAGTGTGTGTTTACAACTGTAGAGGGGTGTGGCTGTAGGTCTGACGTCATCGATCGAGTCTCCCTATAAAAGGGATCACTCGATCGATGCAGCGCCACAGTGAAGCATGGGGAAGCCGTGTTTACATACGCTCTCCCCGTTCTTCAGCTCCGGGGAGCGATCGCGAGGGGGCGGCTAGAAACGAATAGCCGCGCCCTCGTCCCGGATTACTCCTGAAGCCACGGGAACCGCCGCATGGCGGTTCCCGTGGCCCGATCGGACCCCCGACCCACGTCAAGCAGAGCACGTACAGGTACGTACATGTGCCTGTTCGTGCCATTCTGCCGACGTATATGTACATGAGGAGGTCCGGAAGTGGTTAATTTACAGTGTCTCACAAAAGTGAGTACACCCCTCACATTTTTTTAAATATTTTATTTTATCTTTTCATGTGACAACACTGAAGAAATTACACTTTGCTACAATGTTGTGTAGTGAGTGTACAGCTTGTATAACAGTGTAAATTTGCTGTCCCCTCAAAATAACTCAATATGCAGACATTAATGTCTAAACTGCTGGTAACAAAAGTGAGTACACCCCTAAGTGAAAATGTCAAAACTGAGCCCAAAGTGTCAATATTTTGTGAGGCCACCATTATTTTCCAGCACTGTCTTAACCCTCTTAGGCATGGAGTTCACCAGAGCTTCACAGGTTGCCTCTGGAGTCCTTTTCCACTCCTCCATGACGACATCACGGAGCTGGAGGATGTTAGAGACCTTGCGCTCTTCCACCTTCCATTTGAGGATGCTCCACAAATGCTCAATAGGGTTTAGGTCTGGAAACATGGTTGGCCAGTCCATCACCTTTACTCTCAGCTTCTCTAGCAAGGCAGTGGTCATCTTGGAGGTGTGTTTGGGGTCTTTATCATGTTGGAATACTGCCCTGCGGCCCAGTCTCCGATGGGAGGGGATCATGCTCTGCTTCAGTACATGTTGGCATTCATGGTTCCCTCAATGAACTGTAGATCCCCAGTGCCAGCAGCACTTATGCAGCCCCAGACCATGACACTCCCACCACCATGCTTGACTGTAAGACACCCTTGTCTTTGTACTCTTTACCTGGTTGCCGCCACACACGTTTGACACCATCTGAACCAAATAAGTTTATCTTGGTCTCATCAGACCACAGCACATGGTTCCAGTAATCCATGTCCTTAGTCTGCTTGTCTTCAGCAAACTGTTTGTGGCTTTCTCGTGCAATATATTTAGAAGAGGCTTGGGCCCAATTTGGACATTTGTTTACTTATGGGGTGTCAGGGCCGTCTTTAATATGGTTTGGGTCCTGGGCAAAAATTTTTTTTTTGGGCCCCCCTCCAGCTTATTTTGGGCCTGGCTGGTTCACATGTATGTGTTTTGGTGGCCCTCATTTGTGCAGGCACAGCAGCCCATTGATTTGAATGGGCTGCCATGCCTTTGTTTCCTGCAGAAAAAAGGTGCATTCAGCATTTTAAAAATACAGTTGCCTTGAAATCCATTCTGCTTTTGCACCATGCTACTTACCAGCCAGGGCCGGATTTGCTCTCCCTGCCACCCCAAGGCCAGGTTCCGCAATGCACCCCTCCCTGCCAACCAAACTACCCCCCCCCCCCCAAAAAAAAATCAACAGAGAGTGGCAACCGGATGGCAGGGGCGGCATGGTTAGTTCAAATATTTTTTTACTTTTTTATCACTTTTTTTTGCTTTTATTTATTTGTAGCTTGTCGCTTACTTTTTTTTTTATTTTTGTATGATTTTCTTATTATTTTTCTTATTCTTTACTTTTTAATTACTTTTTTATTTTATAATTTAATTATTATTTCTTATTATTTATTTATTTTTTAATCAATTTCTTTTCACTTTTTTGCTATCATACAGGAGAAAACAATTCCCTGTGTGATAGCAATTGGAGGTGACAGGTTCTCTTTATTGACCCTGTCACCTCCAAAACAGGAGTCCTAGCACTGTGCTAGAACTCCTGTCACAGCTGAGATGGGAAGAGCACAGCTCTCCCCTCTCACTGTGTACATCGGCAGCAGGAACAGGAGACAGACTCGGTGGCCAGGGGGAGGACGGAGTTCCGAAGACAGAGCCAGCAGAGAGAGGTATGTGGGGTGGGGAGGACGGACGGGAGCACACATATTACAAGTGATTTCGGCGACATCGCCGCAATCATTTGTTAACGAGCGCGGATTCCCCCATAACTTACCACCCTTAACTGTATGTAATGGGCGTCGGGGAAATCCATGCCGCCCCTTGGCGCCCTGCCGCCCCAAGGCCTGGCCTCAGTGGCCTTGTGGGAAATCCGGGCCTGCAAGCAGCACCCAGTGGCAGGAAGGGAGAAGTGCACGTCTAAAGGGAAGCCAGGGGTGCTGTACATTTTAAAACACTGGGAAGGGAAGCAGTACTGTGACTGGCTGCGTGCCGCTGATGATTTTCAGCCTGATTTGTGGGCATCACAGGGGTTTAATGGGCGTCACAGGGGTTCCTGCCGCTGTCATTTATCTATGATGCGGTATGGAAGTGGTTAATAAAAAAAAAAATATATATATATATATATATATATATATATATATATATATATATATATATATATATATAAACAAAAATAAAAAAACAAACATTTAAAAAAAAAAATGGCGTTTGCCACATGGGGCCCTGGGGACCTCTAAACCCTTTAAAAAATATATATTTATATATATATAAAAAGAAATAAAAGAAAAAAAAAGAAATAAAATAATATAAAAAAAAGTTATAAAAAAAATGTATAATAATACAATTTATATATATATATATATATATATATATATATATATATATATATATATATATATATAAAAGAAACATATAAAAAAAGGGGGGTTGTCATCCGGGGCCCTGGGGAACTACGGGCCCCTGGGGACCTCCAGACCTCTAAAAAAAAAAATTGGCCCTTTAATAAAAAATAAAATAAAAATATATACCGTATTTATTCGAGAATAACGCGCACACGTGTATAACGCGCACCCCTAATTTTCGATTAAAAATCGGTATAAAATCATTGTAATTGCCAAAAATCATTTATTGTATTTATTGTATGTCCAGCCATGTCCCCTGTATGTCCAGCCATGTCCCCCGTATGTCCAGCCATGTCCCCTGTATGTCCAGCCATGTCCCCCGTATGTCCAGCCATGTCCCCCGTATGTCCAGCCATGTCCCCCGTATGTCCAGCCATGTCCTCTGTATGTCCAGCCATGTCCCCCGTATGTGCAGCCATGTCCCCTGTATATGCAGCCACCTACTGTTAATCACCGCGGCGCGGGAACATTACAGACAGCGTTCGTTTGAACAGCTGTTTTCCCTGCCGCGCATAGACACTCCCCCTTGCTCGCGATTTGACAGATCCGTCAAAGGGGGAGTGTCTACGCGCGGCGGGGAAAACAGCTATTCAAACGAAAGCTGTCTGTAATGTTCCCCGCGCCGCGGTGATTAACGTTGTAGCGGCGTTGGTGGCGTTGGTGGCGGCGGCGGTAGCAGCGGTGGTTACGGCGGGGGGGGGAGTATTCTATTCTATTCTAGTATCGGCGGTATTAGTGGGAGTACGAGTACTCCCGCTAATACTCGGTATCAGTCCCGCCACTGCCACCCCACCCCAGTCCTCGTTTATAACGGGCACCCAAACTTTGATTTATTTTTTTGGTATAAAATTTTGCGCGTTATACTCGAATAAATACGGTATATATTTTTTTTTTATTATTTAAAAATAAATAAAAAAGGGGGGTTGCCATCTGGGGCCCTGGGGGCCTCCGGGCCCCTGGGGACCCCTAAAAAAATGTCCCTTTAATAAAAAATAAAAATATATTAAAAAAATATATATTTTTTTATTTAAAAATAAATAAAAAAAAGGGAGGTTGCCATCTGGGGCCCTGGGGGCCTCCGGGCCCCTGGGGACCTCCGGACCCCTAAAAAAAAGCTGCCCCTGTTTGCCCTATGGTAAAGACGGACCTGTGGGGTGTACTCACTTTTGTTGCCAGCGGTTTAGACATTAATGACTGTGTGTTGAGTTATTTTGAGGGGACAAGCAAATGTTCACTGTTATACAAGCTGTACACCAGATCACTATTACTGGGCTTAGGACAATATTTTCCTTGTCAAAATATCTTTATTTTGTAGTTGTTATATGAATTGTACAAACAGTGTAAAACAAATGTGTTACAGATAAAGAGAAACTCCTTCACAAGTTGGATATCTTGTAAAATTTCAAATATGGAGAACATTATAACAATACTAAAAATTGACCAAGAATTCAAGGATCTCTATATATATTCCCTTAACGACGTGAAATCTTGTATCCTTAACAAGGGGTCTCCGCTTGGTATGTCTACGTATTACCGTGATTATAGGAGTTTCCTTCTAATAATATAGTCTCATTGGGCCAGATTCACAAATGAGATACGACGGCGTTTATCCTGATACGCCGTCGTATCTCTGTTTCTATCTATGCGACTGATTCATAGAATCAGTTACGCATAGATATCCCTAAGATCCGACAGGTGTAATAGTTTTACACTGTTGGATCTTAGGATGCAGTACCGCGGCCGCCGCTGGGGGGAGTTCGCGTCGTACACCAGCGTCGGGTATGCAAATTAGTAGTTACGGCGGATCCACAACGGTTTTTCGCGTTCGCTACGTTGCGGCTAGTCAAGTTTCCCGTCGCAAAGTTAGTCGTTTTTTTTGGTGCACTAACTTTAGCCAGCAAGTGTATTGCTGTCTAAAGTATGGCTGTCGTTCCCGAGTCGAAATTCAAAATGTAACGTCGTTTGCGTAAGCCGTCCGGGAATACAGAAGTACGCTACGCGCGTCGCCGTTCAAAAAAATTACGTCACGGCGCGCAAAGCACGGCGGGAGTTAGGAAACGGAGCATGCGCAGTAGGTCCGGCGCGGGAGCGCGCCTAATTTAAATGGCACACGCCCATTTGAATCGGCCCGCCTTGCGCCGGATGCAGCGGGCGTAGTTTTCATCGCAAGTGCTTGGTGAATCAGGCACTTGCGATGAAAAATTGCAGCGGTGTAACCTATCTAGGATACGTTACGCCGCCGCGATTCTACGTGAATCTGGCCCATTGTTTCGTAAGTGGAGTAGAGACTGCAAATTCAAAACAAAAATCAAAAGAGAGGGAAAGGGGGGAAGGTTGGGGTTGGGGAGTCTGCAGGACTAGGCCGGGGATCTTCTGATATTGAGCAAGAAATTTGGCAGCCAATACGATGGCTGGGCTACCACGGCATCATAACATCATTATTAAATGCATTAAGTATTGTGTGTGTAATCCATGGCTTCCATACTCGTTCGAATTTGGTGATCGTATCTGTTTCTATAGCCGACATTTTGGCATAGGTCATTGCATTGTTCGTTCTATTGAATACTACGCTTAATTTGGAGTTTTCCATGCCTTCGCTATGGTCTGCTTTGCAGCTGTGAGAAGCTGTCTTATCAGTTTAAATTGTGCCTGTGATAAATTGTCAGTTTTTAAATTGAGCAAAGCCGTTTTGGGGTCTAAAGGTATTTTATTATTTGTCAGGGTGTTTACCAATTGGAAAATTTCCGACCAAAATGTCTGCGCCTTTGGACACCACCACCAGGTGTGAAGATATGTTCCTATTTTTGAGCATCCCCTAAAGCATAGCTCTGAATAATTTTTTGCGTATTTAGCCACTCTAGCTGGCACTAAGTACCACCTAGATAGCACTTTGTAATTTGTCTCTGATGCTAATACATTAGAGGATGCTGTTTTGGTATTATACCATATTTGGTTCCAATCTGCGGTGCTCAGTTCCGTTTCTAAGTCCTTCTCCCATTTGCGGACATATAGTAGTTTCCCGTTATTTGGTTGCATTAGTAGTTGAGAGTAGAGGGTTGATATCACGTTTCTGGCGTGTGGATTCTTTTCGCAAATGTTTTCAAAGATAGATAGTTGAGTTGGCAAGGTTGATGAATTTGTAGGTGGTTGGAAAAAGTGTTTTATTTGCAGGTATCTGAATAGTTCACTTTGTGGGATTCTGTATGTTGCGCTCAGTGACGGGAAGGGGATAAAGGATGTAGAGTCGAAAAATTTGTACTTTTGTGTACAATCCCTCTTCACCCATTTTTTAAATGTGCTGGGAGAGACCCATGCTGGGTAGAATGCAGGGTTCTTGTTAAACGATAGTAACGGAGTTTGTGAAGATTGTAAATGGTTTTTAGATTTGACTCTGTCCCATAAGGATAACGAGTGTTTATATGTTTACGCAATTTTGGAGTGATCCACAATATGTTGGATATTGGGATGGGGTCACATTCTATCGCTTCTAGCGATACCCAGAGAGGCGTTCCTTGTTTTGCATGGTACTTTGTTAAGGTTGCTAGTTGTGCTGCTTGGTAATAGTGTGTAAAGTTAGGATAACCGAGTCCCCCGTTAACTTTGGGGAGGTGCAAAATTTGTGGTTTAATTCTTGATCTGGAGGAACCCCAGATAAAGGAAGAAACCCTCTTTTGGAATATTCTTAAGTAATAAGCCGGTATTGGGATGGGGAGTACTCTAAAGAGATATAGAAGTTTAGGTAGTATTGTCATTTTTATAGCGTTGATTTTCCCGAACCATGACAGAGGGAGTTGGGCCCATGATTTTAATATGTTTGATATTTGCTTTAGAAGTATAGGGTAGTTGTGCGAGAATAGATCTGATACTTCTGCTGTTAGGTGTATTCCTAAATAGGGGATGCTTTTCACTGGCCATTCAAAGGGAAGACCCGATTTGGCTGCTTTTAATTCTGTATTGGAGAGTGAAATGTTTAGGGCCAGACATTTTTTGGGATTAATTGCTAAGCCTGAAAAGGATGCAAATTGGTTCAGGATTGGGATAAGATTAGGGCCTGAAACTTGGGGAGATGAGAGGAATAGTAGGATGTCATCTGCGTATAGACATATCTTGTGTTTGAAACCACCCAATTCTATGCCCAGTATCGTAGGATCGGATCTGATTTTTGGGCAAGAGGTTCTATAAGGAGGGCAAACAATAATGGGGATAACGGGCATCCTTGTCTCGTACCTCTTTGTATGGTAAACATGTCTGATTTGTACCCTGCATATTTAACATACGCTTTTGGGTTTTTGTATAGTTGCAGGACCCATTTTGTGAAATTGGGACCAAAGCCCCATTTCTGCAAAGTGTATTCCAGATATGCCCATGAGACGGAGTCAAAGGCTTGTTCCTTGATGGCTGCCACAATGTCCTCTTGTGTTATTGGCTTGTCTAATTGTGTTCTCTGTGCTTCTTTCATTTGTGGTAGTTGTAACTGTGAGAAGAAGGAGTCAGCCTCCACATTATTAAATGTGTTTGTTTCCGAATATAGTTTTTTTAGGTGCGTGCTAAATTTCTGCACTATTTTGATTGGGTTACTGGAAATGTTGTTATTCGCTATTTTTATTTTTATAGGTTTATATGTCTTATTGATTGAGTTAAGTGACCTTGCTAGGTAAGTCCCTGATTTGTTGGCGTTTTTATAGAATGAATGTTTGGACCTAATTAATGTTTTGTTTGCGGAGTCTGTGAGGAATAAATCGTATTCCAGGCGTGCTTTATCGAGACGGGCTTTAGTTTTAGGAGAGTGATTATGTTGAAAGGCCAGGAATGCTAGATTGTGTTCTGTTTCTAATTTTTTTGCTAGTTGTTTACGTTCTCTTTTAAGAATCCCAAATTGTCTTTGTAGTGTTCCTCTCAGCACTGACTTATGGGCTTCCCAGAGTGTGAGTGGGGAGATTTCTGGATTCGTATTTAATTCCAGGTATTCTTTTAAATTCTGTTCAATTACTGGACAATAGGTTGGGTGTTTGAGTAGTATGTCAGGTAGGTACCAGGTTGGGTCGTGATTTTTAGGGATTGCAGACGCTATAGTGGTGAGTACTGCGTTGTGGTCTGACCAAGAAATGGGAATGATGCTGGAATCGAGTACTTCCGGCAACATTCCGATTGTTAAAAATATGTGGTCTATGCGGCTAGATGATTGATGAGGATTAGAAAAATATGTGTAGTTGCGCTTTGTAGGGTTAGATTCTCTCCATGAGTCCGCTAGATTATATTTGGATAATAGATTGGGAAAGGACCATTTAGTTTGATGTTTCGGAGGGGTGTACAGGGTTTTGTCCAAGAAAGGGAGGAGGACCTGATTGGAATCACCACAAATAAAAAGAGATCCAATTTTATGCGTATTGATAACTTGAAAGAGATGTGACATGAACGGTAGTGGGTTAAGATTAGGTGCATAGTAAGACACAACTGTCACTGCCGTGTCCATAATGTAACCTGTTAAGATAATATAACGGCCTTCCGGGTCATTAATTTCAGACTTCATAGTAAATGGTGTAGATCTGTGAAATGCAATAAGGGTGCCTCTTTTTTTGGAAGAGGCAGATGCTGTGTATACCTGCGGGTATGATGCGTTATAGTATTTAGGGGTAGCATTGGGAGTGAAGTGAGTTTCTTGTAAGCAGATTATGTGTGCTTTCTTAGCCTGGAAATATCTAAATGCCTTTGTACGTTTTTGTGGTAAATTTAAGCCTTGTACATTAAGTGATAACAAATTCAACGGAGCCATGGTAGCCAAACCATCATGTACCTCTTACCGTGATTCCCTGTGCAGCGATTTCCCGGTCCAGTCCACACAGACAAAAGGGGAGGAGGAGAAGGGGAGGAGTCGAAAAAAATAACCTTAAAAAGAGAATGAGAAACATTACCGAAAAAAGAACTAATAAGCATCAGTGTTCTAATTAAGTGCTTAAGTCTGACCCGTGACCAGGGCCAGATTAAGAACATCATGGGCCTGGTGCTGAAGATTTTGGTGGGGCCTTTTAGGCTGCATTCACACCTCCGCGACAAGTAACGCCGCGTACGCGGCGTATTTTGCCGCGAATAGTGTAACTTTTTTTTACAAATCCTTCCTATTGCTTTGTATGGCCGAACGCCAATGCCGCCTGAAAAAAAGGGTCCGGGACTTTTTTTCATGCCGCAGGTGTACGGCGTCTATGAGATGTGAACCATCTCATAGACAGCAATAGGAATTCTCCCCTCCAGCGGCACGAGCGGCCGGCGTCGGGCGTTTTGTCACGGAGGTGTGAATGGGGTCTAATAAATAATAAATAAATGCGTGGGAATGACATGAACGCAGCCCAGCCAAGGCAAGTGACCAAAGGCACAGAACCCAGAAGGAAGACCGGGTGAAGATGGAAGTGTCCAGGCCCCGCCTGATTCATCGCAGCACTGGAGGGCTCAGTCTGAAAATTGAAGTGTACACTAATGTGCTAATATGCTGTGCATACTTGTACGTTGTGGCATAACCTACCCCAGGGCCTCTAAAAAGTAGTAATGTCAGGAAAGTTTACTACCACTTTATTATCACAGGATCCCAGGAGCCTCTCATGGGGCCCCCTACTGACCCGGTGGACGGTGGCCCTTGGGCAGTGCCTAAGTGCAAAATATTTTCAGAGCCACTTTTTTATATAAGTGCTATATTTAGAGTAGCTGAGATCCCCGATGTTCCTCTATACATCACAGTAGTAATCACAAAATTAAATGAGTACTAATAATGGGGCAGAACAAATATGAGAACTGATATTTCCTTTAGTTGAACTAACAAAAGTGTGTCCATTCTAGAGCTGGTAACATTGAGGATATTCAGTATAATTTTAAAGAACTGTTTTTGTGGGTAAGCGACATAGGGGAGGAGTATGGATGGTATATAAGTGGGAAGTATGTGCAGGTGAGGAAGAGGAATGTGGAGGGTCTAACAGTGGGCACTATGTACAGGAGAGGAGTACAAAGGGTACGGAAAAAAGCACTATGTACAGGAGAGGAGTGTGAAGGGTATGACAATGGGCAGTATGTACAGGAAGAGTGAGGGGGTATGACAGAGGGTAGTACGTACCAGAGAGAAGTGTGGAGGGTATGATGGGGCAGTATGTACAGGAGAGGAGTGTGGACGGTATGACAGTGGGCAGTATGTACAGGAGAGGAATGTAGACGGTATGATAGTGGGCTCTATGTATAGGAGAGGAGTGTGGAGGGTATGACAGTGAACACTATGTATAGGAGAGGAGTGTGGAGGGTATGACAGTGGGCACTATGTATAGGAGATGAGTGTGGAGGGTATGACAGTGAGCAGTATGTACAGGAGAGGAGTGTGGAGGGTGCGACAGTGGGCACTAAGTACAGGAGAGAAGTGTATGACAGCAGGCACTATGTACAGGAGAGGAGTGTGAAGGGTATGACAGTGGGCACTATGTATAGGAGAGGAGTGTGGAGGGTATGACAGTGGGCACTATGTACAGGAGACGAGTGTGTAGGGTATGACAGTGGGTACTATGTATAGGAGAGAAGTGTGGAGAGTATGACAGTGGGCACTATGTACAGGAGAGGAGTGTGGAGAGTATGACAGTGAGCACTATGTACAGGAGTGGAAGGATATTTAGGGACTGAGTAGTGGTTAAGCGGGTCATACATGGATTGAAATTACGCCAATTATGCAGAGACCAGCCATAGTCAATCTATGTATGGGCTAGCTGGTTTTACACAAGTCAATCTATTAATCAACTTGAGTACAACCAGCCTGTTTTTTTTTTCTTAAAACAATCAGTGCTGCCAGCTAAAGTTAGCAACACTGATCATTGTACGCACTGGCAGAACACAATAACACTGCAGGAGTGATTCCCCCATCCACACGTCAGCCTGTGTGGGGACAGGCTGGGGAGAGATACTAGTCAGTGGCTGGGTGGAGCCAGATACACACAGGTTACATACGCCACGATCGTTAGAGCGAGAACAATAATTCTAGTACTAGACCTCCTCTGTAACTCTAAACATGTAACCTAAAAAAATGTAAAGCATCGCTTAGGATACCAAAAAAAATCGTGCTAACTTAACTAACTAACTGTTTTTTTAATGAATGAAACATGTTTTTCCAAAAAAACATGTTTGAAAAATTGCTGCGCAAATACCGTGCTAGAGCTGCACAATTAATCGTTAAAAAAATTGTGATCTCGATTCAACCCCCCTGTTGATCTTCAATGCAGAGTTTTCTGATTCTTTCATATAACAAGTGGAGAGACTTTCAGCTATCAAAAGAAAATATCTGGGCAGTCTGCCAAGTTTTTAACAGGAAACATTGTAACTGACACTTCCTTCTTAGATCAAAGTCATAAACTTCTGTGTGTAAAGAACAAATCTGGGCAGTCTGCGAAGTTTGTAAACAAAATGAAACATTGTAACTAACTAACATTGTAACTAAATTTAACCACTTAAAGTCCAACACTTGTTTCTTAAGTTAGAAAGCAATATTATTTGCTAGAAAATTACTTGGAACCGCCAAACATTATATATATTTTAGCAGAGACTCTAGGGAATACAATGGCTATTGCTGCAATATTTTATGTCACACTGCATTTTCCCACTTCAATGAATAATAAAAACCATAAAAACAAAACAGTGAAGTTAGCCCATTTTTTTTTTTTTTATGTGAAAGATGATGTTACGCCGCAACAATCGTGAGAGAATCGGGATCTATCTTCTAAGCAAAAAAATTGCAATTCTCATTTTAGCCAGAATCGTGCAGCTCTGTACCCTGCAACATAAAAAGTGCAAAGACCACCATAGAGTAATTTTCTAGCAAAAAACAAATGATGATTTTTACATGTAGTAGAGAAGTGTCAGAATTGGCCTGGGTGGTAAGGAGTTAATTACCATGAGTAATATACAAATAATTATTATAAGCACTGTGATCCTATCAGTCTGCTGTAGTGTGTCAGCTTGTATTTATATTGGCCGCTCTGAATGTAGCTTCTGACAGGCTGTGCAAGCATCCCTGTATCTCCGGAACCATAAATGATAGCCGTCCCATATTTTAACCAGTTGTGGGGTAGCTCTTCCCATGCCTACCCCCAAATGTGGGGTTTCTGTGACCTCTGGTCATCGAGCTACAACCCCCCAAATTCGATCTTAGAAAAATAAAATTCTTAAAAAAAAAAAAAATCCGGCCCTGCCCGTGACGGGGGGAGAAGAACCCCATCAGGGGGAAAGGAGCCCTCGTCTAATCCTTGCATATTGTTGCGGGGGTCAGAGGAGAGCCTAATGTGGCACATGTATTTTTCATGCATTGGAGGCTCGCGTACTGAAGTATACTCTATGTATCCCAATCGATACATAATGTACAATTGTTGTTAAAAACCTTTATTATGAACAGGGTGAACTAGTTTTGCATAAAGGTCTGTAACTGTAAGAAGTGAGAGAGAGCAATGGAAAATTCCTAACAAGAGGAAGTAGGGTAATGATAACATTAACTCAGAAAGTAAAGGTGATTAGCGTTAGGAAGAGATTCTAAAGAAGAAGTGCTGGAGGAGAGTGAGATAGGATGAAATATCCTTACAAAGAGTTGGTATATTTAATGACTGTCCAGATACCTGGATTAGTTGTTCCAAAGGTGGGGAGGGGAAAGGATCTAGTATCTTGTTAAATAAATAATGTGGTATGGAGAGAATTTGGAGGTGTATTTGTGACCTCTGTTTTGGGGATGGAGAACAAGAGCGGAAGAAGGAAGAAAAAACCAAAGTACTTCCGTATTAAGGTGCAAAGTCAAATCAGGTTAAATTTGTGGCTAATGGCAGAAAGAAAAGTTAGGAGGAACATGCACAAGAAAGTCAGTCCATTGTGTCTTCTTGATCCTGTGACTGATCCACAAATCTTCCTCGTTTGTGCGACTGTTGAATGCCATTGTTGTGCTCCTGGTGGGGTGGGTTGTTGTGAGAGGAGGTAGATGCTGATCTTCTGCGAGCGGCATTCGCTGTAGATGGTTTTTCTATTACAGTATCTTGAAATCCAATAGAGCTTGGTGTAGTTGATCTGGTGTTCTACAGACAATTTTTGTTCCCTGGTATGTGAAGCGCAGGGAGAAGGGGAAACCCCATTGATATTTTATTTTGTGGTTCTGCAGTTCCAGTAGGAGAGGTTTCATGGCTCTTCTCTTAGGTATGGTCAGTTGTGATATGTCAGCAAAAATCTGATAATCATAACCTTGAAAGGATAAGTTTTTCTTATCTCTGGCAGCCTCCAGTATTTGTTCTTTTGTCTTATAGAAGTGGAACTTAGCTATTATGTCCCTAGGAGGACCCTTTGCTTTCCTAAGGGTAAGAGCTCTGTGGATTCTGTCCATTTCTAATCTTTCTACCGCTATACCAGGCAGTAGTTCTTGGCATAATGCCAAAGTGGTGGCATGCAGGTCTATGACTGATTCTGGGATGCCTCTGAACCTTAGATTAGACCTCCTGGCTCTGTTCTCAAAATCTTCCAGTCTATTCTGCAGCGTTAAATTTTCCTCTTTAAGTGTGTCAATTTCTGTCAGACATTCTTGAGTATAGATTTCAATTTCCTCCATCTTTGTTTCCAAGGCTTCTGTGCGGTTTCCCAGCTCCCTAATCTCTTTAGTGAGATTAGCAGTAATTTGGTCTGAGGTGACTTGTAGTGCTTTGTGGAGCATTTTTTCAAATTGTTTTAGCAGACCTGAGGGGACCGCAGAGTCCTGACATATAATTGGAGTTTCCTCATTAAAATCTTCTTCCTCACTGTCTGAGTTGAGGTTCCTGAGGGAAGCCATCAATTTAGCTGGCTTTGCTGTTGGTTTTTTAGCCTTCTCTAAGGGGAGTCTCTCTGAGGGGACCGGCGCCTTTTTAGCAGCGCTTTTAACCTGCTGAGCGCCGCTGCCAAAGTTCATTTTATTTTTATTCCTTGCGCCTCCCAGCACCATTTTTCTTATCAAAAGTGTCCCTCACCTCTCAGGGAGCTAAGCCTGTGTCCCTGTACGTCTGTGGCTCGGTGTTAGCTACGTTATCGGCGGGGTTTTCTCCTACACGGAGCGGAGCTCTAGCCCGGCATTACCGTCCCACTAGGCTTCGCGCATGCGCCCCTTAGAACAATATTTTAAACGTTTAACTTTACATCACTTTTTGTGCCTGCATGATACTGTGCACAGCTTCCAAAAAAAACGTAATGTCAGGGATTGCGCACTTTGTTGTGGCTTTGGTCACCTGCTGGTGGCACTATTACCTCCAGCAGCTAAGGGTGCAATTCTGGTGGCCACCAGCTGGTGTCTCCCAGTAGATGGACTCTTCACTAATCAAGCTGCACTTGATGTGAGCCTGCTGGGAGTATATAAGCCCGCCCTTCACTGAGGTTCAGTGCTTCAGTATCCTCTCTGCTAACCTTGTTCCTGCCTGACCTGATCTGTTCCCTGTATATGTTCCTGCCCTGCTTCCTACCCTGTCCTGGACTCTGTTTCCTGTCCCTTGTACCCAGTCCCTGAGTCTCGTACCCTGATTCCAGCTTCCCCTTTCCACTGCTCCCTCTATCTGGCTACCTGTTCCCCCTTGTCTCTCATACCTGCTTGTTTATGTATATTTGCTCTTGCTTTTGTATATATTAGTTAGTCAGATTTTGTGTTTTGAGGGTTGCTGTGTTTTCTTGTATGCTTTGCTTGTTTTGGGGTTTGCTGTTTGGTTTGCACGTGTGCCTTATCCTTAATAAATATATATTTCTCACCTACCTTTGTGTCTGTTTCTTTAAGTGCAGCCCACTGATCTGTTTAAACCTGTGTTGGATGCCTGTGTTAGACATCCCTGACATCAGGGCTACATGTCCCATCTTTCCTTAACACTTGCACCCAATCGTGACCATCATTTGCATCTGAGGAGCTTGCGTACACTGGCAAGACCAAAGAGGGAACTCAATGTACACCCATCTCAGCTCCTCCTAAAAGGAAGGACAAGTGCTAGAGAAGGGCAAAAGGGCAGGTCTTTGGTGTTTTTTTGCTCTTTCACTGCCTGTATATGTTGTCCTATTTTACTGTCTCTAAATTTCCAGAACTACAATGGTTAACAACGGTGTTAATTTTGGTAGCAAATTTTGATTTTGTTTTAGTCTTAGGGGCAGATCCACGTACATTTAGATAGGTGCAGCGTATCAGAGATACACTACGCCGCTGTAACTTCCTTTTGAATTCTTTGAATCCACAAAGAATTTGCGCCGTAAGTTACGGCGGCGTAGTGTATCTCTCGGCGCGTAATTCAAATCGGCGGGTAGGGGGCGTGATTCATTTAAATGAAGCGCGTCCCCACGCTGAATGAACTGCGCATGCTCCGTTTTAAAATTTCCCGCCGTGCTTTGTGCGAAATTACATCGCAACAACGTCATTTTTTTAACTTAGACATGAGTTACATCCATCCCTATTCACGGACGACTTACGCAAAAAAAAAAAAAATCTAATTTCGATGCTGGAACCACGGCCATACTTAACATGGCAAGTCTATCTATATGCCGCAAAATACCAGCTTTAACTATACGCCGGAAAAAGCAGACTAGAGACGACATAAGAGAATGCGACGGCCGCGCGTACGTTCGTGGATCGTCGGAAAACTAATTTGCATACCCGACGCGAAAAACAACGCAAACTCCACCTTGCGGACGCCGAGGTATTGCATCTACGATCCGAAGGCGTACGAAGCCGTACACCTGTCGGATCGAACCCAGATGCCGTTGTATCTTGGTTTGAGGATTCAAACTAAAGATACGACGCGGGAAATTTGAAAGTACGCCAGCGTATCAGTAGATACGCCGGCGTACTCTCTCACTGGATCTGGCCCTTAGTCTTTTGGCTAAAATGCCATTTTAGTTTTAGTCCCATTTTAGTCATCTGCAATTGTTTTAGTTTTAGTCGAGTAAAATGTCCTACAGTTTAGTCGACTAAAATCAAATGGGTGTAGTTGAAGTTGTAATGCATTATTTAACCACTTAACCCCCGGACCATATTGCTGGTCAAAGACCAGAGTACTTTTTGCGATTCGCACTGCGTCGCTTTAACTGACAATTGCGCGGTCGTGCAACGTCGCTCCCTAACAAAATTGGCGTCCTTTTTTTCCCCACAAATAGAGCTTTCTTTTGGTGGTATTTGATCACCTTTGCGGTTTTTAGTTTTTGCGCTATAAACAACAATAGAGCGACAATTTTGAAAAAATATATATTTTTTACTTTTTGCTGTAATAAATATACCCCAAAAATATATAAAAAATATATATTTTTTCTCAGTTTAGGCCGATACGTATTCTTCTACATATTTTTCGTAAAAAAAAACGCAATAAGCGTTTATTGATTGGTTTGCGCAAAAGTTATAGCGTTTACAAAATAGGGGGTATTTTTATGGCATTTTTATTAATATTTATTTTTTAATAGTAATGGCGGCGATCAGCGTTTTTTTTCGGTACTGCGACATTATGGCGGACACTTCGGACACTTTTGACACATTTCTGGGACCATTGGCATTTTTATAGCGATCCGTGCTATAAAAATGCATTGGATTACCATAAAAATGCAACTGGCAGTGAAGGGGCTAACACTAGGGGGCGGGGAAGGGGTTAAGTATGTCCCTGGGTGTGTTCTTACTGTGGGGGGGGTGGCCTCACTAGGGGAAATCACTGATCTTCTGTTCATACATTGTATGAACAGAGGATCAGCATTTCCCCCCCTGACAGGACCGGGAGCTGTGTGTTTACACATACAGCTCCCGGTCCCCGCTCTGTAACGAGCGATCGCGTGTGCCCGGCGGCGATTGCGCCCGCTGGGCACGCGCACAGGAGTCGGGGGCGTGCGGGGGGCGTGCGAGAGAGCCGACGTAGAGCTACGGGCTCTCGCGCAGGAGAGCCAACCTGCCGCCGTAGAATGATGGCGGCAGGTCAGCAAGCAGTTAAGCATTTCTCTACATATTCTAAACTCATTATATACTGCTGGAGTGAAAAACCATATATGTTATTATTTATGGTATTAAGGTTTGCACATGCACTACAGAGACAGATTTAGTCATTGTATAAGGTCTTTAAAGGGTCACTAAAGGAATTTTTTTTTTTTGCTAAATAGCTTCCTTTACCTTACTGCAGTCCTGGTTTCATGTCCTCATTGTTCGTTTTTGCTTTCATGTTGCTGTAAATCTCTCTCTGTTCTGGACACTTCCTGGTTGCCTGTTTCCTGATAACCACAGTACTGGGAGATTTCTCACGGTGGTCACTAATCAAGGAGCTGTGTGTAAAACAAAACTGGATTGGTGCTGAGGAGTTTTAGACAAAGTATCACTGCTCTCTATTGGCTGACTGCCCTCTAGTGGCTCTCTGTACATCAGAGAACCAGCAAACAACAGCAAAAACGAAACTACACTGCAGGCACATTATATGATTGTTTTTTTATCTATTTTTAATCATTTTTAAAAGGAATCAGTTAACTATTATGTCTCTATGTCCTGTAAACAGTCATTTCAGCTAAAAAAATGTTTTCCTTTAGTGACCCTTTAAGGTAAACCAAGTTTCATTACATGAATATTGATTTTTTGACAGAAGTGGAAGCCTTCATACTTTTCTTACAAAAGGGGTAATTTAAGTGAGGGCTCCAGAACTGGATACATTATTTGAAATGAGGTCTCACTATACCTCCTTCCTCCTGCTGTTGATCCCTCTAATGATATAAAGATCTATATAGAGGAACCAGGACCTCCTTCCTCTTGCTGGTGATCCCTCTAGCGATATAAAGATCTATATAGAGGAATCAGGACCTCCTTCCTCCAGCTGGTGATCCTTTGAGTGATAACTAAGGATGAACCGAACACCCCCCCGGTTCGGTTCAAACCAGAACTTGTGAATAGGCAAAATATTTGTTAGAACACACGAACACTGTTTAAGTCTATTTCACACGAAAAACAGAAAGTGCTCATTTTAATTCGAGCCACCTTGCGGCCGTAAATAGTCGGCCGCCGGATGGGTAGTGATTAAGGGGAACCCTGCGCCAATTTTTTTTTTTAATGACATAGGGGTCCCCCTCAAAATCCAGACCCTTATCCAAGCATGCAACCTGGCAGGCCGCAGGAAAACAGGGGAGACGAGAGAGCGTCCCCCCTCCTGAATCGTACCAGGCCACATGCCCTCAACATGGAGTGGATGTGCACTGATGAGTGTTGCATTGATACATGTACCCTGGGGCAGGACCCAGGTCCCCAAACACTTTTTATGACAATACCATGCATATAAGCCTTTAAAATTAGCACTTTTGATTTTTCACGTTAATCTCCCAAATACTTTTAAACAGTGTTCTGCGACTTTCAAATTTGTTTGCTAATATTCACTATTCAGCGAACACCCGATGTTCAAGTCGAACTTACGTTAGACTCAAACATCGGGCTCATCGCTAGATCTATATAGAGGAAACAGGACCTCCTTTCTCCTGCTGGTGACCCCTCTCACCACTTTGGCTCTGAGGAAGACGGTCCTCTCTTGTAACATGTAAGTCAGTTGCGATGCCATTTGGTCCTCCCCCCCCACTATCTGGTCCAGGTTGCAGGTGTCTAGAGGCACAGTTCCATTTGCTGATGTACTGATAAGCCTTTTTTATCATGTTAGTTTGTGAGTATGACTATTGCTGTTGTAGCTTTTTAATAAAAATTTATTTTTGGTAATGCACAAGGTTGGTGCATCCTAGAATTTTATTGCATTTCCCACTGCCTGGCCACACTCATTTTGCAATCATCTGAAATAAGTACCCCCAAATCGTTTTCCTCTGTAGTGCTGGCTAATACTGTACTCCCAACATTGTACTCTCTCAGGGGATTATTTTTTCCTAGGTGCATTAGTTTACATTTAGGAACATTGAACTGCAGTTTCCACAGCTTTGACCAGTCTTAAAGCAATGTCAAATCATGTTCCATGTTACAGACACCTCCATCTACCCTATATTTAAATATGAGATGTATTAAATTGGTACTTTGACCTGCCGAGACGGTTATACCCAAATTCTGTTCCCATTTTCGTAAAAAAAGGCAACTGGTAATTCTCCGTTGGTTTGACCAATAACGCATAAATCTTAGGCCTTGTACACGCAGCCAGACATGTCCGATAAAAACGGTCCGCGGACCGTTTTCATCGGACATGTCTGCTGGGAGGTTTTGGTCTGATGTGTGTACACACCATCAAACCAAAATCCCCGCGGACAGAGAACGCGGTGACGTATACGACACCGACGTTCTCTGACGCGGAAGTTCAATGCTTCCACGCATGCGTCGAATCAATCCGACGCATGCGCGGGATTTCGGGCCGCTGGTTATACGTCATAACCAGCGGACATGTCCGATGAGTCATACTGACCATCGGACATGTCCGATGGACATGGTTCCAGCGGACAAGTTTCTTAGCATGCTAAGAAACTTTTTTCCGCTGGAAACCTGTCCGCTAGCCCAGGAATCCAGTCCGGTAGGCCCTACACACGACCGAACATGTCTGCTGAAACTGGTCCGCGGACCAGTTTCAGCAGACATGTTCGGTCGTGTGTACGAGGCCTTAGAGAGTATGCAAAAGTGGTCCTTTTTCTGTAAATACTTCTCAAATGGCAGCAGGCTGTGGTCCAAGGATTCAGGAGGACACATAGTATGTAAGAAATGTCTCAATTGTACCACCTGCCAAAAGTCTAATTGAAAAAGGCCATTTCTGTCTGTCAGTTCCTGAACAGTAGGCCAACATCCTGCTCTTAAAAAAATGTGAGGCCTGATAGAATCCCTGCTTTATCAATATGTCAAAAGATCCTTTCCATAGACCTAAAATGAATTGTGGGTTCCCCAGGACAGGGACCAGGGGTGAATCCCTTAAGGATAGCTTACCTTGGCAAAAAGATTATTGCATATGCGTAATGTTGGTCATATGGTTGGGTGTGACTTGGTCATGGATGGGAGATCACTGAAGCACAATTGGGGCCCTCTACAGTCACTCCATACTCTGTGCTTGTTCTAATCTTGCCCAGATTTTTAAATCCCCATGTCAGCACCAGTTGATCATTCGACTTACTAGGGCTACCTGATAATATTTGTACATATCAAGGATTGCTAGCCCCCCGTATTGTTTTGACAATGTCAAGAGTGTCCTAATCCTTGGGTGTCTATGTGCCCAAATACATTTTGTGAATAGTGTGTGGATATTTCTTAATAATATCCTGTTGATAACAATGGGTATAGCTTGAAAAAGATGTAGGAACTTTGGTAAGATGTTCATTTTTATTACATTGCTCCTTCCAAACCAAGAATTAAGTCCCTTTAGCCATCCTTCCAGCAGATCTCGCACCATACATAACAATGGCAAAAAGTTGAGCTCATATATACGTGATGGGTCTGCAGTAATGGAGGTCCCCAAATACCTTAGGGACTAGTCCATCCATTTAAATTTGTGGTTTAACTTCAATAATTTTACTGTTTCACTCGGAACCGCTACCACCAAAGCTTCAGATTTAGAAAAATGTATTTTAAAGAAAGATAATGCACTGTATATCTCTATTTCCCTGAAGAGATTCGGGAGAGAAATCATTGGATTGGTCATTGAGTAAAGCATATCACCTGCATATGCTGACACTTTGTATTGTGTTCCTTCCACCATTATCCTCTGAATATCCACATTCAGCCGGACTCTACACAGAAATCGCTCGAGAGACGGGGCAAACAATAAAGGAGACAGTGGGCATCCCTGCCTTGTCCCATTTGTGATCGCGAAGGAAGGAGATGAAGCTCTGTTTACATTGACTTGGGCTGTAGACCCATTATAAATACTTGTGATCCATTTGAGCATTTTTTTTTCCTAATCCTATATGCCGTGGAACAGCAAACATGAACCCCCAGCCAATCCGATCAAAAGCCTTCTCTGCGTCAGATCCAAGGAACACACATGGGATCTTGGTTGAGTTGGCTACAGTATATACACCAAATTCAAGGCTTTGATGGTATTGTCTATGGCTTTTCTTGTCGGGACAAACCCCACTTGGTCCTGATGGATCAAGATTGGCAGTTGTTTTAACCTTAAAGCAGAGGTTCACCCTAAAAAACATCTATATACCATTACATCAAGCATACTTCCGACATCTACAGTATGCTGGGGTTTTTTTTTTTTTTGTTTGCCATACATACCGTTTTATTGTTATTTTCCCCCAGGCTTCCGGTTTCTGGCTCCCGCGGGAGTGGGTGTTCCTATTCAGTGGTTAGATGATTGACGTCTGGTTAAAAACTTCCACTGGCGCATAAGGTGCGTCACGAGTTTTCCGAACTTGAGTCGGCTCTATATGGCGCCTGCGCAGTCAGCTCTACACGGCGGGCGCAGGCTCCGTATAGCGCAGTATAGAGCCGACTCGCAGGTCGGCTACTTACGGACAACTGGTGACGTGCCTTATGCGCCAGGGGAAGTTTTTCACCAGACGTCAATCATCTAACCTCTGAATAGGAACGCCCACTCCCGCGGGAGCCAGAACCCATGTCCCATGTAATGCAGCCTTCCTGTGCCTGGCGAGGACGTCATCACATCTGCCTGTCACTCAGATAGAAGACAGAGCAGCCCAAGCAGCTGCGATGGTCGTACTCCATTTGGCCACTGGGGCTGCTCTGTCTTTTGTGAGTGACAGGCTCAGCCGGGAGATTGCCCAGCACTCACGGGAGTGGGCCAGCCTGGTATTGTGACATGGCAGCGAAGGTGGCGGTGACAGGGGTGGGGGCCTGGTCAGTTATAAGAATGACTCCCACAGGCAGAAGCTTGATGGGACTTGTATTTTCATAGGTGCCACAGGAGTAGAGTCTTGTGTGTTTTTCACAATTGTCTTTTGAGGTCTTCAAACTCTTCCTGAAGCTTAACAAATTGGTGGTGTTTTTTAGAACCAATGGTGAATCATTCCATACCTTACCCCCCCTACACCGAAAAAGCATGTCCTCCTCAGTTTCCTCACCCTAGGGACAATGACATTTGTTTGTCCTGCTGAACGTAGGAGCATATCTTGTGAATTTTTTCCGGAGGTACTCTGGTCCACCTCCATGGACTATCCTATGCATAAAACAGCCAATCTTAAACAGAGCCTGCTCACGGACGGGCAACCAATGCAAGGTATTCAAAATTGGGGTGATATGTTCTCTCCTACAAGCACCCGTAAGTAACCTTGCTGCTTAAAGTGAAACAATAAAAATTAAATATTGCTCTAAATTTCGTGCCTGGGGGGTGTCTATTGTATGCCTTTAAAGTGGCACATTTTTCCCATGTTTAGAACAGTCCTGCAGCAAAATGACATTTTTAAAGGAAAAAAAGCAATTTAAAACTGATTGCCGCTGTAATAAATTGTCGGGTCTCGGCAATACAGATACAACTCATTGAAAAAAATGGCATGAGTTCCCCCCCAGTCCATTACCAGTTCCCTAAGGGGAACCCCGGATCCCAAAAAAGGCACGGGGGTCTCCCAGGCCCTATATACTCTGAACAGCAGTATATATACTATACGGAAAAAAGGTTGCCACTCCAATGCCCCAACTCTGTAAAAAGACACCCGCCCTGATTGAACTCACAGGTTCTGGCTCTGCACAAGCTTGAAGCGCGTTAGCTGTTTTCTCCTGTTTTTCTTACACATGAATTGATTGTATTGGATTTTACTTTTATCTTATCAATAAAGATGCCGTCTACGGTGTGCGGCCGTCCAGGATATATACTATACGGCCTGCCTTATATACTCTGCAGAAAACTGAGCCTTAGGTTTTGGTGGTACCAGAACACTGTAACCCCTCACATATACACTTGTTGAGCGCAGGAACGGGCCCTGCTGTGAAATATTACATCAAAAATTGTAATTGCATGACTCTGTTAAACGGGGCAGAAAAATTGTGCCTTTGGTGGTGGTGGTGGTAGCGCCACAACACTGTGAACTCTCACAGTTACTCTTTATGGGCACAGGAACGGGCCCTGGTGTGAAATAATAGATCAAACATTTTAATTGCATGCCCCTGCTAAACAAGGGCAGAAACAATTGGGCCTTTGGTGGTGGTGGTGCCAAAACACTATAACCCCTCACAGATAATCTTGTTGAGTGCAGGAACGGGCCCTGCTGTGAAATATTAGATCAAAAGTTGTAATTACATGCCCCTGTTAAACAGGGGCAGAAAAATTGGGCCTTAAACAGTGGTGGTGGTGCCTTAAACAAAAAATATTCTTAGAAGCTAGCATCTTCAAGATTGAGGAGGAATAGTATAGTCACTCAGCATAATAGGATAGTCACTCAGCATAGGCAGTCTTCAAGGGATCCCACATCCATAGAAAATTAAATTGTTTACATCAGCATCAGGTGCTTGGTAGCTGCTGATTCAAGTCTGATTCATTTTTATGAATGTGAGCCTATCAATGGAGTCTGTGGACAGGTGCACTCTGTGATCTGTTACAAACCCTCCAGCAGCACTGAATGTGCGTTCAGAAAGAACGCTGAATGCAGGACAGGCCAGTAGCTCAAATGCCACCTTCTCCACCGCTCTTTCTCTGACTGAACGAAGCCTCAGCAACACGTTGTCCAGCACCAGGAAATTGTAACATCCTAGGGTCTGGAAATTCATTACACAAACCTTTCTTCAAGGCCTTCTGAAGATGTTTCATCCTCTGTCCCCTCTGCAAAGGCAGGATGAGTTCTATAACCTTACCCTTGTAACGTGGATCAAGAAGGGTTGCCAGCAACTAATGATCCCTCTCCTTGATACCACAAATCCTATGGCCCTTTCGCAGGCTTTGCATAATCAGAGAGGCCATGCAGCATAAGTTTGCAGAGACTTGAACACTGCCTGGCCGCCGTCTGAATCTTCATGTCACGGACTATCACGGAACAGGATGAGGGGGAGCGCGACTCAGGTACACAGCAAAGTGATTCTGCAATGGGCACAGTGAGGTCTGGCAGCAATGGGCACGGTGAGATCTGGCTGCAATGGGCACAGTGAAGTCTGGCTGAAATGGATACAGTGAGGTCTGGCTGAAATGGGCACTGTGAGGTCTGGCTGCAATGGGCACAATGAAGTCTGGCTGCAATGGGCACAGTGAGGTCTGGCAGCAATGGGCACGGTGAGATCTGGCTGCAATGGGCACAGTGAGGTGTGGCTGCAATGGGCACAGTGAGGTCTGGTTGCAATAGGCACAGTGAGGTCTGGCTGCAATGGGCACAGTAAGGTCTGGCTGCAATGGGCACAGTAAGGTCTGGCAGCAATGTGCACAGTGAGGTCTGGTTGCAATAGGCACAGTGAGGGCTGGCTGCAATGTGCACAGTGAGGTCTGGCTGCAATGGGCACGGTGAGGTCTGGCTGCAATAGGCACAGTGAGATCTGGCTGCAATGGGCACAGTGAAGTCTGGCTGAAATGGATACAGTGAGGTCTGGCTGAAATGGGCACTGTGAGGTCTGGCTGCAATGGGCACAATGAAGTCTGGCTGCAATGGGCACAGTGAGGTCTGGCAGCAATGGGCACGGTGAGATCTGGCTGCAATGGGCACAGTGAGGTGTGGCTGCAATGGGCACAGTGAGGTCTGGTTGCAATAGGCACAGTGAGGTCTGGCTGCAATGGGCACAGTAAGGTCTGGCTGCAATGGGCACAGTAAGGTCTGGCAGCAATGTGCACAGTGAGGTCTGGTTGCAATAGGCACAGTGAGGGCTGGCTGCAATGTGCACAGTGAGGTCTGGCTGCAATGGGCACGGTGAGGTCTGGCTGCAATAGGCACAGTGAGGTCTGGCTGCAATGGGCACAGTGAGGTGTGGAAATGGGCATTGCTGATCCTCTTTTCCACTTACATGTTGCATTCTCAGCATAGGCTTATACTCGAGTCAATACGTTTACCCATTTTTTTGTGGTAAAAGTAGGTGCCTCGGCTTATACTCGGGTCGGCTTATACTCGAGTATATACGGTAATTATAAAAAGGTAATGTACAGAGGTACGTTTGTTACAGACAGAACAAGCATTCCAAAGGACACATCAGAAGGGGAGGCTGGTGTTGAGAACAAGAGGAATATAATGGATTGCAGCTCCTGCCAGATGATGTGGAATGTCGGGTGTTCTGGTCAAAATTAAATGATAGAGGCCCATGATTTTGGGATATAGCTATTGAAGTTAAAAGAACCAGAAGGGTGAGGGTATATTTGTTAGATTACAGATTGCATACCTTTAACATTTAATAATGATGTAAATGCATCTTTAAAAAGTTGTTGACGGGGGGGGCGTGGCTTGCGCGTGGAGAAGATGGACGCTTGAGCCTGCAGCTCTGACAGAGAACGGGGGGAACAGCGACTACCAAGCGTGATTCTGACCGCTCAGCGCCCCAATCCGCCAGCCCATCCTCGGGACAATCACCCGATGCAGGCTCGAAAGCGCAAGGAGGATCGTTACCCAAAGAAGCTGACGGATTTCTTTGCTATGCCGTCCGGGGAACGAAGGAGCCAAGATGGCGCCGGCGCGCGTCCACAGCATGCTTTGTTGGCTTACACAGACCTCCCAGATTCGAATCCGGACGCCTGGGCGGACGACACTGAGCCGCACAGAGGCCGAGACAGATCGCCTCATACACCGTCGATGCAGAGCCCGGCGAAAGCTCGGATGCGGATGGACATTACAATACAGGCCCCAGGTGCAGAGGCTTCACCCACGCCACAGGAGAAGGTAGGCCTTGATGCTGCATCCTCCATTGCCCTCTTTCCCACATCAGGACAACCTGTCCTGGACACTACTTTGAAGGACATGTTACTGTCCCTGCAGTCCTCCCTCATGCTCAATATTTCCACGATGGTGAAGGGGTTCACATCAGAACTTAACAACCTGGGGGATAGAGTACAGCACGTGGAAAGCAAAATGGATGACTGTGCTACCACGGTTAATGAACTCATAGATACATGCAGGGACCAAGCTGATGAAACAGATTGGATAAGGGCTAAGCTCGCGGACCTCGAGGACCGATCAAGGAGAAATAACGTTAAAATTAGAGGGGTCCCCGAGTCTTTTATGCCTGCTGACCTGCAAAAATATGCCCGGGAAATGATTGCAACATTGCTCCCTGAGGTATCGCAAATAGAGAGTATCATTGACCGCATCCATAGGATCCCCAAACCCAAGCACCTGGAGGCCTCCATCCCTAGGGATGTGCTTATGAAAATCCATTTCTTTCCAAACAAAGAAAAATTGCTAGCAAAAGCCAGATTAACTCCTGAGCTCCCAGCCCCGTTCACTGGCGTTCACTTATATGCAGATTTATCTCAATTCACTTTATCCATGAGGAGGCAGATGAAATCTGTGACAAAGGCTCTTAATAACCACAAAATTTCTTACAAGTGGAGGCACCCAGCCACGTTGGTGATCACCCACAATGGCTCGACTACTGTTATATCTAACCCGCGGGACGGCCTACAGCTGCTCCACTCCTGGGGCATCATCTTGGATCTCTCTCCAGAAGACCAACAGGCCTTCTCGGCCCATCGACCAAGGGGCAAGCACCGCCCGAACCAACCATCTCATGGCAGGAAGTGAGTGCCTCATAGCCTCACTTTGCACGGCGACGATAGTCCCCTGTTCTCTGTCCTACTAACACCCAGCTGTTGGAACTTTCCCCTGATTTGAGTCAGTATACCTGTTTATTGCTGCTGACCTTTTTTGTTTTAGTTTTCTAGTTCCTTGGTGATTTTTTCACTTGACTTTCTAACCTTCACTTACTGGACCGTCATCTGCCCGCTACAAGTCGGGTGCCCACGGAGGTGGGTGCGGAGCATCAGGCTCTAGAGTCATCTAGGTCCTAGGTTATACCGCGGCCAGGTCCATTGCAACTGTGCACAGTGTCTGAACTTCATTAACCATTTCTTTCCCAACAGCGCCGTTTGGATTTTTCTCTCTATTATAGTTTCTATTGGTTCCAGACTGGCCGGGACTCCCGGAGCTACCACGTTGCCATTCGTCAGCTGTCCATCACCAAACGTCACCTGTGATACCTTCTGAACTGTGAGTCTTTCTCTGCCCTGCATATACCCACATTCCATGATGGCTATCCCTGTTCTATCCCTGAATACAAAAGGCCTCAACCACCCGGTCAAACGGGCTTCCTTGTGGAAAACAGCGCTGTCCCATGATAGCGACATAGTGTGCGCCCAGGAAACGCACTTCGCCCTGACTGCTACTCCTAAATGACAACACAAATCCTTCCCTCATGTCTTTACTGCCAGCTACACAAAGAAACAACGGGGGTCCTGATTGCAATCAGAGACTCTGTCGCTTTTCAACTCCACGACAGTATCCTGGATCCTGAAGGTCGCTACATAGTCTTAGTATGTACTGTGGAGCATGTTCAATACACCATAGTAAATGTGTATGCCCCGAACACTAGACAGATTAGTTTCCCGAAGAAAGTGCTGAAGGCAACCCTGAAAATCCAGCAAGGACATCTTCTTATTTGTGGCAATTTTAACCTTGTGCCTGACTATGACATGGACTCCTCCTCGGGCCCCAAATGTTTCGTTTCACCACTGTCTGCCTTTATGAGTTCGCATGACCTACATGACGTGTGGAGGTGTTGTCACGCGACGGATAGGGACTACACGTTCCTTTCCTCGCGTCACAACACCTACTCGCGCATCGACCTATTCCTGTCTGAATATGGCTATTGCAAAATGTATGTGCATCTGAGATCCACAAAATCACCTGGTCGGACCACGCTCCAGTGAGTATCCAAATTACTAACCAACACTCTACCCCAAAGGCCTTTGTGTGGAGAGTGAACAATTCGCTGCTCCAACGCGCTGACAACCAGTCGTTCCTACCTGAACGCCTCAAAGAATTCTTCAGCACCAATTCTAGCTCAGTGTCCGACCCGGCGGTATTGTGGTGTGCTCACAAATCATATATGAGGGGTTATTTTATACAGTTGGGGGCTAGGTGGAAGCGGAGGAGAATGCAGACATTGGACAACCTGACAGCTCAGATAGTGTCCATAGATACGCTGAACAAAACTAACCCAACCCCGGCCCTACATGCCCAATTGTTTAAATTACGAACCGACCTAAGGACGTTGCTATTAGAGGGATACGAACAGAAGCTCAGGAAGCTGAAGGCTACCTCCTTTGCCTCAAACAACAAGGCTGGCAAGGCTATGTCCCAACGCATCAAGGGACATAGACTTAAAGCTAAAATAGCGCACATTACATACCCGACAGACCGAGATAAGCATATCAATCCTCAAGCGATAGCAGACGCATTTAGTTCATATTACAGTGAACTGTACAACCTAAAGGACAGTGATGTCACACATCACGCCACAACACGCGACATAGAATCCTTTCTAGATCGGGTACAGCTCCCCTCCCTTATACCTGAATGGCTGTTAGACCTTAACAAACCCTTTACAACGTTAGAAATACAAACAGTAATTGATAAACTTCCCTCAGCGAAATCCCCGGGGCCCGATGGATACACGGGGGAATACTTCAAAACCTTCGCTCCCACTCTAGCTCCTTATCTCTGCGACATGTTCAACCACGCCGCAACCTCATCTCAGTTTCCAGACGAAATGCTACCCTGCCCAAACCTGGTAAGGAACCCACAGTTCCTCAAAACTTCCGGCCAATATCTCTTTTAAACATTGATGTGAAAATATATGCTAAACTAATTGCAAACAGACTAGTTGATGTCCTCCCCTCATTGATTCATGCGGACCAAACAGGTTTCACCAAAGGGCGTCAAACGTCCGTCGCCACGAGACGTCTTATCGATGTAATTCATCACACAACAACATCCGGAACGCCTTCTCTGCTCCTGTCCTTGGATGCAGAGAAGGCGTTCGACAGGGTCAACTGGTCTTATCTCTCCTCGGTCTTGGAGAAATTTGGCTTTCGGGGGCAAATACTCAAGGCTATACTTGCCTTGTACTCCAATCCGTCAGCACAGGTCTACTCCTCTAACCTACTCTCTAAGCCATTCCATATATCAAACGGCACAAGGCAAGGTTGCCCCTTGTCGCCGCTAGTGTTCAACCTCATGATGGAACCCCTCGCGGAACACATTCGCAGCAATCCAGCCATATCCGGTATCGCCATAGGACCCCGCACCCATAAGATAAGAATGTTCGCGGATGATGTGATCTTGATGATTACTGACCCTTCCCGATCCCTGACAGAAATCCAAAAAGTACTGCATTGGTATGGGGAGGTCTCATTCTATAAAGCTAACGCCACTAAGTCTCAAATCCTCAACCTAGGTGTAGATCCTGTGACGAGTAATGTATTGCAGCAGCAATTCCCCTACACCTGGGCAGACTCGTGCCTACCGTATTTAGGTATTTACCTCACCAAAACCACATGTGACCTTTTCGCCTATAACTATATTCCCTTGAGAAATAAGATGCAACAAGACCTGGGTAAATTAAGCAAGGTTGAGTTTTCTTGGTGGGGCAGGCTTGCCGCCTTCAAGATGATTCAGTTGCTCTATTTGTTTTGAAACGTGACGATTCCTATCCCAGCCAGCTACTTTCGTTCCCTGCAGGCGATGCTGGCAAGCTTCGTCTGGCAGGGGAAAAAGTCCAGATGTTCCCACACCAAGTTGATCAAACATAGGCTATCCGGAGGGGTCGGCTATGTTGACCTCCGCAACTATTTTTCGGCCTCGGTTATGGCCCAGGTGAGAGAATGGTTTCAGCGTAGGCCTTCGACCACCTGGGGCGAAATCGAGAGTATCTACAGCTCGGCGGGTCCACCTAACCTATGGCTTTTTGCCGTCCTTTTAGGCCATCGGACCCCGACCCACTTAGCACCATCCATGACAGTGACCGTACGAACATGGCTCCAATTTCTAGCACATCAAGGCCACTCGGACCCGACGATTACTTTGAACATTCCAATTGCTACCCTCTCCCTGCTGATCACCCCACTAGCTTTTAAACCGTGGCGAGAGAGAGGTATCCAGTACATTCAGGACCTGTACTCCAACTCCAACAATATTAAATCATTTCAACAGCTACAGAAGGAGTTTGACATACCCCAGAACTCTTACTTCCAATACCTGCAAGTTAAACACTGTCTAGGGAAGATCCCGGCACATCCACACACCATTAACTCATACGTTTGGGTTTATCTCACAGCTAAATCCCAGCCTAAAAAGGGCATCTCCCTCTTCTACAACCTGCTACAAGACAAACGAAGTTTCGTAAAATCTTCCTCTCACGAACAATGGGAAAAGGATCTACACAGATCTTATTCACCCCTTCAATGGCACACGGCATGTAAACTAACACAAAGGGCCTCCAACTGCACCAACTTGTGGGAATTGTCAGTAAAAATAACTCTCCGGTGGTACTATACACCAGCAGTTATTTCCAAGTTCAAGGCCCAAACCCCCGACTCCTGCTGGAGGAATTGTGGCTGGAGCGGGGATCTTATCCACACACTTTGGAGCTGTCCCAAGCTTCAGCATTATCTCCGCACTAACGGGTACAATAATTACACCAGATCCAGCACTTGCAATACTTCTATAGGGATTGAGCTGATCCCAAATGATCTACGCCTTGTAGTTGTCAACCTCCTTCTGGCAGTCCGCTTATCAATAACGAGAAAATGGAAGAACACCTTTCCCCCGACGATCACTGAAGTGATTGACCTGACTAATTTGCATTGCACTCATGAACAGCTCCTGGCGTCCTCATTAGGACGTCTCACAAAGGTTACAGCTCTGTGGTCTCCATGGTCGGTTTGGTTTACCAGTAGTAAGGAATTTCCAGTGTTCTGAGCATGTATGATAACTATTAATCTCTTCTTGATCCTATGGAGGAGAGCCAATGCCCCACCGGGCGCAGTTAGTTCCGGTGAGGGGCGCAGGTGAGCGCTTCATGCTCTGTTTAGCGAATACCTGCTATTAGTTCCTGTTGTTGGATCTGTTCAACTGTTAATTATATGTCACCCTTATGGTGATTACTAACATGACACTTTAAACGTACCTACTACTAATGTATGTTGATATTTCACGAGGACATGATCTGGAATGTGACTTTGTTCCTCCTGTGACTTGATGCACTGTTGTATTGATTTTTTCACTTTTGCTGAAAATAAATAAAAACTATTGAATTAAAAAAAAAGTTGTTGACAATTCTATCTATGACTTGTTTCAAATCCTTATTTCTTAGGCTGTATATAATTGGATTTATCATTGGCGTTGCCGTAGTGTACAGTAATGATATGAATTTAGTATTGTTCAATAATTGTCCTTTCCTAGGTATCAAATAAACAAAAATTAAGGTACCATAAAACATGGAAACAACAATCAAGTGGGAGCTGCATGTTGAGAAAACCTTCTGTCTTCCTGTAATAGAGGGGATTTTAAAAATGGTGACTATAATATAAACATATGACACCATGATGAAAATAACTGGGGTGCAAGCAAAAACTACACCTGTCAATGTTGATTCTAGTTGAACAATGGTTGTATCCGAGCAGGAAAGTTTTAGAATTGGGTCAAGATCACAGAAAAAATGATCAATAACATTAGGACTACAAAACTGTAGCTTTGATATCTCTATAGTATAAATCAATCCAGAAAGAAAGCTTAAAATCCAACATGTGATAATTGTTATCCAGCAAAATTGAGTACTCATTAATAAAGTATAATGTAATGGTTTACAGATGGCCACATATCTGTCATAAGACATCACCGTCAGCAGAAGACACTCTGAGGTTTCTGACACAGCAAAGAAATAAAACTGTATGATACAATTAGAAATTGACATGGTGGCAGAATCTTTCTCCAACATTGAATGAAGCATATATGGAAAAACATCAGTTGCCAATAAAATATCCATTACAGAGAGCTGAGAGAGGAAGAAGTACATGGGAGAATGGAGGGTTTTGCTGTAGGACACCAATGTGATGATCAGGAGGTTGCCACATATTGTCACACAATACATCAGAAGAAATAAAAAGAATAAAAAAAATGTTAGAGCTTGTGGAGTCTGAAACCCTAAGAGCTGGATCACTGTAATTATGGTCTTATTTTTCTCATCCATTTTCAAAACATAGAACATTTTATTTCTTTTGTTTGTCCTTTCCGGCACTACAAGGGTTTGAGCTGAAATGTAATGGGGGGTGTAAGGAAAAAAATGAGTAGGTGAACAAAAAAAACAAACTAAGAAAGGGAAGACAGAAGGAATAACTACCGTATTTATCGGCGTATAACATGCACTCGGGCCCGGATTCAGATACATTTGCGTATACTTTCGGCGGGCATAGCGTATCTCAGATACACTACGCTGCCGTAACTTACAGTGGCAGGTCCAGTATTCAGAAAGAACTTGTGCTGTAAGTTACGGCGGCGTAGTGTAACTGGGCCGGCGTAAGCCCGCCTAATTCAAATGTGGAGGAGGTGGGACGTGTTTTATGTTAATTACTCGTGACCCCACGTAAATGACGCTTTTTACGAATGGTGCATGCACGGTCCGTGGACGTATCCCAGTGCGCATGCTCCAAATTACGCCGCAAAGCCTCATTGGTTTCGACGCGAACGTAACTTACGCAAAGCCCTATTCGCGAACGACTTACACAAACGACGTAATTGACGGAAAATTCAACGCTGGCCAGACGTCCATACTTAACATTGGCTACACCTCATATAGCAGGGGTAACTTTACGCCGGAAAAAGCCTTACGTAAACGACGTAAAAAAATGCGCCGGACGGACGGACGTTTCTGAATCGGCGTATCTACCTAATTTGCATATTGAACGCGTAAGTCTTGGGAAGCGCCTCTAGCGGTCAACGTAAATATTGCACCCTAAGATGCGACGGCGTAGGAGACTTACGCCGCTAATATATAGGCAACTGTGAGGCCCCGTACACACGTCCGAGAAACTCGATGGGCAAAACACATCGTTTTGCTCATCAAGTTCCTTGTGAAGCCGCCGAGGATCTCGGCGAGCCAAGTTTCTTCATTGACTAACGAGGCAATAGAGAACATGTTCTCTATTTGGCTCGACGAGTTCCTCGTCGGTTTCCTCGGCCAAAAGTGTACACACGACCGGGTTTCTCGGCAGAATACGGCTCCGATCGAGTTTCTGGCTGAATTCTGCCGAGAAACTCGGTCGTGTGTACGGGGCCTGAGGCGTATCTGATTCTATGAATCAGGCACCGAGTTGCGACGGCCCGCACTCAGAGTTACGACGGCGTATCTGGAGATAGGCCGTCGTAACTGCTTTCTGAATCCGGGCCTTTAACTTTAAGAGGGAATTTTCAGGAAAAAACTTTCTACAGCCCCCTGCGTATAACACGCAGGCACTGTTTACCCTCTATTTTCAGGGTTAAAAGGTGAGTGTTATATGCCAATAAATACAGTAATACTAAATAAATATAAAAAAATAAACAACCATTTTCAGCAGCATTAGCAATAAATGCAATCCAAAATTTACAAATAAACCGAGAAAAATACAGAACGTAAAATACAGTCAAGTGGTAAATGAATGGAGCACAGTAATAAAAGAAAATTAATATTTGATAAGATTGATAAAATTGTTACGTCTGATTGTTGATAAAAAAGAAAAAAGGAAAGTAGGTTTAGGTTTGCTAGGAAAAATAACATACCGCTCTTAGGTAGCAAAAAATCGGCAAAATATCTTTCAACGTATAGATTAAAAAACGAGGATGATTGAATTTTACCAGTGTAAAACCTTCAATAGCTAAAATATCTTCATAAATTTATAAAAATATTAATTTATTTATTTAGATAATAATATAATAATATTAATAATAGCAACATTCAGCATGGCCTGCAAGTGTTTTGTGACCATAGAGCACTGTGGCTTTTATAGGTAAGAAAAATAAATCTTAAGAGCTATGGGGAGTATGAAATATGTATTGATATTGTCATGGGGTCTATAATAATTGACAATGAATAATTTGTAGATGTTTTTACTGTCAGGGGATGACTTCTTTACTATTTATTAGTGCACGGAGAAGAAAATGTATTGACTTCTATTTACTTTTTTTTTTACATTTCAAATATTATTTCAGAATGTATACATTCTGGATAACTATGTCCCATTTTAATAGCCTGTTAGCGCTTGTAAATAGGGTAGTCATGTTTTTTTTTGTTATTGACTTTGTGTGCCTTCTGCATGGTACCTTGTTCATCGTGCACTTGTATTTATTTCGTAAAAGGGTCCAGATGTAAATTTTTATTAAAGTGTATTTCGGGGGAAAAATATGTACTAGATGTCTGCAATACATGCACATATCCAATGTTTTATCCCTTTAAAGAACCTGCAAGTACAGAACTTATAGGCCCGGATTCATAAAGAACTTACACCGACGTATCTACTGATACGCCGCGTAAGTCCACGGATGCGCCGTCGTGTCTATGCGCCTTATTCAGCAAATAAGATACGCCTGAATTTTGGCTTCCTACGACCGACGTAAGTCTCCTACGCCGTCGTATCTTGGGCGCATATTTACGCTGGCCGCAGGGTGCGCTTCCATTGATTTACGCGTCGAATATGTAAATGACCTAGATACGCCGATTCACAAACGTACTTACGCTCGTCGCAATAGTCTACGCTGTTTACGTAAGGCGTACGTCCGGCGTAAAGTTATTCCAAATAAACCAGGGGTAAGTCATGTTAGGGTATGGACCAGGGAACAGCCGTCGGATTTTACGTCGTTTACGTAAGTCGTACGTGAATGGGGCTGGGCGTAGGTTACGTTCACGTCGTAGGCATTGAGCCGTTGTATCTTAGGGAGTATATGCGACGTGATTCTGAGCATGCACGCGCATGCGCCGTTCGTTCGGCCCTTCATTTACATGGGGTCACGGTTAATTTAAATGTATCACGCCCACTACCTTCCTACTTTGAATTAGGCAGGCTTTTGACGGCCAATTTACGTTACGCTGGCGCAACGTAGGGAGCTAGTGCTTTGTGAATACTGCTCTTGCCTCTCAGAGTTACGTCGGCGTAGCGCATATGAGATGCACTACGCCGGCACAAAGATGCGCCGATCTACGTGAATCTGGGCCATAGAGTCTTGCTTGTTTTGTTTTAAATTGAATACCTAAAAAGAGGGCCTGGTGTAAAACTCCCTTAGCCACTTAAACTGGATCTCCGCCGGAAAAAAAAAAGAAATTAAAAGCCAGCAGCTACAAAAACTGCAGCTGCTGACTTTTAATTTTAGGGCACTTACCTGTCCTGGAGTCCAGAAACGTTGGCAGCAGAGGACGAGCGATGGCTCGTCACTTTGCTGCCCCCCACAGTCATCCTCGGTGAGGGAATCAGGAAGTGAAGCGCTCCAGGTTCACTGCCCGATTCCCTACGGCGCATGCGCGAGTCGCGCAGCGCTGTCCTCACTGGTTCCTGTTGTGTTCTGGGAGCCGAGTGTTTCCCAGAACACAACGGGCTAGGGCGGGAAGTGACGTACTACCCGCAGAGTCCCCGCAGAGAGGACTCCCGGAAGTGAGTGCAAATACCTGTCTTTGACAGGTATCTGCACCCCCTCCCCCCTGAAAGGTGTCAAATGTGACAAGGAAAGAGGGAGGGTACCGATGACCGGAAGTTCCACTAAAGGGTGGAGCTCCGCTTTAAGTACCGAAAGATTGTCCCCCTTAATGATGGCACTGCGTCACTTTAACTGACAATTGCGCAGTCGTGCCATGTTTTATCCAAACAAAATTTATGTATTTTTTCCCACAAATAGAGCTTTCTTTTTGGTCACCTCTGCAGTTTTTATCTTTTGCACTATAAACAAAAAAAAACAGACAATGTTGAAAAAAATACAATATGTTTTGCTTTCTGCTATAATAAATCCCCCCCCCCCCAGTTTAGGCCGATATGTATTCTACATATTTTTGGAAAAAAAATTGCAATAAGCGTATATTGATTGGTTTGCACAGAAGTTATAGCTTCTACAAAACAGGGGATACATTTATGGCATTTTTATTATTATTATTTTTTTTGTTACTAGTAATGGCAATGATCAGTGATTTTTAGTGGGACTGCAACATTGCGGCCGACAGATCGAACACTTTGGACACTTGTATGGGACCATTGACATTTCTACAGTGATCAGTGCTATAAAATGTACTGATTACTGTAGACATGTCAATGGCAGGGAAAGGTTAATACTAGGGGGTGATAAAGGGGTTAACTGTGTTCCCTGGGAGGTGCTTCTAACTGTGGGGGGGACTGGCTGGAGGAGGAGAGAGATCACTTTTCCTGATCAGTAGGAACAGATGATCTTTCTCCCTACTCGCCTGACAGAACAGGGATCTGTTTGATCCCCATTCTGGCTCTCTGAGGCACGGCACCCTCGGCTCCGTGCCGCGGATGCGTGCCCACTGTTTCTAGTGCACAAAGCGACATACAGCTACAGCGATTTGTGCAATAGAGCCAACCTGCCTCAGTATAACTGCAGTGGCTGGTCTTAAAATGGTTAAAGAACTTAAAGTCTTGCTTGTTTTATTTTAACTTTAAAAAAAGGGGCCTGGTGTGAATCTCCCTTAAAGCAACCCGATTGCACATTTTGCTAACATACAGTAAATGCTTGACAGTCCATCAGCAATGCCTTGCTGGGTCTCTGACCTTCATTATATGTCTGAGCTTTGAAGATTGGAGAAGTGTTATCAGCATCTTACACACCTCCATGTCCGCATCAGCCATCCTGCTTATCTGCTGATTTGGTGGTCCGTGGAACTTTGGAAGAGACTTAACTGGCAGCCCACCATCTACAGGAACAGAATAGTCAGTGAGCTTTGGGTGAACTTGTTCCAGGGACTCAGGGCCAGATTCACGTAGAATTGCGGCGGCGTAACGTATCGTAGATACGTTACACCGCCGCAATTTTTCATCGCAAGTGCCTGATTCACCAAGCACTTGCGTGAAAAATTATGCCGGCGGCCTCTGGCGTAAGACCGCATAATTCAAAGGGGCGTGTGCCATTTAAATTAGGCGCTCTCCCGCGCCAGAACCTACTGCGCATGCTCCGTTTCGCTTTGCGCGGAGTGACGTCATTTTTTCAAACGGCGACGTGCGTAGCGTACTTCCGTATTCCCGGACGTCTTACGCAAGAAGGAAACATTTTTAAATTTCGACGCGGGAACGACGGCCATACTTTATACAGCACATACGTGTGCTGTGTAACGTTAGGGCACCTAAAACGACGACTAACTTTGCGACGGGAAACTAGACTAGCAGCGACGTAGCGAATGCGAAAAACCGTTGTGGATCGCCGTAACTACTAATTTGCATACCCGACGCTGGTTTACGACGCGAACTCCCCCCAGCGGCGGCCGCAGTATTGCATCCTAAGATCCGACAGTATAAAACAATTACACCTGTCGGATCTTAGGGCTATCTATGCGTAACTGATTCTATGAATAAGTCGCATAGATACTCTGAGAGATAAGACGGAGTATCTGAGATACTCCGTCGTATCTCCGCTGTGAATCTGGCCCTCAGTTCCCATTCTTTTCATCCTCCATTGCACTGCCGCTTCCACCGCTGAGTGGATGTCCCCTCACTTTCACATATCAGGCTGTAACATCAACAGGTAGTCCCCCTTGCCTAGCTATATTCACACTGTCTCAGCAATTCCTTGGCCATCATTAGCTTGCAACTAAGTGCCTCATCCCTGCATACGGCTGACTGTTGATGTGATAGTGGGTAATGCATGTGAGCCCGGGTCTTTTACTTTGTTTTTAACACTACTGACAGTGTTTTCTTTAATGTTTTTTACTGTGGTGAATGTTGTCTTTTGTGTGGAAATCTTATTGTAGTGGCCTGCTCCTGTCAAACAGGCGCTCCTCTAAATTTAGAGGGGGTCTGAGTTGTTAATTGACTCAGGCAAATGTAATTATGGGCAATTTAGCCTCTGTTCCAGCCATGGCTGTGCTGGGAGTAACCACCATTGTTCGCCCGGGGGTGTTATTACCATCCAAGGCCAAGGGTGGCAGCAGCAGGGTCAGGGTGTATTGGGTGTCCCCATCAGCCTGCGGATCAGGGGAGTGATTGTCCCGCTGTGCATGCTGGGGAGGGGTACTTAAGGGACAGACGCCATTGGACCGGGGTCGACGGTCTGTTGTCCCTAGCGCCTCATGGCCTGCCTGGCCGGGGGTGCGTGCTCATGAGTCCTGGCTCTGGGACCATGTTTGTAAGGGGTTGTGGTTCAGCTGAGTAGGCCCAGTAGTCAGAATGGGTCTGCACTTTCAAGGTGATCCTCTGCTGTCTGTCCTAGAGGGAATAAGCCACTTGATGAAGGAAGCCAGGGGAGGACCTATCCTTGAGAGGACCATGCAAGAGGCTGGTATCTTGGCAGAAGGCCTGGCAAACTTCATCGAAGGATGCACCATATACTGAGAGGCTTGATAGTGTCACCTGTCTGATCTAAAGTTCTAAAGAAACAAAGCTAAAGAGATCCAGGTGCTGAATCCTGTGGCAGGGGATTCTGGACCGAAAGTGTCTCATCAAGAAAGGAAGGTCTGTGGCAGAGACTGTACTTTACTTTTGCAGTCATTTCGGCTGCTAGGCCAGTGAGAGGGACCTTTTTTTTTCACGGACGACTTACGCAAATTATGTAAAATACGACGCTGTTCGTACGTTTCCGACGCCCATACCATAACATGACTTACCCCTGTCGCCCCTAGCGCCCAGCGTAAAAATATGCACCCCAAGATACAACGGCGTAAGAGACTTACGCCGCTCGTATCTAGGCAACAGTGAGGCGTATCTGATTCTATGAATCAGGCGCAGAGTTACGACGGCGTATCTGGAGATACACCGTCGTAACTCCTTTGTGAATCCGGGCCACTCTCTCTTAGACATGTGCACAGAATTTTTTTTCGTTTTTTTTTTGTTCTGTTTCGTATCGTTCCATAGGTTCGTTTCCGTTCGTTTTTCGTAAGACGCCCGTTTTCCTGTTCGTTCCCGTTCGTTTTTCGTACGACGAGATTTTTTCGTATTCTGATCGTTTCGTATTTTCGTTACCGTTTTATTTTCGTACATGTGGGATGGTTCGTTATTCTGTTTAATTCATGTTCGTTACTTGTTAGACAATGATTTTCGTGAATTTTCGTCGTTTTGTACTTTCGTAAATATATTGCGGGATTCGCGGCACTTTCAACACGCGGCTGATCCATATTAACTAGTGTTAAGCCCCATACACTTGGTCAGACTTTTTTAGCAACAAACATAAAAACGATCGTTTTACCGAACGTTCGTTCGTTTTTAAACTCCATCAGAAAAGCATTTTTGGGTTCCAGGTTCAAAAGTCTGGCCAACTGATCTCCCTTCAGACGAAAATCCACAGAAAAGTTTATTTGGCTTTTCTGTACTACTCAGCACAAAAGAGAAGCTGCTTCACTAACTAACTACACTCACTGCCCATCAGTGGCGGCTCGCCCATAGGGGGCGCCCGGGCGCCGCCCCCCCTCCTGTAGGCACAAAAAAAAAAAAATATATATATGTCTTTTTTTTTTTTTTTTCAGTGGCCCCTTTAAGAAACTTAAAAAAAAAAAAAATTCCTTTACTTTAAATTATATTGAGCGCCGGCCACTATTTCCCTATGAAGCGCCACGTCAATGCAATCTTAAGATTGCATACATGGCGCTTCATTTGCGGGCTGTTATCCCGCCTATTGAGCGCATTTGAAAGCGCTGATAAGCTTCCCGTGCCAGTGCTATTATGGGCGCCTTACTTCCGGCCATTCGTCTTACAGATGAAAAACGGAAGTGACGTCACGCGGCAGCTCACAACTTTACACAGCCTGAGCGGAACGGAGCTGAGCAGATGGAGAAAGAGAGAAAGCCTGAGGGAGATTTCTGTGGGTTTAGATTTACAGACGTTTGATCCAGATACTTCTGTTGTGGGATGATATTGTCACATTTGTTACTTTGTGTCTTTCTCGATGTTTTATAGCTGTTTGCAGGCGTGTTTATAGCTCAGCTGTTTGCCTGTCCGGCTCACATTGACCAGCAAAATTTACTGATAGAACTTTGGAGACGGTTGAAGTTTATATCAGCAGCTACCACAGCACTAAATCACATCGGACTGACCATTCAATTGGATGGCTGCCTTATACCGATCACTCTGACCTGTTATTGTAGTTAAACTGCTGGGACTTGTAGTTCACCATCTTCTCCTGGGGCTCATGGAGAAGATGCAGATTGGAGAACTACAAGTCCCAGCAGGTTTTACATACAATAAGGCTCTGAGGTGGATGGGTGTGGTGGATTGCATGCACCTATCAATCCCCATGGGGGGGGGGGGGCAGGATCAGATAACACTGTTATCCGATCCTGCCCCCCCGGGGATTGATAGGTGCATGCAATCCACACCCATCCACCTCAGAGCCTTATTGTATGTATAATCTGCTGGGACTTGTAGTTCTCCAATCTCCATCTTCTCCATGAGCCCCAGGAGAAGATGGAGAACTACAAGTCCCAGCAGTTTAACTACAATAACAGGCTCTGAGGTGGATGGGTGGGGATCAGGCAGTGCACGGGATGTATATGGAGGGAGCGTGATGCAAATCAGGACTAATGTAAAGGAAGGTGCTATAATGTATTTTAAAGGAGGCTGCAAAGTAAAGGGGTGGCTGTGATGTAAAAGGGGGTGCTGTGATGTAAAGAAAGCTGTAATTTAGAATGAGGGCTGTAATGTAAACAGTGGGACTGCAATATAAAGGGGGGCTGCCATGTAAAAGGGGGCAGTGTTGTATATTATGGTTGTATTGTAAAGGTGTACCATAATGTAAAGAGGAGCCCTGCGACTTGGGACTGGAAAGTTGCAGGGTAAGTCGGACCCAATGAGAACCGTTCATATCTGTGCAACTTCAAGTCACAGCGACTTCGAAGTAGTCCCTGCATTACTTTTGTCCCACTTTGATGTGACTTGAGGTCCATAGACCTCCAGAATACACAGGCATTGCTTCAAGTCGCTGCAAAATCGCCGCAAAAAATTGTGGCAGAATCTTGCGACTTTCAGGCTAACACAGTCTGAAAGTTTGATGCAACTTAAAGCAATGCCTGTGTATTCTGGAGGTCTATGGACCTCAAGTTGCATCAAAGTGGGACCAAAGTAATGCAGGGACTACTTTGAGTCGCTGTGACTTGAAGTCGCACAGATATGAACGGTTCTCATTGGAAATCATGGGGTACGACTTGTCATGCAACGTTGAAGTCCCAAGTCGCAGGACAAGTAATGCAGTATGTCTGCAGTCTCTGGTAATCTTGTGCAGTATGACCGCAGTCTCTGGTAATCTTGTGCTGTGTGACCGCAGTCTCTGGTAATCTCATGCAGTATGTCCGCCGTCTCTGGTAATCTTGTGCAGTATGTCCGCAGTCTCTGGTAATTTCGTTCAGTATGTGCGCAGTCTCTGGTAATCTTGTGCAGTATGTGCGCAGTCTCTGGTAATCTTGTGCAGTATGTGCGCAGTCTCTGGTAATCTTGTGCAGTATGTGCGCAGTCTCTGATAATCTCATGCCCATTTAGAGTCCTTCATAACTAACAGTGTAATTTTTTAGTTTGTTTGCGCCGATCTGTAAGGCTGCGCTGTATACCATGATTTGTGATGCTGGGGCTATATACTCTGTGCTGTGATGCTGAGCTGTATACTCCTGACACTATGAGTGGAAGCAAGTGGAATTCAGGGGACAAAGTGGGTGTATTCTATAGGGGGTGTGGCTTATGAGAAGTGGGAGGTACCAAATGTGGAGGGGCGGGGTCTTGCGCCCCCCCATCCTAAAACTTCACCAGCCGCCACTGCTGCCCATTCAAAAAAACGAAAATTACATCTTATAACAAAAGATTTGTATTCTGTATTTTGAAACCAAATTATGAACAGAAAAAAGGAATTCAGAATACAGAATACAAATCTTTTGTTATAGATGTCATATGAACATACGAACAGAAAAAGCATTCAAACAAAATACAGAATGAAAATGTTTTGTTAGATGTCATATGAACATACGACTGAAAATCAAAATACGAACAGAACAAGGATTCAAACAAAATATCATTTTTGTTCTTTTGCTGTTTTCGTTTTGTCGTATTTTCGTCGGATCGTTCATTCATATTTGCGGTTGTTCGTTATGCAGCTCATTCGTAATCCCGTTGTTTTCGTATTTTGGTGCTTTAATTTTTTCGTATGTACACATTATTCTGCGGGTACGAAAATGAACATTTTCGTACGAAAATAACATTCGTACGAACGGGAATGCACATATCTACTCTCTCTTAGTAAATTTTTATATCCAAGTCCTCCCCTCCTTTTCAGCACATATGTAGGTTTTTCAGAAGTCTCTGCCAGTGAAATGTAGATGACGAAAATGCCATCCCTGTGATCCATGATCTGAACGCACCACTGTTTGTAGACAGTGATTCTCGGCGGGTCAGGTTAAGACCTCCAGAGTGAGAATAGGTAATGTCGTATTTGATTTAATCTGATTCTCCCCAATTGTGGGCATTTCTAGACTACTAATACCTTGCCTCACCGTCAAAGGACCCATGAAGTGGAAGGTCTGGACGGGAATTTTTTTTCACATTTCTGGACCACATGGTAAACAGCAAAGTCCACTTGACTAAAGACTGCTGGTCCAGCAAGTATGGGTATCATTAACAGCCCACTGAATTACTCGGCTGGCAGCTGGAAAAGATGCAGGACAGGGTTTATTGCTGGCTTGTTCTGATATCCCATATTACAGCTGATAGAGATGGCGTAGAGCCACCTTCTCCACCTTATCCTCTTCCACTTCAATGTCCTCTTATGTTGAAACACTTAAGCAGGCTATGCAATGACTCAGGCAATAAGATGCCATGTGGGTCTGCAGCTGGTTTACTTAGAGGATAGAAGCCATACTGGGGCAGTGGCAGGCACAGAACTGGTTAGCGCTATGGCAACTTGAGCCAAGATGGGTAATATGTGACAATGGCCCCAACATGTTTGTTATTTTTTTTTTTTCAAACGGGAACCTTTAGGCCCAGATTCACGTAGATGTGCGGGCGTAACGTATCTCATTTACATTACGCCGCCGCAAGTTTTTCAGGCAAGTGCTTTATTCACAATGCACTTGCCTGTAAAGTTGCGGCGGCTTAGTGTAAATAATGCGGCGTAATTCAAATTCGGCCGGTAGGGGGCGTGTATCATTTAAATGAAGCGCGTCCCCGCGCCGAACGAACTTTGCATGCGCCGTCCTTCAAATATCCCAGTGTGCATTGCTCCAAATGACGTCGCAAGGACGTCATTGGTTTCGACGTGAACGTAAATTACGTCCAGCCCCATTCACGGACGTCTTACGCAAACAACGTAAATTTATAAATTTTCGACGCTGGAACAACAGCCATACTTAACATTGGCTGCGCCTCATAGACCCGGGGGCAACTTTACACCAGGAAAAGCCTAACGTAAACGTTGTAACTTTACTGCGTTGGCCGCACGTACGTTCGGGAATTCGCGCATCTAGCTAATTTGCATACTCGACAGGGAAATCGACGGAAGCGCCACCTAGCGGGCAAACAAAAAAATTGCATTTAAGATCCGACGGCGTAAGAGACTTACGCCTGTCGGATCTAATGAATATCTTTGCGTAACTGATTCTAAGAATCAGTCGCATAGATACGACGGCGCTAGGCAGAGATACGACGGCGTATCTGGAGATGCGCCGTCGTATCTCTTTTGAGAATCTGGGCCTTAGTGTTCCTTTAACTGCCATCAGAATATTTGAGGTAGACACTTCTTAGCCTGTTAACCTCCCCGTCCTACTTTGAGACCCTACACGTTTCAATGTTCTTTGTCATTCCTCCTCCATCCTCCATAGAAATCACTGACTCACCCTCCACAGAAGGACCCTCAACCTCCACCTCAAAAAAACATACTTGACACCACCACCCTCACTGGTTCTGGAACACTGACATCCACTGACATCCTTCCTCCTCGCCTTACCCATTTTCCCTTTAGCCTCCAACCATTCCATATGCTCACTTGACAATCCTGATGGCAGATCCCCCTCCCACTGCCCTCAGGACAGCCTCAGCCAAACCCCCCCACTTACTCCTCTCCCCATATCATTTACTCCACCTTTATTCACCCTACACTTTACAACTACCACTCTTATCCCCTTCTCACCCCCCACCATCATCCAATCCATTACCTACTCCACCCTTCGGCATCTGCTGACCTTCAGCCACAATTCTGCCACACCAAGGAAGAGGGGTTGGTGCAACTATACACACTGGTCTAGCACCCTCCATTGCCTCCACTAATCTAGGAGAAACAACAGGTTCAGACACAAACTTGACTACCACACTTTCTAACACTTACTGAAGGACTACCAACACCTCAGATGGCCTCACAGACAGGATAGAGACACTAGGGTGCCCTGGTACACCTTCAGCCTTCAGCCAATCCAGGTTTTTCCCTATCCTGACAAAATAATTCCTCCACTAACTCTGGCTTAGTGAGCATAGCCTCTGGGCATTGGCTATAGGGGTTACCATTCTTACAACTAATTTTGCCAGATGCCCCAGTTCCTGACACCAAGAACACTTCTGCTTCGGACAGGAAGATGAGAAATGTCCCTTGACTCTAAATTTATTACACAACTTAGGTTGGGCGGAGTAGAAGATGGTAATCTTATCTCTAATGCCTCGTACACATGACCATTTTTCTTGGCAGGAAAAAAAACTAAGTTTTTCCCGACGTGATTCCTCTCCAGCCTGACTTGCATACACACGTTCATGGAAAAAAACATCCGACCAAAGCGCGGTGACGTACAACACGTACAATGGGACTATAAAGGGAAAGTTCCTTTCAAATGGCGCCACCCTTTGGGCTGCTTTTGGGCTGCATACTTGATTCTAAACATGCATGTTTTTTTCCCCTCGGAAAAGCATACACACGACCGTTTTTCGCAACGAGAAAAAGACTGACGGGAAACACAACGGGAAAAAAGAGAGCTGGTTTCAATTTTTTCAGGTAGTTTTTTTGTCGAGAAAACTGCTAGGGAGCATACACACGACCGGTTTTCACGACCAATATAAAAAATGGAAGTTTTCTCGTTGTGAAAACCGGTCGTGTGTACAAGGCATAACAATAAAAGCAGAGGAGGGAAAAAGCTGGACCGCATTCCCACACACTTTCAACCTCATTGACCCGTCCAAATTTCTGTCATCCACAATGTTTCACCAAACCTTCTCAACCAGACCTATAAATCTTCCGGGGGTATAGACTCATTCCTAGTCAGCATAGTCATGTTTTTTTTTTTTTTTTTGTAATGGTTTTTATTGAAAAGTCAAACAATTACAATATAAATAGTACATTGAAAAGGATATAGAAGCATGGACGCAGCCGTGAGACTGAGCAGAAGTATACAGTATCAGACAGGCATTATAACATCAAAGCGTCAATGTAACTTACTGCTTAGATAAGGTAAGTATGTTAAATCATTAAGAATCAAATACATTCGAGTAAACAATAGAAAAATCAGTGAAGAACAAACAGTCTAAATTCATAACCTGTTCACGAATCCAGACCGTAAATCAGTCCAGGGTAATGAAATAATCAAATAGAAAACTATATTTTGAATATAAATGAGGGAAAATAAATGGGGAAGGGAAGAAGAGAAGGGGTCTGCCGTATTATAAATGTGTCAAGAGAATCAAATAAAGAGGATATCAATTCCCGGAAGTGATAATTTTGTATCTATCAGTTGAGATGAAATTTAGCCAATCAGACCAAATATCTGTGAATCTTTTTTGAGAATCTTTCGCTTGATGGATCAACTACTATGCTCCATTTCCATGTTCCTCATTGTGCGGTTGAACCAGTCAACTATTGATGGGGAATGAGTAGATTTCCACTTAATTGGAATACACATCCTTGCAGCATTGATCAGATGTATTGCCAAGGATCGGTAGTAGCCTCCAGGCAGTGATGGGGAATAGTGTAGTAAATATTGAGCAGGTGTGAAATCCAGATTGAAAGAGGTTATTTGGGAGACGTATTTATGGACTTCTTTCCAGTATGGTTGGATGTCTTTGCAGGACCACCAAATGTGAAGAAAGGAACCCGTCTCGCTATTGCATCTCCAACAAGTTTTAGATACAGAGTTATTAATCCGATGCAATTTCAGGGGGGTCATATACCACCTGGAAAGAATCTTATACGCAGTTTCTTGCGTTTGGACATGAATAGATCCTTTGTGAATCAATTTATATATATTCCTCCATTCTGAGTCTGATAAATCGAGCGAAAGATCTCTTTCCCGCAGTTGATTAGCCCAATTAATTTTAGGTGACTGATTGGAGAACAATAGAGAATATGTAGAAGAGACCAGATGTCTAAGAGGTCCCTCATTGTCACACCATTTTTCAAAATCACTTTTTTCTCTCGACCAGTTCGGTCTGGGATTTGGTTTCAGGAAAAAATTCCTCAGTTGTACGTAGGTCCAAAAAGGAAATGATTCCACGTTCAATTTATTGGTCAAATCAGATTGAGATATACATTTGTCACCCAAGAAGAACTGTCCAGCCCTTACATTTGAATGAGGCCATCCGTCAGACAAAAAATCTTCATGCATTCCCGGTGTAAAACCAGGATTAAGTTTAATTGGGGTCATTGGACCGTTTGGAGAGGAGATTTTGTGTTTATTGCAAGCTCGACGAAATGTAAGGATAGTCGGATGGATCAAGGGGTGTTGTCTACATGTCAAGGGAACATCATTAGGTTTAATCCATGGAATTTGAGAGAGAGGTATTGACGAGAATAAGTGTTCTAATTTAATCCAATATTTGTATTCATAGTGAATATTCCAATCAATAATTCTGGTTAGGCAGCAAGCTTGATAGTATTTGTGCACGTCGGGCAGACCTAATCCACCTGATGGTTTTGGGGCAGTAAGTCTATCATAACTCAACCTCGATCTGAGTTTATTCCATATGAAAACCGTGCACATTTTCTTGAATGAAGAAAAGAAGGCTTGGGGGATCGTAATAGGGACCGTTTGTAAGACATATAGGATTCGTGGAAGAATGTTCATTTTACCGATCGCAGCTCTGCCGAACCATGAGAAGAGTCCCGAAGACCATTTTAACAAATCAGATTGAATTATTTGTAATAGGGGTTTATAATTTAGGGAGTACAAGTCAGTCAGGGAAATCGGGAGCAATATACCTAAGTATTTAATAGCTTGAGTACTCCAAGAGAAGGGGAAGCTAGATTGGCATAAATTGCATACTGTTGTAGACAAGGAAACGTTTAGGGTGTTAGATTTTGAAAAATGTATTTGGAAGTTCGAAAGAATCTTAAAATTGGTAAAGTCGTCAAGTAAGTTGGGTATGGAGGTAAGTGGATCTGTGAGGAACATAAGGACATCATCTGCAAAGGCAGCCAATTTATAGGTGTGATTTTGAATGCTTATGCCTTTTATGTTAGGGTTGGATCTGAGGCGATTTAATAGTGGTTCTAACGTAAGTATAAAAATCAGCGGGGATAAAGGGCATCCTTGGCGAGTACCATTCGATACAGAGAAGGTGTCCGACAGGTGACCGTTCACACGTATTCTAGGAGTAGGTTTGGAATAAAGCGTGGAAATAAAGTTCAACATGGTGGGTGGGAGGCCTAAGGCGCTTAATGTTTCGGTCATGTAATCCCACGCCACCCTGTCGAACACCTTCTCTGCATCCAACGAGAGCAAGAAACCCAGAGTTTTAGTGGAAGTGAGCCAATGGTGTATATTGATGGCCTTAAGGGTGTTGTCCTTAGCCTCTCTGCCAGGTACAAAACCTACCTGATCTAGATATAAGTGGATTGACAGAGCATAAACATTAATTAAATAAGGATTGACTGTCAGCTTTCAAGTCCCTCTATGAAAGAGGATATATGGGGGTTTCCTTATACAGGAAAAATATGGGGACTCTTGTTAAAGCATCGACAGTAAATTTCTGTAGAAATATGTGGGCCTGGTCAAACCTCAATCATGAGAGCCACAACATCGATATGAATATCAAAAATATTTATTTTGTAAAAAGGTTTTCTTTATAAAAAGACATAGAAAAAGAAAAAAAGAAAAAAGCAAAAATATTGTACATTGAATACTATAGAATGCATACTAGACAAATTCCAGACTATCAAGTAAAATGATACTTCAAGTGCATATAGATGCAGGTGATCTTCATTTCATCCCACATGTAACGGTTCTACTAGTTTCGCCCAAGGGGGCTTCGTCAGGAACCAATGGGGGGCAGTAGTCTGAGCAAACAAAGAGTATATCAATGAACAGGAACATATAAATCATAATATATACAAAAAGTCACATAAATTGATTATATCGGTACATACAAATGTGTCTGGTTGACCATAGAGTTTAATATAATCATCGTCTATTATAGAACATAAAGATAATGTATTTTATTTAAATAAACGAAAGTCGAGTTAATGGAGTATCTGTGGTAGCTGTGGACTTTAACGAAAGAAATATAAATAATAATTATAAAGAATATATTTACCTGTAAAAGTGGACTAAAAAAACCTGAATGATTGGCCGTGATTGGCTCAAAGTCCCAGATGGAGAATCCCAGATAGATGGAAGGAGGGATGGGAAAAAGAGGAAATGATCCTCTTAAGCATGCGGGTAGGAACGCCGTGCAATGCACAGAGCCTGGATGCAAGCCTATAGAGGAAGAGGAGCCGGAGGCAAGCAGGTACTGTAGGTACAGAATAAAAATATTAAGAATATTGGAAAATTAACAAGTAAAAAAGGAAAAAGAAAAAGAAAAAAGAAAAAAAAGAAAAAAGGTAACCAGAAAGGGAGAAAGATTGCGATGAACAGACAACTGTAGAGAGATATGTGTAAAAGAATTAATGATTATTACCTGATTAAAATGATGATAGAAAAAATGGGAAGATTGATGATGAGGTAGTCTCAGAAGAGATGGATATAATTCATCCCAAGAGATTTCTGTCAATACTATACTGCACAAAATAGGAAGTCATTCACTACATCATCAGATTGTATAATGACAGATTAGTTTGAAAATTAATTATTAAAACTGCAAACGACAGCAGTAATAAAGATAATGTTAATATAAATATAAACGCCTATATAGGCTGCAAAGTATCAAACGAATCTAAATTAATTAGAAGAATGTAGCATTTTTTGTGTAATAATTCAACTTTATAGTTGTTATACCTATCATAGTAATAGGGGTATAGCATGAAAAGAGAATGAAAATACTAATCTAATTAAAAGGAATAATGGTAATGGTTTTACCTGATTCTAGTTGCAATAATAACTGCCGGGAATAGGGCAGATAAATTGCCCAGGAGAACTGAATAGTCCAGATACTAAATAGTGAGAAATAAAAGAAAGAAAGTCAATCCAGGAAAAAATATATTTCCTCATTGTTGACAGATAAGTGAGTAAAAAGTATATTTTCACAAAGTCTGCAAGTGGCAACAAAGTATCACATCCAGATTGTTGTGAAAAATGAATTAAACTTGGAAGGGAAGAAAATAATGAAATAATGATAAGACAATGGTAGATGAAAGCATACCTATGACCTGCTGTTGCCTCTGTATACCAAGGAATGATTCCTCTGGCAGAGCTCACGCTGACACATCAGCTGTGCGGCTCACTAATAAGCTGCCCTCAATCAGAGTGAGATGATACACAGCTGAGTAGGGGGCAGCTCCTCACTCTAAGATGGGCGTGGTATTCACGGCAGATGTCATGGGGATTACCCATAGGAACCACAGGGACCGCGTCTGCGCAGAAGAAGAGCATCCCTCTAGGAGATGCTGAATCTAACGCGCCGGCGCGGAGAAGGGGAACTCCTGGGAAAGTGCACCAGCGTCACAAATGACGCATCAGTGCCTACCATATGGGTGCCGTGAGAAAGCGGACGCGCACTGACACTCAAGCCTCCGCTTGAGTTCAGATCAGTGACGCTGAGCGTCACTGATCTGAACTCAAGCGGAGGCTTGAGTGTCAGTGCGCGTCCGCTTTCTCACGGCACCCATATGGTAGGCACTGATGCGTCATTTGTGACGCTGGTGCACTTTCCCAGGAGTTCCCCTTCTCCGCGCCGGCGCGTTAGATTCAGCATCTCCCAGAGGGATGCTCTTCTTCTGCGCAGACGCGGTCCCTGTGGTTCCTATGGGTAATCCCCATGACATCTGCCGTGAATACCACGCCCATCTTAGAGTGAGGAGCTGCCCCCTACTCAGCTGTGTATCATCTCACTCTGATTGAGGGCAGCTTATTAGTGAGCCGCACAGCTGATGTGTCAGCGTGAGCTCTGCCAGAGGAATCATTCCTTGGTATACAGAGGCAACAGCAGGTCATAGGTATGCTTTCATCTACCATTGTCTTATCATTATTTCATTATTTTCTTCCCTTCCAAGCTTAATTCATTTTTCACAACAATCTGGATGTGATACTTTGTTGCCACTTGCAGACTTTGTGAAAATATACTTTTTACTCACTTATCTGTCAACAATGAGGAAATATATTTTTTCCTGGATTGACTTTCTTTCTTTTATTTCTCACTATTTAGTATCTGGACTATTCAGTTCTCCTGGGCAATTTATCTGCCCTATTCCCGGCAGTTATTATTGCAACTAGAATCAGGTAAAACCATTACCATTATTCCTTTTAATTAGATTAGTATTTTCATTCTCTTTTCATGCTATACCCCTATTACTATGATAGGTATAACAACTATAAAGTTGAATTATTACACAAAAAATGCTACATTCTTCTAATTAATTTAGATTCGTTTGATACTTTGCAGCCTATATAGGCGTTTATATTTATATTAACATTATCTTTATTACTGCTGTCGTTTGCAGTTTTAATAATTAATTTTCAAACTAATCTGTCATTATACAATCTGATGATGTAGTGAATGACTTCCTATTTTGTGCAGTATAGTATTGACAGAAATCTCTTGGGATGAATTATATCCATCTCTTCTGAGACTACCTCATCATCAATCTTCCCATTTTTTCTATCATCATTTTAATCAGGTAATAATCATTAATTCTTTTACACATATCTCTCTACAGTTGTCTGTTCATCGCAATCTTTCTCCCTTTCTGGTTACCTTTTTTCTTTTTTTTCTTTTTTCTTTTTCTTTTTCCTTTTTTACTTGTTAATTTTCCAATATTCTTAATATTTTTATTCTGTACCTACAGTACCTGCTTGCCTCCGGCTCCTCTTCCTCTATAGGCTTGCATCCAGGCTCTGTGCATTGCACGGCGTTCCTACCCGCATGCTTAAGAGGATCATTTCCTCTTTTTCCCATCCCTCCTTCCATCTATCTGGGATTCTCCATCTGGGACTTTGAGCCAATCACGGCCAATCATTCAGGTTTTTTTAGTCCACTTTTTCAGGTAAATATATTCTTTATAATTATTATTTATATTTCTTTCGTTAAAGTCCACAGCTACCACAGATACTCCATTAACTCGACTTTCGTTTATTTAAATAAAATACATTATCTTTATGTTCTATAATAGACGATGATTATATTAAACTCTATGGTCAACCAGACACATTTGTATGTACCGATATAATCAATTTATGTGACTTTTTGTATATATTATGATTTATATGTTCCTGTTCATTGATATACTCTTTGTTTGCTCAGACTACTGCCCCCCATTGGTTCCTGACGAAGCCCCCTTGGGCGAAACTAGTAGAACCGTTACATGTGGGATGAAATGAAGATCACCTGCATCTATATGCACTTGAAGTATCATTTTACTTGATAGTCTGGAATTTGTCTAGTATGCATTCTACAGTATTCAATGTACAATATTTTTGCTTTTTTCTTTTTTTCTTTTTCTATGTCTTTTTATAAAGAAAACCTTTTTACAAAATAAATATTTTTGATATTCATATCGATGTTGTGGCTCTCATGATTGAGGTTTGACCAGGCCCACATATTTCTACAGAAATTTACTGTCGATGCTTTAACAAGAGTCCCCATATTTTTCCTGTATAAGGAAACCCCCATACTACCTGATCTAGGTTTATCAAATCTGGTATAACGGGAAGAAGTCTGTTTGCAAGAGTCTTTGCAAACCATTTTAGATCAGCATTCAACAATGAGATCGGTCTATAATTAGCAACTATGGAGTGGTCTTTGTCAGGTTTCGGAATCATTACTACATGTGCCGATAGTAGGTCTTGTAGTGGTTCGATGGGGTCAATAAATGAATTGAAAGCTGATAGAAAGAATGGCGTGAGGATTTCCTCGTAGGTTTTGTAGTATCCTACTGTTAGTTCGTCAGGGCCAGGACTTTTACCAGTTTTCATTTGTTTGAGTGCCAGGCTCACCTCCATCTTATTCAAAGGTGTATCCAGTTTTAATCTCAATTCGTCAGAGATGGGTTTGGGGCTATAATTTTGTAAGAAATTTTTAATTAAGTCTCGTCTGTCGTTCTTGGACAATGAAGGATCAGATTGAGGGAGGTTATAGAGTTTCGAGTAATATTCAACAAATTGTTTAGCTATGTCAGGGGGCGAATGTATTTTGTTTCCCTGGGTATCAGAGATGGAATGGATCGTTGTTTTAGCTTTGCTTGTTTGCAAGGCCTCGGCAAGCATTTTACCGGCTTTATTACCAAACTCATAGAAAGATTTCTTTGCTAGAGCAAATTTGCGTCTGACTTGCTTACCCAAAAAATCTAACATATCTGATCTAGCCTTAATAAGTTCAGCAATGGTCGTCACGGCTTGTGTAAGTTTATGTGTATTTTCTAATTTTTGAATAGCATAAGCAAGATCAGAATATCTCTTTTTCCTTTCCTTGTTGCGTTTGGCTGCAGCAGCTATAAGTATACCTCTAATCACACATTTGTGGGTCTCCCAATTAGTAACATGAGAAGTATCTAATGGGTCATTTTCATTAAAGAACAATTTAATTTTGGACTCCACCTCTTGAGCTATAGAGGGATCAGTGAGCAAGGAAGGATCAAGCCTCCAAATATTCATTCGAGGATGTGTATCTGGAAATGAGATAGTCAAAGAAATAGGGTTATGATCCGAAAAAAACATAGGTTCAATTGAAGCATTTCGGACCATGGGTAAATAGTTTTGGGAAATAAACAGATAGTGTATCCTGGAAAATCTGCCGTGTGGGGGTGAGTAAAATGTGTAGTCCTTACCGTCAGGATTTAAAGTGCGCCAGGTATCATGAAGTAAGAGGTCTTGAAGGTGAGATTTAATTTTCTTTATGTGTTTAAATGTTATTGAAGAAGTGCCTGTGGATGTATCTTGAACAGGATTAAGGGGAACATTGAAGTCCCCTCCTAGAATAAGGGCACCTTCTTTGAATGAGGCTAACTGTTCGGAAATGGATCCGAAAAAAGGAACTTGATTCCTATTAGGGGCGTAGATATTTGCCAAAGTAACCGTAAGATTTAAAATAGTGCCTTTTAGTATCAAGTACCTGCCCTCTTCATCAACGGTGGAAGCAGAAACGAGAAGGGGGCAGTTCTTAGCAACTAAAATCGATACTCCCTTCGATTTCATCGAAGGATTAGTGGAGTGGAACACTGTGGGAAAATTGTGATCATGTAGTTTGGGTATCGAATTTGAACGGAAATGGGTTTCTTGCAGAAACACAATGTCAGCTTTATTTTGTTTCAGAATCATAAGCAATTGGGATCTTCTTTCTGGGATATTAAGGCCCTTAGCATTTAGAGAGATGATTTTAATCGGAGGAACACCATCAGATGGAATATTGGTCGCCATAATGAGTCTGGAACCGAACAGTAGGTACTATAGACAAAGAGTATGTATGTAACTATAACGGCAGTCAGGGAGAGGTGATAAAAGGGGAAAAATCAAATACAAAAAAAAGAAAAGGGAAGAAGTATGGGTGGAAGAATTTACGGACTATCTGTGAAATCCCACTCACTAACAAATCGGAGTGGGTACACCAGAAACGGGGGGGAGGGGGGGGGTCCGGAATAAAATAGTAGTCTTTTACTGTGAGTGATGGAGAGGAATCACTTTTGGATAAAAGTGAGACTACAGTATGGGGGTCGACTAGACCTTCGAGAAGAGTGACAAAAAGTGATCTACCAAAATATGAGATGGTTGTCACAACCAAAGCCCTAACGTAAGCGAAATTTCAACGTTCAGGGTTAAGGACGAAATAAAAACAAGTAAGGGGAATTAGATCAATTTGAGCTCTGGTGAGATCTTTTTTTTTTTTTAATTAATGAATCGTCCCATAGTATTTAGCACAATGTGTATCTAATATAAATATATAGATATAGGGAGGATCGGTCTATAAAAATATATTTCACTAGAGCTTCGAGCATCCAGAACGTGGGACAGCACCGATCTCTCACATTACAGCGGCTTTCTCCACATTTCAGTTCCCTCTTTACATTCATGTAATAAAATCATTGAGATCAATAATAAAGTAAGAGAAAATAAAAATGACCTACAATTACTAATACGGATGGTCATAGGAAAATGGATAACGATTCCAAAAACATATATACATTGTTTTAAATAAGGAAAAAACAAATCACCCGTATTAGCAGTTAATCACTCTTGCGTGTGGTTATCGTATAAAGGGCGATCAAACCGGGCGTGCATGTGAACTATCACATTATGCAACCTCCCTGTATATGCCAAAGACAGATATACACATGTAGTAGAGGTAAATACTGACCATATACATCTGTATAACCACATGTGTATCAAACCATAAATTATAAAGATACGTAAAATAGAGCCCCATGGAAAGTATTTCAATACACCCGTTCCACAAGTAATATCAGTCTTCTTTTTCATTTATTTATTTTTTATTTTTTCCATTTTTTTTTTATTTTTTTATAAATCAATGAATTCTAACTATTTACCTCTACCTATATCTCCTTTTTGATATTCTCCCTTATTATTCTCCACCGTTTGTATTATGTACTTTTTTCTTATGTTTGTAATTTTACCGATAATATTTTCAATTCTATATTCCTGTTTTTTATTTTTTTATTTTTTTATTATATATTTATTTTTTTTATTTTTATTTTTTTAAATGTTTCAAACAATGTTTTATGTTTCCCCCATAATACCCCCTCAAACAGATCTAACGTAATATTAACATTTAATAACTCTATTTCCGATCTCCCCGACTCCCCGCCCCTCTCCCTTTCTTTTGTTTTTTTTGTTTGTTTTTTTTTATTTTTATTTTTTTATTGTGCTAACATCTCCAAGTTTCATTTAACCTCCCTTTCATCTTTATATCACATATCATTCATGTTTTAATTTCTTATTATTTTAATATCTTTTCCCCCTTTTTTTTTTTTTTTATTTATCTACATGTAGTCTAATCCTTTGTTCCTCTTTCCCCGAAATCTGTGCAAGCGTATCCTTCCTATATGAGTGGTACGCATATCGGAATAATATCCTACTATGGAATTCTGGCAAGAAGAGGCAGGAGGATAAGAAAATAATACATAGTAGCAGCCCGAAGAGAAGAGGGAAAGAAAAAGAAACATATCGAATACGAAGTAGCCTAATCAAATGTATATTGGCTTACACTTACAGCTACAGAACATTGTATCGTTAGGATCAAAACAAAGTATATATAAACATGCCAATATATGATAATATATGAACCACATGATTAATAGTAGTATGCACGTATATAGCTAATGATTCCTATATTAAAGATAGCTCCGTATATATAAGTATCTTCTAACTTTTTATTATTAAAAATGGTTTAAAGCAGTTAACTATTCAAAGTCTTTCAAGAATTAGTCCAGAAAGGTTGAGATTCAAATGGCCCTATGTACTTTGCACAAGGCAAACATATAGGTAAAAAATGTTCCAAACGCAGAGGAGACAGGGAGTCAAGGCACCAAAAAACAGAACTTAGGGTTGAAGAGGATTCTATTAGAAAGGCACCGTGGGGAGCAAGGAGATTAATAGAGAATAAAGAGTCAGCTTGTAGGGATCTCTTCCAGTGGGAAAATCGCCAGAGTACAGCAACAAAAAACAAAGAAAAATACCGTGCACTCAAAGCGGAGAGGATTCATTACTAAATAAAAGCTAGAACTATGCATATCAATACCATATCACTTCTACCTTGACATAGATGAATAATATTAACGGGTGATATGAGCTTGATCGCGACGGGTTCTGCGAGGCATGGGTTCAGCAGGAGGATTATGCGGCAGATGGTTGTTAAGCGACTGAGTGTCGGTCACAGGTGTTGAAGGTGACGGTGAACGTCTGCGACGGGTCCGGGAGTTCAAGGCTTCCATCGGTTCCACCGGCGGTGTAGGTTCATGTGTAGTTGGAGTCGCAAATTCAGCGTACCAGTCGGGTACTGCGACGAGCGGTAGGTCCAATTGTTTACAAAAAGCCGGTAGTTCTTCTGGCACCCGCAAAAGAGCAGAGCGGTTTAGATGGTACGCAAAGAGGCCAAACGGGAATTTCCACTTGTACCGTATATTTTTGGAGTTGAGCACATCCAATAGAGGGCGTAGAACTCTCCGGTTTTTGAGTGTAATTGCGGAAAGGTCCTGGAAAATTTGCAATTGATGACCCTCAAAGAGTATCCTATTCATATCACAGGCTTTCTTTAGGATAGATTCCTTAATTTTAAAGTCAGTCACAAAGCAAATAACATCCCTGGGAGGTTCAGAGTCTTTACCTTTAGGGCGCAGAGCTCTGTGTATACGTTCCATGGAGATGACAGGGTGCTCAGGGTTATTGAGGATGTCATTAAATGCGTCAGAGACTACCTGAGGTAAACTGGCACCGTCAACATATTCAGGTAGGCCACGGATCCTCAAGTTGTGGCGTCGTCCCCTGTTGTCAATTTCTTCCATATGACGCTGCATGTCACAGAGTTGACGATTGTGAAATTTGATACGGTAATCGATCCGTTCGATCGCTTTATAAAGAATTAAAGTATTTTCCTCCACCTTCCGTATCCTTCCAGTCATGACCTGGAGATCCATTCTTAGATCAGATATGGCAACCGCAAAAGCGTTTTTAATGTCGGCAGCCATCGACTGGAGATCATGAATATTCAATTCAAAAAAAAAATTCTAATTAAACGTGGGAACGCGGCCATACTTAACATAGCAGGTTTAACTATATGCCACGAAACAGCAGCTTTAACTATACGCCGGAAAAAGCCGACTAGAGACGACGTAAAAGAATGCGACGGCCGCTCGTACGTTCGTGGATCGTCGGAAATAGCTAATTTGCATACTCAACGCCACCCAGCGGACGCCGAAGAATTGCATCTTAGATCCGAAGGCGTACGAAGACGTACGCCTGTCGGATCTAACCCAGATGCCGTCGTATCTTGTTTTGAGAATTCAAAACAAAGATACGACGTGGGAAATTTGAAAGTACGCCGGCGTAGATACGCCCGTGTACTGGCTTTATGGATCTGCCCCATATTATATAAATAAACAATAAAGTCCAAATAAATACACTGTGCGGAACAAAAGGTGACTTCCAAAGCAATTGTGTTGTGATTGACCACCACCATCCAATCTATGTGCTTGACAAAAAGCAATTATAAACAAGTTGGGATATCGCCTTTCTTTAATCCTCCATGTAGGTGAGTAGATATGTCTAAACCAAATCCCAGACTACTCTCTTATAGTCTCCAGTTAATATGGTTCTCAAAAGACAAAAATGGCCATCAATGCACAAAATTCCATACTTTAATAGTTTAAAAGGTCATATAAAAGGTTTGCACTCACATGTATGTGTGTTTCAGACCGGCACTGAGTCTCTCCAGCTTTACAGTATTTGCCTATAATGTGCTAATAGGATTTGGTACATTTGGCAGGAAATTATGTCAGTGTTGCATCTTGTAGCATGCTTACCCAATTTGTAAGTCCATAATCGTCGGGACAAAATTTGATGCCTAAAACTTTAATTTTCTGCTGGAGGTCTGGGAAGGCTTTCAGAAGCTCAAAGCCTTCACCTTCCTTTCCCATCCAGAAAACCTCACCCTTATCCTGCTTGTTTTTGAGCAAGATGCCTCAGCTTACTGCTTCATCACCGAGACCAGCTTCTCCGCCTCCTCTGCCCCAGAGATTAAAACAGACACATCATCAGCATAGGCGAGGCTCATCAGGAATGCCCAAATGCACTCTGCACAATGGTCCACTCTCTATCCTCCTGATGGAGGAATCAATTGTGAACATGTATAGCAGAGGACTTAAAGGACAACCCTGATGCACACCCGAGTCAACCTCAAAGGGCCTTCTGATCCAACTATTCACAAGCATGAAGCTTTCAGCCCCTCTGTACAAGGTATTCAGCCAATTTATAAAGCCCCCCTCTAGGCCATACTTGCCAAGAAGCAGCCACAGGTACTCATGATTGATCCGATCCAATGGCAGCAGGTACTTTCTCAAGCCTGCAGCCTTGCACCATTTCAGGGCCTCCCAGACTGCTAACACCACTGAAAAAGGGCTTCTACTCTGAAGACTGGTGGCAAGAAAGTTAATTGCCTGCTATAGATGATAAACGCTAGGGGCCAGATTCACGTAGCTCAGCGCATCATTAGGCGGGCGTAGCGCAACACAGATACACTACACCGTCGAAACTTAGAGAGGCAAGCAGCCTATTCAGCAAGCAAATGCGCACTGCGATGCGCCATCGTAACGTAATTTTGACGGCGTAACCCGACGTAATTCGAAGTGGGAAGGAGGTGGGCGTGATCCATTTAAATGAAGCGTGACCCCATGCAAATGAAGGTCCGAACGAACGGCGCATGCGCCGTCACGTGATCGCATGCCCCGTGTCCCACTGCGCATGCGCCCCAATTCGCCTATCGTATTCCCCCACGATAACCCAGCCCACCGTTTCCGCCCAGGGCATAAATCCGCCCAGACATGCGCCAGTCAAGTGCAAAAGTACACCTGCTGATTTTGGTCGTTTGGTGTGGCTACTTTTGCTTTGTTTATATCCAAAAAGATGTCTGAGGCTGCGTCGAAAGATAGGAGGGATAAAAACTTTAGTAATGAGGAGAAGGCGGTCATTATTGATGCCATGACTAAATATAATACGTTCCTCCACGGCAAGGAAAGTGGCTCGACCAGCAAGGTCCGTAAGGATCAAATCTTGGCACAGATTGCAGCGGAGGTGAGTGCCCTTGGCTATGCCAACCGGACCCCAGACAAGATCGCCAAGAAGATCAACGACCTGCGGCGTCTTGTGAAGGAGAAGGTGGCCAAGATAAAGAAACACAGAAGGGGCACTGGAGGTGGACCAGCCCTGAAGATAAGACTGACACCTGATGAGGAGGTCATTGCCAGGTGCCTGGAGAAGGAGCAGGTGGAGGGCCTGGAGGGCTTCGAGTCAGTTGATCAGCCCTTGAGGACAGGTGAGTGTGTTTTATCTTTTATCTGGTGTCTAGCATGTGGGGGGGGAGTGAATATGTGACAAGTGTGTGGGTCCACCAACATGTGAATGTTTTGTGTCATCCACAGATGTGCAGGATGAAGCGGGCCCATCCTCGGCTGCTGGGCAACCAACCCCATCCCAGGATACCAGTGTCCACACCTCTCCATTAGAGGAAGTGGAGGAGGAGCACGGGCATCTGGATGATGGCATATATCTGGGGGATGAGACCACCGTCGCTGGACCCTCCCATACCTCCACCTCCATTGGGGATACCCCCCCAAGGGACTCAAACTTCATTGTAACCCCCCCAAGGCCCTCAAATGTGGGCCTCCACCCTTTTGGGAAGCCCCCTAAGGGCCTCCGACATTTTGGGAAGCCCATCCTTCCTAAGGGAAGTGCCCTCAGGGGCCTCCCCATACATTCGTCCCCAAGCCTCACCTGCACCCAGGAAGGCAACTAGGAAGACGAGGGGTGATCCTGACGCCTTAGAAGCCACTTTGGCTATGGACCTGGCCAGGCAGACCCACCATGTGGGTTCTGTGGCATGTGATATGCGCCGGGTGGCAGCCAGCCTGGCCTCCATGCAGCAGACCCAGGCTGCTTTCACTGCCACCATCACCGAAAATGTGCAGGAGGTCAGTGCCAACAGCACTGCGTTGGTGACCTGCGTTAGGGACCTGGATGACACTAATTCAGGCCTTGTGGCAGAGGTCAGGAGCCTGGGAGTGGCCATACAGGCCAATACAGCAGCCATTGAGGCGGTGGGGAATCAGACCACTGCGGTCCTCACCCGCATAGCCCTGGCTTTAGAGGGTATCCAGGCAGCCAGGGAGAGACCGGGGGATGTTCCTCCTCCCAATGACCCACCCCCCCCACCCGCGGCTGCCCCCAGGCAACAGAGGGCACGGAGCCTTGGCACTAGGCGTAGTCCACGTCGGGCCAGATGAGTGCCAGTTAGAATATTTTATTTTTATATTCGATATGATTTTTGGTTATTAATTGATACTCATGATATGAGTGATATTCTGTTATTATGATACTCGATTGGAGTTGTATTTATTTTATTATTATTCTGTATATATTTATTGAAAATTATTTTCAGAGAAAGATACAGCAACATAATTGGAGCCTTGACGTGGCGTTGCTGCTCCCAAGTACCGCACGGTGTACTTCGGTCTAATCCAATTTATTGTGGTTTGGGGGGGGGTGTGTAAGGGACCACATTGGTGTGCATGCGTGCATTCTCATTGTGACATGTTTCATGTGCGTGTTGCACGTGAAAATAAGCCTATGACGAGGCATCTCCTGACTGCTGTTCCCTCAGCAGACGGGGGACCCTCGGTTGGGGGGGGAATTTCTGGTTCTGGGCTCAGGTCATGACGGAGTTCAACCTGCAGGCCCCTTCTCATGGCAAAATCGTGCAGAATGCAACATGCACCGATAATCTGGCACACAAAGTCTGGGGCATACAACAGTGTACCCCCAGACCTATCTAGGCATCGGAACCGTGACTTCAGGAGGCCAAACGTGCGCTCCACCACTCCCCGGGTACGTATATGAGCCTCGTTGTAGCTTCTTTCTCCTGGTGTTTGTGGGTTCCGGAATGGGGTCATCAGGTGGGGTCCCAGGGCATATCCAGAGTCACCTGGAAGGGAAAAGACAGGAGGAGGTTAGTCATGCATGTGTCCCTCGTGATGTCTGCATCATTGGGGGGGGGGGCAGTCATACCTGACACCCATGTCACTCACCAACCAGCCAGCTGTCCCCATACACGTTCTCTTCAAATTGTCTTGGGATGTCGCTTTGCCGGTAGATAAAGCTGTCATGGGTGGCCCCGGGGTGTTTAGCACAGACGTGCCATATGAGGCCTTGAGCATCGGTTATTACTTGTACATTAATTGAATGCCAATTCTTCCTGTTACGGTACATATGCTCAGCGTCACGGGGGGGCTGGAGTGCCACATGAGAACAATCAATGGCCCCCACAGTGCGTGGAAATCTGGCTATTTTATAGAAATTGGTTCTTGCCTTTGCCTGCTGGACCTCCTGGGTGGGTCTCACAATGTGGTGGGACATCCGTTTCAGGATAGCGGGTACAACTTGGTGCACCCACCTACTCATTGTGGATTGGGACATCCCAGCCAAATTTCCACTGGTTCTTTGAAATGATCCACTGGCTAAAAAATGCAGGGTTGCCATGACCTTGAGCAGTGGCGGCACTGCTTGTGATCGATGTGTTGGGCTGGTGAGGTCATCCTGCAGGGATCGTACTATTTCCATGATGGCTTCAGTGTCAAATCTCAACAAGCGAAACACCTCCGATTCAACCATGCCAAAGAGGTCCATGCGATCTTGGGGTACCCTCTCCTGTGCCCTCCTCCTCCTCCTGCGTGCTTGTAGACGCCGTAGTAGCATGACCACGGCTGCCCCTGACATGTTGGCACACAGATGTGTTGTCCTGCAAGTGTTGTTGCTCAGCTCCTCTGTCACGCTGCTGCTGTTGCTGCTCTCCAGCTGACCTGTGCAAGTCCGTTGCAAAGTTACCCCTGCTTTTATTAAGGGTAACTTTAGATCTGGCGAGCAGCTTACGCGCACCGCGCATAGCCTACGACGGACAATCGTACGCATGTGAATCGGCATTTCTCCCTCATTTGCATAATTGAATAGCAAATCAATGGGAACGAAGAATACGTCTAGCCTAAATATGCGCCTAAGTTTCGCCGGCGGAGGACAGTTGCGTTGGACGGGTGAAGCCTAATTTCGCGTGTATGTGCTTCTGTGGGTACGGCGCATCGATACGATGGCGCACATCTACACTTACGCCGCGTATCTCGAGATACACCGTCGTATCTCTTTGTGAATCTGGCCCTAGAATTTTTTTTTTGACAGAATCTTCCTATCAACATTGAGAAGGATAAAGGGCCGCCAAGTCTTAATTCTCAAAGAATCTTCACCCTTTGACAGAAGAATCACTGCAGATTGTTGCATGGAGGGAGAGAGCAAACCCTCTCTTAGACAGACATTAAAAACCTCCACCAAATATGGTGCCAGAGTCACCTTAAAGTGCTCATAAAACTCATCTGCCAATCCATCTGGCCCATTCCAATTCTTAATGGCAAGCTTATCAATAACCTTAACCACATTATCTGCAGTGATGTCCCCTGTCAAACTGAAAAGAGAACTGCCCATTCCCAGTCCTGGAATAGAATCCAGAAAACTTGACATGCCTGTCTGATCGAGGTCCCTACATAATATGACCTGGCGGTTTCCAGGATCCCCGACTTGGACTTTGTCAAGGAACCCATACTGTCAACCAGGCCTACAACTGACTTAACTGCTCTACATTGTTTGCAACTTTGGTAGGGGTCAGGTGAGTGATATTTCCCATAATTCCTTTCCAGAACCAAAGAGGAATGCCTGTCATATTGACACTTCCTGAGCAAGGGTTTAATTCCAGAGATCATCCCTGGATCTCCATTTTTCGAGACAAGACTATCAAGCTTCCTCTGCAGACTTTGGTAGGTGACATACTTATCAAGCTGTTTATTCCTTCCTATGGCCTTGAAAAACCCAACGATCCTTGGTTTGGTAAGCTCCCACCACTCTGACTTACTGCTGCAAAAGTCCATGATAGATACCTGTACCCACAAAAAGACTAAAAAACAAAAAAAAGTTTAAATATTATTGGCCTAAAAATAGAAATTAAAAAAAATCATCAAGAAATAATAAGTAGATGATAAAGGGGTGTTTGGAAATGTCTCTACTGCATCACGACAAGATTACTGACAAACAATGCTGGGTGAACTGGTGGACTACAACAACATATGGATGAAAAAAAAAAAAACAAATGACACTATCTAGGCATATGGGGCAGATTCACGTAGGTGGGGCGTAAATTTGGGCGGGCGTAACGTATCTGATTTACGTTACGCCGCCGAAAGTTTTTCAGGCAAGTGCTTTATTCACAAAGCACTTGCCTGTAAAGTTGCGGCAGCGTAGCGTAAAACACCCGGCGGAATTCAAATTCAGCAGGTAGGGGGCGTGTTTCATTTAAATGAAGCGCGTCCCCGCGCCGAACGAACTGCGCATGCGCCGTCCCTAAAATATCCCGGCGTGCATTGCTCTAAATGACGTCGCAAGGACGTCATTGGTTTTGACGTGGACGTAAATTACGTCCAGCACCATTCACAGACGACTTACGCAAACAACTTAATTTTTTTAATTTTCGACACGGGAACGACGGCCATACTTAACATTGACTGCGCCTCATAGACCCAGGGGCAACTTTACGCCAGGAAAAGCCTAACGTAAACGTCGTAACTTTACTGCGTCGGCCGCGCGTACGTTCGGGAATTCGCGTATCTAGCTAATTTGCATACTCAACAGGGAAATCGACGGAAGCGCCACCTAGCGGGCAAAAAAAAATTGCAGTTAAGATCCGATGGCGTAAGAGACTTACGCCTGTCGGATCTAAGGGATATCTATGCGTAACTGATTCTAAGAATCAGTCGCATAGATACGACGGCGCTAGGCAGAGATACGACGGCGTATCTGGAGATGCGCCGTCGTATCTCTTTTGAGAATCTAGGCCATGAAGTCTTAAAGTGCACAGTATGTTAAAGCAAACTTTTTTAGTTTTTCATGGAGTATTGACCCACCCATGAGGTTTTTATTGCTGGTGCTATCGCCATTGAGAGAATTTGCCCTCCCTATTTGATTTGATGACCATTGGAATAGAAAATGAGGCTGTCGCTAAAACTAAATCTTCAATTGGGGATTTTTTTTTGTGGTCACAGCTGTTAAAATGGCAATTTCTCTTACTTTTAAAATTCAGGAAGTAAAGGGAAATTACACTGATGTGGACACAGACAGCAACGAAAAAAAATGGCTTTGGATATATTTAAATTTTCAATTTTGACTGGAATATATGTTATGTTTTTACCTCCATCTCTATTTATCCCTTAGGTCTGTGATTGCGAACCTTGGCACCCCAGATGTTTTGGAACTACATTTCTCATGATGCTCATGCACTCTGCAGTGTAGAGCATCATGGGAAATGTAGTTCTAAAACACCTGGGGTGCCAAGGTTCGCCATCACTGCCTTAGGTATTACTATGGAATTTGATTTATAATACTGCTACAGGTTCCAATTTGTTTTCTCTTTGTGTTTCCTCTTATTTGTGAATACATTTTTTATTGTATCTTCAGTTCTATGATCTCCAATGGAGCAGATAAATTCTAGATCCCAGTAGGTAGCTTGTCTGTTTTTTTTTTTTTTTTTAAGGTGGTTTGCTGACCTCTTGTTTAAGGACATTAACAAGGAAACACAAGCACCGGATGCTTATTCAAAGTGATAATTGATGAGGGGCTTCATAGTTATCAGGGGTGTGCTCTTGGGAACACGCTAATTTTCTTGTTATTTGTCTGCAATCAGTCTCCTAGGGTAAGTGAGGATATAAAAGAGGCAGGTAATTACAGGTGATGCAGGCAGACAGAAAAGATCAGATTACCAAATTACCAGTGAAAATAAAACATCTTTATAACTCACTGATTAATGGAATAACAGATATTGTAAGTTGAAATATATAATATTTTAATGGATCAGTTATAATTATGAAAATAGATTTGCAACATTTTTTCAGATTTTTTTCCCCCGTATATTATATATTTGTATTTTTTTTTTGTTGTTTTTATTAACAATTTTTTTTTAGTTTAGAGACAGTTCTTTACATTAAATGTCATGGTACATTTGTGTATTTTATATATATATATATATATATATATATATATATATATATATATATATATATACATATATATATATATTATATATATATATATACATATATATATATATAATATATATATATATATATATATATATATATTTTATTATGTTCTTCGGTTAGGGATACATATTTACACTACATGGCATGATATATTTATTTGTATATATATTTTTTTTATTTAGTAATTATTTTCTGAGTTTAGGGACACATCTTTACATTGGATGGCATAGTATATTTGTTTGGGTGTTTTTTTTTTTATTATTATTATTTTCTTAGTTTAGGGATACACCTTACGTTGGATGGCATGGTACATTGTTTGTATATTTTAGTTGTTTATTTAGTAATTATTTTCTTAGTTTAGGGATACATCTTTACATTAGATGGCTTGTTATATTTGTTTGTGTATTTTATTTTTTAATTACTTTCTTAGTTTAGGGTTACATCTTTACATTGGCTGGCATGGTATATTTGTGTATTTTTTTTTATTATTTAGTAATTATTTTCTTAGTTGAGGGATGCAAATTTACATTAGACGGAATGGTATATTTGTTGGTGTATTTTTTTAAATTATTTTCTTAGTTTAGAGATACACCTTACATTGGATGGCATGGTACATTTTTTTTTTTTGTATTTTAGTTGTTTATTTAGTAATTATTTTCTCAGTTTAGGGATACATCTTTACATTAGATGGCTTGTTATATTTTTTTATGTATTTTATTTTTTAATTACCATATATACTCGAATATAAGCCGAGTTTTTCAGCAATTTTTTTTGTGCTGAAAATGCTCCCCCCCCCCGGTTTATACTCGAGTCACCTTTTTGAGCCTGATCACCTGGACATTGGGGACCCGGTATCGGCTAGTGGTAGGTACCCTGGACCCAATCTTGGCACGCATGTAGCTCCACTCTTCCTCTACAAGTGCGCAAAGTTTTTAGTCTGGGGAACCAACGGCCAGGGAGCACAGATTTTTCAAACCGGGCACCCCTTCCATAGACTCCCATGTTAAACGGTCATTTCTCTGGTGACTTTGGGGACCGACCCGGTACCAGCCAGTTGTAGGTCCCCTAAACCCTGAACTTGGCACACATGTAGCCCCACTTTTCCTCTACAAGTGTGCAAAGTTTGTAGTCTGGGGGACCTAAGGCTGGGTAGCACCGATTTTTCAAACCAGGGCACCCTTTCCATAGACTCCCATGTTAAACGTCAGTCTAGTCATGGACACTGTGAGGCATGAACACAGTGGGGCATTGACACAGTGGGGCATGGACACAGTGAGGCATGCACATGGACACAGTGAGGCATGCACATGGACACAGTGAGGCAAAGTGAGACATGCAGATGGACACCCTAGGCTTATACTCGAGTCAATACGTTTTCCCATTTTCTTTGTGGTAAAATTAGGTGCCTCGGCCTCCATACTCGAGTATATATGGTACTTTATTAGTTTAGGGTTACATCTTTACATTGGTTGGCATGGTATATTTGTTTGTGTATTTAATTTTTTATTTGGTAATTATTTTCTTCGTTTAGGGATACATCTTCACATTAGATGACAATGTATTTTTGAATGTATTGTTGACTCTTATGCCTTTCTGTTTTCTTTTTTTGTTTGTTTGTTAGGCAAATTAAATTGTGTGTATGTAAATACATTCGGTGAAAAAAAAAATATATATTTTTTTTCACCCAATGTATTTAGAAAAGATTGTTAACTCCTTATAGTAAATCAGCCTCAGTGTATACAGTACAGCCAAACTATGTACAATGCAAGGATATTTGGAGATTCCCCAAGATGCAGATTTTTTTTTTACTACCTTATTTATTTTACTTCATAGTAATTCACTAATGTTCAATACACAATATACTGTTTAACTACTAAAAACCTTAATTTCTCTAGATTTACAAATTTATGTCATGTATATTTCATCCACACTTGAATGTTGTTTTCCTGCTCTTCTTATACTGTACATCTCATGTAGCATCACAATTATAGCTAGGCAGGAGTTTGTGGTATTTTAAGGACTTGTAATATGTGTGATAAACTTTGTGAATTCATCTCCGAAAAGTTAATAATTAGTTTTTCAATCATCCAAAGCCGCCTATGTTAGCTGTTAAAAGAAACCTACCTTAATCATCCAAGAAACAAGTCTGGAACCTGTACATACATTGCCATCATATTCGGGGGGCACACATTAAAGTCATGAATGCATAATCTACAGACAACTGGATACTGAAACAGCCATGTAACAACAAAGGTTACTGCAACACAATCTATTGTCTATTGCAATAGATTTGTATTCAAAGGTTTGACAAAGTTCTTGGGATACAAACACAATCAAACAGATGTGAAATGATTAATGCACCCTCCAAAAAAATCAAGGGTTACATCATTATACATATTGTCCAATTTGCTATTCAAATTTGGATGATGGTACAGTACTTCTTGTTAATTTATTACCGAGTTGTACATGAGGCTATACTCAAAGTTTGCCATTATACATATAGTATAAAAAACAAGTTTAAAGGTTGATCCTACCCAATTAGGCTGCTGCTTACCCATGGCATTAGCAAAATACACTATATTACCAAAAGTATTGAGACACCTGCCTTTAGACACACATGAACTTTAATGGCATCCCGGTCTTAGTCAAATATTGAGTTGGCCCACCCTTTGCAGGTATAACAGCTTCAACTCTTCTGGGAAGGCTGTCCACAAGGCTTAGGAGTTTGTCTATGGGAATGTTTGACCATTCTTCCAGAAGAGCATTTGTGATGTTAGGCAGTGATTTTGGCACAAGAAGGCCTCGCTCACAGTCTCCACTCTTATTCATCCCAAAGGTTCGCAATCTGCACTCTAATTCAACCCAAAGACGTTCTATTAGGTTGAGGTGAGGACGATCTGCAGGCCGGTAAAGTCCCTTCATCCAAAACTTTCCCATCCACATCTTTATGAACCTTGCTTTGTGCACTGGTCCAAATCATTTGGTGGAGGGGGGATTATGGTGTGGGGTTGTTTTTCAGGGGTTGGGCTTGACCCCTTAGTTCCAGTGAAGGGATCTCTTAAAGCATCAGCATAACAAGGCATTTTGGATAAGTTCATGCTCCCAACCGTGTGGGAACAGTTTGGGGATGGTCCCTTCCTGTTCCAATATAACTGTGCACCAGTGCACAAAGCAAGTTCCATAAAGACATGGATGAGCGAGTTTGGGGTGGAGGAACTTGGCTGACCTGCAAGGTTGGGAGCACTGGTGCGCAATCATGTTGGAACAGGAAGGGGCCATCCCCAAACTGTTCCCAGAAGGCTGGGAGCATGAAGTTGTCCAAAATGTATTTTTATGCTGATGCCTTAAGACTTAAGAGTTCCATTCACTGGAACTAAGGGGCCAAGCCCCACCCCTGAAAAACAACCCCACACCATAGTCCCCCCCTCTCCACCAAATGATTTGGACCAGTGCACAAAGCAAGGTTCATAAAGCCGTGGATGTGCAAGTTTTGGATGGAGGAACTTTACAGGCCTGCAGAGAGTCCTGACCTTAACCCAATAGAACACCTTTGGGATGAATAAGAGTGGAGACTGCGAGCCAGGCCTTCTCATCCAACATCATTGCCTGACCTCACAAATGCACTTCTGGAAGAATGGTTAAACATTCCCAAAGACACCCTCCTAAACCTTGTAGAAAGCCTTCCCAGAAAAGTGGAAACTGTTAGAGCTGCAAAGGGTGTGCCAACTGAATATTGAACCCTACGGACTAAGACTTGGATGCCATTAAAGTTTATGTGTGTGTAAAGGCAGGTGTCCCAATACTTTCGGTAATAGAGTATAGATATAATTGCATTTTTATCGGAATAAAAGATGGTCAAGTGTTAATGCAGTAGCATGAAAAGATATGGTAGCACAGAGTTAATCTAGCACCCCAAAACAGAATACCTTGCTCCCATATTGACCTTGAAATATGAGAGGCCCAAAGAACTCTCCATTTGCACAAGAAAGATAGAAAGAAAGAAAGAAAGAAAGAAAGAAAGAAAGAAAGAAAGAAAGAAAGAAAGAAAGAAAGAAAGAAAGAAAGAAAGAAAGAAAGAAAGAAAGAAAGAAATAATTGATTTCCTTGATCCAGGTCCCTATGCCTCGAACACTCCCTAGAACTATGGGGCTTGAAGGTATTTCAAATGTGGCTTGTTCGTCTCTAAGAATGCTGGTCAGTTTTTGATTGACCATGATACAGGAGAGTTTATGTTTTACTAAGGCAACATTAACCACTGGAGATTTCCATGCTCATGCTAAAGTAATTTTAGTTTCTAGGAAAAAAAAAAGAAATGAGGGTTCGGAGATGTCTAGGATCTCATCCAGCAAGCCCGCAAACAGTGCAGTTTTAGGGTTTTTAACCCCATCAATACTGAGCACTTTCACCCCCTTCCTTCCCAGACCAATTTTCATCTTTCAGCGCTCTCACACTTTCAATGACAATTGCGCAGTCATGTAACGCTGTACCCAAATGAGATTTTTTATTATTTTGTTCAGACAAATAGAGATTTTTTTTGGTGGTATTTATTCACAACTCGAATAAGGGTGGAAATTTGGAAAAAAAAAAACTATATTTTTTTCTTTCTATTTGAAAAGAAATCCAATAAAATCGAATTTTGTGATAAATTTAAGCCAAAATGTATTCTGCTATATGTCTTTGGTAAAAAAAATCCTGTTAAGTGTATAATAATTGGTCTGTGTGATCACGTACAGATGTACGCAGATGATCATTGGGACATGTGATTTTACTGTTACATATGTGGGGGACATGTGTTTTGGGGACACTATTTTGGGGACTTGTGTTAATATTGTGTAGGGACAGGTGTGGGGACACTGGGTCAGTGATCAGTGTGTAAAAAACAGCTCATACTCACTGATCACCGGAAAAGCTGAAGTGATCTGCTCTCCTCTCCTCACTGACAACTTCCATGTGAAGAGAGGAGAGCAAATCGCCTAGCAACCGGCTCTCTATTTACATGACATGATGGCTGTGATTGGACATGGCCATCATGTGATCAGGAGGGTCAAACACAGAGCCCTCCTGCCGATCGGAGATGTGCCGTGTCCAGGTGACACGAGTGCATTGGGATCGTGCCGCTGCGTGGTCACGTGCGTGTGCATGATCTCTCTCCTTCTGAGGGATGTTCCTGAATGTCCACTCAGAAGGAGAGAGCGCCCTCCCAGCCGTATATATAGTGGCTGGGTGGGAAGTCGTTAATGGATATATCTTGTCCTGTCACTGTATAGACCAGATTGAGGTACCATCACTTCCACTAGTGAAGTATTGAGTATGTGCAAAATGAAAACTGCACTGTGTCCTACCTCTAAATGCAACTGCAGGTCAAAGTGGAATACACACAAGCATATAAGTATATAATAGAAGCTCCACTCTAAATATTTGACATGTAACTCAAATAATTAGAAACAAACAAACTGGAAAATAAAAATGAGAACCATGTGACAAAAAAACAAAAGAGTCCTCCAATATGAATGCGAGATCTTGAATATCCTCTAATGGAAGGAAGGTGAGTGACCCAAATCACGTGTTGTGACTTTCTCTTGTGACTATGACGGACAAAATGAACCTACCACCACAAAGAGGGCACGCTTACCAGCTGCACAAGCTTTAAAGCATATGGCTAACACCCGACCAGGGCCTTTTCTTCCAAGAACCCCAAATGGCCGATCGAACCACAGACAGCCTCCATACACCACCATAGACTGTTGATCATAAGGATGGTCCGAGAACCCAGCAGTCAAATCCACACTCGATAATGACGATCATACCAGCCTTTTCAAGAAACCTCCAGTATCTTTCAACCAGTCTCATGGTCTATGAAGCCCTTCCTGGAATTCCTCACTTTTGTCCAGCCACTTTCGTACTCCAGACACCCCTTAAAAAATATCTGTGATTTTGTCCTTCCAGTCTTGTGATCCGAGTTTATCGGTCAGGCAACGTATTGAATATGCCTTTGTGCACCATGGTCGACCACTGCTTCCATACTTCCTCCTCTACAGTCTCAAACAAAATCTATTTTAACATCTAACAATATTATTATTATTATTATTATTATTATTATTATTATTATTATTATTATTATTATTTTACAATGATACATATCACACTCTCCCTTATTGCTAAAGTAATCATAAAGTAATCATCATCAACATTGTCAACCACTTGTCTACCGGGGAAATTTATTCTATTGCACACATGTTAAAAATCTGCATTTTTTTCTAGAACTTACTGTAAACTAGGGATGCACCGATATATCGGTGGCCGATACATATTGGCCGAAAACAGCTGTTTTGGGGACATGCCTAAAATTGCTAAACAGCTTAAAAATTGCCGTTAATGACTGCTCGCACGATCACCGCTGACTGTACCGTGTCCTCCTCCAGCCCCCCTCCGTTTTGCTGCAGTCTCTCTCCCTCTGTGTCCCCTCGGTGTTCCCTTCTCCTCCTTGTCCCCCTCCATGTTTCCTTCTCCTCTGTGTCCCCCGCAGTGTTTCCTTCTTCCCTGTGTCCCCCGCTGTGTTTCTCTCTCCCTCTGTGTATCCCTGCGTGTCCCCCCCGTGTTTCTCTCTCACTCCGTGTATCCCTCCGTGTCCCCCGCCGTGTTTCTCTCTCCCTCCGTGTCCCCCTCGTGTTTCTCTCTCCCTCCGTGTATCCATCCGTGTATCCCTTTGTGTCCCCCCGTGTTTCTCTCTCCCTCCGTGTATCCATCCGTGTATCCCTCCGTGTCCCCCACCGTGTCATTCTCTCCTTCCGTGCTCCTCCTCCACCCCCTGGATCTGTCAGGATGGAGAGCGGGGTAGGAGCCAGTAAATCCGGCTCCTTACTGTTCCGAATGGACAGAGTCAGTGATGACTGACTGTCCATTCACATAACTGAAACATTGTAAACTGTGTTTACGATGTTTAAGTTTATGAATGAAGAGAAGCCGCTGTCTTCTCTCCATTTATTTTCAGCGCAGCTGAAGCTGCAGAGAAAGGGATTGGGGAATCTGTGTCCCTAGTCCCTTTCCCTGTCTCAGAGGGGAGATGTCAGAGGTCTGTTAAGACCCCTGATATCTCACCAAAGCCCCCCCAACAGGGCTGATTAAAAACAAAGAAATAAAATTGCAATAAATAATTTAAAAAATAAAATGTAAATAATAATAAAAAAAAAAAAAAAAACACACTGACAATCCACTACCCCCCCCTTCAATTTTTTTTTAAAAAGGTCACTGTAAAAAAAAAATAGTAAAAAAATAAAAAAATAAAATGACCATAAAAAAAATAGTAATTATTTTATAAAAAAGTAATTTTCGGTTTCGGTTTCGGCCTGAAATTTTTTTTTATTTCGGTTTTGTTTCGGTTCTGAAATTTCCATTTCGGTGCACCACTACTGTAAACCCCCTGCAAAAAGTGTGTTTATGAAAGCAGATATCTGAATGCCGCGTACACACGACCGTTTTTCGGGTTCTAAAAAATTAAGTTTTTTTTTAATGTCATTAAAAACGATCGAGTGTGGGCTCCAGAGCATATTTCACAATCTAAAAAATGGGCAAAATGTTTTTCGAACATGCTCTATTTTTTCATGATGTTTTTAACGTTGCCGTTTTTAAGGTTGTAAAAAATGGTCGTGTGTGGGCTTTAACGACGTGAAAAAAACGTGCATGCTCAGAAGCAAGTTATGAGACGGGAGCGCTCGTTCTGGTAAAAGTAGCGTTCGTAATGGAGTAAGCACATTCATCATGCTGTAACAGACAGAAAAGCGCAAATCGTCTTTTACTAACACAAAATCAGCTAAAGCAGCCTAAAGGGTGGCGCCATCCAAATGGAACTTCCCCTTCATAGTGCCGTTGTACGTGTTGTACGTCACTGCGCTTTGCTAGAGTATTTTTTTTTCACGATCGTGTGTAGGAAAGGCCGTTTTAACTAGTTAAGACCCGGACCAAAATGCAGGTAAAAGACCTGGCCAGTTTTTGCAATTCGGCACTGCGTCGCTTTAACTGACAATTGCGCAGTCGTGCGACGTGGCTCTCAAACAAAATTGGCGCCCCTTTTTTCCCACAAATAGAGCTTTCTTTTGGTGGTATTTGACCACCTCTGCGGTTTTTATTTTTTGCGCTATAAACAAAAATAGAGCGACAATTTCGAAAAAAATGCAATATGTTTTCCTTTTTGTTATAATAAATATCCCCCAAAAATATTTAAAAAAAGTTTTTTTCCTCAGTTTAGGCCGATACGTATTCTTCTACATATTTTTGGTAAAGAAAATCGCAATAAGCGTTTATCGATTGGTTTGCGCAAAATTTATAGTGTTTACAAAATAGGGGATATTATTATTGCATTTTTATGTTTCACGATCAATGACAGCGCCACAGTGAAGAACGGGGAAGCTGTGTTTACACACAGCTCTCCTCGTTCTTCAGCCCTGGGGACCGATCACGGGACTCCAGCGATTGGAGCTTCGGACCGGGTCGCAGACGCGCTACGGGAGCGCGCCCGCGACCCACGGCTGGGCACTTCAAGAGGATGTACAGGTACGTGCTTGTGCCCAGCCGTGCCATTCTGCTGACGTATATGTGCAGGAGGCGGTCCTTAAGTGGTTAATGAGCGGTTCGAAAAAAACATCGTTTTTTCTAGACCCTTAAAACGTCATTTTTTAGAACCCGAAAAACGGTCGGAGCAATACACTAAAATAAATTTTAGTGTAAACAAACACAACATCATACCCAATTTTTGGTGAAATATAAAAGATTGGGTTGCGTTGCGTAAATACCAAACTATTTTTTTTTACCAATCTCATCCCAGCCTATCCCCAACAGTTATTACCTTTTGTATCTCTTGACCCTCCATCTTAGATTGTAAGCTCTAATGAGCAGGGCATTCTGTTTCCTCCTGTATTGAACTGTATTGCAATTGCACTGTCTGCCTTTATCTTGTAAAGTGTGATGAGCAAACTGTTGGCGCTATATAAATTCTGTGAAATAATAATACCAAAAAAATCCAGTTTAGACAACACCTTAACCACTTAAGGACCAAGGGCCAGATTCACGTAGAACTGCGGCGGCGTAACGTATCGTAGATACGTTACACCGCCGCAAGTTTTCATCGCAAGTGCCTGATTCACAAAGCACTTGCAATGAAAACCTACGCTGGCGGCCTCCGGCGTAAGCCCGCGTAATTTAAAGGGGCATGTGCCATTTTAATTAGGAGCGCTCCCGCGCCGGAACTACTGCGCATGCTCCGTTTCGAAATTCCCGCCGTGCTTTGTGCGAACTGACGTCATTTTTCCGATCGGCGACGTGCGTAGAGTACTTCCGTATTCCCGGACGTCTTACGCAAACGACGTGAATTTTTAAAATTAGACGCGGGAGCGACGGCCATACTTTATACAGCACATACGTGTGCTGTGTAAAGTTAAGGCACCAAAAACGACGACTAACTTTGCGACGGGAAACTAGACTAGCGGTGACGTAGCGAACGTGAAAAACCGTCGTGGATCGCCGTAACTCCTAATTTGCATACCTAACTGATTCTATGAATCAGTCGCATAGATACTCTGAGAGATACTCCGTCGTATCTCCTTTGTGAATCTGGCCCCAAGCCTCTTTTTCAGATGTGTTGTTTACAAGTTAAAACATTATACAGGTTGCATGTTTTGAGTTACAGAGGAGGTCTACAATTATTGCTTTAGCTCTACCAATTGTGGCGATATCTCACATGTGTGGTTTGAACTCCATTTTCATATGCGTGCGCTGCTCACGTATGCGCTCGCTTCTGCATGCGAGCTCGTAGTGACGGGCGCTTTAAATTTTTTTTTTTTCTTATTTATTTTACTTTATTTTTACAATCTTTTTTTAAAAAAAATTGGTCACTTTTATTCCTATTACAAGGAATGTAAACATCCCTTGTAATAGAAAAAAGCATGACAGGTCCTCTTAAATATGAGATCTGGGGTCAAAAAGACCTCATATTTAGACTAAAATTCAATAAAAAAAACAAAAGAAAATTATTTGAAAGAATGACAGAAAAAATGGCGGCTCAATTAAGTGGTGGAGGGTGCAGGAGAGCGGCGGGGGGGCACTCCCACCGCCAATAACGGTAATCTCACGGCGAATCCGCCGCAGAGACCACAATTATCGTAAATCGGACCGCCGCCTGAAGAGCTGCTGCCAAAACATAGATATCCCTCTTCAAAGTGCCGACGTATATAGTTGTGCGGCGGTCCGGAAGTGGTTAAAAGCCTTTACAGGTCATCAGTTTAGAGTTAACCATGACCTATGGCCTTATTTCTCTCATTCCAACATTCCAAATGATACCTCATGTGTGGTACAACTGTTCTCTTTATAGGGATAGTGGGGGTCCCCAATGTCTCCCTTTTCCTCCAATGAAGCTGTTCCATCACAGATCATGCTGGAATAGCTCCATCCTTGGCTTCACTAGCTGAGGAATGACAGCTATGACCCCAGAAGTGACATGCACATTGTCGCAGGAGAGATCATGGAATGGATGTTCCTCGAGTTCCTCCTGCTGTAAAGAGGGAAGTTGTTTCCTGTGGTTCCAGGATCCCCGGTGGGATGGGAGAGCTTGGGAACCCCCACTGGTGCCACTCTTTCAAAGCCATGTAAAAGTGATTGGGGGGCTCTAGAGCTGCCTGATCACTTTCATCAGAAAGCCCTTCACTGGCTCTTAAAGCTGGCATCAAGCTCACTCCTTCAGCAGCTGTGAGCTTAATTTAACTACTCGTCTACCATGACATTGATACATGCACCTTGGTAGACAAGTGGTTAAAGATCTAAAATACATTATAGTAGAGGAAAGAGACCGCCACTCCAGATGAGTGCACCTTGGTGGTGAGTGTGGACTCAGAAAAATCCAGTGGGTGCAGGCAATGCACGAAGCATAAATAGAAGCAAAAAGGTATGGACAGCCACACTCCGATAAATGTAAAAAACAATAAAAGCCTTTAGACCAGTAAAAACACACTGCACAAACAGAGCAACAGCAAACGGTGGGATGATATTTCTGACGCGTTTCACATTGTTATACAATGCTTAGTCATAGCCTATGACTAAGCATTGTATAACAATGTGAAACGCGTCAGATATCATCCCACCGTTTGCTGTTTCTCTGTTTGTGCAGTGTTTTTTTACTGGATTAAAGGCTTTTATTGTTTTTTACATTTATCGGAGTGCAGCTGTCCATACCTTTTTGCTTCTATTTAAAATACATTATAGTTTGTCTTTTACTTTACATTTTTTTTAAGTATCTGAATTTCAACTGGAATTGGCCCCAACTTGTACAGATGTCAGACTAGGAGAAGGTGAAGCAGCAAGTAGCCAATCAGCTGTGTTAAAAAGGAACATGCTGATAGGAGGAGAAAGCACAGGGATAGAGTGCTGAGATCATCAGTCTGCTACTTCTCCTGTCACTGCCCAGTCACAAAGTATGGGCGGCACAAGACCTATAAGTTTTACTAAACTGTAGAAAATAAAAATATGGGCCCGGATTCAGATACATTTGCGTATCTTTCGGCGGGCGTAGCGTATCTTAGATACACTACGCCGCCGTAACTTACAGCGGCAGGTCCCGTATTCAGAAAGAACTTGTGCTGTAAGTTACGGCGGCGTAGTGTAACTGGGCTGGAGTAAGCCCGCCTAATTCAAATGTGGATGATGTGGGCGTGTTTTATTTAAATTACTTGTGACCCCACGTAATTGACGTTTTTTTACGAACGGCGCATGCGTCGTCCGTGAACGTTTCCAAGTGCGCATGCTCCAAATTAGGCCGCAAACTGCCGCAAACTGTCAATGCTTTAGACGTGAACGTAACTTACGTACAGCCCTATTCGCGAATGACTTACGCAAACGACGTAAAATATGACGCTGTTCGTACGTTTCCGACGTCCATACCTAACATGACTTACCCCTGCTCTATGAGGGGTAATTTTACACCAGACAAAGCCTTACGCAAACGACGTAAAAAAAAATGCGCCGGGCGGACGTACGTTTCTGAATCGGCGTATCTACCTAATTTGCATATTTGACGCGGAAGTCTTGGGAAGCGCCCCTAGCGGTCAGCGTAAATATTGCACCCTAAGATACGATGGCGTAGGAGACTTACGCCGCTCGTATCTAGGCAACATTGAGGCGTATCTGATTCTATGAATCAGGCGCTCCATAACTCCTTTCTGAATCCGGGCCAAGGTTTCCTGACCTCCTGGGGCAGGGCACTGCTGTGTGGCATAACTGAGTAAATCTCAGGACTGCAGGAACAAAAATACAAATCCTTCAGCAATTAAAGCAACTCCCTTATATGTATTTCACCTTTTAACTATTAAGCCCTGTACACACGATCGGTTTGTCCAATAAAAACAGACCGATTGAGTGTTTTCATCGGACAAACCGATCGTGTGTGGGCCCCATCGGTTTGTTTTCCATCGGTGAAAAAAACGATCGTCTCAGAATCAAGTCAACGCATGCTCGGGAGCATTCAACTTCATTTTTCTCAGCACGTCGTAGTGTTTTACGTCACCGCGTTTTGGCATGGTCAGATTTTGGACCGATAGTGTGTAGGCAAGACTGATGAAAGTCAGCTTCATCGGATTTCCGACGAAAAAATCCATCGGATTAGATTCCATCAGATATCCAATCGTGTGTACAGGGCTTTAAAGCCTTGTACACACGATCAGTCCATCCGATGAGAACGGACCGATGGACCGATGAAGCTGACTGATGGTCTGTCGCGCCTACACACCATCGGTTAAAAAAACGATCGTGTCAGAACGCGGTGACGTAAAAAAAAACAACGAAGTGCTGAAAAAAACGAAGTTCAATGCTTCCAAGCATGCGTCGACTTGATTCTGAGCATGCATGGACTTTTAACCGATAGTTGCGCCTACTAACGATCGTTTTTTTCCCATCGGTTAGGAATCCATCGGTTAAATTTAAAACAAGTTGGCTTTTTTTTTTAACTGATGGTTAAATAACCTATGGGGCCCACACACAATCGGTTTTGACCGATGAAAACGGTCCATCAGACCGTTGTCCTCTGGTTAACCTATCGTGTGTACGAGGCCTAACTTTGTTTTTTTTGGGGGAGGTCGCAAACTATATTTATCTGGAATTTTTCCACTTTCATGACTTAAAAGGTCCAATTTATATCAAATTACATTAATGTTTATTACGATGCTAACAGATATGAATTCATTGTTTTCTAGATTAAAAGCAAATATGAAGATTTTATCATGTGTGGTGAAAATCAGACCATAGTGACAGAATTGGTCCTCCTTGGCTTTCAGAACACTTATAAGAGTAAGATTGTTGTATTTGGCTTAATACTATTCGTACACATATGTGCAGTCCTTGGGAACCTGTTAATTGTTTTGCTGGTATCTTCCAGTTATATCCTCCACCGTCCAATGTATTTATTCCTCTCGAACCTTGCCTTCGCAGACCTCATTATTTCCATCAGCATAGTGCCCAACATGTTGTGCATCATTTGGCTGGAGGGGCACACCATGACTGTAAACGGTTGCCTATCCCAATATTTCTTTGTGTTTGCGTCAACCTACGCCCAGTGCTGTCTCCTCATGATGATGTCCCTTGACCGATATTTGGCAATTTGCTTACCATTACGCTACGCTTCTATAATGAGCTTAAACTTTTCTTTACGTTTGAGTATTTGGTCTTGGATAGTGGGGATTATTCTGATAAAAGTTGAAGTTATTCTGATATACCAGCTTCAGTTCTGTACCTCCAACATCATTGACCATTTCTTTTGTGACTTTGCTCCTCTACTGGCTCTTTCCTCTGTAGAGGTCTCTACATTGCATTGGCTTGATTATTCATTTAACATTTTTGTTATCTTCCTTCCCTTCCTCTGTATTACTCTGTCCTACAGCTGTATCTTCTTTGTGATCTTCAACATTTCATCTCTGAGCGGGAAGAAGAAAGCCTTTTCAACCTGCAGTTCTCATTTATTAGTTGTTTGTACGTACTATGGGAGTCTGATTGCAGTTTACATGTCACCACCAGATGAAAGTTCAATGTACGAAAACAAGTTCAGGTCTCTTGTTTTCCTCCTGCTCACTCCTTTCACTAACCCTATAATCTACAGCCTAAGGAATAGAGAAATCAAAAACACAGTTTTGCTACTTTTCACAAAGAGATAATAGCAAGAACAGAGCCAAAGCAAGTCTTACCGACCAAAATCAACCCATACCTCGATGTATTGCTCTGGCAAGGAAAGGAAATCAGGTCTACACTGGTGCTTTTCAATGAGACCTTCCAACAAAAGAGCTCAATATTCCAAACAGGAAAGTTCCAACTTATACAACCTAAGAAATAAAGAAATCAAGGACACATTATTCCTGATATTTACGAAGAGACAAAGCAAAAATTGAGACAAATTTTTTGTACGAGTGGTAAAAATGTACCCATACCTGACTTTGAATACCCACTAGATGTACTGGTCTGGTGAGGAATGGAAATCAGGTCTAGGCTGGTGCTTTTCAATGAAAACTTCCAACAAAAGTGCTCATTATTCCAAACCGGATAGTTCCAAAGTATACAGCCTAAGAAATAAAGAAATCAAAAACACTCTCTTGCTATTTTTCACAAAAAAATAAAGCAATGACAGAGCCAAAACAAGTCTTAAGGACCAAAATTAACCCATACCTGACCCTGATTCAGCATTCAATGTATTGCTCTGGTAAGCAAAGGAAATCAGGTCTACACTGGTGCTTTTCAATGAGATTTTCCAACAAAAGAGCTCATTATTCCAAACAGGAAAGTTCCAACTTATAAAACCTAAGAAATAAAGAAATTAAGGACACATTCTTCCTGATTTTTACAAAGAGACAAAGCAAAAATTGAGCGAAATTTTTTGTACGAGTGGTAAAAATCTACCCATACCTGATTTTGAATACCCACTAGATGTACTGGTCTGGCGAGGAATGGAAATCAGGTCTACACAGGGGCAGACTGACCATTGAGTCACTCGGGCACTGCCCGAGGGCCCCATGCCACTAGGGGGCCCCATGCCACTAGGGGGCCCCATCAGGGTTGCCAGGCTCAGTAAAACCAAGGACAGTATGTAAAAATCTATGTTTTTTTTAGATCTGTCCCTGATATGTCCGAAACCGACTTGCTTTTGATGTGAAAATCCTGAGATTTTAGCTGCCCCTCCTCTGCACTGCCTCCTGGCGTGGTGGCCATCTGTAAGCCCGGGGGCCCCATAATCTTCTATTGCCCGGGGGCCACATGAGTTGTCAGTCCGCCCCTGGGCCTACACTGGTGCTTTTCAATGAGAACTTCCAACAAAAGTGCTCATTATTCCAAACCGGATAGTTCCAACGTATACAGCCTAAGAAATAAAGAAATCAAGGACACACTCTTGCTAATTTTTACAAAGAGATGAAGCAAACATTGAGCCTCTACTAAATAGTGGCCAAAATCTACCCACACCTGACCTTTATTTCCAACAAGATGTAATAGTGAGGAAAATAATTTAGGTTTATCTTGGTGCTTTACAATGAGAACATCCATCAAATATGCACGTTATTCCAAATAGGAAAGTTCCCATTTCCATCTTGGCCTTTTTTGTGCATCAAAGCCAAATCTTTCAATACTGGCTGAAAAGAGTACACATTTTGCCTGAGATGCATAGTACATAACAACTGCTTTTGCCACTGGCAAGAAAGGGCAGATATTGGTTTGTCGATCATTTTTGGGGAAACGTCCTTAAACAGAGCAAATAAATGTCCCAGAATAAATCAACTTCATAACTTCTGGTCCAAAAACAAAAGATTACCAAAACATACAAAATAATTATTTAGTAGCAATAAATTGTAATAGCTACCAAAAGCCATACAATTAAAAAACAAATTATTCAAACATCGCAAAATCAGACATATGTTGCTTGCTTTTTCTAAAATCTAAGATCTTTTTAAAATTGGTATGTCCCAATGACTGTGATTTAACCACTATGTTTTATTATTACTATTATTATTATTATTATTATTATTATTATTATTATTATTATTATTATTATTATTATTATTATCATCATTATTATTATATGGGATTTATATAGCCCTAACTGTTTGAGCCACACTTTACAACATGAGGGTAGACAGTACAGTTACAATACAATTCAATATAGGAGGAATCAGAGGATCCTGCTCATTGGATCCTACAATCTAAAAGAGAGGGTCAAGTGATACAAAGGGTAATAACTGCGTGGGACAAGCTGATGGAGAAAATACAAGTACAGCTGTTAGGTGGAGGTGAGATATTTGTACGTTGTTGTTAGTATTTTGAATTTAATTAGTTGGGTGAGCGGAAGCCAATGGAGGGGTTGGCAGAGAGGGATAGCAGACACTTAGGCCTCGTACACACGATAGGTTAAACAGAGGACAACGGTCTGATGGACCGTTTTCATTGGTCAAAAACAATCGTGTGTGGGCCCCATAGGTTATTTAACCATCGGTTAAAAAAAAGCCAACTTGCTTTAAATTTAACCGATGGATTCCTAACTGATGGGAAAAAAACGATCGTTAGTAGGCACAACCATCGGTTAAAAATCCATGCATGCTCAGAATCAAGTTGATGCATGCTTGGAAGCATTAAACTTTGTTTTTTTCAGCACGTCGTTGTGTTTTACGTCACCGCGTTCTGACACAATCGTTTTTTTAACCAATGGTGTGTAGGCGCGATGGACCATCAGTCAGCTTCATCGGTTAACCGACAACAACGGTCCATCAGACCGTTCTCATCGGATGGACTGATCGTGTGTACGAGGCTTAAGTGGTTGGTAAGGTGGATGAGTCTTGCAACAGTATTAATGATGGACTGAAGGCTAGCCTATGTCGGGGTAAGCCAATGAGAAGGAAATAGCAGTAGTCTTGGCAAGAGTTAACCAGGAAGTAAAGGAGAAGATTTTTTGGTGTCATTGGTTAGGAAGGGGTGTATTTTGGAGAGTTTAACGGCGGTTGAGGTGGCAAGCTTTGGACGGGGATTGGATGTGGGGCCAAAAGGAGAGTTCAGGATTACATCTCCTCTGGCATGGGTTGATAGATCTTGGACAGAGAAGTCAGGGGAAGAGGTACGTGGGGGAGAAAATATTATGAGCTTGGCTTCTAATAGATTGAGTTTGAAGAAGTAGTGTGACATCCAGTCTGATAGGTCTGTTAATAAATTAGTGATACGTGAGGAGACCGATGGAGCGAGTTGAGGGGTAGAGAAATAGATTTGGGTGTAATCAGCATAGAAATGGTTTTGAAAACCATGAGAAGCCATCAGCTGACCCAGGAAAGAGGTGTTGATTGAGAGTAGGAGAGGTCCAATGAACAGAACCTTATGCCTCGTACACACGATGGGAATTTCCAATGGAAAAAGTCAGACCAATTTTTTTCATCGGATATTCTGACCGTGTGTATGCCCCATCTGACTTTTTCCGTTGGACGGAAAAAAAATTCTATTGGAAATTCTGTTCATCTGTATAGAACTCCGACGGAGAAAAAAAAATGCATGCTCGGAAACAATTCAACTCATTTTTCTAGGCTCATCGTAGTGTTGTACGTCACCGCTTTTTTGATGGTCAGAATTTGGTGTGTCCGTGTGTATGCAAGACAGCTAGAACGGCATTCCGTCTGAAAAACCCGTCAGAGTTTATTCCAACGGAAGCTCCGATCGCGTGTACAGGGCATTAGGGGACTCCAATGGAAAAAGGAAGAGGAGAGGAGGAGGTAGAATTGTAAATGAAACTGAAGGATAGGTAGGGTGATAACCAATGAAGAGCACAGTCATGGAGACCAAAGAAATTACGTTTTTTTTATATAAATACTGTTTACACTCACAAACAGAAAATTGTCACAATTATTTATGCCTTCCATTCCATACCTGTGAAGTAAATAACAGTATATTGTTAAATAAATATAAATAATATAAAAAAAGTTTTATTTCCTTTGTTTATACATGTGTGCATGCCCACCACTCAGAATAAGTGAACTACAGTGTGTGTGTGTAAGTATGTTTGTATATGAGAAGGTCATTTTAATAATCAAGGTGAGAGATCACTGTGATCAGCCTGAAGTGATGATCCCGTTAAGCCTCGTACATACGATCGGATACCTGATGGAATCCAATCTGGTTGATTTTTTCGTTGGATATCCGATGAAGCTTACTTTCATCGGTCTTGCCTACACACCATCAGTCAAAAATCCGACCGTGCCAAAACGCGGTACCGTAAAACACTACGACATGCTGAGAAAAATTAAGTTCAAGGTATTCCCCCTAGACCATCAGGGAAATGCCAATCTGTGCCAAGGCAGCTGCCAATCAATGCCCAGGCAGCTGCCAACAGTGCCCATCCAAAATTCCTACCAGTGCCAGTGCCACCAGGGATGCATATCAGTGCCGCATATCAGTGCCCATCAGTGCCCTGTATCAATGCCCATCAGTGCCCTGAAGTGCCACATATCAGTGCCCATCAGTGCCGCCTATCAGTGCTACCCATAAGTACCCATTATTGCAGCCTTTCAGTGCCCATGAGTGTCATCTATCAGTGCCCACCAGTGCCACCTATGGGTGCCCATCATCAGTGCAGCCTATCAATGCCCATCAGTGCCACCCATCAGTGCCGCCTACCAGTGCCCATCAGTGCCACCTCATTGGCGCCACCTTATCAGTGCCTGTCAGTGTTGCCTTATCAGTGCCCATCAATGAAGGAGAAAACTTACTTATTTACAAAATTATATAACAGAATAAAAAGAAAACCCTATTTTTTTTCAAAATTTTCGGTCTTTTTTTATTTGTATAGCAAAAAATAAAAAAACGCAGAGGTGATCAAATAGCAACAAAATAAAGCTCTATTTGTGGGAAAAAAATTATAAAAATTCTGTTTGGGTACAGTGTAGCATGACCGCTCAATTGTTATTTAACCACTTCATTACTGGGTTTACCCCTTCCTGCCCAGACCAATTTTCAGCTTTCAGCGCTGACGCATTTTGAATGACAATTGCGCGGTCATACAACACTGTACCCAAATTATATTTTTACAATTTTTTTCCCCCCACAAGTAGAGATTTCTTTTGGTGGTATTTGATCATCTCTGCAATTTTTTTTTTTTGCGCTACAAACAAAAAAAGACAGAAAATTTTGAAAAAAATAACACAATATTTTTTACTTTTTGTTATATTAACCACTTAAGGACCGCCGCATGTACATATACGTCAGCAGAATGGCACAGGCAGGCACATGCACGTATATATACGTGCTCTGCTTGACGTGGGTCGGGGGTCCGATCGGGACCCCCCCCCGTACATGCGGCGGTCCCCGTGGCTTCAGGAGCGATCCGGGACGACGGCGTCGTCGTTTATAGCCGCTCCGTCGCGATCGCTCCCCGGAGCTGAAGAACGGGGAGAGCCGTGTGTAAACACGGCTTCCCCGTGCTTCACTGTGTCGGCGCATCGATCGCGTCATTCCCTTTATAGGGAAGACACGATCGATGACGTCATTCCTACAGCCACACCCCCCTACACTAGTAAACACACACAAAGTGAACCCTAACTCCTACAGCGCCCCCTGTGGTTAACTCCCAAACTGCAAACTGTCATTTTCACAATAAAGAATGCAATTTAAATGCATTTTTTGCTGTGAAAATGACAATTGTCCCAAAAATGTGTCAAAATTGTCCGAAGTGTCCGCCATAATGTCGCAGTCACGAAAAAAATCGCTGATCGCCGCCATTAGTAGTAAAAAATAAATAAATAAATAAAAATGCAAAAAAACTATCCCCTATTTTGTAAACACTATAAATTTTGCGCAAACCAACCGATAAACGATTATTGCGATTTTTTTTACCAAAAATAGGTAGAAGAATACGTATCGGCCTAAACTGAGGAAAAAAAAAATGTTATATATGTTTTTGGGGGATATTTATTATAGCAAAAAGTAAAAAATTTAGCATTTTTTTCAAAATTGTCGCTCTATTTTTGTTTATAGCGCAAAAAATAAAAACCGCAGAGGTGATCAAATACCACCAAAAGAAAGCTCCATTTGTGGGGAAAAAAAGACGCCAATTTTGTTTGGGAGCCACGTCGCACGACCGCGCAATTGTCTGTTAAAGCGACGCAGTCCCGAACTGTAAAAACCCCTTGGGTCTTTAGGCAGCATTTTGGTCCGGGGCTTAAGTGGATAATATCCCATTTAAAAAAAAAAATAAAATTTTCCTCGGTTTAGGCCGATACGTATTCTTCTACAAAATCGAAATAAGCGTTTATTGATTGGTTTGCGCAAAAGTTATACAAAGTTATACAAAAATAGGGGATAGATTTATGATTTATTTTTTATTTTTTACTAGTAATGGTAAATCTGGCAAACCTTCGATTTTTTTGTCAGGCCTTATCGGACACTTTTGACTCAATTTTGGGACCTATCACATTTATACAGCGACCAGTGCTATAAAAATGCACTAATTACTGTATAAATGTGACTGGCAGGGAAGGGGTTAACACTAGGGGGGTGAGGAAGAGGTTAAATGTATTTCCTGGGTGTGCTCTAAGTTAGCCAGATTCAGAGAGAGTTACGCCGGCGTATCAGTAGATACGCCGTCGTAACTCTGAATCTGCGCCGTCGTAAATTTAAGCGTATTCTGGAAACCAGATACGCTTAAATTAGGCTAAGATACGAGCGACGTAAGTCTCCTACGCCGTCGTATCTTACGGTGCAATTTTTTCGCTGGCCGCTAGGTGGCGCTTCCATTGAGTTCGGAGTAGAATATGTAAATGACTAGATAGGCCGATTCACGAACGTACGTGTGCCCGTCGCAGTAAAGATACGCCGTTTCCATAAGAGGTACGCCGGCGTAAAGATAAAGCTGCCCCCTAGGTGGCCTAGTCAATGTTAAGTATGGCCGTCGTTCCCGCGTCGAAATTTGAAAATTTTACGTTGTTTGCGTAAGTCGTCCGTGAATGGGGCTGGACGTAATTTACGTTCATGTCGAAACCAATACGTCCTTGCGGCGTACTTTGGAGCAATGCACACTGGGATATGTACACGGATGGCGCATGCGCCGTTCCTAAAAAATGTCAATCGCGTCGGGTCACCACCCATTTACATAAAACACGCCCCCTCATCCTCATTTGAATTAGGCACGCTTACGCCGGCCCCATTTACGCTACGCCGCCGTAACTTAGGAGGCAAGTGCTTTGTGAATACAGCACTTGCCTCTCTGACTTACGGCGGCGTAACGTAAATACGATACGCTGCGCCGCCCTACCTGAATCTAGCTATGAGTTAGACTTTAAAGGGTGTAGTGAGTGAGACAGATTATAAAACACATTTTGATATATAATTGCAGCTTGATGTAGAAATTTCTTCCTCTGCGTTTTTTTTAACCACTTCAATACCAGGCACCCCCTTCCTGCCCAAGCCAATTTTCATCTTTCTGCGCTCTCGCTGTTTAACCACTTGAGACGTCCACATCGTGGCTCTCAACTGCCGGGTGGACGTCCCTGGACGTCCTTTTATGTGCATTCCCCGTGCGCGGCGCTAGGGGAATTTAGGACGGCGTCGATTCAGAGTTACGATGGCGTATCTACTGATACGCCGGCGTAAAGCTATCTGAATCCAGCTATCAGTCTTTGCCATTACTTTTATAGGAATAGCAAAGCTGGAGTTATGCTTTACATGTTGAAGTAGATTCAGGTAGGGGCACGCAAAACTGCGGCGGCGTAACGTATGACATTTACGTTACACAGCCGCAAGTTTTATGGGCAAGTGCTTGATTCACAAAGCACTTGCCTATAAAGTTGTGGCGGCGTAGCGTAAAAGGTGCCGGCGTAAGCGCGCGTTATTCAAATGATCCCGTAGGGGGCGTGGATCATTTAAATTAGGCGCGTTCCCGCACCGAACATACTGCGCATGCGCCGTCATTAAAATTTCCCGACATGCATTGTGGTAATTGACGTCGCAAGGACGTCATTGGTATCGACGTGAACGTAAATGGCGTCCAGCGCCATTCACGGACGACTTACGCAAACAACGTAAAAATTTAAAATCGCGACGCGGGAATGACGTCCATACTTAACATTGGCTGCGCCTCCTAATAGCAGGAGCAGCCTTACGACGAAAACGACGTACGAAAACGACGTAAAAAACTACCGCCGGGCGCACGTACGTTCGTAAATCGGTGTAAGTATGTAATTTGCATACTCTACGCTGACATCTATGGGAGCGCCACCTAGCGGCCAGCGTCAGAATGCACCCTAAGATACGACGGCGTAAGAGACTTATCCCAGTCGTATCTTAGGCTAAAGTCTGCGTATCTAGCTTTCTGAATACAGAAAGTAGATACGCCGGCGCTACTTAGCAATTACGCCGGCGTATCTATGGATACGCCGGTGTAATTGCTCTCTGAATCTACCCCGTTATGTGTATGTCTCCTCTACATGATATGCATCAGCTGAGGCTCTGTGCCTACTGCTAAGGGTCATTGTTAGTTAATTGCCTGTTGCAGCTGAAGGTGAATTATATAAAAGTCCGCCCTGGGAGGGTGTTGGATTTTTTCTTTCCTCCATCATGGTGAAACAAAGCTGTTGGTTGCTTTTGGTGCTGCTGGTTGTAGGCCAGGCCTATGCGTCTTTTCGGGGGCATGCCTTGAGCAGAAAGCAACGTCACTCTGATCACTGGTGGAGGGTTAATCAGCCTGTATCTGGCATGGGTTCCTCTAGAAAGGTAGGCTGGGGGGCTTCAGACCCTGGACTTGGATGGGACACCCATGGAAGGTACCCTGGTGCTGGTTATGGTTCAGGGTATGATTGGGGCTCCTCTAGGATGGACCTTGGGCAACCCAGACAGCAAGTGGCCTACAATCCCGTCAGTGTGGTGTGCGATGAGGACAAGATGGTGGTGACTGTGCAGAGAGATCTTTATGGAAATGGGAAGCTGGTGAAGGTGTCAGACCTGAGCCTAGGATCCCAGCCCTGTAATCCCGACTCTTCAAGCTCTGATACTACTGTGGTCTTTCGTGTTGGCTTGCAGGATTGTGGAAATACCCCTCAGGTGAGCAATGTGTGGTCTCTGTGGAATGTTTAGGAAATCAGCCTTATCTAAATCACCAGGTAGAAGTTTTCAGGAAAATGTGCAGCTTATAGTGGACATTATTTTTCTGTATGGTTTTCCCAAAGGTTTGATTTTTTTCACCAAAAGAATCACACTGCTGCGATTTCAAAATCGCGGTAAAAATCTTGATTTTTTTTACTGCGATTTCGCGGCTGCGATTTTGCCGTGATTTCGGCCGCGATTTAAGAGACATCTGTGCAGGGTTCAATGTAAATCGCGGCCCGAAATCGCAAAAAGTAGTACAGGAACTACTTTTTGAAATCGCTGCAGCACCGCAGATGCGGCATCGCACCGATTAGGACGGTGCCATTGCCGGCACATGCCGCCGATTTGAGATGCGATTTGACATGTGAAATAGCATCTCAAATCGTACCCAGTGTGAACCTGGGTTATTCCAGAGCTGTAAGGCAGGGCTGTCTTAACCACTTAACCCCCGGACCATATTGCTGGTCAAAGACCAGAGCACTTTTTGCGATTTGGCACTGCGTCGCTTTAACTGACAATTGCGCGGTCGTGCGACCTGGCTCCCAAACAAAATTGGCGTCCTTTTTCCCCCCACAAATGGAGCTTTATTTTTGTGGTATTTGATCACCTCTGTGGTTTTTAGTTTTTGCACAATTAAACAAAAATAGAGCGACAATTTTGAAAAAAATTAATATTGTTTACTTTGTGCTATAATATCCCCCAAAAATATATAAAAAAAAAATCCTCAGTTTAGGCCGATACGTTTTCTTCGTCAGAAGAAAAAAAAAAAAAAAATCGCAATTAGCGTTTGATTTGCGCAAAAGTTATAGCGTTTACAAAATAGGGGGTATTTTTATGGCTTTTTTATTTTTTTACTAGTAATGGCGGCGATCAGTTTTTTTTTTTTTTTTTTTTTTTTTTTTTTTTTTTTTTTTCTGCGACATGGTGGACACTTTGGACACTTTTGACACAATTTCGGGACCATTGGCATTTTTATAGCGATCGGTGCTATAAAAATGCAATGGATTACTTTAAAAGCCACTGGCAGTGAAGGGGTTAACACCAGGGGGCCGGGAAGGGGTTAAGTATGTTCCCTGGGTGTGTTCTAACTGTAGGGGGGGGGCTGTGGACTGACATGGGGGGAAATGACTGATCTTCTGTTCATACATTGTATGACCAGAAGATCAGCATTTCTCTCCCGGTCCTCGCTCTGTAACGAGCGATCGCGGCGCACGTGCCCTTAGTGTCCTGTGCGAGAGCCGATGTATAGCTATGGGCTCTCGCGCAGGGGAGCCGACCTGCCGCCGTTAAACGGCGGGCAGTCGGCAACTAGTTAAGAGCATAATGGGCCCCTGGGGCCCCTACAATGGAGACAGTGCAGGTAAACAAAGTGTGTGTGTGTGTCCCCCTTTAATTTGCAAGGTGTGTGGTCGTGCACTGCGGACCCGTTTGCCACCGGTGTCCCGCGATCGGATCACAGAGCTGAAGAACGGGGAGAGGCAAGTGTGAACAAGCATCTCCCCGTTCTGCCTAGTGACACTGATAGTCTGTTCCCTCTCATTGGGAACAGCGATCAGTGACATGTCACTCATAACCACGCCCCCCTAACAGTAAGAATCTCTCCCTAGGACACACTTGACACCTTCAGCGCCGCCTAGGTGACGCTGTCACTGATCACGTTCCCTGTCATCGGGAACAACGATCAGTGATGTATCACGGCAAGCCACTCCCTAGGACACACTTAACCCCTTCAGCGCCTGCTACAGGTTAACCCCTTCAATGCCAGTGTCCTTTTTACAGTAATCTGTGCCTTTTTATAACCCTGTTCGCTGTAAAAATGACACTGGTCCCAAAATGGTGTCAAATGTGTCCGCCATAAAGTCGCAGTCACAAAAATCGCTAATTGCCACCATTACTTTTTAAAAAAAAATAAAAAAGCCATAAAACTATTCCATATTTTGTAGCTGCTATAACTTTTGTGCAAACCAAACAATAAATGTGTTTTTGGTAAAAAAAAAAAAAAAAAAAAAAATGTAGAATACGTATCGGCCTAAACTGAGGAAAATGTTTTTTATATATTTTTATGCAGTTTTATTGCTTTTTGCACTACAGTTCATTTAACTTGGTTTCCTATGGAACATGTTCTGCAGTGCAAATATGCACTAGGTGTGAATCCAGCCTAAGAGGACCTGTCATGCTTTTTTCTATTACAAGGGATGTTTACATTTTTTCCAAAATTGCGCTTGTAAGACTGCTGCGCAAATTGTGTGACAAAGTATTGCAATGACCACCATTTTATTCTTTAGGGTGTTAGAAAAAATATATATATGTTTGGGGGTTCAAAATTTTCTAGAAAAAAAACTGTTTGCCATTTTTCAGACTCTGTTTACAAGTTGTAATGTCCTGAATTGGGTAAAGCCTCATACACAATCTGACTTCCATCGGACTTTTCTGTAGATTTTGCTCCGGCGGGTGTTGTCCGTGAACTTGGTATACATACACACGGCAGGACTTTTTCAGCCAACAGACGCACAACGTGTTTTTTTCTGCTCTTTACCGCCACCCTTTGGGCAACTTCTGCCATTGTCTGATCTTTAGCATTGGCTCTGAGCATGCATGTTTGTACTTTGAACTTTAGTCCGATGGACTTGTGCACACACGATAGGATTTTGCATCATTTGTTGCCGGAAAGTTTGTCTGTTCTCACAGCGAACGTTTGTCCGATGGAGCGTACATGCGGTTGGGATTGTCTGCTAAAACAGGTCTGTCGGAGGCTTGTTGTCAGATCGTGTGTACAGGCCTTAACTGAATACCGTTGGCAAACTTAGCCCAAAGTTCTATGTTGTCTTAAAGGGGTTGCAAAGGTACAATTTTTTTTTTTTTTCCTAAATAGCTTCCTTTACCTTAGTGCAGTCTTCCTTCACTTGCCTCATCCTTCCATTTTGCTTTTAAATGTCCTTATTTCTTCTGAAAAATCCTCACTTCCTGTTCTGTCTGTAACTCCACACAGTAATGAAGCTTTGTCCCTGGTGTGGAGTGTCGTGCTCGCCCCTTCTCTTGGACTACTGGAGAGTCAGGACGCTCTACGTTGCACATAAAGGAGCCGTGTAAGTGGGTGTCCTGACTCTCCTGCAGTCCAAGGGAAGGGGCGAGCATGACACTCCACACCAGGGACAAAGCCTTGCATTACGGTGTGGAGTTACAGACAGAAAAACAGGAAGTGAGGATTTCTCAGAAGAAATAAGGACATTTAAAAACAAAATGGAAGGATGAGGTAAGTGAAGGGAGGACTGCACTAAGGTAAAGGAAGCTATCTAGAAAAAAAATTGGTCCTTTACACGTCCTTTACACGTCCTTTACACGTCCTTTACACGTCCTTTACACGTCCTTTACACGTCCTTTACACGTCCTTTACACGTCCTTTACACGTCCTTTACACGTCCTTTACACGTCCTTTACACGTCCTTTACACGTCCTTTACACGTCCTTTACACGTCCTTTACACGTCCTTTACACGTCCTTTACACGTCCTTTACACGTCCTTTACACGTCCTTTACACGTCCTTTACACGTCCTTTACACGTCCTTTACACGTCCTTTACACGTCCTTTACACGTCCTTTACACGTCCTTTACACGTCCTTTACACGTCCTTTACACGTCCTTTACACGTCCTTTACACGTCCTTTACACGTCCTTTACACGTCCTTTACACGTCCTTTACACGTCCTTTACACGTCCTTTACTGCATCTCAGTGCTGCTGGTCTCTTGCATCCTCAATGCAGCCAGGAAGGGTTTGCAAGAACTTCATAAATGGCTGCATAGCATTTTTCAGGCTGACTTCTGCAGCTACTCCTTTTGTTGCTCTCCAGTAATGGCAGCATGGAATTTTCTGTATAGTGTTTTTTTTTTTTTTTTTGGGGGGGGGGGTGTAGTGTATTAAACCTAATATTTGTGTAATTTGTCTTGTAGATGAGTGCAGACTTGCTGATGTACAGCACTTTTCTGACCTACAAACCATCTTCTGCCACATCACTGCCCATCACGAGGAGCAGCTCTGCTGTTATATCCATCAAGTGCTATTACCCCAGGTAAGTCTTTAATAAAAGTCTTGTTCCTGATATTGGGGCATTGTACCAAAAAAAGCTAAAACGTTGAAGCCCGTAACCAGAGTCTGACTTGTCTTTTTCACAGGCATGACAATGTGAGTAGTAAAGCCATACATCCAACGTGGGTTCCCTTCAGCGCCACTGAAACGTTTGAGGAGAAGCTGAACTTCTCGCTGCGTCTGATGAATGGTGGGTCTTTCAACAGATTTCCATCATAGGTTTTGACACGTATGGACCAGTGCCTGGGTCTACCTTCCGATCATAACCTTTCCTTTGCTACCTTTTCTATAATATATTAAGAATTTGAAGAGCACTGTAGGGGCAAGGTGGAGTGAATGTGGTCTGTATAGTTGAAAAAAATGTTCTATCTCAATTGGCACATAGCGGTTTTTTTTTTTTTTTTTTTTTAAATCTCTTGACATGACAAGCAAGACTGGCATAACTGTTAATTTTTGTAGGAAGGGTGCATAATCTAACCCTTATCTGTTCAGATCTAATTGAATATAACATGGCATACAATATCCTTTACTAGCTCAATAGCTTTGCCCAGGAGTAAAGACCAGTCTACAAAATAGTAGAATATGGGCAGTAGCATCCACCCCCCTATGGTCCTGATGATCCTTTTTAGGACCAAAGCCAACTTTTTTTTTGTGGAGTTCTATTCAAGCTGAGTTCCACCCAAAAGTGGAACTTGCGCTTATCTGATTCCTCCCGATTTAAATTTTTGGAGGGGGGGGGGGGTGACACCACTTTAAGGTCAGTCAATGTTTTTGTTTTATAGATGACTGGAGTGGTCCCAGTCCTTCGATTATCTTTGAGCTTGGGGAACGTTTGAATATAGAAGCTGCTGTGGACACGGACAATCATGTTCCTATGAGAATACTTGTGGACCGATGTGTGGCCTCACTGAATAAAGATACCACACAAGGACCGTCTTATGAAATCATTGCTTTTAGTGGGTAAGTACTATGAAATTGATTCTAGATGGAACGCTAACTTAATGGGTGCTGTGGCCATGAAGATGGTATGACCATTTTCATCACTGAAGCCTGTGGACACTGTGAAGACCTAAGGATGAATGGCTAAAATGTACTTTCTCCTATCACCTTCCAGGACGGCACACCTGAGATGAGGGCTCCTCCCCACAGGAAACACAATCAATTGACCGCTTGTTATAAGACCCCACCCTTCCCCTTGATCCCCAGTATGTAATAAAGTAATCCCAAACTGGTTCACAAGGGACATTGTTCCACATAGGTACTTACCACCTAGCATTTAGCTTATTTTTTCCCTCCACAGGAAGTAGGCCTGCCGTCCTGGAAGGTTCATAGAAATACCGTTACTGGTAAGTCTAACGTAGGTTTTCTCCTATGGCCTTCCAGGACGGCAAACCTGCAGGGATGGACTGGCCATTGGGACTACAGGGAGTTTCCCGGTGGGCCGATGGCTCAGTGGGCCGGCTTCAGTGACAGCGGACCGTCGCCCCCCTCCGCTCCTCTGTCTCTCCCTTTCTGCAGCGCTCACCTCTCCCTCCCCCCAGCGCTCACCTAGGGGGAACAGAGGATCAGGGGGAGGACCAGAGGAGCAGGGGGGACGACAGAGGACCATGGGGGAGGGGACAGACAGCTAACTCAACAGCTATGGCCTGGGAGTTTCTCACTTCTGCCTAAACGTGTCCCATAAGGGGGGTACCAAACTGATCCTTTTCCCCGGGTGAAATAATGTCTAGCTTCCCCACTGGTACTGCATATAAAAGTACCAGTACCAACCATTCTACTCTAATAAAGTAAAACAGCTAGTGGCTAGTGAAGTGGGAGAGGGGGCTTGGGTGGCTGGGGGGGGGGGGGGGTGCGGGAGTTGTCCGGCCACCATAGGAGAGACATGTCAAGGTGGGCCAGTCTGGATGAAGTCCAGGGCCAAATTTTTGTCCCAGTCCAGCCCTGCACACCTGAGAGGATAATGGAACCACAGGCCTACTTTGGGGTGCCTGCAAGGCCTTTCTGCTAAATATCAGATTTTTAATTGTTTTACCTCCACTCAGTGTGTGATGAAGGTATCCTAGCTGGATCATGTAACCCAGTGGTCATCAACCCTGCCCTACAGGGCCCACTAACAGGCCAGGTTTGCAAGATAACTGAAATACATCACAGGTGATATCATTTGCTGCTCAGTGATTGCAGTATTCTAGTCTGCATCTCCCCATGGTAATACATAAAACCTGGCCTGTTAGTGGGCCCTGTAGGGCAGGGTTGATGACCACTGATGTAACTGACCTGCAGGTCTGATCCACCTATGCCCCTGCCTTCTCTTCAGATGCAGGATCTAGGTGGCATGGGCTCTTAAAGATAAAGCCTGTGAATTTCTCATCTCTCAGGTGTGCTGTCCTGGAAGGTTTGTAGACTTACTGTTACCGGTAAGTCCAACATAGGTTTTTCTAGCCCTAACATGGTTTAGAATATGTAATGTGTAAATAACATATTTGGTGACCAATTACATTTTCTTGGGAAGGATTTGTGACCAATAGACATGTGGATTTGTTTTTGTCCAAATGCATTTTCATCTGAATTTCAGGTATTTTCATTATCTTAACAAACGACCATACAGAATCCAAGATCCGACATAAAAAAATACTTTATTTTCGTTGCAACAGTTCAATATACATAGAATATTCGACATGATGGTGACAATAGGAATCTGTATTGAATGTGCCTAACCTAACTTAGTACAACATTATTCAACATAGAGGAAAGATTCGACAGAGATCAACATTTATAGAGACAGTCTTGGGGTAGACCATTAGTCATGAAGGACAAAGATTCGACGAAGCAGCAAAAAACATACAAACATCGAATCCGTCTGTAGCATTACCCCCAGAGGAGCTGCTGGTTTGTTTTGGGTGGCATGTTACCTCATGGCTCCTATGCCGTCTAAGGGTGTATGGTGCATATAGCCGTAACGGAATGTCCACGACATGGCATAAAAACTGTAAACTTGTGGTGAAAGGTAGAGTTGAAAGAACAGCAGATTCAGGCATAGCAATAGGGATACAGTCCTGCTCCCATGTGTAACACTTCTTGCGCCACTCCTGCCTGAGTGGACTTTGTGTACCTGGACAGGCCTCTCTCACTGACCTGGCAGCCAGAGTATCACTCGAACTTTAAGGTAAAAGTCTCTGCCACAGACCCTCCTAGAAGGAACTTCAGGGAGAAACCTGTCACAGGCCCTCCTGGAATGGACTCGGGAAGAGACCTCTGCCACATGTCCTCCCCGTGATTGTGATTACAGAGAAGAATCTCCTCAATAGAATTTCGTCTGGATCTCATTCAGATCGTTTTCAGGTACCGACTGACAAATAACCAGCCTCTCGGTGTCCGGCTACCTTGATCCCCGGTGGTTTGTCGAGACCCAATTGGATCGCCAGCCTCTCATTGGCTCTCCTCAGATGGGACTCCCCACCGAACAGCTATCTCGCTTGGGATCTTCAGGATTGGGAAGCCAGTTGACCACTGGGCTCCCTGCCAGTTCAAATGCTCTGGACCAACATGGTCTCAACCAGGAACACAGCATGGCACACGCACCCCGGGCCTGGAAGGCCATTAAGCCGGGGTGCCGTGATGCAGTCGCCCTAAAGCAGGGATATGCAATTAGCGGACCTCCAGATGTTGCAAAACTACAATTCCCATCATGCCTCTGCCTTTGGGTGTCATGCTTGTGGCTGTCAGTCTTGCTATGCCTCATGGGACTTGTAGTTCTGCAACAGCTGGAGGTCCACTAATTGCACATCCCTGCCCTAAAGGAAGAAGCCAGACCAATGGTGACTGTCCCATAAATACCCTCCCCCAGCATGCACAGTGAGGAAACTCCCTCCTGATTGGCTGCTAGGGGAAAACACCTTGACTCTACTGCTGCCACCTATTGTCCTGGGGTGGAAACGGCACCCCAGAAGCAACAGAATGAGCCCACAGCTGAGACAGACCTACATTTAAACATATTCAGAGTCAGTTAACACTCTGATCCCCCCTCTAAATTTAACGAGCACCGGTACTTTGAAGTAACCAGGCGCTACATGTCATTGAAGGCTTGTGTCTGTTGAAAGTTCTAAGATTTGACGGAGCAGCTAAATTATACTGTACATTTTCGGTCAAATGCTCGGCCCATAGGCTATAGAAGAATTTGAATGTTGATTGACTAGTAGTAATTTATACTGTAAATATAATTGCTAGTCATACAACATTAGAATTCTAGCTTGCAGGCGGAACATTTCGACCGGAAATGTACAATCGTGGCGTCGTACAGTTTAGCTGCTCCATTGAATCTTCTTGAAACATTGGACAGACACCATAAGCCTTCAATGACAGATTCGACCTTAATTAGGATTTTCAGATGAATGCATTTTTAAACAAATTTCGGGAGTAACTAAATTTATTTTTCGAACTAAATTTCAAAACTAAATATTTCAGTGTGCACATGTCTAGCGACCAACATACATTTTATGTAATGCTATATAACTTTTTTTTTTTTTTTTTTTCATTGGTTGGAACAAATTTGAGTTTGCCAGCAGTACCATTGGAAAATGACTTAATTTTATAGGGTGCGAATGCTCTTTTGTCAATAAATCACTTCAGCATGGTCACCCTTGATTCTGTATTTGCTTAGGTTAGATTGATGGCACTCTGCTCTAGAAGCAGAATCTTGGAGGGGGGGGGGGGGGGGCGGTGGTCCCTCTCGCCCCCTCTCACCCAGCTCCAGCGCTGGGTTGCAGAAGAAATCTTATTAAAGTTGACTTTTTTTTTTTTTTTTTTTATTTAAAGGTGCATGGTTGATGGGAAGCAAGAAGATTCAAGCTCTGCCTTCAGTACTCCAAGATCCCACCCTAATAAGCTTCAATTTTCAGTTGATGCTTTTAAGTTTGTTAATGTAGACTCGTCTGTGGTAAGAATTTTTATATTCTCCTTTGGCGATTGGTGACTATTGTGAATAAGGAATCAAGGTGGGTGTTTTTTTTTCCCCCCCTATAGATCTTTATTACCTGTTTCTTGAGGGCTGTAACAGATGACACTTCACCTGATTTTATAAACAAGGCCTGCTCATACAGTAAAACAAGCAACAGGTGAGGTAACCATGCATTGATGCTGGCTAATGGAAGTGCTTACGTCTAGCTTGATCTCTTCTAGATTCCAAATCAAGGGTAGTGGGATGAGGTTTTTGTCCCCATCAGCATGGGGACAAGGTATTTTTAGGAGTCCCTAACCCCTCCCCCCTTTGCATTGAGGGTGTATGGTTCAAGAGGGGCATATGCTTGTCCACCCTGCTTTCCTGCAGTGCCAGTCTGCATGCTTGGGTAAGGGTAATGCAATTTTGGATGGGAGAACTTGCGTTTATCCATCAACTTGTTTTCATGGTCTAGGATTCCATTCATCTATACCAGGGATCCTCAAACTACGGCCCTCCAGCTGTTGCGGAACTACATGTTCCACGAGGCATTGCAAAACTCTGACATAACTAAGCATGATGGGAATTGTAGTTCCTGAACTGGAGGGCCATAGTTTGAAGACCCCTGATCTATACCATACCCTTCTTGATTTAAAAGTGTGTTGAACACACATGTTGAAAGTCTGATATGATTTTGGGGTCCATCCAAATTCTATAATGGACACTTATCAGACCAGGGAATGTGGGGTGATGGGCACAAACCCCTCTCCCCTCCCTTCAGAAATTAACCATATCGGACATGCAATCAATCACCCTCTTCCCCCTTCTGAATCAAACCAGGCCAAATGCCATTAACATGTTGAGGACCAGGGTTTCCTCAGTAGGCCTGCAGATGGGCTATTTAAACCTGGAACCCCATAACATTAAGGGGACACCCAGGTACTGGCCATGCTTGTGTACAATACATAGACCCCCCACTCATCAAGTGAAAATAATGTTTTGACTTTTTTTATTAAAAATTATAATTAACATAATTAATGACTAATGGGGGGGGGGGGCGGAACCAGGTTACCCAAATGCTATGACGGCTATCTGTGCTTTCAGTGGCAATATAAAAGTATGGGCAAGGATAGTGGTGACAATGTAGGCTGTCACCCTTATCCCTGTCCTTTGGGGATTCAGTCATGTTGGGTGACGTCTATGATTTGCAGGGATGCAGGCACCTGCTGATTTATTGACAATTGATGGGTGGAAGTGGTCATATTAATGCACACTGCCCTAAACAGATAATTGGCTCTTCCCTACCATATAGGACAGGGATATGCAATTAGCGGACCTCCAGCTGTTGCAAAACTACAAGTCCCATCATGCCTCTGGGTGTCATGCCTGTGGCTGTCAGTCTTGCTATGCCTCATGGGAATTGTAGTTCTGCAACAGCTGGAGGTCCGCTAATTGCATATCCCTGATATAGGAGAACCATGTAGATATAAATGCGATGCCTGACTAAGGCTAAAAGGAACAAATGGTAATTTTAATAAGTCTGCATATTTGATCTCTTGGCATGGTGGAGGAAGCAAGGCTGTAGACCTAGGGCTAATGGTCCAGATCCAACCGTCTAGCATTTTTAAAGGGGGGGGGAGTATTGCATAGCCTTCTACAATAGTTCACCACAGGCTTTGGAGCCCCAATAGTGCACAGCTAAATTCTGCTACTAGTATCAAACTCTTGTCCCATACACACGACCGGATTTTCTGTCTGAAAAACCTTGTATGGTTTTTTTTTTTTCCTACTGAATTCTGCTCAAGCTTGGCTTGCATACACGATCACACGTTCTCTGAACTTTCGTCAACACGAACGCAGTGAAGTACAACACGACGAGCCAAGAAAATTTAAGTTCATTGTTTCTGAGCATGCATGTTGTGTGTTGGAATTGCTACAGTCAATTGTATTTTCCAATAGGAATTTTTTTTTTACGTCTGAATCTGAGAACCGGCTCCCAATCTTTTGCTGGCGGAAATTCTGCCAGCAAAAGTCCAATGGAGCATACACACTGTCGGAATTTCCTTTCAAAAGTTTACATCGGACTTTTGCTGGTGGAATTTCTGATTGTGTGTGTGCGGGGCATAAGAGGAAATCCTGCGATGGATTTTTCAAAGTAAGACATGTCATGTGCTGAAGAAAAAACTGGATTCCTATTTAGTTTAAGGACTGTTTTGAATGCCACAACACTTTATGGGTTGTGCCAAAAGGGTTCTTCAGATGGGACGAAGCCCAAATCTTGCATACTACAATTTAGATGTATATCATATATATATATATATATATATATATATATATATATATATATATATATATATATAGTATGCCTGACTCAAACAATTTTTTTTTTTTTTTTTTCTTCTTCAATTGACTCTTGGTTCAACCTGCAACTCTAAATGGATATGGCCAATATGTTATATATACTATGTAGTCTCTGGAATGTACTATTCAACAGTCTTATGAGGATCCTTAACAAGAGTGTTAAGTTGGCAGGCCCGTCGGAACCCGACAGGCAAAGCAAGCATTTGCCTGGGGCCCCAAGCTGGCCAGGGGCCCCAGCAGGGAGGGCCCTTGCCGCACCGCTGCGTTCTCCTGCAGTCCGGTCGGCCATGTACCATAACCGCGCGGTACAGGAGAATCAGGTTCCTGTTCCCGGCCGGACTGACAGGAAGTGCACACACTGAGTGTTCACTTCCTTTCAGTCCGGCCCCGGGAACAGCAAACTGAATCTCTTGTACCGCGCGGTTATGGTACACTGCCGACCGGACTGCAGGAGGACGCAGCGATGCGGCAAGGGCCCTCCCTGCTGGGGCCCCTTTGCGGACACCAACATCTGCCGGCGTGTGCGTGTGAGGATAGAGGTAAGCCGCCCACCCCCCCCCCCCCCGCGTCTCAACTGAAATGTCACTTTTTTTTTGCCTGGGGCCCCCAAATGTCTTCAAACGGCCCTGTAAGTTGGCCTACAGTAACTAAAGCCAAAGCATGGAAATTCTTAACCTTGGGCTCCCTGAGACAACATGCAAGTGTCTTGGGCTGTGCTTTTACAAAGTTTGACTCTTGGACAGCAGTGGTTCCTGTAGAACACATGTCTACCCACAGGGCTTTTCTTCTGTGATTTTTATTTTGGGATGAGCTAGTTCAAGCTGGTCATCAAACCCCCCTCGCTCCACTGCCTCCTTGTTCTGAGTCAGTGGCGGCTGGTGAAGTTTTAGGATGGGGGGGGGGCGCAAGACCCTGCCCATTCACAATTGGCCCCTCCCACTTGTACATCCATCCACCTCAGAGCCTTATATTATAACCTGCTGGGACTTGTAGTTCTCCAATCTCCATATTCTCTACAAGTCCCAGCAGTCTAACTACAATAAAAGGCTCCGAGGTGGATGGGTGGGGAATGGGATCAGGCAGTGCACCGCTGATGACTTTGGGGGGGCGATCTGAATTCAAATCCATATTGTAATGTCATTCAATGAAATGAGGCATCCATCGGCAGATCGGCTTACCTTTGCACTGCAGCTCCGCTCGGGCAGTGTACTGAGCTGCCTGCCGCGTGACGTCACTTCCGGTTTTCGTCTGTAAGACTAATCCAGGCCAAAAGTAACACTAGTAATACTATTAATGCTCCGGGCGGCCATGAGGCTGGATAAAAGCCCGCAAATGAAGCGCCATGTCTGCAATCTAAAGATTGCATTGACGTGGCGCTTCATAGGGCAATGGTGGCTGGCGCTCAATCATATGATTTTTATTAAAGGATTTTTTTTCTTAGTTTTAAAGGGGCCAATGAGAATTTTTTTTGCCTACAGGAGGGGGGTGGCACACGGGCGCCCCCTATGGGCGGGCCGCCACTGTTCTGGGTTCTTTAAATACAATAACAATGGTTGCCTATGATACGCCTAGTTGGATGTGTACCTAGTTCTAACCTACAGTTCTATAAATTTGTTCTGGAACTTGCATCTGTGTACAAATGGCCCAGGGGTTACCTTACCTGGCCTTGCTATTTTGATTCAAGCAATGCAGGAACACATGGCTGGAAAACCTTTTTATTTATTTTTTACTTTACTGTTGCAGCTGGCTTGCTGTTGAGGGTCCTAGCAGTATCTGTAGCTGCTGTGAACTGGGAAGATGTGACCAGTCAACTTCTGGATCAAGAAGGCTTGGTCTGAGTGGAGGGTCAAGACATCACTGGAAGAGAGAAGCTACTTTTGGTAGGTGCTAAGTAGTGACTTCCTTCTAAAGCCTCAAACACATGATTGGACTTCCATCAGACTTTTCTGTGGATTTTTGTCTGAAGGGGCGTTGGCCATGAACTTGGTATGCATAAACACGGCAGAACATTTTCAGCCAACATTCACCAAATCAGTTGTTTTTTCAACTCTTTACCAACACCCTTTAGGCAACTTTTGCTATTGTCTGATGTTTAGCATTGGTTCTGAGCATGTGTGTTTGTACTTTGGATTTTAGTCCGATGGACTTGTGTACACACGGATCTGATGATCCGACAAAACGCATTGGTCAGAAAGTTTGAGAGCATGCACAGTGAACATTTGTCCATGGAAATTCTGACAATTGTCCAATGGAGCATACAGATGGTCGGATTGTCCACTACAACATGTCATTGGACCGTTGTTGGAAAGCTGGATCATGTGTATGGGCCTTTATGTTGACTGCTGAGGAACTTTATTTACTCCCAAGGTATAGGTTGCCTTTTCTGATAGTTTAGTTGACTGGTTCCCCACACCCTCCCATCACTTTTTTTTCTTTTTTTTTTTCTTTTTTATGGCCCTACTCCAACTGGTCTTGTCAAACATTTACAGTTTGGCCTGCATTATACACAAGTAGGGATGAACTTCGAGTCAAACTCATGTTCGACTTGAACATTGCCTGTTTGCCGAACAACGAACAATTTGGGGTGTTCGTGGCAAATTTGAAAAAGCCGCGAAACACCCTGTTAAAGTCTACAGGAGAAATCAAAAGTGCTGATTTTAAAGGCTAATATGCAATTTATTGTCCTAAAGTGTTTGGGGACCTGCCCCAGGGGACATGTATCAATGCAAAAAAAGTTTTTAAATTGGCCGTTTTTTTGGGAGCAGTGAATTTAATAATGATAAAAGTGAAATATTTCTTTAAATTTCATACCTAGGAGGGTGTAAAGTAAGCATGTGAAATGGAGCATTTTTCCTGTACTTGGAACTGTCGCTGCACAAATTCACATGCCTTCTTTACACCCTCCTAGGTACGAAATTTAAAGAAATATTTCACGTTTAGCATTATTAAATTCACTGCTCCCGAAAACTTCAGTTTTTAAAACTTTTTTTTGCATTGATACATGTCCCCTGGGACAGGACCCAGGTCCCCAAACACTTTTTAGGACAATAACTTGCATATTGGCCTTTACAATTAGCACATTGGATTTCAAACGTTCGGGTCCCAAAGACTTTAACAGGGTTCTAAAGTTCACATGAACATTTGGTGTGTTTGCAGGTTCTGGTGCGAACCGAACAGGGGGGTGTTCGGCTCATCCCAATACACAAGTACCCACCAACATGGTGCTGGAGAGCAGACACATGAACTGTGATGCTCTAGAGCAGCGGTCTCCAAACTATGGCCCTCCAGTTCAGGAACTAAACTGCCTCATGTCTGGGAATGTCAGTTTTACAATGCCTCATGGGACGTGTAGTCCTGCTACAACTGGAGGGCTGTAGTTTGGAGATCCCTGCTCTAGAGACAATGAAGTAGGGCATACATGGTCTCTGCAGCATCATAGATCACCCTGTGAGTAAAACCAAGCATAAAAATGTGTTGCAATTTTACCCAAAACAAGTGTTCAATGGTCTGTTGGTGGCTGACACTTCCTTTTTTAAAATATAGGTTAAAACCCATTAGAATTATCCCCCGATATGGGTCTCCTGTTGCATTGTCATGAGTCTTAGAATGTGTCCCACTGGAATAATTTCTGCATTTTGGTAAATTCAATATGTGGATTTTGCCATAAGTCCTGGTAACAATGGCCACATTAAATATGTCCCCCTCCTAACTCTGTGTGTGTACACTTAACATAACTTAAAGTGGAGGTTCACCCAAAAACTAAATTTTTAACATTAGATTGAGGCTCATTTTGTGAAGGGGAATCGGTTTTTTTTTTTTTTTTTTTTTTTTTTTTTTTTTAACTCGAAACAGTACTTACCGTTTTAGAGATCTTCTCCGCCGCTTCCGGGTATGGGCTGCGGGACTGGGCGTTCCTATTTGACAGGCTACCGACGGTCGCATACAGCACGTCACGATTTTCTGAAAGTAGCCGAACGTCGGTGCGCAGGCGCCGTATAGAGCCGCACCGACGTTCGGCTTCTTTCGGCTACTCGTGACACGATGTATGCGACCGTCGGAAGCCTGTCAATCAAATAGGAACGCCCAGTCCTGAAGACCATACCCGGAAGCGGCGGAGAGATCTCTCTAAAAAGGTAAGTAATGCTTTGATTTAAAAAAAAAAAAACACCCGATTCCCCTTGACAAAATGAGCCTCAATCTAATGTTAAAAATTGTTTTTCGGGTGAACTCCCGCTTTAATCCAGGTTTTTAATGGTTTCAGATATTGGAACACGGGATGAAGAATGGTTTTCGACACTTGGACCTCTGTATGTTGTGGGATCTGACAGTAACAAAGCCCTAAAGCTGGATGGATCTTCATCATTGACAATGGAAATCTGGATGGTGGCAGGAGTCTGCTCACTGTGGCTTGTTGGATTAATGACATGTATATTGGTTTGGACAATCAAGCCTAAGAAAACCCTGATGTCTCAACAACAATAAAATGCACTTTGTAGTTTAGTTTTGACTCTTCATTTGACTGACCTAGAGAAGCAGAATTGATTCATCCTATGCAATTTATATATATTTTTCCAAAATCTCTAGCAAGGTATAGCCTGTCGTTTGGTTTGTCTTGACCCCCTAATTGCACACTTTTTCTAGACAGCTTGGTCTGTTGGGTTGGGAAAATAAGACTTGCTGGCAAGATCAACAGATGGAATTTAAGGCAAATAAAATTACATCAAGGGCACTTGGCAACTTTTCTTTCCATTGCTAATTGCTCCCCTTCCTCCTCCCAGAGCTTTTTTTTTTCTCCGAGTTCACAGACCTGTTTCAGACTTCAGCTTCTATAATAGCAGTGTAACCAGCGAGCTTTGACAAAGCATTTGTGGAGCTTTTAACAAGCTTTGTTAAAGTGGATGTAAACCCCCAACTTTTTTTTTTTTTTGTCACAATGTAGAGAAGATTTCCCATCAACTGTGCCCAGTCTTGCCACACATAGTTAATCCAGCTCTGAGCAATCCTTTTATTATTCAGTGAAAATTAACAGACTTCCAGATAAAAACCTGTCTGAATAAAAAGTCCTTTCCATCCCCTTGCTGCGAGTGACAGGGTTTTTGCATATCTCGTGCACTAGCTTGGACACATGCACATTCCTGGATGTTTATCATAATATGGGGGGTTATCCACAGTTCATTGTGAGAGGTAATGTATGTCACTCGAAGCAAGGGACGGAAAGGACTTTTTATTTAGACAGGTTTTTATCTAGAAGTCTGTTCAGTGAAAATTAACAATGAAAGAGGATTGCTCGGAGCTGGAATAACTGTGTGGCAAGACTGTGCACAGATGATAGGAAATCTTATTCTCTACATTGTGACATAAAAAAAAAATGTTGGGTTTACATCCACTTTAAGGCTCCTAAAGTACATAATGGGAGTGTTAACTGCCACTTAAACCACTTAAGCCCCGGACCATATTGCTGCCTAAAGACCCAAGGGGTTTTTACAGTTCGGGACTGCGTCGCTTTAACAGACAATTGCGCGGTCGTGCGACGTGGCTCCCAAACAAAATTGGCGTCCTTTTTTCCCCACAAATAGAGCTTTCTTTTGGTGGTATTTGATCACCTCTGCGGTTAATTTTTTGCGCTATAAACAAAAATAGAGCGACAATTTTGAAAAAAATGCAATATTTACTTTTTGCTGAAACATATATACATTTTTTTTTCCTCAGTTCAGGCCGATACGTATTCTTCCTATTTTTGGTAAAAAAACGCAATAATCGTTTATCGGTTGGTTTGCGCAAAATTTATAGCGTTTACAAAATAGGGGATAGTTTTTTTGCTTTTTTTTTTTTTTTAACTACTAATGGCGGCAATCAGCGAGTTTTTTTTTTTTTTTTTTTTTTTTTTCTCGTGACTGCGACATTATGGCGGACACTTCGGACAATTTTGACACATTTTTGGGACCATTGTCATTTTCACAGCAAAAAATGCATTTAAATTGCATTCTTTATTGTGAAAATGACAGTTGCAGTTTGGGAGTTAAACACAGGGGGCGCTGTAACATTTAGGGATCACTGTGTGTGTTTACTAGTGTAGGGGGGTGTGGCTGTAGGAATGACATCATCGATCGGATCTCCCCTATAAAGGGGATCACCCGATCGATGCACCGCCACAGTGAAACACGGGGAAGCCGTGTTTACACACGGCTCTCCCCGTTCTTCAGCTCCGGGGAGCGATTGCGACGGAGCTGCTAAAAACAAATAGCCGCGCCGTCGTCCCGGATCGCTCCCCGAGCGGACCTGACCTCCGCATGTACCGGGGGGGCTCCCGATCGGACCCCCCCCCCCCACGTCTAGCAGAGGACGTACATGTCCGTGCCATTCTGCTGACGTATATGTACATGAGGAGGTCGGGAAGTGCTTAAGCAAGCAGGCTTCAAAACGTATTAACAACTTAAGGACCCCTTCACGCTGATATATGTCGGCAGAATGGCCTGGCTGGGCACAAGCACGTATCTGTACGTCCTCTTAAAGAGCCCAGCTGTGGGGTCGCAAGCGCGCCGCCGACTCGCTAGCAACCTGGTCGGAAGCTCCGTGACTGCGGGACCCGATCGCCGCCGGTGTCCCACAATCGGTCACAGTAGCTGAAGAACGGGGGGAGGTGTGTGTACACACCTTCCCTGTTCTTCACTGTGGCAATGTCAGTGATAGTCTTTCCCTATAACAGGGAACAGACAATCACTGACGTCACATGTCCAGCCCCACCCCCTACAGTTAGCAACACATATGAGGTTACACTTAACCCCTTCAGCACCCCCTAGTAGTTAACTCCCAAACTGCAATTTTAATTTTCACAGTAACCAGTGAATTTTTATAGCACCTTTCGCTGTGAAAATGACAATGGTCCCGAAAAATGTGCCAAAATTGTCCGATGTGTCCACCATAATGTTGCATGAAAAAATTGCAGATCATCCCCATTTTATAGTAAAAAAAAAATGACAAAACTATCCCCTATGTTGTAAACACTATAAACTTTGCGCAAACCAATTGATAAACGCTTATTGTAATTTTTTTTTTTTTTTTTTTTTTTTTTTTTACAAAAAATGTTAGAATACGTATCTGCCTAAACTGAGGAAAAAACATGTTTTTATAGCTTTTTTTGGGGATATTTATCATGGTAAATATTGCATTTTTTTTCAAAATTGTTGCTCTTTTTGTTTATAGCGCAAAAAATAAACCAGAGGTGATCAAAAGAAAGCTATATCTTTGGGGGAAAAAGACACACATTTTGTTGTGGAGCCACGTCGCACAACCGCGCAATAGTCAGTTAAAGCGACGCAGTGACGAATCGCAAAAAGGGGCAAGGTCCTTAACCTGCATAATGGTCTGGGTCTTAAGTGGTTAAAGCCTGCTATAAAAAGGAACTTGTTTTAGTGGGTAGTGTTGTGCTATCTAATCTGTCCCTTTCTATGCTATTCTGTGCTTTCCTCCCCTCTTGTCGCTATTGGTAACTGGCAGTAATGCCGGTGAGCAGAATTAGTGGCATCCCCTCTGTTATAACAAGGTATACCACACAGTGTAAATTTTTGTTTAAAATTATGCCTTCTTTCAGATTGCCTCTGTGCAGTCACTTGACCGCCCATCACTCTTCTCCCTGATCGAAGTGCTACAGAGGGGGTAGTGTAAGGACAAAACAGTGGTCATGTGACCTGGCTGCTCCTCAGTCCCTCCTGCTGAAGCCCTTAGATCAGGGAAGGAGGGCAGCATGAGGTCACGTGATCCCAGACTATCTGAAATAAGGTGTTTATCGGCATTGCTTTAAACAGATCTTTACACTATGTAGTATACCTTGACATAACAGGGTGGGTTGGCAGCAGGGATTTGTTTTCAGCAGGAACTGGGGGGGGGGGATTGCCTCCAGCACTGAATGTATGCAAGGGCTAGTGGGTTGTCCTGGAGAAGCTATTGCTGCTGGGTGATCTACAGGAGGTATTGTCACTGAGGGGGCCCCAATGTTTTTGGGGGTCATTTTGTTGCTGAGAGGGGTCTACTTGCGGCTGTCACCGCATCCCTTTAAACCCAAACATATTATACAGGTTCTCTGGCTTAAGATGGTATTTAAACTTTGTGTTTTAGCTGCATTAAATTGGCCTTAGAACCTGTGTAATTCATGTGTTTGGGTCTAAAGGGATGAGGTGGCAACCTTGGGACTACTGTTGAGGTAGGGGTCTATTATTTCATGGAGGATCTATTGTTTCTGGGAGGGAGGAAGAAGGATCTGTTGCTGGCTGCAAGGGATCTGTTATTGCTTTTCATTATTTCTAAATGCTATACACATTACTTGGTACCACAAAATGATGCTCAGGTCTGTTTTTTAGAACAGACTGTACTGGAGGTAGGGAGTGGAACCAAGAGACGGTGCTTAAAGGTGGGTAGAGACCACGGGGTGACTCATAGGTGGGGAGTACCTGCACCTATTCTCTGGGGGGGAAATCCTGACTGGCAGTAATCCTACTTTAACTTTATAGACACTTTAAAGTGGCTATTGGCATGCCATTAGGATCTGTATTCAACACTTGCTGTGAGAATATATATAGGAAATTCTTGTGCTAAACCGCAAGCTAAGTGAAGCTGCTAACACCAAAACAAAGGCCAATGTGTAGCACTAAAAATTCATAAACTAATATGACATTGTTAAATGGAAAAAACAATATATGAATGTGTGAACACAACATATGTAATAAAATCATAAAGGTGAAAAACCAAATGAGGACACCAATATAGGGAACCTCATTAGGCGAGTGTCCGTCAAAGAAAAATAACTCAATGTCCATATCATATCCTGATCTCTAACTACAATTTAATGACTGCCCTGGCATACCTCTTCAAGGTAGTAGTCCCATGCTTGGGTGGGCTTTCTGGAAATCTTGTGTATTCTTCACACAATTCACAGCATGTCTTGCCCAAGGGCTGATGCAAGGCCAGTGAACAAGTGAGGGTAGGCCCCAAACCCAGCCTTCTTCTGTTCTAACAGTGAACATTATGTGGTGATTGCGGCAAATTCGAAAAGCCATGGAACACCGTTAAAGTCTATGGGACACTAACATGAAGAACCAAAAGTGCTAATCTTAAAGGCTTATATGCAAGTTATTGCCATAAAAAGTGTATAGGGACCTGGGTTCTGCCCCAGGGGACAGGTCTGGTATGACATTTAAGGGGAACCCTGCACCAATTTTTTTAAATAGTGTAGCCCCCCCCCCCAAATCCATACCAGACCATTATCTGAGCATATAACCTGGCAGGCCACAGGAAAAGAGTGGGACGAGAGCATCCCCCTCCTGAACTGTACCAGGCACATGCCCTCAACACAGGGAAGATGTTTTGGGGTCCCATCCCCACAACCCTTTCCAGGTGGTTGTGGGGGTCTGTGGGTGGGGGGCTTATCAGAATCTGGAAGCCCTTTTTAACAAGGGGACCCCCAGATCTTGCCCCCTATGTGAATGGGTATGGCCCACCAATTCACCAGAAAAGTGTAAGAAATTGTATAAATGACAAGAGACACACTGCGACAAGTCCTTTTATTAAATAATAAAAATGTCCCGCAATGTAAATCCATCTACGGTGCCGGATGGACGGAAAAAGAAAATACCACAACAACTCCGCCTCCATGGGAGGCTCCTGCTGACTGACGCTTCTTCCTGATGACAGCTGTTATATAGCTGAAAGTGGGGCCACCCTCTGATGTAAACGGGTGACCCCCCCACCTTCCTCTGGATTTGTGTTTCTTTTTTTTTTTCCTCGGTCCTTTAGGCGCTGATGGATATACATTTTTTAATAACGGATTTGTTCCAAAGTGTCTCCTTTAATTTTTACTATGACACTTTTTTGGTGCATACCCCATACCCATTCACAGGGTGGGATAGAATCTGGGGGTTCCCTTGTTAAAGCAGGGTTCCAGATTCCGATAAGCTCCCCGCCTGTAGACTCCCACAACCACCAGGCAAGGGTTGTGGGGACGAGGTCCTTGTCCCCATCAACGTGGGGACAAGATGTTTTGGGGTTCCCAAAATCTTTTTTTTTTTTGGCGCAGGGTTTCCCTTAAAATCCATACCAGACCTGAAGGGTCTGGTATAAATGGTCTGGAAATAGACTGGGGGGGGGGGGGGGGGGAGACCCATGCTGTTTTTTTTTTTCAATTATTATTTTTTTTATATTGTCGGAATCTGACAATACATTAGAGCCGCAAGCAGTTTTATATGACTTTTTTTCCTTTTAGAAATGTAATTTTGCTGTGGGACAGTTCTAAACATGGGAAAGATGTGCCACTTTACAGGCACACTATAGACACCCCCCACGTACGATATTTAAAGGAATATTTCATTTTTTTATTGTTTCACTTTAATGATTATTAAAATCACTGCTCCTGAAAAAATTTCAGTTTTTAAAAACGTTTTCTTTTTTGCATATGACCCGGGTCCCCAAACACGTTTTGGCAATAACTTGCATATAAGCCTTTAAAATTAGCAATTTGATTTTTCATGTCTGTGTCCCATAGAATTTAACGGTGTTTACTTGTTCGTACAAACATTTTTTGCATGTTTTGGTGCGAACCAAACTGGGGGGTGTTCGGCTTGTCCCTACTGGTGAGCAGGCTGGATCCAAAAAGCTTGGGAACTGAGACAAACGTTGACCCCCCCCCCCCAGCCTGGACCGAACACTAGCTAACTAATACAGTTGTAGGTAACCTACCAAAAAATAGGTATTTTTTTTATGTAAACAATGTTTTATTTTTTTCTCACTAATAATTTTTCAGGGACCATAGCAAGGTCCCTATAGTCCAGCAATTACTGTTCTCTTGGTGTTCTGAGTATGTATAAAGATGACTCTTGACTGATCCTCTCCTTTGTAAATATTTGAAGGCATGGGACTGAGCTGCAGTTTCACTTATTTCTTACTGAACAGATTTTCTATATTCAAGGAGATGAAAATTCTTAAAGATGATCTCTCAGCTACACAATTTAAAGGTTCCTCTATTTTGTCTTTTCTGCAATCAATGCGTGTGTTTTCTTCCCCCCCCCCCCTTTTTTTTTTAACCAAACATTAAATAAAATTTCAACAAATTACAATGTTTAAACATAACAATAATATACTGTGTACATTTAATATTCTGAGTTTCTGTTCTTAATGCATATCTATATCCAAAACCAAATATTTTCTTTATTTTGCGTTTTTATTATACAGGTAGTTTATTTTCACAGTGTGATCCTGCCAGTAGCACATTTGCTGTCCTCCACTTATTTTTACTCAATGTGAAAATTTTGGCTTTTGGGATGATACACCCCCTAATACATTTTTAGCCTATATTGATACAGTCAGTATTAGCCAACAGTACAGTATGCTGCAATATATGTGGATAAAGAATCCCCCTTTTCTTTAAATGCAAATTCGACTAGACAATAGACATATCAGCTTTGATCACATCACACCTTATCTGCATAATTTTGTAAGGTCAGTAAACTGGAATACTGAAGTAGGTCAGCATGTATTGTTGTTTTAGTTTACCTTTTTCCTAAAACATACGTTTGAAAGACAATTTGAGTGTAAAATTCAGCTTGAGCTATTGACCTGTGTAAATAACATACTTTTTTTCAACCAAGGTTTATTTTGTTTGGCTGTGAAAATATGAATTGTTTACTGTATATGCAATAATTCATATTTATTTGAGCAAAAAGATATAAGCCAAGTTTTTCAGACTTTTTTTTTTTTTTTAAGGCTGAAAATACCCCCCCCCGGCTTATACTCGAGTCAGTGTACCTGAAATTGACAGGCTGCGGGCGTCCATTCATTGTTTAAAAATCGCGGTCTCCTCCTGGTCCCTTCCGTGATAAACATTTCTCAGCAGACACAGTTCCGCCTATCAGGGACGTTCTCTCATCCTCGGACTCCGTTTCCCAGCAGACACTGTGTTCAGTCAATCACGGATGTCTTTTCATCCTCGGACAAGAGGACGTCCGTGATTGGTGGAACACTGAACACAGTGTCTGCTGGAAAACTGACTCCGAGGATGAGAGAACGTCTGTGATGGGCGTTTCTCAGCAGACACAGTTCTGCCTATCAAGGACATTCTCTCATCCTCGGAGTCAGTTTTCCAGCAGACACTGTGTTCAGTGTTCCGCCAATCACGGACATCCTTTTGTCGGACGATGAAATGACGTCCGTGATTGGCAGAACACTGAACACAGTGTCTGCTGGAAAACTGACTCCGAGGATGGGAGAACGTCCGTGATAGGCAGAACTGTGTCTGCTGAGAAACGCCTATCACGGAAGGGACCAGGAGTAGACCGCGACTTTTAAACAATGAATGGACGCCCGCAGCCTGTCAATAATTTCAGGTTCACTGACTCGGACACAGTGAGGCTGGGCACAGTCAGGTGGACACAGTGAGGTTTCAATGGGCACAGTGAGGCTTGTAAATGGGCATTGTTGTCCCTCTTTTCCGCTTACAGTAGCTGCTGCATTCTCACCCTAGGCTTATACTCGAGTCAATACGTGTTCCCAGTTTTTTTTTTTTATGGTAAAATTAGGTACCTTGGCTTATACTCGAGTATATATAGTAGATATATATCTCTCTAGATATAGATGTGTGTGGGTGTGTATGTGTGTATGTGTGTATATATATATATATATATATATATATATATATATATATATATATATATATATATATATATATATATATATATATATATATATATATATATATATATGTGTGTATATGTCTGTGTCTGTTCCTTTTTTTTAAAGTCCCAACTATAATCACTAAAGAAAATTTGACCAAATCACTATAGTACATGCCCATTAAAGATCTAAAACAAAATTTAATGTTTTTCTAAATGTTCATAATTATTATTACATTTATATACATTCCTACAATTTTGTTTTAGATTTGGATTGAGTGCAAGGTTAAATTCCAGTCTCGTTTTCATAGTAATCCATGTCCCGCCCTGGAAGAATCCCTCTCAATATGTAATGTGAAATCCAACTTTTTTTAATGTTTTTATTTACATAAATTTTTATTATTATTTTAAAATAAATATTAACACCAGGTAATGCAAGGTCTGCTTCATTTAGAGAAATTGTAGGGCTACTTATGAACAGGCAAATGAAGTCATTGAAATTAAACATTTATAATTATTTAAGGCTTAGATGAAAAAGCGGACAGGGCAAGCATCTACCTCTGCCAGGCTTCTCCAGCTCAACAGCCCTGCTACAAGTAGAATAAAGGAAACTGGAAGTTTTGTTTCAAAGGTTCACGTAAGGCCATCGTGCCTTGTTTCATGCATGAAGTGCAAACTGAGACTGATAAGTAAGTATTATACACTGCTCAAAAAAAAAAATGAAAGGAACACTTTTTATTCAGAGTATAGCATCAAGTCAATTAAACTCCTGGGATATTAATCTGGTAAGTTAAGTAGTGGAGGGGGTTGTTAATGAGTTTCAGCTGCTTTGGATTTAATGAAATTAACATCAGGTGCACTAGATGGGCAACAATGAGACGACCTCCAAAACAGGAAGGGTTTTACAGGTGGAGGGCACTGAAATTTTTTCCCTACTCCATATTTTCTGACTGTTTTTCGCTAGTTTTGCATTTGGCTAGGGTCAGTGTCACTACTGGTAGCATGAGGCGATACTTGGACCCTATAAAGGTTGCACAGGCAGTCCAACTCTTCCAGCGTGTCAATACTTGCCATTGCCGGGAGATTTGCTGTCTCCCAGCACAGTCTCAAAAGCATGGAGGAAATTCCAGGAGACAGGCAGTTACTCTAGGAGAGCTGGACAGAGCCGTAGAAGGTCCTTAACCCATCAGCAGGACCGGTATCTTCTCCTTTGTACAAGGAGGAACAGGATGAGCGCTGGCAGAGCTCTACAAAATGACCTCCAGCAGGCCACTGGTGTGCATGTTTCTGACCAAACAATCAGAAACAGACTTCATGAGGGTGGCCTGAGGGCCCAACATCCTCTAGTGGGCCCTGTGATCACTGCCTGGTATCATGGAGCTTGATTGGCATTTGCCACTGAACACCAGAATTAGCAGGTCCACCACTGGCACCCTGTGCTTTTCCCAGATTAGAGTATGTTCACCCTGGGCTCATATAACAGACATTAAAGGGTCTGGAGAAGCTGGGGAGAACATTATGATACCTGTAATATCATTCTTCATGATCGGTTTGGTGGTGGGTCAGTGATGGTCTGGGGAGGCATATCAATGGAGGGATGCACAGACCTCTACAGGCTACACAATGGCACCCTGACTGCCATTAGGTATCGGGATGAAATCCTTGAACCCATTGCCAGGCCCTACACTGGTGCAGTGGGTCCTGGGTTCCTCCTGGTGCACGACAATTCCGGGCCTCATGTGGCGAACAAATGCAACCAGTTCCTGGAGGATGAAGGAATTGATACCATTGAATGGCCCCTACGCTCGCCTGACCTAAATCCAATAGAACATCTCTGGGACATTATTTTTCAGTCCATCCAACGCCGCCGGGTTGCACTTCAGTGTGTTAAGGAGCTCAGTGATGATCTGAGAGGAAATACCCCAGGACATCATCCATCGTCTCATGAGGAGCATGCCCCAACGTTATCAGTCATGCATACAAGCACGTGGGGCCATACAAACTACTGAGTACCATTTTGAGTTGTTGCATTGAAATATTAGCAAAATTCACTACCCTCCTGCATAATTTTTTCACTTTAATTTTTGGGGTGTCCTTGACTTCAGCCCTCTGTGGGTTTATAATTTTCATTTCCATCAAACAATGTGGCATCCTTTCATTCCTAACACATTACCCCAGGGCCGTCTTAATAGCATCATGGGCCCCTGGGCAGAGTAATGCTCTGGGTCCCCTACAAGGGAGACAGGTAAACATACATCAAGTGGGTGGAGCTTCACATTAACTACATGAACAATCATTCTGTACAACAAAGAAACTGTAAGAATACTACATACATAAATTAACAAAGCTGTCCTGTGCATATAATACATCTGCTAGATTGATGCCTCCCCAGCATTATGGCCCCTCTATGCCCTAGATATCCTCCCAGCACTCTGACCCCTCTACACCTCAGACATACCCCAGCATTCTGACCCCTTTACACCCCAGATATCCCCCAGAACTCTGACCCCTCTACACCTTAGATATCCCCCCAGCACTCTGACCCCTCTACACCTCAGATATCCCCCTGGCACTCTGACCCCTCTACACCTCAGATATCCCTCCGGCACTCTGACCCCTCTACACCCCAGATATCCCCCAGCACTTTGAATCCTCTACACCCTAGATATTCCCCCCAGCACTGTTATCATATACCATAAGATACCCCTTGTATTGTGACCCCATTACATCCCTGATATCTCTACACTGTGGCCCCTCTACAAGCCTTCCTTTGAGTACCGAGCATTCAAGCTGCATGGGGATGGGTCAGAGCATCACTGGCGCTCTGGTCCTGCCCCTTCCTGCTGACTGTGAAATAATAGGTATCATTCTGCACAGCACGGCACACCGCTGACATCCTGCCTCCCCTGTGTATCCATCACTCTCAGTGCCATCATGTGGCCCCCAATGTCGGGGCAGTGTGGCCTCAAGGACCAGCTGCTTTGGGGAAAGTGCAGGTCAGTGCCTAGGTGTGCCCTCTCATTGAGACAGCCCTGCATTACCAAATCCATATCCCTATTGATATCCATCATATTTTTCCCCATTTAGATCGGATGTGTTTTTAAAGTGTTCCTTCAATTTTTTGAGCAGTGTATGTACAAAATGCACCAATATGATCCTATCATTGTATTGATTCCTTGGAAAGAATCCTCCCAGTTTCCTCTGTTCCATATATGTCTACTCTGTTTCTTCACCTTTTGAAATCAAGAGTTTGGATGTATAAAATGCATTTTCAGTATGTTTTAATGTATTTTTTTTTCCTTGTTCATTCCTTTTTTTTCATTACTTCAGTGTAATTTATGGAACGGAACAATGAGCGTGGAATTTTTTCTCTTGGGATACCAGAACCTTGGTGCCGCTAAGAACCTCATATTCTGTTTAATTCTTGGGATTTTTTTGATGACTGTGGCTGGAAACTTTCTGATTATTGGGTTGGTCTCAAAAAGTTCTCAACTTCATTCTCCAATGTACTTCTTTCTTGGCCATCTTGCTACAACTGACCTATTGGTTTCAGTCTGTATTGTACCGTCTCTGCTCAATGTCTTAAAAAAGGATGGTTCCATTATTTCCTTAGGCCCTTGCATCTTTCAACTTTTTCTCTTTTGCGTTTCTGAGACAGTTGAGTGTTTCATACTCACAGTGATGTCCTATGATCGTTACTTGGCAATCTGCTGCCCTTTGCGTTATAGCTCCATTATGAGCAATATACTTCAGCATCATCTTATCTTCTGGTCTTGGTTTTTAGGAACCATGTCCTCCATAAATTTAGCGGCCCAAATCTACATGCTGTGTTACTGTAAAGCCAACATCATTGACCACTTCTTCTGTGATACAGTCGCCCTTCTGGAACTCTCCTGTTCAAACATTTTTGCTGTAAAAGTCCAAGATTTAATAGTTTCAGTGACAGTCACACTTCTCCCGTTTGCATTCATATTTTTAACCTATGTCTGTATATTTGTCACCATCATTCATAGTCCAACCCCAACAGGGAGACAGAAAGCTTTCTCTACGTGCACATCCCACCTTCTTGTTGTCACTGTCTTTTATGGTTCTCTCTTTTCTGTATATGGGTCACCATCTAGTAGTTACTCTGCCAACCTTAATAAAAGCCTGTCTTTAATTTTTACTTTAATTACCCCACTTTTTAATCCTGTTGTCTATAGCCTACGGAGCCAGGAGATAAGGAGTGCCTTTGGGAAACAAATAAGAGAGTTTCAAGCTTACAGAAACTTAGGCCCCATACACACTATTAGATTTTCTGCAGAATTTTGTCTTCAGATGTACCAAAACCATATAATATGAGTTCAAACCTTAACCACTTAAGACCCGGACCAAAATGCAGGTAAAGGACCTGGCCAGTTTTTGCGATTCGGCACTGCGTTGATTCAACTGACAATTGCGTGGTCGTGCGACATGGCTCCCAAACAAAATTTGGCGTCCTTTTTCCCCACAAATAGAACTTTCTTTTGGTGGTATTTGATCACCTCTGCGGTTTTTATTTTTTGCGCTATGAACAAAAATAGAGCTACAATTTTGAAAAAAATGGAATATTTTTTTACTTTTTGCTGTAATAAATATCCCCCAAAAATATATAAAAAAAACGTTTTTTTCTCAGTTTAGGCCGATACGTATTCTTCTACCTATTTTTGGTAAAAAAAAAATCGCAATAAGCATTTATCGATTGGTTTGCACAAAATTTATAGCGTTTACAAAATAGGGGATAGTTTTATTTCATTTTTATTAATATTTTTTTTTTACTACTAATGGCGGCGATCAGCGATTTTTTTCGTGACTGCGACATTATGGCGGACACATCAGACAATTTTGACACACTTTTGGGACAATTGTCATTTTCACAGCAAAAAATGCTATAAAAATGCATTGTTTACTGTGAAAATGCCAATTGCAGTTTGGGAGTTAACCACTAGGGGGCGCTGAAGGGGTTAAGTGTGACCTCATATGTGTTTCTAACTGTAGGGGGGCGGGGCTGGACGTTTGACGTCATTGATCGTGCTTCTCTATATCAGGGAACACACGATCAATGACAGCGCCACAGTGAAGAACGGGGGAGCTGTGTTTACACACAGCTCTCCTCGTTCTTCAGCTCCGGGGACCGATCGCGGGACTCCATCAGCGATCGGGTCCCGTGGCCGCGGTCACGGAGCTTCGGACCGAGTCGCGGGCGCGCGCCCACGACCCACAGCTGGGCATTTAAAGAGGACGTACAGGTACGTGCTTGTGCCCAGCCGTGCCATTCTGCCGACGTATATGTGAAGGAGGGGGTCCTTAAGTGGTTAATTTGAATTTGTATGCAATCAGGCAGGCCCTTGTACTACATGGTTTTGGTAAATCTGGTGGTAACTGGTCATCTATATATATATACACATCACCCAATAATTTTTATTAGTTCCTAGAAGCGAACAAGATTCACTAGTAGTTGTTTCACTGCTCAATTTTCACTTTCATTTTCATCCCCTACACATCATGCATTTTCACTATAAAATCGCATCACAAAGGGCATTTTCATTTATTTATTTATTAGATAATGGGTGTGTATACACTATTATAACAAGTCTTTTATCACTAGATACACACATCTATCTAATTTAATTTAATGCATTTTCTTGATACGGTTCCATTATATTTACAGATAAATTCATATAGTTTCAGACACTTCATTTATATCTTCTTTTAAATAAGAACTACATTTTTGTATCTATATGAATTCTTTTATACGAGAAACATTTATTATATTATTTTTTTATCATACATTTTCCAATAATCCAGACAATTTGGGGTTAAATCTCAGTGATCTCTGAGACCTATTCACACACACACAGATGATTGTAGTTAGGGATTTAGATCTGCAAACCCCATTGGTTAATTAGTTTTGACCTATCAGTGGTTAGCATCGATCACATGTCTTTGAAAGTTTGCTATATATTAGATGTGATGTTTTATAATTGTCAGCTATAATTAAAGCGGGAGTTCACCCGAAATGTTTTTTTAACATTAGATTGATGCTCATTTTGTCAAGGGGAATCGGGTAGTTTTTTTAAAATCGAAGCAGTACTTACCGTTTTAGAGAGCGATCTTCTCCGCCGCTTCCGGGTATGGTCTTCGGGACTGGGCGTTCCTATTTGACAGTCTTCCGACAGGCTTTCTGACGGTCGCATACATCGCGTCACGAGTAGCCGAAAGAAGCCGAACGTCGGTGCGGCTTTATATGGCGCCTACGCACCGACGTTCGGCTACTTTCGTAAAATCGTGACGCGATGTATACGACCGTCGGAAGCCTGTCGGAAGACTGTCAATCAAATAGGAACGCCCAGTCCTGTAGCCTATACCCGGAAGGGGCGGAGAAGATCGCTCTCTAAAACAGTAAGTACTGCTTAGATTTTAAAAAAACTACCCGATTCCCTTAGACAAAATGAGCATCAATCTAATGTTATAGTGCGAAACACGTCAGCTGTTTTACTCCCGTGTAGTGTGCTGTGACTTGTAGTTCATTTTTCCTTTTTTAAATAAAGACAACCTTTAAGGTTTTTTGGAGTGCTGCTGTCCATATTTTCTTTTTACATTTGAGGCCCTTGTACTACATGGTTTTGGTAAATCTGAAGACAAAAAAGTGTGCATGGGGCTTAAGGCTGGCCATAGACAGATCAAATTTCTTTCTGCAACCATGGACAATGTTGACAGGGGAACCCCTCCCGTGGAGTCATTGGGGGTTATTTACGAAAGGCGAATCCACTTTGCACTACAAGTGCAAACTGCACTTGAAAGTTCACTTAAAGTGCACTTGCAAGTGCAGTCACTGGAGATCTGAGGGGTACATGCAAGGAAAATAAAAAACAGCATTTTATTATTTGGATAATAAAATTAGCAGAGCTTCCCCTCATTTTAGATCTACCCCTCAGATTTACAGCGACTGCACTTCCAGGTGCACTTTCAGTGCAAATTCAAGTGCACTTTGCAAAGTGGATTTGCCTTTCGTAAATAACCCCTATTGTGTTCTCCTGGCAGGAGGTTGGGGGAAACTGTCACCGGCGGGAGAACACAGTAATTATGCCTAGCGGCTATAGCAGCTGCTTGCAATAATCACATGTAAAGTCTAGCAGGCTGGTTGTACCCAAGTTGAGCATTTGTACATTAGCCTGCTCATACATGTTTTGAATCTCAGCCAGTTCCTGTTGAACCGACTGAGATGGCAAACTTTATTTAGATATACCTTCAATTTAAGAGGGAAGTTTCAGATAAAAAAAAAAAGATAAGAAAAGAAAATAAATGAACCACTTTGAAGAAAAATAATGGTTAGTGTCCATCTGCTGCCTCACTGCAGCCTGATCTGTGTCCATCTGCAGCCTAAATGCAGCCTATGTGCCCATTTGCAGCCCGTCTCTCAACAATGCAGCCTGATGCCCATTTGCAGCCGCACCATCTTTTGTGCAGTGAGGGAATCACTGAGCTGTCATCTCCTGTTCATTCCGCTCTCAGTCATGTTGGCAGTCACATATACAGTCCCACCTCCGCCATCGGCATTGGACCAGCTCCTGTGATTGACAGAACACTGGTCCAATGCCGGTGATGGAGGCGCGACTGTGTGCGTGAAGTCAGAGCCGAGTGAGAGCTGAGTAAACAAAAGATGACGGCTCAGTAAATTCCGGCGGCGCTCGGCGGTGCTCGTCCCCCTCCTTCCCCTTCGAGTCCGATGTACACTATCGGCATATATAACACGCACCCGTGATTTTCACCCTATTTTCACGGTGAAAAAGTGTTGACTAATATGGTAATTAAAATATATAATTGAGCTTATGTATTTTTGATCTGCAGACAGTGCTGGACTGGGACAAAAATTTGGACCTGGACTTCATCCAGACTGGCCCACTTTGACAGGTCTCTCCCATAGCGGCTGGACGTCTCCTGCACCTCCCCCTGGCCACCCAAGCACCCTCTCCCCCTTCACTAGCCACTAGCCATTCTACTTTATTAAAGTAGAACAGCTGGTACTGGTATTCTTATAGGCAGTACCAGTGGGGAAGCTAGACATTTTTTCACCCGGGGCAAAGAATCATTTAGGTGCCCCCCCCACCTTATGGGACAAGATTAGGCAGAAGTGAGAAACTCCCAGGCCATAGCTGTTGAGTCAGCTGTCTGTCCCCTCCCCCCATGCTCCTCTATCGTCCCCCTGCTCCTCTGGTCCTCCCCCTGCTTCTTTGTTCCCCCCAGGTGAGCGCTGCGGGGAGGGAGAGACAGAGGAGCGGAGGGGGCGGCGGTCCGCTGTCACTGAAACCGGCCCACTGAGCCATCGGCCCACCGGGAAACTCCCTGTAGTCCCAATGGCCAGTCCATCCCTGTCTGCAGAAACACATATCCTACAAAAGAAGGGGTTATATACCACCCGTTATTACTGCTCATGCGGCTGAAAATTGCTCTGTTCCCAGAAGTCTGCTATTAAACTGACTGAAGAGAGGCCACACACAAAAAAGTAGTAAGAAGTAAAGTGACATTTTAAAATCTTCAAAAGTGCAGCTCTAAATGAAAATAAACGAGAATAAATTCATAAACACATAGTCACAAATAAACATGGAAAACAAAATAAATTGTACATACACATAAAAAAAGTGAATGTAAACTCACAAAACATGCTATAGTGCTTCATGCAATAAATAAACAATCACTGTGTAACTCTGAACATAATAAAGTGAACATCCAACAAATCATGCCAATACCAATTGGTGATCAATATTAGTAAAAGTCCACCAATGTGCATTATTAAAAACCCACATTACAGGTTTAAGGCCAAAACACCCTTGAATGTATGCAATGGTAATTGGCAGACTCCGAGACTTCTATAGGTAGACAGCTATACAGTGAAATGCCACCCACTATAACACTTCTGTATAGGTAGGACCTCTGTCTCCTATGGCAACTAATCTTGTACTAGTCGCTAACTGTAGTTGTACATAACTATTGGTAACACTAAACAGTCCTTTACTTATCCCACTGTAGATCTTCACTCGCTGCGCTCCGAGTCTCTCAGTAGACTTACAGATCACAGTCGTCACTGGATCTCCTGAGCTCTTCCACAGCTATCCTACTGTATACGCCTTAAGCGTCACCCCCACTATCCTGCTCGGCCCCTGGTTTGGCACTTGCTGATGCTTTCCCACTTCTTCACTTTCCCTGGCTGGCGAGAAGACTGCTCAGGTACTTGCTTCAGCATACTCACAGTATTCTCTGGTAACAAGGTGGATGGTCCCTTAGTGGCGACAGCTTCCCCTCTACCTCTGACCACAACTGGTTCCCTGAACCTTCACAACTCAGTTGGACTCCAATCCTGCAGTCCCAACGCTACGCGGCTTCTCCTGCTCCTGTATAACACACGCCTACCCAGACAGCCGTCCAGGTGGCACAGAACCCAGTCACCTGACTCCACTCAAATAGATAGACTCTCCCAGCAGGCCAAGAGACTTAAACCCTTGTCTATTGGCTGAGGCACCTCATCCATTCATGATCTGTCCTTGCTATGCCCTTGTCTTATCTAATGTCACCAGCTACAATGCCACCTAGTGACAAAAGAGAGAAGTGCAGCAATTCAAGAATTAGGGGGAAATCAGTGGATCTCCTAACAATTAGCCAGGATAATTACTACCTGGTAAAACTAAATGTGTTAGCAACCCTGCCTAAAAACACCAGGGTGCTACACATAGAAAGAAAACTGCAGCATAAAACAATCCAGAAACATTCAGAATGTGGCTACTGTGCATGATGACATCACATCAATTGCAGCTCTCCGAGTTTCATCATATGATGACGTCGAGTGTGTGGCTAAGTGACAACATCATACATTCCATATATATCTATATACTATATCTGACTATCCCTTGGGCAGATACAAATATACATTGACTAAACACCTCTTAAATGCAGCCAAATCCCTGATCCCGAAGCACTGGAAATCCGATTGCATTCCGACAATCCGAGAATGGTTGTGCTCAGTTGAAGAGATCTAGAGGAAACCTTGGCTATCGCCAAAGATCTAACCAAAAAGTTCCACAAAACATGGCAACATGGTATATATTTAAATAATCATGGGATTACGACAGATTAACCACAGGTTGATAGATCGTCTTTGGGGATTTTTCTATATCTGTTTTTCCAAGGTATGTTACTGTATACCGACTAGACTTTGACCGATGAAATATGTTAGTTATTACCTCCCTTCCAGTGATAATTCCCTCATAATTGCTTCTTCCTATCTACTTGAATTGAACTCTAATTTCCTGTCTTCCTAGAAGGTAGAAGAAAATGTCTTTACCAAAACATTGTTTGGCCGCAAAAGGCCCAGGCCCTGTACAACATTTTTCTAACTGTACTCCTAACTAGTTTGCCCATGACACGTGCGTTTTGTTTTTTGTTTACTAAATCTTTACCGATATATATTAACCTGCAATTTTTGTTATACATACAGTTGAAGCTTCAATAGATGGTCACATTTTTGTTATCGATGATTTTCATGTTAACATCAATGTTTATCATACTGTTTCCTTTTTTTTTTGCTTTCTTTTCACATTATTCTTCACGTTTTATGTATACCGATGCTGAAATGTGTATGTTATTTTTATGTGAATTACATATCTCAATACAAATCTTATTGTTCAATTTGTTTTAATAACCCCTCTCTTGTGTAGTATTTCATAGCTCACTCATCAACTCACAACATTAAAACATGCCTTTAAACATATCACATAACAATACTCCTTGAGTTGGAGTTGGAAAGACTCTTCAACATCTCCAGTACTGCTATCCCAAGAATATTATAGCCTGCTTCTTGGTTTGGGGGTGGGCAAAGCTATGGCAGTCTCAATGTTCCCTGTCTTAGGTCTCATGATGTCCCTTCCTACATGGTGTCCTAAGTAGGGATGAGCTTCGAGTTCGAGTCAAATTCATGTTCGACTCGAACATTGCCTGTTCGCCTGTTAGGCGAACAACGAACAATTTGGGGTGTTTGCGGCAAATTCGAAAAGCCACGGAACACCCTGTTAAAGTCTATGGGAGAAATCTAAAGTGCTAATTTTAAAGGCTAATATGCAAGTTATTGTCCTAAAAAGTGTTTGGGGACCTGGGTCCTGCCCCAGGGGACATGTATCAATGCAAAAAAAGTTTTTAAATTTGCAGTTTTTTCGGCAGCAGTGAATTTAATAATGCTTAGAGTGAAACAATAAAAGTGAAATATTTCTTTAAATTTCATACCTAGGGGGGGGGGGTGTAAAGTAAACATGTGAAATAGCGCATGTTTCCCGTACTTAGAACTGTCACTGCACAAAGTGTAATTTCTGAAAGAAAAAGTCATTTAAAACCGGACTCGCGGCTATAATGAATTGTCGGCTCCCGGCAATTCAGAGAGAATTCATTCATAAAAAACAAAAAAGCGTGGGGGTCCCCCAAATTCAATTACCAGGCCCTTCAGGTCTGGTATGGATATTAAGGGGAACCCCGCCGTCAATTAAAAAAAAAATTACGTGGGGTTCCCCCCAAATATCCATTCCAGACCCTTCAGGTCTGGTGTGGATTTTAAGGGGAACTCCGTAGCAGAGGGTGCGTCAGAGGGGGATGGGGTCACGTGACGGGTGGCCCCGCCTCACCAATAAAATAAATGTCACAGCTACAGCCGTGTCATTCGCTGGGCGGTGTCCGGCGGAGAGAGGCAGCCGGCGATGCTGTGCTCTGGATCCCGGACGATATTTTCATCACTGCACCGGAGAGGAGATCACCCGTCGCTGGATACCGACAATGTTGGAGCGGGGAGCTGGGACAGAGTGGATAACCACCGCTGGATTTTTTTATTTTTTTTTATTAATAAAGGACTTTTTTTCTACGGTATGTGTGTGTTTTTTACAACTATTTACACTTCCTTCGTGAAATGGTAGGGGTACAATGTACCCGATTACCAATTCACATAGGGGGGGGCATGATCTGGGGGTCCAGACACCGCCCAGCGAATGACACAGCTGAAGCTGTGACATTTCTTTTATTGGTGAGGCAGGGCCACCCGTCACGTGACCCCATCCCCCTCTGACGCACCCTCTGCTACGTCACACGGGGGGCCAGGATCTGGGGGTCCCCTTTGTTAAAGGGGTCTTCCAGATTCTGATAAGCCCCCCGCCCGCAGACCCCCACAACCACCGGCCAGGGTTGTGGGGATGAGGCCCTTGTCCCCATCAACATGGGGACATCCTCCCCATGTTTAGGGCATGTGGCCTGGTACGGTTCAGGAGAGGGGGGGCCGCACTCTGTCCCCCCTCTTTTCTGTGGCCGGTCATGTTAACGTGCTTGGATAAGGGGTCTGGGGGGGATTTTTGAGGGAACTCCACGCCATTTAAAAAAAAAAATTGGGGTGGAGTTCCAGACCTGAAGGGTCTGGAATGGATATTTGGGGGGAACCCCACGTCATTTTTTTTAAATTGACAGCGGGGTTCCCCTTAATATCCATACCAGACCTGAAGGGCCTGGTAATTGAATTTGGGGGGACCTCCACACTTTTTTTTTTTATGAATGAATTCTCTCTGAATTGCCAGGAGCCGACAATTCATTATTGCCGCGAGTCTGGTTTTAAATGACTTTTTTTTCTTTCAGAAATGACACTTTGTGCAGAGACAGTTTAGATATTCCATTTATTTATTTATTTATTTATTTTTAGCTTTTTTATTTTATCTATCTATCTATCTATCTATCTATCTATCTATCTATCTATCTATCTATCTATCTATCTATCTATCTATCTATCTATCTTTGTCTTTTTATTTACTTATTCTATTGTAATTTATTTTGTTAGCTTTTTTATTTACCTTATTTAGCTATTCTATTTAATTTATTTTAACATTTATTTATTTTTTACCTTATTTAGCTATTCAATTTTTTTTATCTAATCTATCTATCTATCTATCTATCTATCTATCTATCTATCTATCTATCTATCTATCTATCTATCTATCTATCTATCTATCTATTTTTGTCTTTTTATTTACTTATTCTATTGTAATTTATTTTGTTAGCTTTTTTATTTACCTTATTTAGCTATTCTATTTAATTTATTTTAACATTTATTTATTTTTTACCTTATTTAGCTATTCTATTTTTTGTATCTAATCTATCTATCTATCTATCTATCTATCTATCTATCTATCTATCTATCTATCTATCTATCTATCTATCTATCTATCTATCAATCTATTAATCTATTGATCTATCTATCTTTGTCTATTTATTTAGCTATTCTATTAATTAATTTTTTAGCTATTTAATTTACTTTATTTAGCTATTCTATCTATCTATCTATCTATCTATCTATCTATCTATCTATCTATCTATCTATCTATCTATCTATCTATCTATCTATCTATCTATCTATCTATCTATCTTTGTCTTTTTATTTACTTATTCTATTGTAATTTAATTTGTTACCTTTTTAATTTACCTTATTTAGCTATTCTATTTAATTTATTTTAACATTTATTTATTTTTTACCTTATTTAGCTATTCAATTTTTTTATCTAATCTATCTATCTATCTATCTATCTATCTATCTATCTATCTATCTATCTATCTATCTATCTATCTATCTATCTATCTATCTATCATAACTATCATATACAATATTTGACACATTTTAATTTGTCTTTGTAGATAAACAGTTAAGGAAATAGAATTCTGTATCTTGTTTTAGCTCTGATCTATAAGACTCCCCATGGAAACATTACAAAGCTAAAACAAAGGATGACTTCATCAGCTCGTTAGTAACATTAATAATGATATAAGCCTTCACCTAATTAGAGATTGTTTTTGCTTGTTACTGTACAGAGACGCCCTGATGGAATTAATTAGGACATGTAAAGTAAATTGTATTGAGTCAACGTGTGACAACAATTCATTAATTTTAATGAATACAATGAGGTCTCTTCTGTATAATAAACACAGACATTAGAAATAAAAATAGTGTATATGATGATGTAACGTCTGCCTCTGTATTATCTCAGGAACACTCGTCATTATTTCAGTCTACTTCATTAAGAGAAGTCTAATGAAACATCGGGGGAATCTCCGCCATTATGTTTGTTATTTTCATTTCATTTCATTAAACTGATTGCAGTCAGATATTCCCAGCGATGGGAGCGGCGGGCTCCGTTGTTTATTGTGGAGTCAGGTGCGGCAAATTGTCCTTTGTCTATACTGATGAGGAGTCGGGGGGCTTTGTACGGTTAATGAGACTCATTCTATTCATTATCTCATCCAATCTCATTTCCCACAACGCCTATTCTCTAGTTTTACCAGCAAATACAGATTTCTAATTAAGTAAATTGTTTGTATTGAGGCTTTAAAACTTTTTATTGATAAAGTCCTGATGAAATATCATTCTGAATATCAATACAACACAATAGACTTGCTAAAACTTCAATACATCAATATTTAATAAACTCTGCAATGGTATTATTGTAAAGTGTAACATTAACACACTTCTGTTATATCCTCTCATGAGTCTAATGCTTATATTGGCTTCATACATTGGTAAACTATTGTAGCTAAACAAAATCAAACTAATAAGTGAATACGTATTCAGATTGCCAATACACAGTATATCTGTAAAATATTCATATAATGAATATAATATATAATATAGTATAATAAAATATATAAAATATAGTATACTAAAATATTCATATATATATATATATATATATATATATATATATATATATATATATATATACCGTATTTATCGCGGTATAACGCGCTCTGGCGTATACCGCGCACCCCCAAAGTGGCCCCCAATCCTGTGGGAAAAAAAGATTTTTTGTTGTTTTGTACTTACAGTTTTGATGTCTTGCGCGGCGTCCATCTGCGGCCTCGTCGGGTCCGGCGTCCTTCTGCAGCCTCGTCGGGTGTCCTCTTCGGCGGGTCGGGCGTCCATCTTCGGCGGGTCGGGCGTCCATCTTCGGCGGGTCGGGCGTCCATCTTCGGCGGGTCGGGCGTCCATCTTCGGCGGGTCCGGTGTCCATCTTCGGCGGGTCCGGTGTCCATCTTCGGCGGGTCCGGTGTCCATCTTCGGCGGGTCCGGCGTCCTTCGGCGGCGTCCTCCCGCTCGTTTCCCGCCACGACTTTGAATACTGCACCCGCATATAGCGAGCGCAGTACACTCGTGAATCTTCGGGCAGGCTCGGGTGCCTCTCGCACTGACGTCCTGTACGCTCAGGACGTCAGGACGTCAGTACGAGAGGTGCCGAGACTGGCCGAAGATTCACGAGTGTACTGCGCTCGCTATATGCGGGCGCAGTATTCAAACTCATGGCGGGAAAGCGGGTATCGGCGTATACTGCGCACCCACGATTTTGCCCTGATTTTCAGGGCAAAATAGTGCGCGGTATACGCCGATAAATACGGTATATATATATTTCTCCCGTATATACTCGAGTATAAGCCGACCCGAATTTAAGCCAAGGCATCTAATTTTACCACAAAAAAATGGGAAAACGTATTGACTCAAGTATAAGCCTAGGGTGTCCATCTGCATGCCTCACTGTGCCTCACTTTGCCTCACTGTGTCCATGTCCATGCCTCTCTGTGTCCATGCCTCACTGTGCCCATGCCTCACTGTGCCCATGCCTCACTGTGTCCATGCCTCACTGTGCCCGTGCCTCACTGTTCCCATGCCTCACTGTGCCCATGCCTCACTGTGTCCATGACTAGACTTACGTTTAACATAGGAGTATATAGAAGGGGTGCCCGGCTTGGAAAAATCGGTGCTTCCCGGGCCATAGGTCCCCCAGAAAAGCCTATATTGTCCATCTGCATGCCTCACTGTGCCCATGCCTCACTGTGCCCATGCCTCACTGCGCCTCACTGTGCCCATGCCTCACTGTGTCCATGACTAGACTTACGTTTAACATAGGAGTATATAGAAGGGGTGTCCGGCTTGGAAAAATCGGTGCTTCCCGGGCCATAGGTCCCCCAGATAAGCCTATAGTGTCCATCTGCATGCCTCACTGTGCCCATGCCTCACTGTGCCCATGCCTCACTATGCCCATGCCTCACTGTGCCCATGCCTCACTGTGCCCATGCCTCACTGTGCCTCACTCCATGACCAGACTTACCTTTAACATAGGAGTCTATAGAAGGTGTGCGTGGCTTTGAAAAGTCGGTGCTCCCCGGCTGTAGGTCCCCCAGACAGCAAACTTTGCACACTTGTAGAGGAAGTTTGGGGTCCAGGGGACCTACGGCCAGCCGGTACCGGGTCCCCAAATTTACTGGATAAATTACCATTTAATATGGGAGTCTATGGAAGGGGTGAAGGACTTTGAAAAAATCAGGCGCAGAAAGGTGACTTGAGTATAAGCCGAGGGGGGCATTTTCAACACAAAAAAATTTACTGAAAAACTCGGCTTATACTCGAGTATATACGGAATATCTATATAGATATATATATATATATATATATATATATATATATATATATATATATATATATAGAGAGAGAGAGAGAGAGAGAGAGAGAGAGATAAATATATAATATAGTATAGTATAATAAAATATTCATATAAGAACAAAAATAAAAAAATAATATTAACACTATACAAACTATAGTGTACAACAAGTGGCCATGACTGGCCTGTGCTCCAAGATTCATATACGTAGAGTTAGGGGTCTACAAATCCTTCAGCTCATTGACCCCTTTACATCGTTCTTATGCCCTGTACACACAATCAGTTTTTCCGACAGGAAAATGTCTCAAACTTGTCTTGCATACACACGTTCACACAAATCTTGTCTGAAATTTCCTACGTCAAGAACGCGGCGACATACAGTACAACATGTACAAAGAGCCAAGATTAATGAATCAATGAATAGGCAGTACAGCTAGTCTGCTTGATTCTGAGCATGTACGATTTTTTTGCGCCGTAATTGTATACAGACGGCCGTCATTCCCGATAGAAATTGTTCCTGTCGCGAAAATTTAGATTCTGCTCTCAATCTTTTCTTGGCAGGAATTCTCACAGAAAAAGTGTGATGGCGCATACACACGGTCGTAATTCCTGACAAAAAGCTCACATCACACTTTTCTTGTCGGGAAAACTGATTGTTCGTACGAGGCATTAGACCTTCAAACATTTATTATACAAAGGTCACCTTAAACGCTGCGTGATTTTGCCACAATTGTCACATGAAAAAATGCAAAAGGAGGCACATGCGTGGCAGCTCCTGACATGGCCACATGGACCGGGAGCTCCGCACTGCTCCGGCCATGTCCCCCACCATTGTCACCAGAGACCTTGGTCCCGATCCACACCACCACTGTCCACCTTGGAAATGCTCCTGGAATCCCCAGAGGGCCAGAAGATCCACAAGGAGGGATCTCTCTTGACAGCTAGGTCCCCGCCCTTGGTCGACCTAAAAAGCCAAGATGGTACCCGTGACTCCACGCGGCGCTGAAGCAATAGAGGAGGAATCCATAGTGAACCAGGATACTGCAGGACACTCTGTGCATCTTCCAGCCAGCCCCACAGTGCATAATCCACTCCTCGTTTCCCCCTCACCAGCATCAATTGAATATTTGATTCAAAGGACAATGGATGAGCTGTTGCTCACACCCATGACTGACATTTTTGCTAGTCCAAATGCACTCAGAGGGGACTCACTGGACAACTACACACCCCTGCTGATCTCCCATCTCTGATGGCTGCCTTTTCTAAAATGCTATCCGGGGGCCTGGACCACAGAGCAACCCAAATCACCTCCCCCATTCATGTGGATATTCAATGCCTTGGTTTCCTGGATAGATGCCATTTAAAATAAAGTGGATCAAACTATCGCCAGAATGAACCAAAATACTGGCAGAATTCAAGACCTCCAAGATCAATTAGAGACTGCCATGTCCAAAATTGATGACCCGGAGAATCGATTAAGACAAAGAGCTCACATCACACTTTTCTTGTCAGGAAAACTGATTGTGTGTACGCGGGGCTTTTTTTTTCAGAGAATAGGTGCAGGAACTCTCCCTTTTGGAGTTATCCCATCTTCACCACTACCTACCTCCGAGCACTGTTTCTTGGTCCCACCCCCTAACCACCTCCCAGTATTCCCTCTTTTAATTTGTTAATGATAACAAGAAAAGCAGTAAAATACATCCCCTACAGCCAAAAACGATAGACCCCCCAGCAACAATAGTTCCTTGACAACAATAGACCACCTTCAACAAAATAAACACCCCCTAGCAACAATAGACCCCCAGCAGCAACAAAAGATCTCCCCACAGACAGTATCGATAGACCATCCAGCAGTCAGCTACAATAGAATTCTCCCTCAACAGTAGATCCCTCCAGGCAACAACTGACATAAGACCCAACCCAGCAACAATAGATGCCCGTCAGCAAAAAATTACCTCCTGAGCAACAATAGATCCTCCCCATGCAAAAATACATCCATTCCAGCAACACTATATCCCCCGCTGAAAAAAAGCCCTGTGTGTACGAGGCATAAGAATTTTTTTATCCTCCCTTTACTGTGACTCTCCCCCCTCCATCCTCTCCCAGTTTTTACTATCTCCCATATTGGCATATGTTCGATTTTTGTGGTCCTACCCATCCTTTCCAAATAGCGTCAAATGTATCTTGACTCCCTCTATGTATATAAACAAACTCCTCCTTTATTATAGGTTTTTTTATTTGTGTTCTCCATTCTTCGACCACCGGGGGATATATAGATATCCATTTCTGGGCTATTAGTTTCCGTGCCTGAAACAGGCCTCTTGTCATTGTGATATGGGTATTTTTTGAAATATTTAGTTCCTCCTCAATATTTAATAGGCATAATTTCGGATATAATGGTATTTCTATACATAGCAAATTATTTCTATTTTTAATGATATCCTGCCAACATTGATGGAGTTTGGGGCATCTCCACAACATGTGTATTAAGTTGGCACCACTACCCCGGGGACATACTGTAAAGGGGATTTCCTGCGTTTCCATTTAAACAATTTTTCTGGGGTGTAGTATGATCTATGTGTAATAAAAAGTTGTGTTCGTTTTTGGGTGGTTGACAGTAACACCTTAAGGAAGGAACCACTGAACATCAGTCAGTGCTCCCAGGTCTCGTTCCCACTGCGCCCTAGCCGGCACCACTACCGATTCCTTAAATTTACTCTGCAATATCTCATATAGTTTAGAGATAAGTGCCTTCTTTTGATCCCCTTTCTTCAGCAGTGTTATTATTTTAGAGATGTTAAGCTTATATATAGATGTGCGGGCCTGGGCCTGCAGGGCATGTCTATAAGCCTCGTACACATGGTCGGACATCCGACAAACTTTCCCTTGGATTTTTGTCCGAAGTGATTTGTCCGGTCACACCGATAGCATAGACACGCTCTGACTTTTCTGAAAACTTTTCTAAAACATTCCTAACATCACATGTTTTTTCTGCTCTTTATTGCCACCCTTTGGTTAACTTCTGCTATTGTTGGTTGATTTTAACATTGGTTCTGGGCATGCGTGTTTGTACTTCGGACAAAAGTCCGATGGCTTGCTGTACACACGGTTGGACTAGGCACCATCGGACCTTTGTTGTCGTAAAGTTTGTCCGTTTGCAGACCAAACTTTTTGTCCGATGAAACCCGAAAGAGTTGGTCCGATGGAGCGTACACACGATTGGACAAATGTGAAAACTTGTTGATTTTGAAGTTTGTTGGCCGAAAGTCCGACCGTGTGTACGGGCCTTAAGCTGAAGATACTGGAAGAATTTTGTTTTAGAATATTGAATTCTTCAGATACTTGTGTAAATGATTCTATATTATCATTCCAGAACAGTTGCTCCATACATCTCAGCCCCTGAGTTTGCCAAAGTTCAAATCCCTCCAATCTCTGCACTTCCTCATAATTTGCGTTATTCCAGATTGGTGTATAGGAAGTATAACCTATAATTTTAGTGATCTTTTTATTTCTAGCCATACCTTATTAAATTATTTGCCTGTAATATTTTTTTTATCTTTTTTAAAGGCTTTTGTCTCAAATAGGGACATCAATGAATATCCCTAACCCATCGGAAGTAATAACCCCTGTATGACATCATTCTCATTTACCTCTGTCCAGTCATAAAATTGCTGAGTTTGTGAAGCTAAAACATATTTTTTTTGTATATGGGATAACGAGTCCCCCCTCATCTTTAGCTAGCATTAAGGTTGTTAATTTAATACGTGCATATTTTTTCTCCAAATGAGCTCACGAAAAGTAGATTTTATCCTTCTGAACCAGAGTGTGGGTATCCACATCGGACAGTTATGAAAAATATGCAATAGTTGTGGGGGCCCAAATTATTAGCCAGATTCAAGTAGGTCGCCGCCTTAAGTCAGAGAGGCAAGTACTGTATTCACAAAGCACTTGCCTCCTAATTTACGGCGGCGTATCGTAAATGGGGCCGGCGTAAGCGTGCCTAATTCAAATGAGGATGGGGGGGCGTGTTTTATGTTAATGATTGGTGACCCGACGTGATTGACGTTTTTTAAGAACGGCGCACGCGCCGTCCATGTACATATCCCAGTGTGCATTGCTCCAAAGTACGCCGCAAGGAAATATTGGTTTCGACGTGAACGTAAATTACGTCCAGCCTCATTCACGGACGACTTACGCAAACGTTTTGACGTGAGAATGACGGCCATAATTAACATTGACTAGGCCAGCTATTTGTTGGAATAACTTTACGCGGGAAAATGCCTTACGTAAACAGCGTATCTTTACTGCGACGGGCACGCGTACGTTCGTAAATCGGCGTATCTAGGCATTTACATATTCTACGCCGAACTCAACGGAAGCGCCACCTAGCGGCCAGCTGAAAAATTGCACACTAAGATACGACGGCGCAGGCTGTTGTATATTAGCTAGGTTTAAGTGTATCTCAGTTTGAGCATACACTTAAACTTACAACGGCGCAGATTCAGAGTTACGTCGGCGTATCTACTTATACGCCAGCGTAACTCTCTCTGAATCTGGCCATATCTTTATAAGATTTGCTCTGCCAAACACAGTTAATGGGAGTTAACTACTACTACTAACACACAGCTCTTTTCTCTCTCTATAACGTAGAGAGCGTCCTGACTCTTCTGTAGTCCAAGGGAGGGGGCGAGCACGACACTCCACACCAGGGAGAAAGCCTTGCATTACTGTGTGGAGTTACAGACAGAAGAACAGGAAGTGAGGATTTCTCAGAAGAAATAAGGACATTTAAAAGCAAAATGGAAGGATGAGGTAAGTGAAGGAGGACTGCACTAAGGGAAAGGAAGCTATTTAGGGAAAAAAAATTACCTTTACAACTCCTTTAATTTTATGCTGTATTTGAATTTAATTTCCGCAGTCTGGTGGTGGGGTATTTGTGTTGTATAGCGGCATCAGTACTGATTTCTCCCAATTCATGCGAAACCCATAAAGCTGTCCAAATGCAGAGACAAGAGTCATGAGTTCCTCTAGGGATTTTGTGGGGTCACTCACTTTTGTCCTCTCTTCCTGCACATCAGAATCCCTCAATCCCCGCCGACTGTCTAACCGCACCAGCTAATGGTTTCACTGCCAGTGCAAACAGCAGCGGGGATAGAGGGAATCCCTGTCTAGTTCCCCGGGATAACAGGAAAGCTGGCAACATAGGGCCACATCCACAAAGATCTGCCTATCTTTAGGCAGGCGTAGTGTATCTCAGATACACTACGCCGCCGTAACTTAGAGCGTAGTTTCCATATCCAGAAAGAATTTGCACCGTAAGTTACGGTGGCGTAGTGTAAATGTGTCGGCGTAAGGGCGCAAAATTCAAATGACTAAGATGCGGGCGTGTTTTATGTTAATTCATCTTGACCCCACGTAAATGATGTTTTTTTTAACAGCGCATGCGCCGTCCATGGGGGTATCCCAGTGGGCATGCTCGAAATCACGTCGCAAATAGTCAATGCTTTCGACGTGAACGTAATTTACGCAAAGCCCTATTCGCAAACGTTTTACGCAAACAACGTAAACAATGGAAAATTCGACGCTGTCCCGACGTCCATACTTAACATTGCGTACGCCTCATAGAGCCAGGGGTAACGTTACGCCGAAAAAATCCTTACGTAAACGACGTAGAAAAATGCGCCGGGCGGACGTACGTTCTGAGAATTGGCGTATCTAGCTAATTTGCATACTCTACGCGGAAATCAACGGAAGCGCCACCTAGCGGCAAGCATAAATATGCACCTAAGATCCGACGGCGTACTAAGACGTACGTCAGTCGGATCTAGCCCACATTCAGGCGTATCTTGTTTTGTGGATACAAAACAAAGATACGCCGGCGCATCCTAGAAGTTACGCGGCGTATCAATAGATACGCCAATGTAACTTCTTTGTGGATCTGGCTCATAGTGTCATTGATCCTCAGCCTCGCCCTTGGATCTTTATATAATAATTTCAGCCAGGTTATAAAACCAGGACCTATACCAAAGGCGATCAATACCATCCATAGATACTCCAATTCTACCATGTCAAATGCTTTCTGGGCATCTAATGACAAAATGGCACCAGCTCCCCCATTATCTATTGGCAATTGCAGGTTCAAAAAGAGCCTTCAAATATTTGTTGCTGCTGATTTAGAGGGTATAAAGCCTGTTTGATCCCTATGGATCAAAATATCAATGTGTCTGGATAACCTATTTGCCAGGGCCTTAGCTAATATCTTGACATCAGATGTAAGGAGAAGGATTGGGCAATATGAACCAGGCTTTAATGGGTCTTTATCCGATTTTAAAATTATAAATATTATTGTTTCTTCATTGATTTAGGGCAGGGGTCTCCAAACTACGGCCCTCCAGTTGTTTAGGAACTACAATTCCCATCATGCCTAGTCATGTCCGTGAATGTCAGAGTTTTACAATGCCTCATGGGACATGTCGTTTCGCACCAGCTGGAGGGCCCAAAGTTTGGAGACTCCTGATTTAGGGAGTTCTTGTGTGATATATGCTTCATTCAATACTGCGAGAAGTTCTGGAATCAGAATCTGGACATTTATATTTCTCCACGGGAAGTCCATCATCCCCTACACATTGGTAAACTTGTATGCGGCCTAATAGAAAACCTGTGAGGTTTTTCTGCAAAGTAGCGAAACTCTCTAAACAATTGCAGAAGTGTAAACTAATCCTATGCAGAGACTTTAACCACTTAAGTCCCGGACCTTTAGGCAGCTAAAGGACCCGGGCAGTTTTTGCGATTCGGCACTGCGTCGCTTTATCTGACAATTGCGCGGTCGTGCGACATGGCTCCCAAACAAAATTGGCGTCCTTTTTTCCCACAAATAGAGCTTTCTTTTGGTGGTATTTGATTACCTCTGCGGTTTTTATTTTGTTGCGCTATAAACAAAAATAGAGCGACAATTTTGAAAAAAATTCAATATTTTTTACTTTTTGCTATAATAAATATCCCCCACAAATATATAAAACTTTTTTTTTCCTCAGTTTAGGCCGATACGTATTCTTCTACCTATTTTTGGTAAAACAAATCGCAATACGCGTTTATCGGTTGGTTTGCGCAAAATGTATAGCGTTTACAAAATAGGGGATAGTTTTATTGCATTTTTATTCATTATTTTTTTTTTTACTACTAATGGCGGCAATCAGCGATTTTTTTTGTGACTGCGACATTATGGCGGACACTTTGGACAATTTTGACACATTTTTGGGACCATTGTAATTTTCAAACAAAAAATGCATTTAAAATGCATTGTTTACTGTGAAAATGACAAATGCAGTTTGGGAGTTAACCACAAGGGGGCTCTGAAGGGGTTATGTATGACCTCATCTGTGTTTCTAACTGTAGGGGGGTGTGGCTGTAGGTGTGACGTCATTAAATGTGGTTCCCTATATAAGGGAACACACGATCGATGACGGCGCCACAGTGAAGAACGGGGAAGCTGTGTTTACACACGGCTCTCCCCGTTCTTCAGCTCCGTGGACCGATCGCGGGACTCCAGCGGCGATTGAGTCCGCGGGACCTGCGGTCACGGAGCTTCGGACCGGGACCGACGGCTGGGCACTTAAAGAGGACGTACCTGTACATGCTTGTGCCCAGCCGTGCCATTCTGCCGACGTATATAGGCGGCGGTCCTTAAGTGGTTAATGTGATTATGAATGATGACCTAGCCTCCTCCTCAGTGGGATGGAGGCAGAGGCCCACTATAGGATCCTTATGCATGAAAGAAGACTTATTTGATCCATGGCGCTGCCTCCGAGCCACTGAGAGGGACTAGGTGTACTAATCGGCAGTATATGGAAGCTACTCGAGAATATATTTCTTTCTGACAGGTAAGTTTGTATTGCAGGATATATGTCAAGCGAATATCCACAATATCACATGGTCAGACCATGCTCTCGTTACTATCAATATTGTGAATACACGCAAAGTGTCCCACAAACCCCTGTGGTGCAATTACACTTTCCTTCTTTCGCACCCCCAAATCAGGGTGGAAATTGAAGGAAGACTCAAATAACTCTGTTAAACGCAAACACTTTTTGACCTTGTAGTCATATTTGTAATTTTTTTCACAGATTTTGGTCTAAATGTGCACACACAACACTATTTGGTTAGGTGGTGTTAGCATCTGGTTTGATCCATGACTATCGTCTCCCCCCACCATTTAATCCCATTGATGAAATTGAGCATAACATGCAGGTTTCACTCTGTAAGTATGCTCCTCCCTGGGGAGGAGCGGCGTGCTGACGTCACCACGAACTGTACCACGCTATCTATCCGGAAGGACGAAGGATAGTAGAGCCGGCCGGCTACATTACAGATTGCACGCATTTTTTATCAGCATACATGTGAGTGTAAAACCTTTTAACTATTAAACACTTATAGACAGTATCACGCTATGTCAGTGCTTTCTTTTTGGGTTATACTTATGGAGAAAAGTTGGTCTGACGAGTATGAACATTGAGACTCAGACAGAGTGACAGCATTTCCTGGATCCCTTGAATTGGCTTGTGCGATTATATGCATTTTTGATCTTTTGTTCTGGTAAGCACCTAGGACATAAGTGGTGGAGGCTACTCTCCTCAGCTATACTGATTCACAGGATTGTGTCTGGACTTCTTATCACCCATTCGGAGAATCCTCTGTCATCTCTATCACATCTTCCTTTGTTTGAACTTTTGTGATACATCTATTTATATGGACTTTATTTCATTTCACTTGTGTATTAACCATCAATATTGCACTGGTGGTTCTTGTGCACCATTCACAGCATAGTGTTTATTTCATGTTGTTTATTTTCACATTTACATTTGCAGCACAGCTTTTTTCTTTTCCATTTGCTATTTATGTTTTATCTGACATATTAGCTGCAGCAGCAATTTAATTTATTTGATTCTCATCACTGTGATTCATTGTTCACGCTTATTTTGACCTGCGCAGTATTTTTCCAAATATTTAGTAAATGGCTGTCTCTGATCATTTCCTTTCATTAGAAGGTTTGATTTATTAATAGTTACCTTATTATTTTCTAGTAAACATGTGCATCTTACCCCCGATGATTGGCAGAAAGCCAAGAAAGGCGTCGGGTCTTCAACTAAGGGTGCCCAGCTAAAGCTTGTTTTAATTATGAATTCCATCAATATTACTCATGTTGTGTCTACAGCTGTATCATGTTATGTATTTTGATTTGCAAATTTATAGATTTTTGTGAGAATTGCATTAATTGTGTCCATCAGTTTGTTTGCATTAAATTCATTATTATTATTATAATTATTATTATTATTACAAATAATATATTCATCTTTTATGATTATATCTGTACTATATTTATTTTATATTCTCAAAAAATCATGGACTACCATCAGGGGTTAATGACATCAAATCAAATAAAAATGTACTTTATTCATTTAGGCCGCGTACACAAGATCGGTCAAAATCGATGAAAACGGACTGAAGGTCCGTTTTCATCGGTCCAAACCGATCTTGTGTGGGCCCCATCGGTCAGTTTTCCTTAGGTCAACAAAAATGAGAACTTGCTTTAAAATTGAACCGATCGTTAGTATGCAAAAGCATCGGTTAAAAACCTGTGCATGCTCAGAATCAAGTCGACGCATGCTTGGAAGCATTGTACTTTTTTTCAGCACGTCGTTGTGTTTTACGTCACCGCGTTCTGACACGATCGGTTCATTAACCGATGGTGTGTAGGCACATCAGACCATCAGTCAGCTTCATCAGTTAACCGATGACAACGTCCTTTGGACCGTTCTCATCGGATGGACTGATCGTGTGTACGCGGCCTTATACATATTATTACTATCCACAATGACATGTTTCATCTTTTTTTTTTTTTACAAAAAATTTTATTGTTGCAAAGGGTCATAGTTTGGTACAAATGTATAACAGAAACATAAGTACATTCAATATATATCAAGTATGTTCTTAATATGAGGTGAATGTTATATATATAAAAAAGAACAAAGCAATACAACGTAAGAACAGTAGTGTTGATATCTAAGGATTCATATTTCCTATAAGGTTATATAAGTTACATCAGCTTTTTGTTCTAAGCTCATATTTAGTATTATAATAAAAGAGGAAAGACTGCGCTTAGGATTAAATAGAGGGCTAATGGTATTGCAACAGAAATTAGGTAAAGTAATTCCAATGAAGTAGAGTGAAGTCCCGGACTGCAGCCCCCCACAAAGTAGTCCCCAAAGGGGATACAAGTGAAAATTAAATGAAAGATAAGGGGTAGTGGCGCTGTCCTACCTATAAGCTACCCGTGCCAGATGGTGGGTAGGGTACCCAGTTGGGTAATCAGGTGATAATCCAATAGTGTAAGAAACAAATGTGTATCCGAACGATAAGTGTGTGTAGAGTGGGTACAAATGACTAAAAAGGCCAGTATCTAAATACTGACACACAGTAAGTAAGAGTATGCTGTGCAGTATAGGCAAATACTAATAAAGTATAACACAAGCTGTACTAAAAATATATAGTCTGTCAGCCATATTGTGCAAAAAATCTAAAAGTATGATACGTGCAATAGCCAACAGTGAATGAGTGATCAACCACACTATGTGGTAGTTGCAATGATTAAACTGTGAGGAAAAAAGTTAAAAATAGTGGATAAAAAATAATGGGTGAAGGATCCCAAGGCAGTAATGGTAAATGATCCAAACCATAAAAGAAAAAGTCCAAAAAAGTTCATCCAAGGGAATCAAAAAATATATATATATAAAATCACTGCACAGGTCCAAGTGTCAATGAACAGTCCTGAAAAATTAATTAATTATTTGGATGAATCAATGCATTCAAAGGTGCACCTAGGGTAGGTGGGTGAACAGGTTATACAGTTGTGAAGATTCACGCGGTGGTTCCAGTGCTCCCCCTCCTGGATCCCCACTCACCAGAGGCACGAACCCCTGCAGGGGTAAAGTGCATGTAGTTTAGATCTCCAGCTGCTCCCCGGCTTGGCTCAGATTTTCCTTGGCCTCGCTGCGTGGCTTCCCAGATCCAAACGTCACAGGTCCTTTTAATAATCCAGAGTCCTCCAGAAAAACAGACACACTCGCATGGTGTAGTACGTTTAAAACAGGGGATAATTTATTAGCACTGCCAATGGCGTGCACAGTAGGTAAATTACGTACTACACCATGCGAGTGTGTCTGTTTTTCTGGAGGACTCTGGATTATTAAAAGGACCTGTGACGTTTGGATCTGGGAAGCCACGCAGCGAGGCCAAGGAAAATCTGAGCCAAGCCGGGGAGCAGCTGGAGATCTAAACTACATGCACTTTACCCCTGCAGGGGTTCGTACCTCTGGTGAGTGGGGACCCAGGAGGGGGAGCACCGGAATCACCGCGTGAATCTTCACAACTGTATAACCTGTTCACCCACCTACCCTAGGTGCACCTTTGAATGCATTGATTCATCCAAATAATTAATTAATTTTTCAAGACTGTTCATTGACACTTGGACCTGTGCAGTGATTTTATATATATATATTTTTTGATTCCCTTGGATGAACTTTTTTGGACTTTTTCTTTTATGGTTTGGATCATTTACCATTACTGCCTTGGGATCCTTCACCCATTATTTTTTATCCACTATTTTTAACTTTTTTCCTCACAGTTTAATCATTGCAACTACCACATAGTGTGGTTCACTCATTCACTGTTGGCTATTGCACGTATCATACTTTTTGATTTTTTGCACAGTATGGCTGACAGACTATATATTTTTAGTACAGCTTGTGTTATACTTTATTAGTATTTGCCTATACTGCACAGCATACTCTTACTTACTGTGTGTCAGTATTTAGATACTGGCCTTTTTAGTCATTTGTACCCACTCTACACACACTTATAGTTCGAGTACACATTTGTTTCTTACACTATTGGATTATCACCTGATTACCCAACTGGGTACCCTACCCACCATCTGGCACGGGTAGCTTATAGGTAGGACAGCGCCACTACCCCTTATCTTTCATTTAATTTTCATATTTAGTATTAGGCCACATCAGGTGATATTTAGGGTTGTGGTATATCCCAAGGGGACCTTTTTTAAAAAAAATGCATGGTGTCACAGAGAGTATGGTGGATACGCTCTGAAGCCCTGTAGACACGGCCTGGATTCTCTTCAGGAAAAAAACACTGTTTTTCCTGACGAGATTCCTGGCAAGATTCTCTTGCCGGCCGAGTGTACACACACACCATTCAAAAGAACCACCATTCTTTTGAATGGCACGAACACGGTGATGTCATCGACTACGACAAGCATGCTCTTGTCACATTCGATGCTGTCACCTCCATCTTGCTTCACCCTACCTATTCCTTGGAAGCTACCGCACATGCGTCAAAGTCATTTCGAGCATGCACAGGTTTCCATGGAGAGGTAAGTATACACACGCTCGGGTTTCTCAGCAGGAAAACACTGCTGAGAATCTCACAACGAGAAAATAGAGAGCAGGTTCTCTATTTTTCTCATCTAGATTCTGGGCAGTTTTCTTGACGAGAAACCTCAAAGCCTCGTACACATGCTCGGTTTACTCGGCAAGAAAGCTCCGCCAGCAGTTTTCTTGCTGTTTCTTGCCTATAAAACCATGCGTGTGTACAATGCTTTAAAGTTTTTTTTCCATTCTACTAAATACTTGGGACCAAGGGACTGTTCATGAGTGCCAGTTAAACGCTATCATCCAGTGGATTGAGTTAAAGAGTGTGTGAATTAATCTAATATGCAAACAATAAACACATCTTAGGAGTGAGGGGAATTTTTTTCCCTATAATATGTTCAATCTTAGCTGCTGCTTGCAACCATATGGGATTCAAAACTTTGCAGTTCCAGAAGGTATGTAAGATGGTGCCTTGATATGGGCATTTCCTAAAACAAGTGGGGGATACCGATGGATAAAATGAGTTAGGGATAAGGGAGTTAGGTACCATCTGGTGTGTATTTTTATGGCTGTTTCTCTCTCACGGGGATTGAGCAAGTACATTTCATTAGGTTTTGGATCATAGCGGTCCATGCTGGCAGTGTAAAAAACTGGTCCAAGTCAATTTCCCATTGCTGCATTGGTTTTAATTTTTCTGAGTGAGAAAATGCATTCAAACAGCGGTAAATACGAGAGATCAAGCCTTTATCTCTTAGTTAGGAAATGCAAATTTGCTCAAATTGGGAATAAGGGGTATGTAATGTTAGAGAAAATACATTTTGGTAACATTTTTCAATTTGAGTATAATGGGTAATTCTGAAATTGGGAGATTATATAGTTCACATAGATCTGAAAAAAGGCAAAATTTGTTATTTAGGGATAGAGATTTCAAAGTAGTGAGGTTGCATAATTTCCATATACCAAAAGTACTACTATTTCTAAAAGCTGGGGAGAAGCATGGGGTCTCCTATTCTCCCATAAAGGATTGAATGAATGAATGAATGAATGAAAAACTTATATAGCGCGACGCATGCGAACTGAATCGCCTCTGGGCGCTAGTTGTTGCTGTCTTTCCAGAGCATCAAAAAAGCAGAGTTTTGATCCATTTTCTGAAGGTCAGGTTGTTTTCCTCCAACCGAATGCTGGTTGGTAAAGCGTTCCATAATTTAGGGCATTGTACCGCAAACCTTCTTTCTCCCTTGGATTTGTATCTGGCTTTGGGTATCTGGACCAGATTTTGGTCGGTGGATTGCAAGACGCGATTGGCGTTGTGACCTTTTATCTTTTCGCATAGATATTGCGGCACCTTTCCGTGGATGCACTTATGCGTCAGACAGAGTGCTTTAAAAGCAATCCTGTCCTTTACTGGCAAACAATGAAGGATTCTCAGCGAAGGTGAGATTTATTCCCATGTTTTTTTGACCTGCAGACGAGTGATTTGGTACTTTGGGAGCCCGAGGTAAAGGGCATTTGCATAGTCCAGTCTGGAGTTCACAATTGTTCCCACCACGACTGCTATGTCTTCTTTAGGGATAAATTGAATAAGTCTGCGTAGTAGGCGCAGCAGATGATGAGATCTGCTGACTACTGATCCTATTTGTGCGTCCATTGTCATGTAGGAGTCGAAGATGACACCGAGACTTTTGACTTTGGAGCTAGGGGTGATGGTTTTGCCCAGAATGGGCGGCGGTATCCAGGTTGTTGCTAGTTGATTCTTCCGACTGGCGTGAAACAGAAGAAGTTCTGTTTTGGAACTATTGAGTTTGAGATAACTCTTTGTCATCCAGTTTTCTATCGAAGAGAGACATTTCTCTAAACTGAGATGATGATCCTTTTTGTTGCAGATGCGAAAATACAATTGCGTATCGTCTGCATATGAGTGATATAGTAGTTTTTCGCTACTAATGATTTCAAAGAGAGGGCGAAGATAGATATTGAAGAGAACCGGTGACAGGGGGATCCCTGAGGGACTCCGCATGATACTGTGCGTTTTTCAGAAGTGAAAGGTCCCAATTTCACTGTTTGTGGAGAAAAAAAAATGAGGAGAACCATGATAACTCACCTTCTGCAACTCCGGCTACCTCATCCAACCGAGTCAGTAACAGTTTGTGGTCTATCGTGTCGAAGGCTGCACTAAGGTCCAACAGAACCAGGAGACAAGATTCTCCTTCGTCTGCGGCCTCAAGGGCGTTGTCCCATATTTTGAGCAATGCTGTCTCTGTCCCGTGTCCGGGACGGAAACCTGATTGAAATGGATCAAGTAGATTATAGGTATCCAGATGCTGTTGCAGCTGCTGTACCACTACTTTCTCCATTACCTTGGAGAGAGTGTTGAGGGCTGTTATGGGAAGGCGATGAGTTGGGTCCTTGGGGTCAAGGGTAGGTTTCTTCAAGATGGGTTGGATGGTGCCCTCTTTCAGCTGGGAGGGCACTATGCCTTCCTTAAATGACTTGTTTATAAGCTGCGTGATGGACGGTGCCAGGATGTCGATACATTCCTTCAGCAGTTTAGTGGGGATGATATCATTAGGCGTTGTGCTGTTTCGCAAAGTACCGATGATATTTTTTGTGGCATCGATGGAGATGGGGTTCAGAGTGAACTTTGTTGGTTGTAGAGCATTTCTTTGGGTGCTGAGTGAAAAATCGAGGGGGGTATTTTTTTGCTTCCAGGGGTGAGGGGGGTATGGTGGGCAGTTCTGGGGATGTTTCTAGGTGTATCTGCGGTGCGGCGCTAGGCCGCGGATGAAGCCACGGTCTTTCCTACGGTGCGGCTGCCGCGAATCAAGCGCGGCTGGTGCGGAACAAAAGAAAAGCAGGGAAGCAGCGGCAAGGGGGGGGGGGGTGGCAAAGGGGGATGCCTCGATTGAGGTCGGGGATGTGGTTGGCAATGTGGGGGTGAGCAAGAGGGGGAGAGCCACAGTGTTTTGCCGATCCGGCGGCTTGTCCTGAAAAGGACGGCCGCCAAATGGCTCAGGGGAGGTGGATGGCCCTGAGAAACAGAGGCCTACCTGTTTAGTCTCCCTGGAGACTGTGGAGAAGAAGGGCCCAAGGGGGAGGAAGCAAGCTGTTAATCCTGGGTTCCTGGGAAGCTGGAGGCTGGAAGCAGGAGGCTGGTGTAGTTGATCCTGCAGGAAAAAGAAGCACCTGCCTGCCTGCCTAGCTGTGTGCTGTGCGGGGTGGTGAGTACTGGAGGTCAGGTGAGAGGAGCTCTCAGGCACACGTCCGTCTGCTAGACCAATGTGCCTGCTGACTGTCTACAGGACTCTCACAGCTTACCCCATTATACTCAAATTGAAAAATTCTACCACAAATTCTTCTCTCTAACATTACATACCCCTTATTCCCAATTTGAGCAAATCTAAATTTACACACCAAGAGATAAAGACTTGATCTCTTGTATTTACCGCTGTTTAAATGAATTTTCTCGCTCAGAAAAATCAAAAACAATGCAGCAATGGGAAATTGACTTGGACCAATCTTTTACAATACCAGAATGGACCACTATGATCCAAAATCTAATGAAATGTACTCGCTTTAAAATAAATTAATTTTATCCATCGGTATCCCCCACTTTTTTTTAGGGGATGCCAATATCAAGGCACCATCTTACATACTTTCTGGAACTGCAAATATGGTTACAAGCAGCAGCTAAGATTGAACATATTATAGGTAAAAAAATTCCCCTCACTCCTAAAGCCGCATACACACGATGTTACACATCATGTTTTTCATGACGAGAAAAATGCAATTTTTTTAAATTGGTCATTCAAAACGATCGTGTGTATGCTCCAGAGCATTTTTCTTGAAGCGAAAAAAATTGACCAAGAGCAATTTTCTTGACTACATTAAAAATGTAGAACCTGCTCTATTTTTTCTCAACATTTTTCACGTTGTTGTTTCTTTCGTCGTGGAAAATGGTTGTGTGTACGCTTTAAAGACGGGGAAAAATGGGACTGCAGGCTCGGAAGCAAGTTATGAGAAGGGAAATTTGCATAATCAGCCCAAAGGGTGGCTCCATTCGAATGGAACTTCCCCTTTATAGTGCCGTTGTACGTGTTGTACGTCACCGCGCTTTGCTCAAACTTTGTTTTTTTCCATGACATTAAAAACTGTCGTATGTAGATGGCATTACATTAGACTTCATATTCAGGAGATTATATAGTTCATGTAGATCTGAAAAAAGGCAAAATTTGTTATTTAGGGATAGGGACTTCAAAGTGGTGAGGTTGCATAATTTCCATATACCAAAAGTACTACTATTTCTAAAGGCTGGAGAGAAGTGGGGCCTATAAATGATGCTGGGGGGGGCTGTAGAAATCAAGTAAAATGTATCTTTGTATCGTTGCCATAACTGATATAAGTGGGCCACCACCTTATTTAAGGGAAAGATCTCTCTAGGTTGAATCGACTTGGACCATAATATTCCTTGAAGATGGAATCATCTAAAGTCCCATTTCTATTTCCTATATTTATATATTTGAACTGAATATGAAGTCTAAGGTAACAGTTTATTTAGTGCCTCAAAAGTTCCCTTCTTGCCATCTTTACTTTCGAAATAGCCGTCCAAATATCTTTGTTTCTCAAACTGTACACCAGAGGATTCAGCATTGGAACCACAACAAGATACAGCATGGAAAGTAACTTGTCTTGCTCTTTTGTATTTTCTGATTCTTCTTTAAAATATAAAAACATGGCAGGGACATAAAATAATATAACAGTGATGAGGTGGGAAATGCATGTGGAGAAAGCTTTGAGACGTCCATCTCTAGAATGTATTTTTAATATGCTGGAAATTATTAAAACGTATGAGGTTATTATGAATACAAATGGTGTAAAGGCCGATACAATGTCTTCAAAAATTTCAACAAGCTTCCAGGTCTTAGTATCACCAGAGGAAAGTGAAATCATTATATTGAGGTCACAGAAAAAATTGTTGATGTCACGAGATTTGCAAAACAATAAAACAGATATAAGTAAGGACAAAACCAATGAGTTTAAAGCTCCAATCAACCAGGAAGAAGCCGCCATCAAAGCACAAAGTTTCTTATTCATAATTAGGTAATATTGTAACGGCTTACATATTGCCAGATATCGGTCATACGCCATAGATGTCAGGATTAATGTCTCAGCACAAGCACACAGCATAAAGAAAAATAATTGAATTATGCAACCATGAAAGGAGATTTTGTGATCTTGTGTTAGAGTAATCACAAGTAATTTGGGGATGCATGAGGAGGTGGTTGTCACATCTACAAGGGAAAGATTACACAAAAACATATACATTGGGGTATGTAATTTTGGTGCCACATAAACAATTGTAATAATAGTGACATTTCCAAGTATAGTCATCAGATACATTAATAAAACTCCAATAAAGATTGTAAACTGTCCAACTGGAGGTGCAGAAAATGCCACAATAGTAAACTCTTCTTCTGTGCTTTGATTTGGACATGCAGCCATCTAGATAATAAAGTATTATATTAAAAATAAATATTTTACAACATTTGGCCCTTTCTGGCCTCCATATGCCTGTGGTCCTCCCAAAGGCTATGTGGGGGACCTGGTGGGAGTGTAATTCATGTTCCAGTCTGGGAATGTATGTGCATGTCTCTGGTCCTGGTGCTTTCTCTGCAAGGTGGGTGTTTTATTCTCTCGTTCTTCCCTTTGTTGCCCTCTTTTTCCTATTCTTTCCTTCTTCAGTTGTCCTCCATATTCTCAGCTGAATCTGGACAGTATTATGAGCGTGAATTTTCATGTTTATTCTAGGATTGAACTCTCTTATATATTGGACATCAAGGGGCAGATCCACGTACATCGGCGCATTGTTGGGTCCGGCGTAGCGTATCTCTGATACACTACGCCGCCGTAACTTACAGTGTATTTTCCTTATCCAGAAAGAATTTGCGCCATAAGTTACGGCGGCGTAGTGTAACGTTGGCGGCGTAAGGGCACGCAATTCAAATGAATGTGATGGGGGCATGTTTTATGTAAATACGTCTTGACCCGACGTAAATGACGTTTTTTTTTTAATGGCGCATGCACCGTCTGTGGGGGTATCCCAGTGCGCATGCTTGAAATTAACCCGCAACAAGCCGTGACGTTACGACGTGAACGTCATTCTACGTAAAGCCCTATTCGCAAACGACTTACGCAAACGACGTAAAAAATTCAAAATTCGACGCGGGAACGACAGCCATACTTAACATAGGATACGCCTCATATAGCAGGGGTAACTATACGCAGAAAAAAGCCTTACGGAAACAACGTAAAAAAATGCGCCGGCCGGACGTACGTTCGTGGATCACCGTATCTAGCTAATTTGCATACTCAACACGGAAATCGACAGAAACGCCACCTAGCGGCCAGCGTAAATATGCACCTTAGATCCGACGGCGTACTAAGACGTACGCCAGTTGGATCTAGCACAGCTTCAGGCGTATCTTGTTTTGTGGCTACAAAACAAATTTACGTCGGAGCAAACTAGAAGTTACGCGGCGTATCAATAGATACGCCAGCGTAACTTCTTTGTGGATCTGCCCCCTACTGTATACAGCTCCAATTAATATCCTGAGGAAGCAGATAAACTCACAAAACGTGTAGAAAAGAGCGATTATGTATAGTAAAGAGACAAAAGAGAAGACACTTCAAAGCGCAGTTATAAAAGACTTAAACATACCCAAAAAGGATTTAAAACACTTACAGAAATATTGAGATAAACAAGCTCATCAATAATATGGAGAAGTCCAGCAGGGGGATTAACAATCCTGGCGGCGGGTCTCATTACCGGCCAGTAGTCTTAGAGCGGCATGTCAGGCATGTCAGGAATGTCGGAAGGACCACCAGACTGCTGGAGCCAGCATGGAATGTAAGCACCCGGATGTGACGTAAAAGGGGGGCGGTAGCGCGTTTCGGAGCATGCGCACCAGCTTCTTCTTCAATGGAGCTGAAGAAGAGAACCACTGGCCGGAAACGAGACCCGTCGCCAAAATCTGTTATTGGAAATCCCCCTGCTGCATGTCTCTATATTATTGATGGACTTGTTTATCTCAACATTTCTGTAAGTGTTTTTAATCAAATTTGGGCACATTAAAGTCTTTTATAACAACACTTAGAATTGCCTTGCCTTTTGTTTCTATCCTTCTACTAGAGCTTGCTTCTCTCCACTGAAGTGCGGCTGGAGTGCACTGCTAGACTTCTGCTTGCCTAATCCCTGCTCATTTAGACTGTATACTTCCTAGCAATAGGAGGGTCCTCTTTTTTACCTTGAGCTTCCTATATACAACTACATTATGTCAAGTATAGATTTACACCCTTTTTGATTTTGATCATTATAAATTGGGTTTGTATTAGACATGTGCACACTGAAAAATGTTGTTTCGGAATTTTGTTTTTGTCCCAAAAATAAGTGTATTTAGTTACTCCAGAAATTTGTTTTTATTTATTTTGTTTCATTAAAAAATGCATTCACTCGAAAATTCGAATTAATTAAGGTCGAATCTGTCATTGAAGGCTTATGGTGGCTTATGTTCTAAGAAGATTCGACGGAGCAGCTAAACTGTACGACGCCGCGATCGTACATTTCCGGTTGAATGTTCCGCCTATAAGCTATAGAAGAATTCTAATGTTGTATGACACTAGTAATAATTATATTTATAAATTATTATTACTAGTCAACCAACATTAGAATTCTTCTATAGCCTATGGGCGGAGCATTTGACCGGAAATGTACGATTGCAGCGTTGTACAGTTTAGCTGCTTGTCGAATCTTCTTTGAACTTTCGACAGACACCATAAGCCTTCAATGACAGATTCAACGTTTGTATGTTTTTCGCTGCTTCGTCGAATCTTCGTTGTTCATGTTGAATGGTCTACCCCAACACTGTCTCTATAATGTCAAATCTTTTCTCTCTATGTAGAATAATCTTGGACTAATAGAGGTTAGGCACATTCGACCGCAAGTTTGATAGACACAGATCACTATTGTCAGCGTCATGTCGAATCTTCGATCTATATCGAACTGTTGTAGCAACAAAAACATTTTTTTTTTTTTTTTTGATCTTTAAAATTTCAGATTCTGCGCATTCGTTTTCATTTGTTAAAATGATAACGAAAATACCTAAAATTCGGACAAAAATACATTCGGACGAAAACAAATGCACATGTCTAATTTTTATATGACTTATAAATAAACATGTATGTTTTTATGCACAGTGATGTTTTGATGCTATCAATTGGTCACTGATTAGATATCTTTAATGTCCAATTTTTCGATATTTTGAGAGAGAGAGAGAGTATGTGAGAGAGAGATGTATTTTTGTTTTGTTATATGAGTCTAATACTGTTCAATTTTGATATATGCAGGATTCTGATGAAGTATTGAAAAGCGAAACATGTCAATCCTGCTTTGCCCATTTTTGGAAACAGTGGCTAATGTTGCTAATGTTGCTTGTTCAAGGCATTGTACTGATCTTATACCAGACAGTGTGCTGATAATTTTTTTAATGTCCTAGATTTTATCACGTTTGTAAATAAAGAATATATATATTTTTAAATCTTTAGATTGTTATGTTTCTTGGCACAATCTGATTCTCCTCTCATTTTCTGGGCTGGACTATTGAGATTTCTATTTCATTAAATATTTCTTGAAAGAGAACCTACCAGTACAGACAATCTGGAACTACCACTGTAGACGTCATTTTTTAATTGCTAGCTTTTGGCATGGTACCCCAGATTCTATACTGCTAACATGTTCCAGGTCAATGAATCACTAAATACACTATGGGTCAGATCCACGTAGCTCGGCGTAATTTTAAGCAGGCCATATCAGGAACTCCATATTAACCAGTGCACTGCAGGTCTGCCTTGCTGATCAACGTTGTTTGTTAAGCATTGTGTTCGTGCTTGCCGTGTGCTACGTTTATCTCTGTGTACCGATCTTGGCTTGTCCCTGACTATTCCTGTTTGCTTGTGCCCCTGACCTTTGGCCTGTCCTTTGTTTATCCTTGTCTGCTTGTCTGCTTGTCGCCCTGACCTTGGCTTACCCCTCACTATTTCTTGTATCCTGAGTGACTGCTTGCCCTCTCTCCTCTATGCCCTAAGGAGCGTGAGCTGGGGGACTCTGGGGGCCGCGACCTGGATTCAGTTGCATCCAAGGCCATCCTCACCACTAGAGACTCTTGTGAATACCAGCTGAACCTTAGACTCTGCGCCCTGGGGAACCTTGGGCTCAAGCTTCCTGTGGGATCCCTGTTTGTGCTCCAGTGGACCTGCCTTCCATATCCACTCTGTATTCCATCCGCTGCAGTCTGCCATAGGGTTCACTACCTTGTGGTGCACTCCTGACTCCAATGGGGTGCATCTGTCATCTGGCCACAGGTGACCTGACACTGATTTTAGAAGCTGATCGGTTTCTATGCACAGCTGCACCAGATTTTTCACTCTCCAATTTTAGTAAATCAACCCCACGTCTGGGTAATAGTAATAATGTGTTCCACCTATTAAATCCCTGTTTTAACTATACTGACCTGAAAAGAGTGTTCCTGTTATACTTCAATGACAAACAATTTGAAAAAGTCTGATATCTCTATTTTGGTCATTTCCAGGTGAACGAAATATTATTAGCAACAATCTGATGAATCAGTTTTATACCATTTAAAGGCTGATCAAAATAGAAATGCTTTTATTTTGTAGAAGATAAAGAATCATCTGAAAAATGTGGTTGCAGACCAAAGGGCTTCTTTGTTCTTTGGTTCTAGTGAGGCTTGAACGAGCCTGCTTTAAAAAGAGATACAACTAAATCATTGGGGATTTTAAGACCTGCTGGGAAATTATAAAATGAAGCTGGAGCCGTTTTTTTTTTAGCTACAGAAATATTTGACCTAAGATGAATTAATAGTAAAATATTATGTTTTAACAATTTAACCACATGCTGCAGCTTCTGTTCTGAATTTACAGTTTGTTCTTTGTATGGTCATGTCCATATAGGGTAGTATACAGCTTTGCCACAGGGGTGAAGAATCGCAACCGCAACAGGTAAACACACCAGTCCGTTGACTATTGCAGCTTAGGGGAGGTGGTTGGCTGGTGGTAAAAACACAGCCCAACTGCACATTTTTTCTGCCCCCCCCCCCCTCCACTGCAAGTCCAAACAAGACCTAAAACTTTGAGGATTTTATTCTGAACCATGTTGACAAACTACATATGTGTAAGCAGACTCTTCTTTGTTTTTATTTTTCCTTTTTTTATTTACACAACTTTATATCGTATCAAACTCCCGATGAGTGGACACTAAGGCCGCATACACACGATCGGTTAAACCGATGGGAACGGTCTGATGGACCGTTTTCATCGGTCCAAACCGATCGTGTGTGGGCGCCATCGGGTTATTTATCCATCGGCTAAAAAAAAGCCAACTTGTTTTAAATTTAACCGATGGATTCCTAACCGATAGTTAAAAACCGATCAGTAGTAGGCACAACCATCGGTTAAAAATCCATGCATGCTCAGAATCAAGTCGACGCATGCTTGGAAGCATTGAACTTCGTTTTTTTCAGCACGCCGTTGGGTTTTACGTCACCGCGTTCTGACAGGATTGTTTTTTTAACCGATGGTGTGTAGGCGTGACTGACCATCAGTCAGCTTCATCGGTTAACCGATGAAAACGGTCCATCAGACCGTTCTCATCGGATGGACCGATCGTGTGTACAGGGCTTAATACGATCCACAGATGCTCTATAGATGCTACATAATCTATTAATTTACTGTTTATCATGTATTTTACTAGGATACCTTATAAATACTATCATGCGTTTGATATTTCATTATAGTTGGACTTTTCATGATTTTTTTTTATGATTATTGTAGATGGTTCTATGACTATTGTTCAACATTTTTTGTAATGTATTTTTGCGCTTGATAACCATAATAAATCATTAATATTACTTTGTGACCTACCTCACCTAAGCCCTGTACATACGATCGGTTTGTCCAATGAAAACAGACAGATGAACTGTTTTCATTGGTCAAACCGATCGTGTGTGAGTCCCATCGGTTTGTTTTCCATCGGTGGAAAAAAATAAAACATGTTTTAAAATTTTCCTATGGATAAAAAAAACGATAGAAAAAAACGATCGTCTGTGTGGAAGTCCATCAGTCAAAAATCCATGCATGCTCAGAATCAAGTCGACGCATGCTCGGAAGCTTTGAACTTCATTTTTCTCAGCACGTGGTAGTGTTTTACATCACCGTGTTGGACACGGTCGGATTTTTGACTGATGGTGTGTAGGCAAGACTGATGAAAGTCAGCTTCATCGGATATCCGACGAAAAAATCCATCGAATTAGATTCCATCAGATATCCGATCGTGTGTAAAGGACTTTAGGGCCCTTTCACACATACGGACAAACGGTCCGTTTATTACAAGTCCGTTTACGGACTTGTAATGTATCCCTATGGGATTGCAGACGTTAGCAGATGATGAATCCACTAACGTCCGCAACCATCCGCCTCCGCAAAGATCCGCTTTTGCGGACGGAAGAAAACCCTATTTTTCTTCCGTCCGGCGGAACGGATCGGATGAATATGGACACACGGTCCGTATTCATCCGATTCCCTATATGGGAGAGCGGAGGAGAGACAGGGCGGTCTCTGCACTGTGTGCGGGGACCGCCCTGTCCGACGACAGCTCAGCAAGGATTTACGGAGGAATCCCCGCTGAGCCAAACGGGCTAACGGAGCGGATCAATACGGATCCGCTCCGTGTGAAAGAGCCCTAACAGTCTCACTTCTTTGTTTGTATATATCTGAAATAGGTGTCTCAGATGGAAGATTTACCAATGAGGGCACCTGTAAAATTTGGATCTCCTATCATTTTGAGTCTTGGTGACAATGCTTACTAGGACAATTAGAGAGAATGATTATTTCCAGCAGGGACACAGACAGGCCCCACTTCTGTAATGAATAGCACTCAAATGGCCCATACACACAATCCGAATATCAGACTAAAACGGTCATCCAAGGAAGAATCGTACGATTTTCGGATCGTGTGTACACTACTTTCGAGAGCGATCATGACAGTTCATCCAATATTATTCGATCGGACCAGCATGAAAATTGTTCTCATATGATACCAAATCGCACAATTTTTGTTTAGTCAGTATAGTTGTCGTGCGAAAATACAGTACAAATACACTGCTCAAAAAACACTTTTGAATCAGAACTTCTGGGATATTGATCTGGTCAGTTAAGTAGCAGAGGGGGAGGGGTGTATACAGAGGGGGTTGTTAATCAGTTTCAGCTGTTTTGCTGTTACATGAAATTAACAATGGGTGCACTAGATGGGCAACAATGAGTCGACCTCTAAAACAGGAATGTTTTTTCAGGTGGAGGTGTCTGACATTTCATTTCCTACTCATCTTTTCTGACTGTTTTTCACTAGTTTTGCATTTGGCTAGGGTCGGTGTCACTACTGGTAGCACAAGTCGATACTTGGACCCTATAAAGGTTGCACAGGTAGTCCAACTCCTCCAGGGTGGCACATCAATACGTGTCATTGCCAAAAGGTTTGCTGTGTTTTCCAGCACAGTCTCAAGAGCATGGAGGAGATTCCAGGAGACAGGCAGTTACTCTAGGAGAACTGGACAGAGCCATAGAAGGTCCTTAACCCATCAGCAGGACCGGTATCTGCTTCTTTGTACAAGGAGGAACAGGATGAGCACTGCCAGAGCCCTACAAAATGACCTCCAACAGGCCACTGGTGTGAATGTCTCTGACCAAACAATCAGAAACAGATTTCATGGGGGTGGCCTGAGGGCCCGACGTCCTCCAGTGTGCTCTGTGCTCACTGCCGGACACTGTGGAGCTCGATTGGCATTTTCCATTGAACACCAGAATTGGCAGGTCTGTCACTGGTGCCCCATGCTTTTCACAGATGAGAGCAGGTTCACCCTGAGCATATATGACAGACGTGAAAGGGTCTAGAGAAGCCGCAGAGAACTTTATGCTGCCTGTAACATCGTTCAGCATGACCAGTTTGGTGGTGGGTCAGTGATGGTCTGGGGAGGCATATCCATGGAGGGACGCATAGACCTCTACATGCTACACAATGGCACCCTGACTGCCATTAGGTATCGGGATGAAATCCATGGACCCATTGTCAGACCCTACGCTGGTGCAGTGGGCCCTGGGTTCCTCCTGGTGCATGACAAATGCATGCAGCCAGTTCCTAGAGGATGAAGAAATTGATTCCATTGAATGGCCCCCACGCTCACCTGACCTTAATCCAAAAGAACATCTCTGGGACATTATGTTTCGGTGCCGCCAGGTTGCACCTCAGTCTGTTCAGGAGCTCAGTGATGCTCTGGTCCAGATCTTGGAGGAAATACCCCGGGACACCATCCATCGTCTCATTAGGAGCATGCCCTGATGTTGTCAGGCATGCATACAAGCACTTGGGGGCCATACAAACTATTGAGGACCATCTTGAGTTGTTGCAATGAAATTTTAGCAAAATGGACTAGCGTGCTGCATAATATTTTCACTTCGATTTTTGGGGTGTCTTTGAATTCAGCCCTCTGTGGGTTGATCATTTTCATTTCTGTCAAATGATGTGCCATCCTTTCATTCCTAACACATTACCCAGTCCATATCAGTATAGATATCCAGCATGAGATTTTCAAAGTGTTCCTTTAATTTTTTTGAGCAGTGTACATTACAACACATGACATCACTTCCGATTTTCTTTCTGTCATACGAGAATTTTTGTGACTTTAATACTCTATTAAATTTCTACTTGCAACTATTAAGCAAAAAAAGTAATACAATCTGGGTGTGTACCGACCATTACTCCCTGAGCTGTTGGTTGGAGCAATCTGTAAGGGACATGTTGGACCATTGTGTAGCAATAAAATATAAATTGCATTAAAATATCAAATGTGCTATATTTATATGATGTAAAGTAAATATTGTAAACACATGTGCTAAGTAAATTCAAATACATATAAAGTGCAATTATGAGTACATTATTACATGAAAATAAATTAATAGGTACAAAAAAGTCCAAGTAAGTATGTGGGAATATATGCAAAATGGAGTTCAAATGGAAAAGGAAGACTACAGATATTCAGTGCCAATTGATGCTATTAACTGCTTGCCAACCAACGTCATTGTACGGCGGCAGGTCGGCTTGTTCCCGTGGACTGTCATAGCTGTACGTCAGTCCCTTTAAGCTGGATAGCTGCAAAGCGGGGGGTGCCGATGATCGTGACCGGCGGTCGCCGATGATCGTGACTGGTGGTTGTGATGATCGCCGGCCACGAGCGATCATGGGCATGAGAGGCAGAACAGGGACATGTGTGTGTGTAAACACACACATCCCTGTTCTGAGAGGAGATGCAGATCTTGAGCTCCTACAAGCTGGGAACCAATATCTGTCATCTCCTAGATTGAGTCCCATCCCCCCCACAGTTAGAGCACACATTAGGAAACACATTTAACCCCTTGATCGCTCCCTAGTGTTAACCCTTTCCATGCCAGTGACATTTACACAGTAATCAGTGCATTTGTATAGCACTAATCGCTGTATAAATGCCAATGGTCCCAAAAATGTGTCAAAAGTGTCCGATATGTCCGCCATAATGTCGCAGTCCCGATAAAAACTGCAGATCGCTGCCATTACTAGTAAAAACATAAAAATAATAATATAACTTTTGCACAAACCAATCAATATACGATTTTTGCCATTTTTATTACCAAAAATATGTAAAGAATACACATCGGCCTAAAGTGAGAAAAATGTTGCTTTTTTTTTAAAAAATTGGGCTATTTTTTACAGCAAAAAGTATAAAATTGTCGCTCTTTTTTTGTTTATAGGGCAAAAAATAAAAAAACGCAGAGGTGATCAAATATCACCAAAAGAAAGCTCTATTTGTGGGAAAAAAAATTGGTTTGGGTACAAAGTCACACGACCGCTCAAATGTCTGTTAAAACTGGGCAGTGCCATATTGCAAAAAATGGCCTGGTCATTGAGCAGCCAATTCTTCTGGGGCTAAAGTAGTTAAAGACCACAGATATCCACTTACAGAATCACCATGGCACGTGCATCCACCACTCAAATGAGAGATTGAACACGCTTAGGCCTCGTACACACGGCCGAGGAACTCGACGTGCCAAACACGTCGAGTTCCTCGTCGAGTTCAGGGATGAAGCCGCCGAGGAGCTCGGTGGGCCGCCTTCTCCCATAGAACAACGAGAAAATAGAGAACATGTTCTCTATTTTCTCGACGAGTTCCTCGGCGGCTCCATCAGGCCAAAAGTGTACAGACGACAGAGTTTCTCGGCAGAATCCGGGTTTGACCGAGTTTCTCGGTGAATTCTGCCGAGAAACTCTGTCGTGTGTACGAGGCCTTACTGAAGTAAATGGACTAAAATGCTGGCGGGACTGAGTCAAACAGGCATGGGAAGCTGGATATCTCCAAGATAGTGATCTATTGAAGTGATTTTATGGATCTGACCCCATGTCATTCCAGAAGGCCCTCTCACTCGATCTTGAAGTCAAATATGTATAAAAAATAAAATGCCTCCACATGAAACCACCACTGAGAAATGTATTTAAAATAGTAGAACACTTTACATTAAATACAAACTAAGAGGCATTTCATCAAGACATCTCTGGAACATGAGCCCCAAAGTATTCCACAATGTAATGACAAGAATAAGACTCAAACCAACGTGTTTCATCGAAAAATACATCATCTGAGGTTGCCACTGGAGCGCTGACTCATCAAATGCTGTTACAACTAGGTATTTTGACTCCTGCAGCATTTAGAAAATAAAATATGATGGTTGCATACTTATTGTTGTATTTGCAGTTTTCCATTACAGTAATTAAAAAAGGGTCAACTGAGCTTTAAAGTGTAAGTATACTTTTGGAGGAAGTTTACTTACCATATCTGCAATGAAAAAAGTTGTGATAGTGCTGCCCAATCAATAATAAAAAAATATATATATAGTGACTTCCATAAATATTGGGTAACAATAAACTCCTGTGCTATAAAATCGTTATAAACATTGATACTGGTCATTGAAAACACATGTTAAGTAAATAGATAAAGTCGTCACAAATACGCTTCTGGAAGAATGGTCCAACATAGACACACTCCTAAACCTTGTGGACGGCCTTCCCAGAAGATCTGAAGCTGTTATAGCTGCAAAGGGTGGGCCAACTCAATATTGAACCCTACAGACTTATGCCCAGTACACACCATCACTTTATGTGATGAAAAAAAACGACATTTTCTGTGAAGTAAAAAATGACCTTTTTGAAACTTCAATTTTCAAAGACGAAGTTGCCTACACACCATCGTTTTTCTCACAATGTTCTAGCAAAGCGAGGTTACGTTCCACCACGTTTTTCCATTGAAGCTCGCTTCATAACTAGCTTCTGGTCATGCGCGGGTGTAAAAACGTCTTTTTAAACAACGTTTTTTGCTACACACGGTTAATTTCTGTGAAGTAAAAAACGACGTTTTGAAAAACGACACATAAAATTGAAGCATGCTTCAATTTTTTTTGGTCGTTTTTTACAAGACATAAAACGATGTTTTCCCCCACACACGGTCACATAAAGTGATGGTGTGTACAGGGCATAAGACTGGGATACCATTAAAGTTCATGTGCGTGTAAAGGCAGGTGTCCCAATACTTCTGGTAATATAGGGCCAGATCCCCAAAAGAGATACGCAGGCGGATCTGCTGTTCCGCCTGCGTATCCCTGTTTCTATCTTTGGAACTGATCCACAGAATCAGTTTCCAAGAGATAGACAGAAGATCCGGCAGGTGTAATAGTTTTACACTGCCGGATCTTAAGATGCAGTACCGCGACCGCCGTTGGGGGCATTCATCTTCGAAATTACGGGTATGCTAATGAGGAGTTACGTCGATCCTCAAAGCTTTTTCGCGTTCGCTACGTCGCCGCTACGTTAGTTTCCCGTCGCTTAGTTACACTTTTGTAAAGCAGCCCTACTTTTACACAGCAGGCGTACTGCTGTGTAAAGTATGGCCGTCCTTCCCGCGTCGAATTTTAAAATTTTACGTCGATTGCGTAAGCCGTACGGTAATACGGAAATACGCTACGTGCCGCGCCGATCAAAAAATGACGTCATGTCGCGCAAAGCACGTCGGGAAATTTGCGTCACAAGCATGCGCAGTACGTCCGGCGTGGGAGCGCGCCTAATTTAAATGGGACTCGCCCCATTAGATTAGGAACGCCTTGCGCCGGACGGACTTGAGTTACACCGCCGCAAATTTCCAGGTAAGTGTGTTGTGGATCGATACCTAACTTAGGAAATTTGTGGCAGTGTAACTTAAATCTCTTAAGTTACGTTGCGCTGCGGGGCTGTGGATCTGGCCCATAGTGTATATATATATATATATAGTGTGATATGGGGGTTGTTAACTCAAGTGGTAAATTAGTTTTTTAGCGAGTCCACAGCAGTCGGTTGCCAGGTTCAAGCTGGATATCTCCAAGATAGTGATCTATTGAAGTGATTTTATGGATCTGACCCCATGTCATTCCAGAAGGCCCTCTCACTCGATCTTGAAGTCAAATATGTATAAAAAATAAAATGCCTCCACATGAAACCACCACTGAGAAATGTATTTAAAATAGTAGAACACTTTACATTAAATACAAACTAAGAGGCATTTCATCAAGACATCTCTGGAACATGAGCCCCAAAGTATTCCACAACGTAATGACAAGAATAAGACTCAGACCAACGTGTTTCATCGAAAAAGACATCATCTGAGGTTGCCACTGGAGCGCTGACTCATCAAATGCTGTTACAACTAGGTATTTTGACTCCTGCAGCATTTAGAAAATAAAATATGATGGTTGCATACTTATTGTTGTATTTGCAGTTTTCCATTACAGTAATTAAAAAAGGATCAACTGAGCTTTAAAGTGTAAGTATACTTTTGGAGGAAGTTTACTTACCATATCTGCAATGAAAAAAGTTGTGATAGTGCTGCCCAATCAATAATAAAAATATATATATATAGTGACTTCCATAAATATTGGGTAACAATAAACTCCTGTGCTATAAAATCGTTATAAACATTGATACTGGTCATTGAAAACACATGTTAAGTAAATAAATAAAGTCGTCACAAATACGCTTCTGGAAGAATGGTCCAACATATACACACTCCTAAACCTTGTGGACGGCCTTCCCAGAAGATCTGAAGCTGTTATAGCTGCAAAGGGTGGGCCAACTCAATATTGAACCCTAGAGACTTATGCCCCGTACACACCATCACTTTATGTGATGAAAAAAAACGACATTTTCTGTGAAGTAAAAAATGACCTTTTTGAAACTTCAATTTTCAAAGACGAAGTTGCCTACACACCATCGTTTTTCTCACAATGTTCTAGCAAAGCGAGGTTACGTTCCACCACGTTTTTCCATTGAAGCTCGCTTCATAACTAGCTTCTGGTCATGCGCGGGTGTAAAAACGTCTTTTTAAACAACGTTTTTTGCTACACACGGTCAATTTCTGTGAAGTAAAAAACGAAGTTTTGAAAAACGACACATAAAATTGAAGCATGCTTCAATTTTTTTTGGTCGTTTTTTACAAGACATAAAACAATGTTTTCCCCCACACACGGTCAATTAAAGTGACGTTTTTAAAAACGTCGTTTTTTTTCATCACATAAAGTGATGGTGTGTACACGGCATAAGACTGGGATACCATTAAAGTTCATGTGCGTGTAAAGGCAGGTGTCCCAATGCTTCTGGTGATATAGGGCCAGATCCCCAAAAGAGATACGCAGGCGGATCTGCTGTTCCGCCTGCGTATGCCTGATTCTATCTTTGGAACTGATCCACAGAATCAGTTTCCAAGAGATAGACAGAAGATCCGACGGGTGTAATAGTTTTACACTGCCGGATCTTAAGATGCAGTACCGCGATACCGCCGCTGGGGGCATTCATTGTCGAAATTACGCGTCGGGTATGCTAATGAGGAGTTACGTCGATCCTCAAAGCTTTTTCGCGTTCGCTACGTCGCCGCTATGTTAGTTTCCCGTCGCTTAATTACACTTTTGTAAAGCAGCCCTACTTTTACACAGCAGGCGTACTGCTGTGTAAGGTATGGCCGTCCTTCCCGCGTCAAATTTTTAAATTTTACGTCGATTGCGTAAGTCGTACGGGAATACGGAAATACGCTACGTGCCGCGCCGATCAAAAAATGACGTCATGTCGCGCAAAGCACGTCGGGAAAATTGCATCACAAGCATGCGCAGTACGTCCGGCGTGGGAGCGCGCCTAATTTAAATGGGACTCGCCCCATTAGATTAGGAACGCCTTGCGCCGGACGGATTTGAGTTACACCGCCGCAAATTTCCAGGTAAGTGTGTTGTGGATCGATACCTAACTTAGGAAATTTGCGGCAGTGTAACCTTAATCTCTTAAGTTACGTTGCGCTGCGGGGCTGTGGATCTGGCCCATAGTGTATATATATATATATATAGTGTGATATGGGGGTTGTTAACTCAAGTGGTAAATTAGTTTTTTAGCGAGTCCACAGCAGTCGGTTGCCAGGTTTGAGGGCATGGCAGCCCATTTTTATTAAAAGGAAATCAAATAACAGTTCACACATAGGATTTCCCGCGCATGGGGTTCTTCTCCAGTAAAGTTCATATAACCAAGAAATGCCAAGCCTCCTGGCTCCTAGGCTTACTTTGCCTTGCTGTTACCTGTTAAACCTGGCCCACTCCTGGCCTCAACAGGATTCTCCAGCCCACTGTCTCCCAGATTTCAGGACTTCCTTCAGCCCCCCCTTGGACTTTCTAGTCACCTACCAGCCTCCCAGTCCGTCAGGCACGAAGTCCCCCCACACCAGGGATGTAGTCTTCCACAGGGCAGACATCTTTCCACACACAGTGTCTTGAAACAGCAGCCAGCTGCACACACTCCACTTTCCTCTACTCTTTGCTCTGACCAGTCAGTCATTATATGGGCTGTGTGCACCTGGGCACACAATCTGCTGTCTGTAAGATCTGGACACAGGGTTGGAGATTCCATCCCACCCAAGTCTCTGCAGGATCTCTTAACTACACAGCCCCATTCGAAACTAGCAAAACCCGGAGAAAGCTGCCAAAACAGTTTTCTCCATTTCAAAGCTATGCTGTGTAGTTCTGCAGTCCGCTGACATGCAGACTTTTAGCCAGATTCACGTAGGCGGGTGCAACGTTAGGCAAGCGTAGCGCATGGCATATACGCTACGCCGCCGTAAGTTAGAGAGGCAAGTGCTGTATTCACAAAGCACTTGCCTCCTAAGTTACGGTGGTGTAGCGTAAATGGGGCCGGCGTAAGTGCGCCTAATTCAAATGAGGATGAGGGGGGCGTGTTTTATGTAAATGAGTGGTGACCCGACATGATTGACGTTTTTTTACGAACGGCGCATGCGCCGGCCGTGTACATATCCCAGTGTGCATTGCTCCAAAGTATGTATTGGTTTCGACGTGAACGTAAATTACATCCAGCCCCATTCAAACAACATAAAATTTTCAAATTTCGACGCAAGAATGACGGCCATACTTAACATTGACTAGGCCACCTAGGGGGCAGCTTTATCTTTACGCCGGCATACCTCTTACGGAAACGGCGTATCTTTACTGTGATGGGCGTGCGTACATTCATGAATCGGCGTATCTAGTCATTTACATATTCTACGCCGAACTCAATGGAAGCGCACCCTAGCGGCCAGCGGAAAAATTGCACCCTAAGATACGACGGTGTAGGAGACTTACGCCGCTCGTATCTTAGCCTAATTTAAGCATATCTGGTTTTCAGAATACGCTTAAATTTACGCCGGCGTAGATTCAGAGTTACGACGGCGTATCTACTGATACGCCGGCGTAACCCTACCTGAATCCAGCTATCTGTGTCCATTTTTGCTCCCTTTCCATAGGGACAGGGACTCTCACCATTACAATATATATATATATATATATATATATATATATATATATATATATATATATATATATATATATATATATATATTTGCTTGTACTTACCAAAATAAAAAAAATAGTTGTGCATTATTATATCATACATGTGTATATATATATATATATATATATATATATATATATATATATATATATATATATACATGTATGATATAATAATGCACAACTCATTTTTTTATTTTGGTAAGTACAAGCAAATAAGGTCATATGTTACGGCAGTACAAAACATTTTGCAAAGCTTATTCAGGCTGTGATATAAAAGTTGGAAAAACAAAGTATTTAATGGTCTGAATACACACATTGCACCATGTGTCAAGGTGAGTAGTGTTGAGCAGAATATGCCATATTCGATTTCGCGATATATCTCGAATATATATTCGAATATTCGAGATATATTCGCTAAATTCGAATATTCGTGATATTTTATCGAAATTAATTGATTGCGATTTTTCGCTATTGCGAATGCGAAAATAATTGCGATTTTTTTATAACTGCGGTAGGAGCGCTCTGATTGGCTCAGAATATTCGTGATATTTTATCGAAATATCGCAACATGCGAATGCGATATTTATTGCGCAATTTCGAGATATGCTGGAGGAGCGCTCTGATTGGCTCAGAATATTCGTGATATTTTATCGAAATATCGCAACATGCGAATGCGATATTTATTGCGCAATTTCGAGATATGCTGGAGGAGCGCTCTGATTGGCTCACTCTGAAATCGAATATTCGAGATATTTTAACGCAATTTCACAAAATGCGAATGCGAAATTGATTGCAGATATTTCGAAAACTGCTGTAGCAGCACTCTGAAATAGAATATTTATGATATTTTAACCAAAAAACATATTGCGATTGCGATTTTTCGATCGCGCATGCGCAATCGCGCGGACAACACGCGACCATTTCCTGGAGCCTTGCCAGTTTCCAACTTATGATCGCAGCGCAATCACACAGCAACATGGTTGGAAGCAATTTCACTAAATCTGAGGAAAAGATGCTGATTTGTGTAAGTATTTTGACCACTGTTATTTCATCATCTTCAACTGCATTTTAGTCTAGTTTAAAAGTTAGTATATATGATCAGATATTAGTATTTCACAAAAAATGTGTATCCTGCTTTTACAAAACTACAAGTCCCAGCATGCCTGGACAGCTGCAGACACCCTGGTTGGCAAATGTGTATTTAGGCACTTTTCCTTGTTATTTAGCATAATGAATTTAACATTTTTTTGGACATAGGACGTATGCGAACGTCCTGACTTCAGTGTCCTCAAGGCCCAAGGACGTTCGAATACATATTGCCCTTTAGATGTTGCAGAACTACAACTTCCAGCATGCCTGGGAATGCTGGCACTTCTAGTATTGTAAGTTCTGCAGGCCCCCATTTTTCAGGCCTTTATGCACGGGTCTCTAAACTGTGGCACCCTAGATGCAGCAAAAGTAAAATTCTTAGCATGCACTGACAGACCGTGGCTGATGGGAGTAGTAGTTTTGCAACAGCTGGAGGTGGACTGGTCTTGAAACCCAGAGTTAGGTAACAAACCCGTAGTGTTTTGCAACCATTCTGCCTCCAGCTGGTTTTTTTCTGTTGAAAAGCCTGTGGCGTGCAAAACACAACCCAAAAACTCCACCCGGTGCAGTGAAAAATGTGCACACACCTAAAGAGTGACATCACAAAAAATTGCGATGGTTGCATACGTCAGTGGTCCTCCGAAAAGGTCCCATCTCTGACCCCCCGGGGCGTTAGGCTCCTGACAGGGAAAAGAGTTACTGTGGTCCATACAGCCGAAGCCATATGGACCCAGCTCGGTCCAAGCAGCGCAATCAACACGCGAACAACACGCGACCATTTCCTGGACCCTTGCCAGTTTCCAACTTTATGATCGCAACGCAATCGCAGAGCAAGATGGTTGGAAGTAATTTCACTGCATCTGAGGAAAAGTTGCTGATTTGTGTAAGTATTTTGACCACTGTTATTTCATTATCTTCAACTGCATTTAAGTCTAGTTTAAAAGTTAGTATATATGATCAGATATTAGTATTTAACCAAAAATGTGTCTCCTGCTTTTACAAAACTACAAGTCCCAGCCCAGCCCAGCATTTTAGTCTAGTTTAAAAGTTAGTATATATGATCATATATTAGTATTTCACAAAAAATGTGTCTCCTGCTTTTACAAAACTACAAGTCCCAGCATGCCTGGACAGCTGCAGACACCCTGGTTGGCAAATGTGTATTTAGGCACTTTTCCTTGTTATTTAGCATAATGAATTTAAAAAATTTTTGGACATAGGACGTATGCGAACGTCCTGACTTCAGTGTCCTCAAGGCCCAAGGACGTTCGAATACATATTGCCCTTTAGATGTTGCAGAACTACAACTTCCAGCATGCCTGGGAATGCTGGCACTTCTAGTATTGTAAGTTCTGCAGGCCCCCATTTTTCAGGCCTTTATGCGCGGGTCTCTAAACTGTGGCACCCTAGATGCAGCAAAAGTAAAATTCTTAGCATGCACTGACAGACCGTGGCTGATGGGAGTAGTAGTTTTGCAACAGCTGGAGGTGGACTGGTCTTGAAACCCAGAGTTAGGTAACAAACCCGTAGTGTTTTGCAACCATTCTGCCTCCAGCTGTTTTTTTTCTGTTGAAAAGCCTGTGGCGTGCAAAACACAACCCAAAAACTCCACCCGGTGCAGTGAAAAATGTGCACACACCTAAAGAGTGACATCACAAAAAACTGCGACGGTTGCATACGTCAGTGGTCCTCCGAAAAGGTCCCGTCTCTGACCCCCCGGGGCGTTAGGCTCCTGACAGGGAAAAGAGTTAGCAACGCATATCTCCCCTATACGTGTATCCTGTGTTGTTAATAATATATTCATAATTATGCAAATGATAATGGCTGCTATATTTATGCAAAAAAGGTGGCGACCGAAATGGCAGGATATAAAATCTGTCATGTTACCCCTGTCATTGATTAATAAGGCGAGAATGCTTCCAATTGTTGAATAGCATACATTTACGTCATATATCCATAAGGCTGTCAACAGAAGTATTACAATATACTTTGTTCTTCATCTTGCAGAAGTTCCTGGAAACAGGATACGACCGGCTCCGCAGGCAGCCAGACAAAAGGGCTGTGGTCAGCGCCCTAATCACTGACTTTGGCGGCCAACACGACCACAAGGCGATTGTGAAGAAGTGGTCTGACCTGAAGAGGCGCCAAATGGATCAGGTCAGACGTCTTCGGGATAGATATCATCCAGGTAAGTTATTGTTGACAGTTATGTTTTTTTTTTCAAAAGTGTATTTTGTGCGTGAACTCGAAAGAGAGAGGAGCCGGCCTGCAGGAGTTGGGAGGCCTCCCCCAGAGGCAATCTGCCATCTTTCTCCATGCCCCGGGTGGCAATGGCGGGTGTGAGGGGGTCCTCCCAACCCAACCTCGCATAGCACACCCACCGGGGGCGGGGCTGAGACCACCAAACTCAATTCACATGTAGCCGAGAGCGGGATCCGAACCCCTAGCTGCAGAGGTGAATCACTTGTCAGCGCAGTGGCAATCGCGTGGAGCCACCGCAGCTCCTTTGGTGACAGTTATGTAAGGTCATATGTAATTCATGTAAGGTCAGATGTTGTTAACCAAGATGCCATGTTGTGCTAACATATATCACCAGCAGCCAAGGTATTCATAGTACTGTTGAAAAAAGACATGGGACAGCAGACAGGAACACAGAAGTTATGTGGGAACATACTTTTCCCATTGCTTTGCATGGGACTTTAAAGAAAAACCCCGACCATGGCAAATGGGGGTGGGTAAGGGTTAAACCACCTATCCTATGTTTGTGGCTGACATATAAGTAACCTGTGTGCCAAGTTTCATGTAAATATCTTTAGCCGTTTGTACGTGATGCTGGAACATACATACATACATACATACATGCACACACACGTTGAGTTTTATATATATAGATTCCCACTAAATTCCTGTGTTAGGCGTGGGGTTGTTATAGTAATCCCGTGTGCTCCATCAGGCCCTTTTTTTAACATGAGATCGTCTGAACAAAACAAAGGAGACAAAAACAGCTCATTTTAACATGGTGGCATCCCAGCTCACGCTCAGTCCCCTGTAGTGCCCACAAGACCCTTTAATATAACATTGTCCCATTGGTTAACTGTCTATATAAATCAATTTGTATTCATATACAATACAGCAGAGTACACAGAATTTGCATACGTCATTCGAAAACATTTTTATAATATATGAACATTGTGTTATTATAGGTGCTCCAATACCAGTTGTGCGCGCCAAGCGCAGAAGGCGCCAGGCTGATGAGGAGGAGGAGGAGGATGCGGCAGAGGAGGATGCGGCAGAGGAGGAGATGGATGAGGAGGAGCAGCCAAGGCCCTCCCACTCCCCAACCCCAGCTCCTGTTGAGGAGCAAGCTGAGGAGCTTCCTCCCCCCACCACCCCAACTTCTCAAGCAGAAGAGCAGGAGGAAGACAGCGGTCCTGTGAGCCTCGTTCAGGAAGGTAAATATGTGCACAATGATTAATAACATTTCAACAATAAAATGTAGATATAAAAATGGACAACATATAAAGCGCACCTGTCAGATTGTAGAACCATAATATGGTATTGATGCTAGAAGTATACAGGTAGTGCATAATTATTAGGCAAGTTGTATTTTTGAGGATTCATTTTATTATTGAACAACAACCATGTTCTCAATGAACCCCAAAAACTCATTAATATCAAAGCTGAATTTTTTTGGAAGTAGTTTTTAGTTTGTTTTTAATGTTAGTTATTTTCGGGGGATATCTGTGTGTGCAGGTGACTACTATTACTGTGCAGAATTATTAGGCAACTTAACAAAAAAATAAATAGATACCCATTTCAATGATTTATTTTTAACAGTGAAACCAATATAACATCTCAACATTCACAAATACACATTTCTGACATTTAAAAACAAAACAAAAACAAATCAGTGACCAATATAGCCACCTTTCTTTGCAAGGACACTCAAAAGCCTGACATCCATGGATTCTGTCAGTGTTTTGATCTGTTCACCATCAACATTGCCTGCAGCAGCAACCACAGCCTCCCAGACACTGTTCAGAGAGGTGTACTGTTTTCCCTCCTTGTAAATCCCACATTAGATGATGGACCACAGGTTCTCAATGGGGTTCAGATCAGGTGAACAAGGAGGCCATGTCATTACTTTTTTTTATTTAATACCCTTTCTTGCCAGCCACGCTGTGGAGTACTTTGACACGTGTGATGGAGCATTGTCCTGCATGAAAATCATGTTTTTCTTGAAGGATGGTGACTTCTTCCTGTACCACTGCTTGAAGAAGGTCTCTTCCATAATCTGGCAGTAGGACTGGGAGTTGAGCTTGACTCCATCCTCAATCCGAAAAGGCCCCACAAGCTCATCTTTGATGATACCAGCCCAAACCAGTACTCCACCACCACCTTGCTGGCGTCTGAGTCGGACTGGAGCTCCCTGCCCTTTACCAATCCAGCCACGGGCTCTTCCATCTGGCCCATCAAGACTCACTCTCATTTCAGCAGTCCATAAAACCTTAGAAAAATCTTTCTTGAGATATTTATTGGCACAGTCTTGACGTTGCAGCTTGTGTGTCTTGTTCAGTGGTCGTCGTCTTTCAGCCTTTCTTACCTTGGCCATGTCTCTGGGTATTGCACACCTTGTGCTTTTGGGCACCCCAGTGATGTTGCAGCTCTGAAATATGGCCAATCTGGTGGCAAGTGGCATCTTGGCAGCTGCACGCTTAACTTTTCTCAGTTCATGGGCAGTTATTTTGCACCTTTGTTTTTCCACACGCTTCTTTTGTTTGATGATCACGCTTCAGAAGCTTTGCAATTTTAAGAGTGCTGCATCCCTCTGCTAGATATCTCTCTATTTTGGACTTTTCAGAGTCTGTCAAGTCCTTCTTTTGGCCCATTTTGCCAAAGAAAAGGAAATTGACTAATAATTATGCACACCTGATATAGAGTGTTGATGTCATTAGACCACACACCTTCTCATTACAGAGATGTACATTACCTAATATGCCTAATCGGTAGTAGGCTTTCGAGCCTATACAGCTTGGAGTAAGACAACATGCATAAAGAGGATGATGTGGTCCAAATACTCATTTGCCTAATAATTCTGCACTCCCGGGATGTGTTAGACACATAACAAGTGTATACACATGATAATGATTGATTAATAAGCAAAAAAAATTTTTTATTTATTTGGTAACGTTCTTTGAAATCCAAATGTTTTTTTATTATATCCTAACAGCATCAAGAGATCTGAGAAGGCAGAACAGACTCATCAAAAAGACCCACCAGAGGATCCTGCAAAACCAGCGGAAGATCCGCTACCTAACACAACAAAATGCTCTGCTAGAGCAGCAGCAATCGGATCATATTGCGGAACTGGAACGCATTCAGAAACGCATTGATAGTTATATTTGAATTTATTTTTGTATTAAAAAATCTTATTTTTTGGAAATGTTTCATTTCTTTTTGAGATAGAGTTGTAGGTTTTTCAACACATCTAACTTCACATCAAACAAATCAACATCAACACATTTAACTTCATAATAAGCAAAAACATTTTATACTATTATTTTATTTAACAGTAACCTAGGACAAACTAAAGCACACGACACAGACACGACGAACACAAAATAAACTGTTGAAAAATGAACATAACAAAAGCAACAATATATATATATATACAAAGAGAGAGAGAGGGAGAGCAAGAAAGAGAGAGAATGCAGATGAGCTCTTGCAGACAGCCCAATGGTTGCAGTATAAATGCCGCAAAACAGGGTTTAACATAAGGTTCATTGTTATAGTTACACTTGCTGTTTAGATCCGGTCTGGTAGCTTGTAGCGGAGGCTGTTGGTGGATCCGCTGTGCCAGAGAGGTCATGAAGCTTTACTCAGCATGGAGGCAGCAGCAGGAGTATGAAAATATAATATAACTAGACAATGCATTTCCTGAGGAAAATGCGAGTGGGAATGCTGAATAGCTTAATTGGTGAGCCCCTTGCCAAAGACATTCACCATAACCACTACACTATCTTTAGGACACACAGCTTCTTTCTCTATCTGCAAAGTATAGAGTATGCTGACTTCCTGGTCGCCCCTCCCTCCTCAATAGGTTTCCCCTCCCCCCCAGGTCAGTGAGGAGGAATATTACACTGAGGTCAGGAAAGTTATTTATGGAAAGAAATAACATTACAAACGCTTTTAATTCACAGATCTAATACATGATTTAAGCCTCCAAACAAAGCTTAATAAATCCTCAACCGTACATGCGATCGATACAACGACTACACCGTTTGAAATACACGGCCCTTGTAAACGCATCGATATGAAATTTATGTTGATAAACTTAAAAATGTGGCCATGTCTGCGATTTAGAAAAGAGCGTCTTTGTGAGTTCTGCAGCAACATTTTTTAGAAAATTTAACATGAGAGTCTATGAGACATAATTTCTGGCTGTTGCTCCAATAACTAAAACTAAAATACGTATCGCAGAATTGATCACATTGCCATAAACCAGACAAGCATAGCTACGTTTTGATATAAAAATTGTGTATGAAAAGTAGATCTTGTGGGCGTGAGACCAATTTGTTTCCCCTTTTTCTAAAGATATTTTTAATTACAAAGATCTCCAATGTTAAGGTCACATGACAGACTCTAAATCCCCTCCATAGAATTACATTATAACTGATTGCATTTTTGTGAAAAATTCGCAAAACGTAAATTGCGTTTTCACCAAAAAATTGTAAACGATAACGATCTGAAAAGTCATAGCCGGATAGCTAAATATTTTGTGACCGCTTTAAAGTTTTTTCAGTGTCTGTAAGTGAAAGTATGAAGTAGCTGAAACTTTTGGCAGGGCATGTGAATTCAAAGGGGAAAAGGATGTTCTCATTGACTTCAATGTTAAAAAAAAGGGTCTAAAAGCTTAAAATTTATAAAAGTGTAAAACGTAGAAAAAAACTTGAAGAAGTCCCATCATTAGCTGAACGAGACGAACATTTTTACAGTTGAATGGTCTCAATAGCTGAAAGTATGCCGAAGTTACGCAGAACCAAAAAACGTAAGGAATAATAAGATTACTAAATTTACGTATATCAATACTGGAAATGTTTATTAAAGCATTCACACTAATTAAGATTAATACATTTACGGGTATCCATACTGGGAATGCTTATTAAAGCATTCCCACTAAGTATCACACAGGCATGATTTACAAGCAGTAGTGGTAATAGTAATAGATAGCATAAAAACACTTGGGGAATACTTTACAGCATCAGTAGTGGTCATAGTAGTCAATAGTTTACCAAAAAATTGGGACACAGGTGTCTTGACTGAGCTGTAATAGTAGTAGTAGACATTGACAATACAGTGTCAAATCACTCGGGCAAGAGGTGCCATGATGAACAGCAGCAGCAGCATCAGTAGTGGTAATAGTAGTATAGAGTGGCAAATAACTAGTGACATAGGTGTCTTGATTGAGCAGTAGTAGTAGTAGTAGACATTGACAATACAGAGTCATATCACTTGGGCAGGAGGTGCCATGATGAACAGCAGTGGTAATAGGAGTATATAGAGTGTGAATTAACTGCTGACATAGGTGTATTGACTGAGCAGCAGAAGCAGCAGTAGTAGTATTAGCAGTAGTAGTTGATACAGAGTCATATCACTTGGGCAGGAGGTGCCATGATGAACAGCAGTGTTAATAAGAGTATATAGGGTGTGAAATAACTGCTGACATAGGTGTCTTGACTGGGCAGCAGAAGCAGCAGTAGTAGTATTACCAGTAGTAGTTGATACAGAGTCATATCACATGGGCAGGAGGTGCCATGATGAACAGCAGTAGGAATAGGAGTATATAGAGTGTGAAATAACTGCTGACATAGGTGTATTGACTGGGCGGCAGCAGCAGCAGAAGCAGCAGTAGTAGTATTAACAGTAGTAGTTGATACAGAGTCATATCACATGGGCAGGAGGTGCCATGATGAACAGCAGTAGGAATAGGAGTATATAGAGTGGGAAATAACTGCTGACATAGGTGTATTGACTGGGCGGCAGCAGCAGCAGAAGCAGCAGTAGTAGTAGTATTAACAGTAGTAGTTGATACAGAGTCATATCACTTGGGCAGGAGGTGCCATGATGAACAGCAGTAGGAATAGGAGTATATAGAGTGTGAAATAACTGCTGACATAGGTGTCTTGACTGGGCAGCAGCAGCAGAAGCAGCAGTAGTAGTATTAGCAGTAGTAGTTGATACAGAGTCATATCACTTGGGCAGGAGGTGCCATGATGAACAGCAGTGTTAATAAGAGTATATAGGGTGTGAAATAACTGCTGACATAGGTGTCTTGACTGGGCAGCAGAAGCAGCAGTAGTAGTATTACCAGTAGTAGTTGATACAGAGTCATATCACATGGGCAGGAGGTGCCATGATGAACAGCAGTAGGAATAGGAGTATATAGAGTGTGAAATAACTGCTGACATAGGTGTATTGACTGGGCGGCAGCAGCAGCAGAAGCAGCAGTAGTAGTATTAACAGTAGTAGTTGATACAGAGTCATATCACATGGGCAGGAGGTGCCATGATGAACAGCAGTAGGAATAGGAGTATATAGAGTGTGAAATAACTGCTGACATAGGTGTATTGACTGGGCGGCAGCAGCAGCAGAAGCAGCAGTAGTAGTATTAACAGTAGTAGTTGATACAGAGTCATATCACTTGGGCAGGAGGTGCCATGATGAACAGCAGTAGGAATAGGAGTATATAGAGTGTGAAATAACTGCTGACATAGGTGTCTTGACTGGGCAGCAGCAGCAGAAGCAGCAGTAGTAGTATTAGCAGTAGTAGTTGATACAGAGTCATATCACTTGGGCAGGAGGTGCCATGATGAACAGCAGTAGGAATAGGAGTATATAGAGTGTGAAATAACTGCTGACATAGGTGTCTTGACTGGGCAGCAGCAGCAGAAGCAGCAGTAGTAGTATTAGCAGTAGTAGTTGATACAGAGTCATATCACTTGGGCAGGAGGTGCCATGATGAACAACAGTGTTAATAAGAGTATATAGGGTGTGAAATAACTGCTGACATAGGTGTCTTGACTGGGCAGCAGAAGCAGCAGTAGTAGTATTACCAGTAGTAGTTGATACAGAGTCATATCACATGGGCAGGAGGTGCCATGATGAACAGCAGTAGGAATAGGAGTATATAGAGTGTGAAATAACTGCTGACATAGGTGTATTGACTGGGCGGCAGCAGCAGCAGAAGCAGCAGTAGTAGTATTAACAGTAGTAGTTGATACAGAGTCATATCACTTGGGCAGGAGGTGCCATGATGAACAGCAGTAGGAATAGGAGTATATAGAGTGTGAAAGAACTGCTGACATAGGTGTCTTGACTGGGCAGCAGCAGCAGAAGCAGCAGTAGTAGTATTAGCAGTAGTAGTTGATACAGAGTCATATCACTTGGGCAGGAGGTGCCATGATGAACAGCAGTGTTAATAAGAGTATATAGGGTGTGAAATAACTGCTGACATAGGTGTCTTGACTGGGCAGCAGAAGCAGCAGTAGTAGTATTACCAGTAGTAGTTGATACAGAGTCATATCACATGGGCAGGAGGTGCCATGATGAACAGCAGTAGGAATAGGAGTATATAGAGTGTGAAATAACTGCTGACATAGGTGTATTGACTGGGCGGCAGCAGAAGCAGCAGTAGTAGTATTAACAGTAGTCATATCACATGGGCAGGAGGTGCCATGATTAACAGCAGTAGGAATAGGAGTATATAGAGTGTGAAATAACTGCTGACATAGGTGTCTTGACTGGGCAGCAGCAGCAGAAGCAGCAGTAGTAGTATTAGCAGTAGTTACCTTGGGATGTCCACACCCTCCATCTGTCTCACCATCCCCGCAATTTAGTGAACCAACATATGGTTTGGCATTCATACCACCATCATTTAACTATTTGGTGAGTTTAAATTGGTTCTGTTTAGCCTTGTTTTGGTTATGGGTATCCCTCCTGCCCCCCCCCCCTTCCCTTGCCCTCCCTAATTCCCCTACCCCCAAAAAAAAACCCCTTTTCCTTTCCCATCCCCTCCTCCTGCACTTTATCCCACCCACCCTCCTTTTCTCCCCCCCCCCTTTTCCTGCCCTGTCCTTACCTCTCCCCCTCCTCCTCCCTCCCCTTGTTTTCCTCCCCCCCTCTTTCTTCTTCCCCTCCCCCTTTTCCTCCCCCCCTTCCCCTCCCTCCCACCCTCTCCCCCCCTTTCCCTCCATTTTCCCTCTTTCCCCTCCCTGGTTTTCTCAGCTATTCCCTCCCCCCTCTGTCCTCCCTCTCGGTCCCTTTTCCCCCTGTCCTATCACTCCCCTTTCCTTCAATTCCTCCACAGGTGTCCCCCTTTCTTGCCTTGACATTGCTTCCTACTTGAACTTGTATCTATTTCATGCCTCCAATCAGAGTTTTCCGCAATATCCCCCTTGTCCGTCGCGGGGGGGTTACCCCACCTGGGTTGCCTGAAACCACACTTCACCACCTAATTATGGGTGAGCTTTTTTCCTTCATTTTACTTTTATTTTGTTATTGCATTGTATTACTATGGCTATTGTTGAATTTATCATATTTGCATAACATTAATTGTATTTAATTGCTTTATAGATTGGTTCTCTTGAGAAAGCGGTTTCACCGCGAAACTAGTCGAGGCATAGACCAGTCTATATGTTTGCAACAACAAAATTGCCCGGGGGTACTCCCTGAGGTCCTGTCTTTTCAATTTTACCATGTATTCTTTGTTCAACAATTGTATGTAATAAAATATATTTTTATATTATATGTATGTTATTGTTTACCCAGTACCGAGATAGTCCCATAAACGCCCCCTTTTGGGGGGAGGGGATTCTTAGAGGACCAGCCCTAGCCACTGTCCCTCGTCCCCTGTCCCCATCCCTTCTTTTATATATTAATCGGGATGATGGTACACTTTTACTAGTAACTACCTTATTTATCTGAGGCCATACTCCAACATTTTTTGCATAATATTAGGGTGGATAACACACCCGTTTCTCTTTTCCCTGAGTGCCTCAAACCTGTAATCAATATTATCTTAATGATAATGATATCGATCACTGGGAGGTTGTCCTTGGGCTAACTGGACAATTGGAGGCCCTCGGCACCGAGTACATAGGTTGTAATTGACAACTATATTATTTTACCAGCATTATTTATTTATTCTATGTCATCAAGGAGTTTGAATAATTCTGACCATATTCACCAATTCAGTGATTATGATCCTCAAGTAGGACGTAGTCAGCATAACCCATTGGTCTTTACCTAAGATCATGGGTTTAAGGGATTGGACAACCCTCCGACCCAACAGGATTTCCATATGTTATCCACACTTGGAATCCTATGCTGATTATTACCGTCCCTTGATTACCATCATATTATTCCACTATTGATTGTCATGCCCTGCCTTTAAGGAGAATCATTCCTTCTCCCTCCCCCTGGTTTAATAATTATAAGTTTAACTACTACACCTTAAATGGACATGCCATCCCATTATTGAAATCAACACGCTTCTGTTATTATATTTTTTTCACCATACATTCAATACACCTCAGGCAATTGACACTATGGTGTCTTTGACCCTTTATTTTTTCATAACTTTCACCTCACTTGCACCCTGACCACCCCTTTAGGTCACCTTTTTAATGGTTTTGCCATATTATTTACCCTCACTTTCTTGCTCTCACGAGCACTCCCATGTATTTAGTTTTCTTACTAATACACTTATTAGCATCCCCTTGCTGTCATACGTTTTTATCATAATTGTTTATCACATTTTCCCCAATCACATCATCAACTATGGGAATTAAAAACGAATATTCATGGATTTAGCTGCCCTGTCACAGGGGCTCTATTCGGTTTTGAAAACTCCTCCAGCCCATTAGCCCTCCTTGTGACCACCTCCTGTATGGTTTAACAACCTATCTGTGATCTAATTATTGTGGGAATTACTCTTCCCCCAATTTATTGTTAATCGCCTTTTAATTCTAAATGTATGTCTTGTAATTCCTGTATATATAGATAGCGACCCCTGGTGGTTATGTGTGGTCGTTGGCTGCCTGGTTTCTTTCTCCCCATGTCGGCGGACTTGTGTTTCCCCTGGGAGGGATGAGCCTCTGTCTGTCCCCTCCTTGCCCTCCCCGGACTGGGCTCTCCGCCCCTATGGTCCGTGTTGAGGGCGCACGCGCGGACAGCGTCTAACGTGAACCCGCGCTGTGTGGAGGAACTGACCTATGACGTCAGACGCCGCTGATTGGCGGCGGCTCTGGGGTCATGGGGTTGGGGAGCTCACTTAAAGGGCTTTTGCCCGTGAGTGAGCACCGCGGATCTCTCCCCATGGTTCCTATATGCGGACCACAGCTCTGAGACGGACTATCTACCTCCTGGAGGGGAGACTCCCATAGGCATAATTCTTCCAGGCTATTTGTATATCCATTCTAATTACCCATACTAACCCACTATCACTCCATTTATTGACTCCCCCTTTTTGGGCAGTCCCTTGCTATGATGGACCCTACAGTATCCACCTATATTAATTACACCTTCCTGGCCATGATTACCTTGGGATGTCCACACCCTCCATCTGTCTCACCATCCCCGCAATTTAGTGAACCAACATATGGTTTGGCATTCATACCACCATCATTTAACTATTTGGTGAGTTTAAATTGGTTCTGTTTAGCCTTGTTTTGGTTATGGGTATCCCTCCTGCCCCCCCCCTTCCCTTGCCCTCCCTAATTCCCCTACCCCCAAAAAAAACCCCCTTTTCCTTTCCCATCCCCTCCTCCTGCACTTTATCCCACCCACCCTCCTTTTCTCCCCCCCCCCCCTTTTCCTGCCCTGTCCTTACCTCTCCCCCTCCTCCCTCCCCTTGTTTTCCTCCCCCCCTCTTTCTTCTTCCCCTCCCCCTTTTCCTCCCCCCCTTCCCCTCCCTCCCACCCTCTCCCCCCCTTTCCCTCCATTTTCCCTCTTTCCCCTCCCTGGTTTTCTCAGCTATTCCCTCCCCCCTCTGTCCTCCCTCTCGGTCCCTTTTCCCCCTGTCCTATCACTCCCCTTTCCTTCAATTCCTCCACAGGTGTCCCCCTTTCTTGCCTTGACATTGCTTCCTACTTGAACTTGTATCTATTTCATGCCTCCAATCAGAGTTTTCCGCAATATCCCCCTTGTCCGTCGCGGGGGGGGGTTACCCCACCTGGGTTGCCTGAAACCACACTTCACCACCTAATTATGGGTGAGCTTTTTTCCTTCATTTTACTTTTATTTTGTTATTGCATTGTATTACTATGGCTATTGTTGAATTTATCATATTTGCATAACATTAATTGTATTTAATTGCTTTATAGATTGGTTCTCTTGAGAAAGCGGTTTCACCGCGAAACTAGTCGAGGCATAGACCAGTCTATATGTTTGCAACAACAAAATTGCCCGGGGGTACTCCCTGAGGTCCTGTCTTTTCAATTTTACCATGTATTCTTTGTTCAACAATTGTATGTAATAAAATATATTTTTATATTATATGTATGTTATTGTTTACCCAGTACCGAGATAGTCCCATAAACGCCCCCTTTTGGGGGGAGGGGATTCTTAGAGGACCAGCCCTAGCCACTGTCCCTCGTCCCCTGTCCCCATCCCTTCTTTTATATATTAATCGGGATGATGGTACACTTTTACTAGTAACTACCTTATTTATCTGAGGCCATACTCCAACATTTTTTGCATATTAGCAGTAGTAGTTGATACAGAGTCATATCACTTGGGCAGGAGGTGCCATGATGAACAGCAGTGTTAATAAGAGTATATAGGGTGTGAAATAACTGCTGACATAGGTGTCTTGACTGGGCAGCAGAAGCAGCAGTAGTAGTATTACCAGTAGTAGTTGATACAGAGTCATATCACATGGGCAGGAGGTGCCATGATGAACAGCAGTAGGAATAGGAGTATATAGAGTGTGAATTAACTGCTGACATAGGTGTATTGACTGAGCAGCAGAAGCAGCAGTAGTAGTATTAGCAGTAGTAGTTGATACAGAGTCATATCACTTGGGCAGGAGGTGACATGATGAACAGCAGTCTTAATAAGAGTATATAGGGTGTGAAATAACTGCTGACATAGGTGTCTTGACTGGGCAGCAGAAGCAGCAGTAGTAGTATTACCAGTAGTAGTTGATACAGAGTCATATCACATGGGCAGGAGGTGCCATGATGAACAGCAGTAGGAATAGGAGTATATAGAGTGTGAAATAACTGCTGACATAGGTGTATTGACTGGGCGGCAGCAGCAGCAGAAGCAGCAGTAGTAGTATTAACAGTTGTAACGGCTACCCACTGGTAGTGAGGGGTATCGGCCGTTGGAGACGTCCTTTTTCCTGACAAGTTATGATATGCAGGTACCGCCGGTATATCCCATCGAACGCCCTTCCAAGAAACGAGACGTGCTACGTTTGGAGGGTCAAGCAGACTGACTTTATTTGGCATATTTCACCTGCTTATATCTGGTTACAACTGTTACAAGAACAATGACAGTTTCCGCCCTCCCCTTTTCCCAGTAGGGGGCTTCAACACAGACCCCCTGAAACAATGACATCTCCTTGAATTAATCACTTGGCCTGTTTCTAGCCGCTTCGGCACCTCACCCCACTTAACATTTCCTGGCCAGGCACATAGAATTCAATTAACCTTTAAAACAATTATCACTCACACATAATCCCCATCAGCATACACCTCACAGGGGGCTGTTTACCTGCACACAAAAGAGGGTTCATTAGGTATGCGAAGGGAACATTAGCATTCAACAATGAAAAGAAACTTGTCCAATTAACCCTTTGAGCTCAGAATACACTGTGGTACATCCACTTGTGACAAGCCATGCAGTTCCTTGTAGTCCCCCTGCACGAAGATTATAACTGTCTCGGCAGCATGCATGTGTCCGTTACACTACTCCCCCTTTGTGGAACACTCCGGCAGACCCGGATTGATCTTTTTCGGATCAACTTGGGGATGTCCGGTCTGCTGTTAGGGTAAAAGTTCAGTTTGCCTGGACAGTCCGTCGGCATTCCCATTGAATCTGCCAGGGCGGTATTGGATAGAAAAATTGTAGGGTTGTAGGGCCAAGCTCCATCTTAGCAAGCGCCCATTATCTCCGGCTACTCGGTTCAGCCATACTAGTGGGTTATGGTCCGTGATCAGGGTGAATTCCTGACCATACAGGTAGGGTGTGAGCTTCTTTAAGGCCCAAACCAGGGCTAAACATTCCTTTTCCACGGCCGCGTAGCTCACTTCCCTGGGTAATAGTTTTCTACTCAGGTACGCGACAGGGTGTTCTCCTCCATCCTCCCCGATCTGGCTTAGAACTGCCCCCAGTCCATACATGGACGCATCTGTATGAACGACAAATCTTTTGTTAGGGACGGGGGCAGATAGGACAGGTGCGTTGATCAATGCTTGTTTCAAGGTTTGGAATGCTGTTTCACAGGCGGGAGACCACAGGACTACTCTAGGCAAATTCTTTTTGGTCAAATCCGTCAGGGGTTTGGCAATGGTACTATAGTCAGGGACAAATTTTCTGTAATACCCCGCTGTCCCTAGAAATGCCAGTACCTGGGTCTTAGTGTGGGGAGTTGGCCAATTGGCTACAGCCTCAACCTTAGCGGGTTCTGGTCGTTGTTTCCCACACCCCACTCTGTGTCCCAAGTACTGGACTTCTGCCATCCCGAAATTACATTTTTCTGGTTTCAGGGTTAGGCCGGCGGCCCTAATCTGATCCAGTACAGCCTCAACATGCCTCAAGTGTTCCCCCCAAGTCTCACTATAGATCGCAATGTCATCCAGGTACGCGCAAGCAAAATCCTGGAAGCCATCAAGGAGGCGGTCCACTAAGCGCTGAAATGTGGCTGGGGCGTTCTTCATCCCAAATGGCATGACCTTGAACTGGAATAAGCCAAATGGGGTGACAAATGCCGACTTAGGGATAGCCTCTTTGGACAGGGGAATCTGCCAATACCCTTTGCACAGATCGATTGTGGTCAGATAACGTCCCCTGGCAATACGATCTAATAGCTCGTCTACTCGGGGCATGGGGTAGGCATCTGTCACGGTTTTGTCATTGAGGCGTCGGTAATCGACACAGAATCGGGTTGTTCCGTCCTTTTTGGGTACTAGGACAACGGGCGAGGCCCAGGGGCTGTCAGATGGTTCTATGATCCCCAGTCTTAACATTTCTTGTATTTCCTTCCTCATCTCCTCTTTTACTGCCTCAGGGATTCTGTAGGGAGTCTGTCTGAGCGGGTTTTGTCCTGGGGTCTCTACGTAGTGAGTCGCTAAGAGAGTGTACCCGGGCTCCTGGGAAAATGTCAGTCCTTTCTCAGTTATCAATTGTCGCATCTGTCCCTTTTCTGCGGGATGTAACCGCTCCCCTAGCTGTATCGTATTGAGCAGAGTCTTAGGTTCCGAATCTGCTAATAGATCTGGGATGGGTAAGCTGTCGGGGTCTTCAGTGGCTGGAATACATATGGCTGCTACATCCTCTGGTCTTTCCTGATACTCTTTTAATAAGTTTACATGAAAGGATTTCTGGACCCTTTCATCTTGGCTGCTGGCGATTACATATGTAGTATCGCAGACTTGCGCTACCACTTTGTAAGGGCCCTGCCATGAGGTCTGGAGCTTATTCCCTTTGACAGGCCTAAGCACCAGCACCTTCTGGCCCACTTGAAACGTTCTCTGACGGGCGCCCCGGTCGTACCAGTGTTTCTGTCGTCCCTGGGCCGTTTGGAGATGGTCCCGTGCCATCCGAGCTAAATGTTCCATGCGGTCCCGCATTTCCAGCACATATGGCACAATGGGGACACCTTCATGTTCTGTCTCGCCCTCCCAGCGTTCCCGGATGAGGTCGAGGGGGCCTCGCACTCTCCGTCCATAGAGCAGCTTGAAGGGAGAGAACCCTGTGGATTCCTGCGGTACCTCTCGATAGGCAAACAAGAGGTGCGGCAAAAATCGCTCCCAGTCTCTGTATTCCGCCGTAAAGGTCCGCAGCAATTGCTTGAGGGTACCATTAAAGCGTTCACAGAGACCGTTGGTCTGAGGGTGGTACGGTGAACTAAGCAGGGTCTTAATACCGCAGACCTTCCATAACTGTTGGGTTAGATCTGCAGTAAACTGGGTCCCTCGGTCGGACAGGATTTCCTGAGGGAACCCCACTCGGGTGAATATCCCGACGAGCGCACTGGCAACAGTGTCCGCCTGAATATTCGTCAGAGCGACGGCCTCCGGGTAGCGGGTAGCATAGTCTACTACGGTAAGAATGTATTTCTTACCTGAGGGACTGGGGTTAGGTAGAGGTCCCACTATGTCGACTGCTACCCTGCTAAACGGTTCCTCGATCACGGGCATAGGTGACAGTCGAGCCTTAGGGTGGTCCCCTCTTTTTCCTACCCGTTGGCATACGTCACAGGTGCTGCAGTAACGTCGCACATCCTTCGAGATCCCTGGCCAAAAGAAAGTCTGGGTGATCCTGTAGGTGGTGCGGTTACCCCCTAGGTGCCCTGCCAACGGAATGTCGTGGCCGATTCGGAGAAGTTCCAACCGGTACTTTCTGGGTACCACTAGTTGGCGCTTTTGCGAAGGGACACCGCCTCTCTTTCTGCCTTCAGTCAATCTGTATAACCTGTCACCCTCCCATATAAAACGTTCCCGCTCATCCCCTCTACTGTCTGCTAATTCTCGATACTTTTGAAGGGTGGAGTCCTCCCTAGTTTCCCTCCCAAATTCCTCTGGGGTGTCCCAAGCTATGGGTCTCTCTACCGTAGTGGGGTTACATGTCGGTTCTTGGCTTACCTGGGTCTCCTGGCCTGTTGTAGGATCATCTGTGATACGGGTCTGTGAGCGGGTGGTCACGGGGCAAGCTGCATCAGGTGTAGGTAGATACGCCGAAGTCAGAGGGCCAATGTCGTTGCCCAGCACAACCTCGGCCGGTAGGTTGTCCATGATACCAACGGTGGTCTTTCCTGACCCGACTCCCCAGTCTAAGTGCACCCGGGCGGTGGGTAAGCGGAATACAGCGCCCCCTGTGACCCGGACGGCAATTGTACGAGTGGAGAGGTTCTCTGGTTTTACCAGATGTTTTTGAACCAGAGTGATAGTGGCCCCGGTATCTCTTAAGCCTTGTGCTACTTGTCCATTCACCCGTACCTCCTGACGGTGATGCTGACGGTTATCTGGGGAGGCAGCTTGTATTGGGTCTGCCTCATACAAAATCCCCAGACATTCCTCCGGGCCCCCCTCGGTCTCCAGGCAGTGGGCCGCAGAGGGACGTGATGGAGTGACTTCTGTGTTGGGTGTTGTACGTCTCCAATTGTTATTTGTAGCTCTTAGAGGGCAATAACGAGCAATATGTCCCGTGTTGCTGCAGTGATGGCACGTCACCCTAGACGAATCCCGGGGGTAGTTGTTAGGCCCCTGAGGACGTGGTGGTCCTGGTGGGACTGGAGCCCGAAACTCTGGGCGTGGGGTGACGGTTGGAGTACGCGGTACCACCTTCTGAGCCAGCCGCATAGTACCCTGGCTTACTTTCCTTGTCTCCGCGTACTCATCTGCTAGCCGAGCCGCCTCGTTTAAGTTAGCGGGACGGCGATCTCGTACCCAGTCTTGTATGTCTGCGGCCAGGTCTTGGAAGAAATGTTCCATTAGGAACAGCTGTAATACTTCCTCCCCGGTGTTGGCCTTGCACCCTTGGACCCAATGGGATGCCACCCTTTGTAACTGGTTTGCCCATTCCATGTGGGAGTCCACAGCCTTCTTCTTGGACTCCCGGGAGCGACGGCGGTAGGCTTCTGGAGTTACGGCGTATCGGGTTAGCAGCGCCTTTTTAACTTGCTGGTATTGTAAAATATCCTCTGGGGCGAGAGCCCGAAAGGCTTCATTGGCTTTGCCCGACAATTTCCCCGACAAAATAGTGACCCATTGGTCTGGTGGTACCTGGTGTAGTGAGCACTGCCTCTCAAAGTCCGCCAAATATCCATCGATTTCCTCCTCACTTTCTACAAAAGCTTTAAATGCAGTGAACGGTATTTTCTTTCCTGTAGCAGCAGGTGGGGGGGTAGGAACTGCAGGTGTAATGGGCTGTCTCGCTCTTACCAGTTCCAGTTCTTGTCCCCTCTTCGTTTGTATTTCTTCCCTTGCTTCCCGGAACAGCTGGTTGATAAGTTCCACGGACGTTTCTGGATACAAGGATAATCTCCGCTGTACAATCCCAGTAATTACATCTTCCTCGCTGACCGGTGCAAGGGGCTCCGTTCCTTCCATGGATCCATCCATTTCGTCCAGCTCCAGCAGGTCAGCTATCAGCTCCCTCCGTGGTCTGTTGCTGGCGCTCCTACCACGAATCTCCAATAGATCTTTCAGTGTGGATCTTTTCAGCCTGGCGTACTGCGACTCCATTCAGAACTTGCTCTCTGGATAAAAGGACCATCCCACTACTGCCAACCAATGTAACGGCTACCCACTGGTAGTGAGGGGTATCGGCCGTTGGAGACGTCCTTTTTCCTGACAAGTTATGATATGCAGGTTCCGCCGGTATATCCCATCGAACGCCCTTCCAAGAAACGAGACGTGCTACGTTTGGAGGGTCAAGCAGACTGACTTTATTTGGCATATTTCACCTGCTTATATCTGGTTACAACTGTTACAAGAACAATGACAGTTTCCGCCCTCCCCTTTTCCCAGTAGGGGGCTTCAACACAGACCCCCTGAAACAATGACATCTCCTTGAATTAATCACTTGGCCTGTTTCTAGCCGCTTCGGCACCTCACCCCACTTAACATTTCCTGGCCAGGCACATAGAATTCAATTAACCTTTAAAACAATTATCACTCACACATAATCCCCATCAGCATACACCTCACAGGGGGCTGTTTACCTGCACACAAAAGAGGGTTCATTAGGTATGCGAAGGGAACATTAGCATTCAACAATGAAAAGAAACTTGTCCAATTAACCCTTTGAGCTCAGAATACACTGTGGTACATCCACTTGTGACAAGCCATGCAGTTCCTTGTAGTCCCCCTGCACGAAGATTATAACTGTCTCGGCAGCATGCATGTGTCCGTTACAACAGTAGTAGTTGACACAGAGTCATATCACTTGGGCAGGAGGTGCCATGATGAACAGCAGTGTTAATAAGAGTATATAGGGTGTGAAATAACTGCTGACATAGGTGTCTTGACTGGGCAGCAGAAACAGCAGTAGTAGTATTACCAGTAGTAGTTGATACAGAGTCATATCACATGGGCAGGAGGTGCCATGATGAACAGCAGTAGGAATAGGAGTATATAGAGTGTGAAATAACTGCTGACATAGGTGTCTTGACTGGGCAGCAGCAGCAGAAGCAGCAGTAGTAGTATTAGCAGTAGTAGTTGATACAGAGTCATATCACTTGGGCAGGAGGTGCCATGATGAACAGCAGTGTTAATAAGAGTATATAGGGTGTGAAATAACTGCTGACATAGGTGTCTTGACTGATCCAGAGGAGTCATGGGAGAAAATCATGTGGTCAGATGAGACCATAATATAACTTTTTGATCATAATTTCACTAACCGTGTTCGGAGGAAGAATAATGATGAGTACCATGCCAAGAACGCCATCCCTAATGTGAAGCATGGGGGTGGTAGCATCATGCTTTGGTGGTGTTTTTCTGCACATGGGACAGGGTGACTGCACTGTATTAAGGAGAGGATGACCGTGGCCATGTATTGCGAGATTTTGGGCAACAACCTCCTTCCCTGAGTTAGAGCTTTGAAGATGGGTCGAGGCTGGGTCTTCCAACATGACAATGACCCAAAGCACACAGCCAGGATAACCAAGGATTGGCTCTGTAAGGAGCATATCAAGGTTCTGGCGTGGCCTAGCCAGTCTCCAGACGTAAACCCAATAGAGAATCTTTGGAGGGAGCTCAAACTCCGTGTTTCTCAGCGAGAGCCCAGAAACCTGACTGATGTAGAGAAGATCTGTGTGGAGGAGTGGGCCAAAATCCCTCCTCCAGTGTGTGCAAAGCTGGTGTAAAACTACAAGAAAGGTTTGACCGCTGTAATTGCAAAGAAAGCCTACTGTACCAAATATTAACATTGATTTTCTCAGATGTTAAAATAGTTATATTCAGCACTGTAAATACATCAGGTCCGGGGCTCCATCAGGGAATGCATGACAAGGGACCCTTCAGCGCCCTGAACCGACGACGGGTGCCAGAAAGTCACCGCCGATCCAGGACTCATTCATCTTTATGAATGTGAGTCTGTCCACGGAGTCTGTGGACAGACGGGTCCTCTTGTCCGTGACCACCCCACCTGCCGCGCTGAATGTCCGCTCAGATAGTACGCTGGAGGGGGGGCAAGACAATAACTCCAGCGCATACTGAGCGAGCTCGCGGCAGGTGTCCAATCTGGCAACCCAGTACTCCATGGGGTCTTCGGTGCTCATACTGTCAGAAGCACCGACGGACGCCATGTAGTCTGCCACCATGTGGGCCAGCCGCTGGTGGTGACTGCTGCTGCTGCTGGTGCTGGTACTGGGTCGCTCGGTTTGGAAGAACATCCTCATCTCATCCATTAGGTCCCCTGCTCGGCTGCTGCTGGGTGCAGCCACCTGCTGGGTGAGATGAGGGGGGACAACTGGAGGCCGGGGAGTTGCCTGCTCCAACTGGCTGACAATGCCTGCCTGCAGTTCCTCCATCCGGTGCTGCCTCCGGCTGGCTGGGATGAACTGCTCCAGTTTCCCCTTGCACCTGGGATCCAAAAGGGTGGCCATCCAGAAATCATCCCTCGCCTTGATGGTCTTAACCCGGGGGTCCCTCCTGAGGCATCTCAGCATGTGGGCAGCCATGGGGAAGAGCACAGCCCGCTGTGACTCCTCACTGCTGGCCAGGTGAATGAGGTGCGACTCTTCATCCCTGAGGCGCTGCTGGTCAAACTCAGAGATGCCCAACCCCCGGACTATCGGTGCCCCCAACACCGGCTCTCCCTCCTGACCAGGCCCTGACTCCGGGACGACACCAGCAACCACCTCCTCCTCATCATCATCATCCTCCTCCTCCTCCTCGTCCTGGCCCTGGTCTCGGTGGAGCATTGCTGACTCCTCCTGCTCCACCAAGGCACTCTCCCCAGCTTCGAGCAGGCGATCTAGCGTCCTCTCCAGCATGAACACTATTGGCAGCACGCTATTGAGGCCGACGTGCTCACTGCTGACCATCTTGGTCGCCTGCTCGAAGGAGGACAACACTTGGCAGACCTGCTTTATCTGCCCCCACTCCGCACAGGCGATGAAAGGGAGTTGTGGTGAAGCCCTCTCAGTGCGTAGTTCCATCAGGTACTCCCTCACCGCCCTTTGCTGCTCCCACAACCTCTTCAGCATGTGGAGGGTGGAGTTCCACCGCGTCACACTGTCCACAATCAGCCTGTGAAGGGGCAGACTGTACTTCCGCTGCAACTTGGACAGGGACGCGGTAGCAAGTGGGGAGCGCCTGAAGTGGCTGGCAATCCTACGCGCCTTTGCCACAATGTCACTCAACCCTGGATAAGTGCGCAGGAACTTCTGCACCACAAGGTTGAGGACATGTGCCAGACAGGGCACGTGGTCAGACTGCCAGCACTGAGGGCGGCGAGTAGGTTGCTGCCGTTATCGCAGACAACCATACCTGCCTGGAGCCTTCGGGGTGTCAGCCACTTCTGGACCTGAGCCTGAAGTGCTTTCAGCACTTCTTCTCCAGTGTGTCTCCGGTCCCCTAAACTAACAAGCTGGAGCACGGCCTGACAGCGCACGTGCCCCACACTTGAGTAGCTACGGGGGCGCTTGCTGGGAGGCTCAGCAGCTGCGGAGACAGTGGCTTGAGGGAGACCAGCAGTTCTCCCCTGGACACCCCGGGGCGGCACCACAAGATCGGTTGCCGCCGATCCCTCACCGACGCCTCGGAGGGAAACCCAATGGGCCGTGAAGCTGATGTAGCGCCCCTGCCCATGCCTGCTGGTCCAGCCATCCATTGTCAGATGAACCCTGTCGCTGACAGCGTGATCCAGCGACAGGGTTACATTCTGCACAATGTGCTGGTGTAGGGCAGGGACACCAGTCCTGGCAAAGAAATGGCGGCTGGGGACACGCCATTGGGGTTGGGCCTGCTCCAACATCTGCCTGAAGGGGTTGCTGTCAACTATGTTGAAGGGCAGCAGATGTTGGGCAATAACCCTTGCCAGGAGCCCATTGAGGGAACGCACACGTCGGTCTCCAGGGGGGAAGGGAGTGGTGCGGTCAAAGGCGTCTGAAATCGACGCCTGGTGCCGGACGGCAGTGCGGGACACAGACGTGGAGGGTGCTGTGGAAGTAGAGGTCTGGCTGCCGGTACCAGTACCTCTACTAGAGGGAGCGGGGGGGCATGACCTGCTGGAAAGAGATGAAGATGTGGCAGGGGCTGCTGTACCCTGCTCACTTGTGGTGGTGGCGCTGCTACCACCACCACGCTTCATCTCGTCAAACACCGCCCAGTGGTTTATCCTCAGGTGCTGGTTCAGGGCTGTGGTACCCACCCGAGCCAAACACTTCCCTCTCTTCACCCTCACTTTACAAATCCGGCAGATGGCCACGGTAGGGTTGTCTGCCACCAGGGTAAAGTAATTCCAGACAGGTGACTTCAGCACCGCCCTCCTGTCAGATGGGGTGACGCTTACTTGCACCTGCTGGGACTCGGTGCGCACAGGTGGAGCTGCCTGCTGCTGCTGCTGCTGCTGCTGCTCCTCCTCCTGACACCTCCTGCTGCCATCACCAGTGGAGACCCTGACGATGGTCTCCCTGGTGGTGACCTGGCGCACCGTTTCACCAGGGTGCCTACCTTCCCCGTCGTCACTGACGTAGTGAGCCGACGCGTCAGATGGCAACCATGATGGGTCACCCTCTTCGCCCCCAGAGATGTCAGACTAAGGGCTGAAATGTGTTGGTCTGAGGGAACCAACTGACATGGAGCCTCTAGCCTGGCTCCGCTGTCCCCTCACCCACGCCTGGGTCTGACTAGGTGCTGCTGTTTCCTGCACCAAAACAGCAGCACCAGTTTGAAGGGATGTCTCTGGGATACTGCCAGCAGGTATCCCATCCTCCTCATCCATCCCTTCAAAAAGGTCCTGACCATCAGGACAGAGCTGAAGGTCTGCCTGATGCATGGCCTCCCCCAAGATATCCCTCTCACTGTCGCTGTCGAACAGTAAGATGCTGGACTCTTGGGGGCTGGGGGGGGGTACTACAGGCACCGGTGTAATGGTGGTACTACTGTGAGTCGGGACCGACGACTCAGTGGCACTGCTGTGCCCCATGTAGTCCACCACTACTTCAGCCTGAGATGGCAATATCGGGCGGCTGCCCGATGGGAAGAACTCCCGGATCAGGCGTACTCCCCTTGCACCCGATCCTCTACCACTAGTAGGGGCACGAGAGGTACCCCGTGCTGGCAGCGACCCAGCACTGGGAGTAACTCCCCTACCCCTGCTGCCACGGCCACGGATGCCGCTCATTATTGCTGATATGTGTGTGGGGGGGGTAAACTTTATTGGGGGGGGAAATGTGAACAAAATGTGTTTTTGTGTTTTTTTTACAAGACAGGCACGCAGACAAAGACGTACACAGACAGCTACTAAACTATAAGAAAAGTAGTACACCAAAGACAAGGACTACAAAATTAAAGAAAAAAAAAAAAGCACTAAACAAACACTAACTTTTTTTTTTTTTTTTTTTTTTTTTTTTAAACACAAAACACAGACACTAAACACACACTAAGCTAAGCTAGATGAAATAAATGTACACTAACAGTGTGTACACTTACTACACAAAATTTAACTAAACTGAACACAAAACTTAGCTTTTAGAAAAGCTCTTTAGGAAAAACTAAGCAAAATGTGCACTGAAATGCCTAGCAAATATCACTGAACAGCGAACCTGCAAGATCTAACAGTAACACAAGATGAACAAAACTTAGCTTTTAGAAAAGCTCTTTTAGAAAGCTCAGCAAAATGTGCACTGAAATCTCTAGCAAATATCACTGAACAGCGAAGATGCAGGATCAAACAGTAACACAAATGAACAAAACAGCACAAAACAGCACAAAACGTAGCTTTGAAAAACGCTCTTGGGTCTATTGTTTTGAAAAAAGCAGTTGATATACTGGAAAAGATGCACTGGAATCACTAAATAGCAATGCAGCACTATGCTGGTGATGATATAAATCAATCAGGAACAAAGACACAGGAACACAGAAACAGCCTCCACACTCTCTAGCCAGCTTCTGAATCTGCAATGAAATGGTGCTGGGAGTGAGCTTATATAATGTCCATGCAGGCAGGTTCCTATTGGTTGCTAACCTCTGACGAGTGTGGAAGGAGAACTCTGATTGGCTCTGATGCAAAAGGGCGGAGAAAATAATCGCGCAATATTCCTATTGCCGAATATTCGCATTGCGAATATTCGGCAATATAAAATGATCGCTTCAGCTACTCGGCCCAAGGTCTCTAATCATACCAGCAATGCTTTTAGACGTCTATGGAGATCACTAGGATGTGATCTGTTTTAAAAATGAAACTGTAAAAATCGCTCTGATGCGGAAGATAGGGGCGAAGAAAATAATCGCGCGATATTGCGTTTGCCGAATAATCGCATTGCGATTTTTCGGGAAAATTCAATGAACGCTTCAGCTACTCGGCCCAGGGTCTCTAATGATACCAGCAATGCTTTTAGACGTCGATGGAGATATCTAGGATGTGATCTGTTTTAAAAAAAAAATTGTAAAAAATCGAATATTCGGAATTGCGAATATTCACAGCGAAATTCGAAATATAGCGCGATTTCTCGAATATGCTATATTCGAGTCGAATATTCGCAATGCGAATATTCGTGAGCAACACTAAAGGTGAGCACTCATGTAGGATGCAGTGCTTGAAGCAACATTACAGGTCCTCCCAATGGTGTGGGTTCTGGATATGGCTCCCAAGAGTTTACCAAGGTTGCACTGATCTGGATGCACTGCTTCTATTAATGTTGTATTAGAAGACTTTGAAGAGTTGGAAGAGTTGACTGAATAATTGGAAGCTAAATTATTAAACTAGGTAAGCTAAGAGTGAATTTTATATAAGGAAGAATAAGTCCATTACCTTAAGGCAGAGGCGGCTCTCTAATTAGGCAAATTAGGTGGTCGCCTAAGGCCTCCCACTCACGGCCGCCTAATTTGCCTGTGATTTATACTAATGTCGGCGTCATCGGATCTCTCTTTTACCCCCCTCTCTTTCTCAACTTCACCTCTCTCCCCCCCTCTTGCATTGGCTGAATATGTCTGATGGGTGAGGAGGGTGCCCTGGAAGTGGTGCTGATCACCTGTATGCTAGATGCATTTTCTGTGGTCATTTTTCTTGCTTGAATAATTTTTCCCATTATGGGCGTGAGTGGGGCCTCATGTCTATGCTTTGCCTAAGGCCTCACAAAGCCTAGAGCCGCCTCTGCCTTAAGGGCACCAGGAAAAAAATCAAGGGGGCAAAATAATAGTCCAATGGGTCTGCAGGCCATGCCCCCTGCCCGCTAATAGTGTAGAGACAATTCATTTTTAATTAATTTTATTCAGTGCAGATGTTATTCTAGTATGTCTAATATACTGTCTATAGTATTTAATGTCAAGCATTGCACCATGTGCCAAGGTGAGCAGGATCCAGGGCTTGAATCAAGATTACAGGCCAACACCATGGCACGGCTTCCAGGTAGGGCTCCCAAGGTTTTACTGAGGTTGTATGTGCACTGTTTTTATTGTTGTATTAGAAGACAGTGAAGAGTCGATTAAATCGGAAGATAAAATAATAAACTAGTTAAGCTAAGAGTGATTTCCACATAAGGGAGAAGAGTAGACATGTGCAATTCCTTTTGATGTTCGACAAATTTGTTAATTCGTAAATATCCACATTAACGAAAACACGTTTAACGACTTTTTCAAAATATTCGTTAAACGTTAAATTTGAAAATCTGAAAACTGGAAAATTTGAAAATCTGAAATAATAACTGTGTCACTTGTAACTAATGATAACAACTATTACTAATGCCGCGTACACACCATCACTTTATGTGATGAAAAAAAACGACACTTTCTGTGAAGTAAAAAATTACGTTTTTGAAACTTCAATTTTCAAGGACGAAGTTGCCTACACACCATCGTTTTCTCACAATGATCTTGCAAAGTGAGGTTACGTTCCACCACGTTTTACCATTGAAGCTTGCTTCATAAGTAGCTTCTGGGCATGCGTGGATGAAAAAACGTCTTAGAAAACGACGTTTTTTGCTACACACGGTCAATTTCTGTGAAGTAAAAAGTGCACTTTTGAAAAACGACACATAAAATTGAAGCATGCTTCAATTTTTTTGGTTGTTTTTTACAAGACATAAAACAACGTTTTCCCCCACACACAGTCAATTAAAGTGACGTTTTTAAAAACGTCATTTTTTTTCATCACATAAAGTGATGGTGTGTACGCGGCATTACTATTCATTAAGACCCCTTTCACACTGGAGCGGTTTGCAGGTGCTACTGCGCTAAAAAAAGCGCCTGCAAACCGACCCTAAACAGGGCTTTCACACTGGAGCGGTGCACTAGCAGGATGGTAAAAAAAGTCCTGCTAGCCGCATCTTTGGAGTGGTGAGGGAGCGGTGTGTATACCGCTTCTTCACCGTTTCCGCCCATTATAATCAATGGGACACCGTGGCTATACCACCAGCAATGCGCCTCTGCGGAGGCGCTTTGCGGTGGTTTTTAACTCTTTCTCGGGTAAAACCACCCCACTAGCGGCTGAATAGCGCAGCGAAATTGGCGGTAAAGTGCCGCTAAAAATAGCGGCGCTTTACCGCTGACGCCACCCCCGCCCCAGAGTGAAAGGGGCCTTACAGGTATTGGAATTTCCTTTCAAATTTGGCTGAACGTAACAAATACTAATTTATCCAAAGTTATGAATTATCCAAAATAAGGAATGCTGCACCTAAATGAATGGAACGTAACAAATTTATAATAATAAATAACAATATTATTAATAATACAAATGTATTATTATTATTGTTATTATTATAATTTTTTCCGCTCCATTTGCTTAGATGTGGCATTCGTTATTTTGGAAAATTCATATTCGTTACGTTCACAAACAGCCACATTTGAAAGGAAATTCCAATACCTATAATTTAAAAGTTAGTTAATTATTAGTTAGTTAGTTAGTTATTCTTTCAAATTTTCAGATTTTATTTCTTAGATTTACGAATTTTCAAATTTACTAATTTTTGAATTTATGAATTTATGAATTGTGATCATAATAAATGACCTGAAAAACAAAAAAATTAATAAAAAAGAAAATTAACAAATTTTTCGGCAGTCCCTATTGTATATCTAGAGAAGAGGTCCATAACTTTATGACACCAAAAAAAAGTAAAAACTGAAGATGGAGGCAGTGAAAAGGGAAAATTTATTATCAATACTTACCGTAATTTTCCTTTCCTGATGGACTCCATGGCAGCCTACGTGTGGGTTAATCCCGCCTCCTCTCCAATGCTATAGGACCCCATATCCATAAAAGTCAGCTCACCTATCAGTACTGTGTTCCGTAACTAGCCGACTCTTGGACCCCTTATTAACCTTTAGGGTGGGAACTCCGTCTGCCATGGAGTCCATCAGGAAAGGAAAATTACGGTAAGTATTGATAATAAATTTTCCCTTTTCCTGACTGACTCCATGGCAGCCTACGTGTGGGAAATAACTAGCCAAACCACACGGGTGGGTATGATGAACAGAAAAAAATTCAATTTGACCCGTCAACCAACAGGATTTACAAATACAAAATCACAGAAGATAGTGAAGCAGGCTCACTACAAAAGTGACATAAGGTCTTAATGGAGGCCATAGGGCCGTTTCACAGATAACATCTGGAGCAATGTGCTGGACTGCTGCCCATTAAACCACCATACTCCTGGTGGAAAGTGCCTTTACTGGCTCCGGAGGAGCCAAGCCCTCGACTCTACAAGCTTGTTGGATGGACTGAACGATTCAGGCCGCAATCATTCTTGACAGAGGCTCAGCCTCCCTAAATACCTAATTCATGCCCATTTCCTTAGAGCTCATGAGAATGAAAAAAACAGACTTAAAGCGCACCCAAACTGGACAGGGGTGCAGAACTGACCCTCGAGGAAAAAAGAATCCAGCCTGAGAGGATGAGGCACCTGATCCCAAAAGCTGAGCTAGCTCAGGAGGGAAAATAAAATCAAAGCTTGTGCGGCCAATAAGGAGCTACTACCATCACTTAGATCGCTTCCGCATGAGGTCTTTTTAGGAACGTGAGGATGAATGCGAGTGGTCAGAACGCGTATGCCCTCTTGGAACCCAATCAATTTGTCAGGACATCCATACCGGAGGCCTTAACTGTACGGCCCTGAGTGAAATCCCTCTTAAGCTTGAAGTTGCCAGTGAAGAGAATAGATCCACTTCGGAATTGATTTCCCAGGAACAGGATCCACTTGAATGTCTGCACATGAATAGACCACTTGTTGGTGTTTGCCGAATACGCGTCAGGAAGTCCGCTTGGACAATCTGGGCTCGGGGATGCAAGCCGCTAAAATGCTGGACAGGTTCTTCTGGTCGCAAGACAGAATGGGCTTGACCTCCCCCCGAGTGCTCCCTCAAACTCTTCATATAGGAGATCGCCGTGGCGTCGACCATTCTTAATGAAACTGACTCCCCCTTATGGAGACGGGAGAAGGACTGAAGGGCACCCTAAGCTGCCTGAGGCTCCAGAACGATCTAGCCCGGGATGAGAAGAAGCATAGCCAATTTGTCTTGGAGCAGGATCCATTCTGCAGAGGGCTCTCAAACTGGAACTGCTGGCATAAGTTGTGACCATGACCCATGAGATAGGGCAATTACGCCGGTTTAGAACTGAAGCCACCAGAAGAGGTTGCCCCTCATCCTCGATACGTGAAATAGGTTGACTGTTGCCCCTTGGTTTCCGTTGCTGTCGACAACCTAGCTGGAAAGAAGGGCGTACGTCTGCAGGGACCACTTGACCATAGGGATCGTGGAGCCCATTGGGCCGATAATCTTTGATACCATGAGGTCTTCAGCCATGAAGAGAAATTAAATTCTCCTCTGGGAAAAATGAAATCTTCCCCACTGGGAGTGGGATGGTGCCTTCCACTATAGAGAAAACAAAGCTGGGCTCCAAAGTACAGCGGGCGCTGGACTAGTTCTAGGTGGCTCTTTCACTGATCTAGGAGCCATCCACAGCTGGCCAAGGTGGAGACTACCTTCTCCCTGTGAACCGGCAGCTACCCTTTGTCTTGGGACAGCAACAGGAGGTTGAAGTAGTGAAAGGACGTACGTTCTGATGAGAGCCACTATGGCCAGATGAATTCTAGAGAAGACTTGGGTGGGGTTGACAGCCCAAAAGGAAGGAAGATGAAATGTAGATGTTATCGTCCAACTTGCAACCGGAGGTATTTGAGAAACTCCTTCGCCACCAGAACATGGAGGTAAGTATTTTAAGTCGATTAAGAATAGCCAGACGGAGTCTACATTTGACCCTTCATACTACATATACTTGTTTAGGTAAGCTAAGACTGTCACTGGTCGCCATAAACCTTTTCTCTTGTGCTACGAGAGAGGGGGGGGGTATACCCCCTGGGAATTTTCGTCCCTTGGGACATGTCCCGCTTCTCCCTGCGACTTCAACTATTTAAGTCCACACAGATGTGCCAGAAGTTCCAGCCAGGCCTTTAAGGGTGAGCTTCTCCCGAGTGTTCAGAACCTTCCATACTAGAAACTCTTCCGATCAAACAGACGCCTAACCTTGGGGAAGACGTAAGTATAAGGCCCACTAGCCGTGACCGAGGCTTGAGTATGGAGACATATGTTCTCTGTCCAGGTTTCCAAAGCCTTAGCCATAGCTGTTAGCGCCAGGTCAGGTCAACAGCCATCCCATAGATTTTCTTGGGTCTTGGCTTATTCTTCTCTCCAGCCCGTCCTGAAGGACACAGGATCTTCTAAAAGAATGGTAACCCATTTAGCCAACCGTATTAATGCTGCAACTATGGGGGGAGTGTTCCCAGAGACTTCACTTCTTCTGTCATGAAGGGGTATACTCTGGAATTTTTTTTTTTGATGAAGCAGTTTTCATGTCCACCATAGTCCACTCCGATGATATCCTTTAACTCCGTAAGAATCTTAAAGAACCTCTTCGCTTAGCCGGGGGTGGAAGGGTCCACCCACCTAAGGGTCTCCTTAACCATCCTGACTAGTGGGGGAGCCAAAGAGCCATCAAGGCCGCTGACACTTTATATCACCTTCCAGCTTGCTGACCGAAGAATCCGGAGAAGCAGCGTAGGGCTGTAAGGATCCAAATCCTTTGGGCCGCATCAGCCAAGGAGCCATGTAGAATGGTGGACTGGCTCCGTGTGTGGGATGTATCCCATTTCTTTTAGGGATTGATCTACCACATATTTCACCAGAGACTTTTCATACTTCATAGTTTCCAGTCTCTATTTCCCTCAACCGCCTGGGCATCACATTGGTCACATAAGGACTTGCCCTCCGGGACTCGTGTCCCATATCCCCAGCAGGCTCTGCGTTCAGAGCGGCTGTCACAGCAGTGGGTAAGGTGAATGGAGGAGGAATGGAGCGTCTCCTCTAGTTGGAGGAGGAATGCCACGTCTCCTCTAGTTGGAGGAGGAATGCCACGTCTCCTCTAGTTGGAGGAGGAATGCCACGTCTTCTCTAGTTGGAGGAGGAATGCCACGTCTCCTCTAGTTGGAGTAGGAATGCCACGTCTCCTCTAGTTGGAGGAGGAATGCCACGTCTCCTCTAGTTGGAGGAGGAATGCTACGTCTCCTTCCAGTTGCAGGAGGAATGCTACGTCTCCTTCCAGTTGCAGGAGGAATGCTACATCTCCTTCCAGTTGCAGGAGGAATGCTGCGTCTCTTAGATGTAGGAGGAATGCTGCATCTCCTAGTTGCAGGAGGAATGTGACCTCTCCGAGTTGCAGGAGGAATGCGACTTCTCCTCTCGTCGGGGGAGGAATGCGACTTCTCCTCTCGTCGGGGGAGGAATGCGACTTCTCCTCTCGTCGGGGGAGGAATGCAACGTCTCCTCTAGTTGCAGGAGGAATGCAACGTCTCCTCCAGTTGCAGGAGGAATGCGACTTCTCCAGTTGCAGGAGGAATGCGACTTCTCCAGCTGCAGGAGGAATGCGACTTCTCCAGCTGCAGGAGGAATGCGACTTCTCCAGCTGCAGGAGGAATGCGACTTCACCTTCAGTTGCAGGAGGAATGTGACTTCTCCTCTTCTGTCTAGACGGCGAATCTCGTCTAGATCTAGACAATAAATGGAGAAAGTTGTGGTCTGGCAAGGTCTCGGACATCCTGGACCACAAATTGCTGGTCCGATCTTTTGAAAGAGCTGCAAAAGAAAGATTGGGGGGTGGGGACACCAAACGCAATCTCAAACCCTTGAGAATGCAACCTCAGCCCCCTCCCCTTGCCTGCACCTACCCAGTGCGCAAGGGCTGGCTGCAAAAAGGCAGTGACCTGTCCATAACCTCTGGACAGGACTTCAGCAAAAAATACATACAGTCTGCGGATGACCCATAAATGCTACCCAGACCAGGGAAGCCAACCAGAAGAAAAAACATCTATTTATTATTATTTTTTGTTTTTATATTATAAAAAATATACATATACTTTTTTTTTTTTTTAACATATAGTGCATCCTGGTGCAGACTCAGCTTGGGGGAAGCCACCGCTCACTGTCTGAGGAAAATTCCCGCACTGACAGGAGGCAGACCTTCGAATCCCCGGCCTGGTGACGTCACCGCCCCCTCCACCTCGCGCCTGCGCCGTGAAGACAGCCTAACGGCGCCTGCGCAGTCGCCGGACCACCTGCCACTGCGTGAACACGAGAGCCAGGCCTCACTATCACAGAGGCCCCGCACATGCGCAGAGCGGCGGCAGCGCCCGTGACCCGGAAGTACCGTGGCACCCTGGAACGCAAATGCATTCCATGCGTCGTGAGGGGACACAGAGGTACCGGAGAGTACCAGAAAATAAAGGGAAACAAACAAATAGACACAGAGGTGACTGCCATGGAGGAAGTGAAAAAGGTTCAGACCTTGCCAGCCGTTGATGCGTCCACCTTCAGGCATACCGTTCCATCACTGGGGTATATATTTTTGGAAGTGCGGTTGTTCACCTTTTTCCTTTCAAGCTTTGTTTCCATGCATTGCCTGCACCCAGGCTTCTGAGAGGACACTGATTGCTTAGTGCACTCAGCTGGAGCGGCAGATCCCTTCTTCTCTATGGAGTGTGTATACTGCCAAAGAAATGCACAGGCCAACTCGTAGCTCAGCCCTGAGCTGTACCGCATGGATGATATGCCAAAAATTCGGGAAATATTCCAAACGGACGCCAGCAGGAACAAACGTGATGTAGGTCCATGAGGAGGACAAAAAAGGAACACAGTACTGATATGTGAGCTGACTTTTATGGGTATGGGGTCCTATAGCATTGGAGAGAAGGCGGGATTAACCCACACGTAGGCTGCCATGGAGTCAGTCAGGAAAGAGGAAATAGTAATCCAATGGGTCTGCAGACGATGCCCCCCCCCCCCACTAGTAGAGCAACAATAAATTTTTAATTATTTTATTGAGTGCACATATTATTCTAGTATGTCTAATATATATATATATATATATATATATATATATATATATATATATATATATATATATATATATATTATTCTTATTCTTATGAGGATTAATTTTCTTTGTTGAAGGCCAATTACAAATGCACGTAAGAGGTTCTTAATTCTCAAAAGATTTTTTTGCATGGCTATATATAATAGAATACATATAAAAATTGTGTGTTCATTCTAATCTATGACTGCTTCATGATTTGAATATTTGCTGATAAATGAATTACAAAATACAAAAAACACTTTTTCTGTCAGTACTATAGACAAAATATAAAATAAGGTCTAGAACTGGTATGTAACATTGCAACTGAACTTTATATATTTTTTTATTGCTTTAATTGTATATTCTTGTTAATGTTTGATTTTTGGGAATCTTGTGATTTTTTTTTTTTTGTTAGAAAATAAGATTCAACATTTGGTACTGGGTTATTCCAGTTGGGAAATATGTCTTACACGGTTTTATTTGACTGCACCTTTTTGTTCCTAATGTTATTATTTGTTATTATCTGTTTTCTGAAATGTATAATGCCTACAAAAGAGACTGTATAGGTTTAATGTACTAAAGTGCAAAAGTGCAAAAGTGGAGTGCAAAAGTCTGGTGCGTGATAGCCAATTCAAACTTCCACTTGCTCAATTAAGCGTTGACAAAAAAAAAACGAAAAAAAAAAAAAAAACTGGGAGCTGATTGGTTTCTATGCAGAGCTGTATTCGATTTTGCACACTCCAGTTTTAGTAACTCAACCCTACTGCCACACACAGACGATCAGACGTTCTGACAACAAAACCGTGGATTTTTTTTCCCGAAGAATGTTGGCTCAAACTTGTCATGCATACACGCGGTCGCACAAATGTTGTCGGAAATTTGGATCGCCAAGAACATGGTCACGTACAACGCATATGATGGCACTATAAAAGGGAAGTTCAATACCAAGCGCGCCACCCTTTGGGCTCCTTCTGCTAATCTCACGTTAGTAGAAGTTTGGTGAGAGACGATTCACGCTTATATGTCATCTGCTGCTGTTCCCGATCTCTCAGACTCTCGGAGAAATCAGTTTGTCAGAACTCTGTGTGAATATCAGCAGGAAAACAACTTAATTATTGTAGAATTATAGAGAAGAAGAGAATGCCCTGCATTAAAAGATTAGCAAATTTGCAGCGTGTCGAATGTGCTATCTCCATTAGGAACGCTAGTTTTACCAGACCGAGCGATTCCGTCTCGAACTTGATTCAGAGCATGCGTGGAATTTTTTGCGTTGGAATTGTCCATACACACTCAGAATTTATGAGAACGGATTTTGTTGCCGGAAAACTTGAGAACCAGCTCTCAAATTTTTGTTGTCCGAAATTCCGACAGCAGATGTACGATGAAGCCTACACACGGTCGGAATTTCCGACAACAAGCTCCCATTAAACAATTCCAATCGTGGGTACGTGGCATTAGAGTTCTGAAAACATACATAGGTATAATTAAAACACAATACATTTCGTTTTTTTGTGGATAAATGGTATATGTATTTCAAAAATAGTTTTCTTTTTTTTTCTTATGAATTTGCAAATTAAGTGCAGCAATGTGTAAAATAGTAAAATATTATAGTATTGTATGATGAATGGACATTTTAATATACAGTATTATATCTTGTTGAAGTTTAGTTAAATCAAGAGATGCATGAAGCCCACAAAGTTTTCTTGTTTTTTTGCACAAAATGCAGTGTACAATGACAAATTATATCTGTTTTCTCTTGTCTTTACCTTTTCCTTTTCCCTTCCCCTTTCCCATTTCCCTTCCCTTTACTTTTTCTTTTCCATTTCCTTTCCCCTCACTTTTCCATTTCCCCTTTCCTATCTCTTTTCCTTTCCTTTTTTCTTTCCCTTTCCTTTCCTTTCACTTTCCCTTTTCCCTTTCCATTTTCCCCTTTCCCTTTCCTGTTTCCTTTTTTCTTTTCCCTTTACTTTTCCCATTCCCTACTCTTTCCCCTTCCTTTACCTTTTATTTTCCCTTTCCCTTTCCTTTTCCCATTTCCTTTTCTTTCCCCCTTTCTTTCTCTTTCCCTTCCCCTTTCCTTTTCCCATTTCCTTTTCTTTCCCCCTTTCTTTCTCTTTCCCTTCCCCTTTCCCTTTGATTTTCCTTTCCATTTCTTTTCCATTTCCCTTTCATTTTCCTTTCCCTTCACTTTTCCCATTTCCTTTTCCTGTCCCTTTCATTTCCCCTTTTCTTTTCCTTTCCATTTCCCTTTCCTTTTCCCATTCCCTTTCCTTTCCCAGTTGCTTTCTCTTTTACCTCCCCCTTTCCCCTTCCTTTCCCTTTATTTTTACTTTCTTTTCCATGTCCCTTTCCTTTTCTGTTTCCTTTCCCTCCACTTTCCTTTTCCCCTTTCCTTTTCCATTTCCTTTTCTTTTCCATTTTCTTTCGTCTTTACTTTTCATTTTCTTTTCTTTTCTCTTTACCTTTCCCTTTACCTTTACTGTTCACATTTCCTTTGCCTTTAATTTTCCCCTTCCCCTTCCCTTGTCCTTTTCCCCATCCTCTCCTTTACATTTCATTCTTTCCTTTCACCCTCTTTTCTTCCCTTCTTTTCTTCTCTTTAATTAATATTTTTGCCTTAATTTTTTTTTTAATTTCTCCTTCCTTTCCTTTCCTTTTTCTTCCTTCCTTCCTTCCTTACCTCCTTCCTTCCTTCCTTCCTTCCTTCCTTCCTTCCTTCCTTCCTTCCTTCCTTCCTTCCTTCCTTCCTTCCTTCCTTCCCTCCTTTCCTTTCTTTCCTTAATTTCTCCTCTCTTCCCTTCATCCCTTCCTCTTCTATTCCCTTCATCCCTCCCTTCCTTTTATTTCAGAAAATGGATAAGAAAAACCAAACATGTATCACTGAGATTCATCTTCTTGGATTTCAGAATCTGAATGACTGGAAAATATTTTGCTTTACTATGCTTTTTATAGTTTACTGTGTGGCAATTAGTGGGAATCTCCTCATTATCGCAATGGTGGCCTTCTGTAAGAACCTACATTCCCCCATGTATATGTTCCTTGTACAACTCTCTGTATGTGATGTTTTACTGACCACAGACATCCTCCCAAACACACTTGCCAGTATTCTTAGTGATGGGGCAGTTATGTCATTTTCTGGTTGTATAGCCCAGTTTTATATATTTGGTGGCTCTGAATCATCAGAGTGCTTCATATTAACAGTGATGGCCTATGACAGGTACCTAGCCATTTGTAACCCCCTCCGATATTCTTCCATTATGGACGTGACCTTTTTTGTGAAATTATCTATTCTCTCCTGGATTTTGGGATTTTCTATTACATTGGTGACAACACTAAACATATTTACATTAGATTTCTGTGGACCAAATATCATTGATCACTTATTTTGTGATTTTGCTCCTATTTTGCAACTGTCTTGTTCAGAAACATCCACAGTTAAAATGGAGGTGGTCCTGTTGAGTGTTTTTGTGATGGTTTTGCCTTTGGTTTTAACTGGGATATCATATGGGTGGATTGTCAAAGCTATCCTAGGAATGTCTTCCAATATTGACAAATCAAAGGTCTTTTCAACTTGCAGTTCTCATCTAACTGTGGTCTGCATATTTTATGGGACATTAATTGTTATTTATATGCTACCAACAAAAGGGTTGTCTCTAACTATTAGCAAAATGGTTTCTCTTCTATATACTGCAGTGACTCCAATGATGAATCCTATCATATACAGCTTGAGGAATAAGGACATCAAATACCTTATAATTTCTTACACCACCAAGAAGCATAGGTAATGCCCCCCCCCCCCAAAAAAAAAAAAAATGCAAACTGTGTCTAATAACTAGGGATAAGGTTCAGTTCAGGATCATCACTACTAGAGATGTCCCAATACCGATACAGAGCATTTCCCTGAGAACTTGTACTCGGGGAAATGCTCCGATGCTTCACCCGATACCTGGGCAGTCAGGGGTGATCGGTACGGTGGGGGAGTTACAAGTAAGGTTGAGCGAACCCGAACTGTAAAGTTCGGGTTCGTACCAGACTTTTGGATTTTTGGTACCCGGACCCGAACAATTTGCTGTAAGTTCGGTGTTCGGCAATGTAATGGTGCGCTGCAGGGCAGCCAATCAACATTTGTTTAACTCGTCGTGTGACTTAGAAGCCATCACAGCCATGCCTACTAATGACATGGCTGTGATTGGCCAGTGCAGCATGTGACCCGTCTCTATATAAGCTAGAGGCACACAGCACAGCACATCACTCTGCTTTAGATAGTGTAGGGAAAGGCTGGCGCTGCTGCTGCTCTGAGGGAGAGAATTAGATAGGAGTCAGACTCAATCCTGCTTCAGAAATCAAATTACATAACACAGCAAGTCACTCTGCTTTAGATACTTTAGGGAAATGTTCCTGCCTCATTTGCTTTTAGGGAGAGAAATAGATAGGAGTCAGTCCTGCTTCAGAAATCAAATTACACCAGCACTGCATATGTTACTGTGAGATACACCCTTTTATTGAGATACTTTTCTTCTATTGTGCTATTCAAAAAACATTCATTTAGGGAAAAAAAAAATTTTTTGGAGTGTTTCCTCCAGTGTTTGCAGTGTTTCCTCCATATCTGTATGTGTGAGATAAACACTTTAGATACTGTTCTTCTATTTTGCTATTCAAAAAACACCCATTTAGGGAAAAAAAAAAATTTTTGCAGTGTTTCCTTCAGTGTTTGCAGTGTTTCCTCCATATCTGTACGTGTGAGATAAACACTTTAGATACTGTTCTTCTATTTTGCTATTCAAAAAACACCAATTTAGGGCAAAAATATATATTTTGCAGTGTTTCCTCCAGTGTTTGCAGTGTTTCCTCCATATCTGTACGTGTGAGATACACACTTTAGATACTTTTCTTCTATTGTTCTATTAAAAAAAATAACCCATTTAGGGCAAGATCCTACATTTGAGAAATATGAGGAGAACATCAAATAAGGGACGTGGCCGCGGTCGCGGTGCTGCTGGTGGAGCTCCTGTTGCAGGAAGAGGATGTGGTCGATCTGTGCCAGCTACACGCACAAGTGAAACACCTTTCTCAGGTGCGAGTAGGTGACAGAACCTGCAGCGGTATTTGGTATTGCCTAATCCGGCTCTACGAATGTTGAGGCCAGGAGCAGAACAGGCGATAGTAGATTGGGTTGCTGACAGTGCCTCCAGTTCCTTCACATTTTCTCCCAATCAGTCTTGTGCTGAAAGATCAGAGTTGGCACCTGCAGCCGATGTCCATCAGTCTTTCACCTCACCCCCTTGCAAATCAGCCAAGCAGTCTGAGCCCCAAATCATGCAACAGTCTCTTCTGCTTTTTGATGACTTTGTTAGCATGGTTTCCCAGGGCCATCCACCTAGCCCTGCCCCAGAAGTGGAAGAGATTAGGGCTGCGTACACACGATCAGTCCATCTGATGAGAATGGTCCGACGGACCGCTTTCATCGGTTCGCCGCTGAAGCAGACTAATGGTCTGATGTGAGTACACACCATTGTTTCCAAAACCGATCGGGTCAGAACGTGGACACGTAAACCACATACAACGTTACTATAAAGGGGAAGGCCAAAGCCTTCGGCGCCGCCCTTGAGTCTGCTTTTGCTAATTCCGTGTAACCGCGTGTTAGTGAAAGTTTGGTTAGAGCCGAGTCGCGCTTTTCAGTCTCCGTGCTTTTTCAGATCGTATTCTCGGGTTAGCATGGTGTCCCAGGGCCATCCACCTAGCCCGCCCCAGAAGTAGAAGAGATTGAGTGCACCAATGCCCAGCCGCATATGTTTCAAGATGAGTACATGGGGGTACCATCACAGCACGTCTTGGATGATGAAGAAACACAGTTGTCAACTGCTGCTGCTTTTGCAATTGTGCAGACCGACAAGGAAGGCAGTGGTGAAGACTGGGTGGAAGATGATGTGGAGGATGATGAGGTCCTCGACCCCACATGGAATCAACGTCATGCAGGTGACCTGTGTAGTTCGGAGGAAGAGGCGGTGGTCGCACAGAGCCACCAGCACAGCAGAAGAGGGAGAAGGGTGCAAAGGCGGAGCGTCCATCCCCTAGACAGTACGCCTGCTACTGCCCAACGCAGCAAGGGACGGAGCACACCAAAGCCAGGTCCAAGGAGTTCCCTAGTGTGGCAGTTCTTCAAACAATGTGCTGATGACAAGACACGAGTGGTTTGCATGTTGTGCAATCAGAGCCTGAAGCGAGGCATAAACATTCTCAACCTGAGCACAACCTGCACGACCAGGCATCTAAGTGAAAAGCACGAGCTGCAGTGGAGTAGACACCTCAAAAACCAAGAAAGGTCTCTGGCTCCTCCTGCTTCCTCTTCTGCTTCAGTCTCGGGCCTCTCTGCCTCTTCATCCACCTCTGTAGTGACAGTGCCACCTGCCACCCCGCAATCAGAGGATCGGCAAGCAACACTACCACCTGGGTCACCAAACATCTCCACAATGTCCCATGGAAGCGTTCAGCTCTCTATCTCCCAAACACTGGAGCGGAAGAGGAAGTACCCCCCTACCCACCCGCGATCCCTGGCCCTGAATGCCAGCATTTCAAAATTCCTGGCCTTTGAAATGCTGTCATTCCGTCTGGTGGAGACGCAGAGTTTTAAAAGCCTGATGGCGTTGGCTGTCCCACAGTACATCGTGCACAGCCGCCAATACTTTTCCAGGTGAGCCATCGCTTCCCTGCACAACCAAGTGGGGGACAAAATCAGGTGTGCACTGCGCAACGCCATCTGTGCCAAGGTCCACCTAACTACGGATACGTGGACCAGTAAGCACAGTCAGGGACGTTATATCTCCCTAACAGCACACTGAGTAAATGCAGTGGTGGCTGGACCTGAGGCGGATAGCAGTTTGGCGCATGTCCTTCCACCACCGAGGATTGCAGGGCGCTTCAGTTTGCCTCCTGTTGCTAACTCCTCCTACTCCGCTTCCTCATCCTCTACCGCCTCCTCATCCGGTCAGCGTAACACATTCACCACCAACTTCAGCACAGCCATGGGTAAACGACAGCAGGCAGTTTTAAAACTTTCCTGTTTGGGGGAAAAACCCCACACCGCGCAGGAGTTGTGGAGGGACATGGAACAACAGACCGATGAGTGGTTGGCATCAGTGAGCCTCAAGCCGGGCCTGGTGGTGTGCGATAATGGTCGAAATCTCGTAGCAGCTCTGGGCCTAGCCGGATTGACGCACATCCCTTGCCTGGCGCATGTGCTGAATTTGGTGGTGCAGAGGTTCCTTAAAACTTACCCCGATATGCCACAGCTGCTGCAGAAAGTGCGGGCCGTCTGTGCGCACTTTCAGCGTTTTCACCCTGCTGCTGCTCGCCTGTCAGCGATGCAGCGTAACTTCAGCCTTCCCGCTCACCGACTCATATGTGACGTGCCCACAAGGTGGAACTCCACCTTGCACATGCTGGCCAGACTGTGCGAGCAGCAGCAGGCGATAGTGGAGTTTCAGCTGCAGCACGCAAGCGTGAGTCGCTCTGCGGAACAGAACCACTTCACCACCAATAACTGGGCCTCCATGAAAAAACGCTTCGGGCGATCATGGAAGAGGATGTGGCACAGGAGGAGGAGGAGGAGGAATCGGGATAATTTCCAAGGCTTTCAGGGCAGTCATTCACAAGTGGCTCCGAGGGTGGGTTCCTGCACCAACAAATGCCAGGTACACAATTGTCCAGCAAGGGCACAGTTCTGGAGGATGATGAGGTGGAGGATGAGGAGGAGGAGATGGAGGAGGGGGAACCATGTTCACAGCAGGGTGGCACCCAGACCAGCTCATGGCCATCCCTGTTGCGTGGCTGGGGTGATACAGAGGACACAGATGATACACCTCCCACAGAGGACAGCTTTTTGTTGCCTCTGGGCAGCCTGGCACACATGAGCGATTACATGCTGCAGTGTCTCCACAACGACCGCCGTGTTTCCCACATTTTAACAGGTGCTGATTACTGGGTGGCCACACTGCTGGATCCCCATTACAAGGACAATGTACCTTCCTTAATTCCCTCACTGGAGCGTGATCGCAAGATGCGCGAGTACAAGCGCACGCTGGTAGACGTGCTGCTGGTGGAATTCCCACCTGACAGCGGGGGCACAGTGGAAGCACAAGGCGAAGGCAGAGGAGGAAGAGGTCGCCAACGCAGCCGGGGCGCTGCCAGCACCTCAGAAGGCAGGATTAGCATGGCCGAAATGTGGAAAAGCTTTGTCAGCATGCCACAACAACCAGCACCACCAGCTGATATGGAACGTTTTGGCAGGAGGCAGCATTTTACCAACATGGTGGAGCAGTATGTGTGCACACGACTACACGTACTGAATGACGGGTCTCCCCCCTTAAACTTCTGGGTCTCCAAATTGGGCACATGGCCTGAGCTTGCCCTTTACGCCTTGGAGATGCTGGCCTGTCCTGCAGCCAGTGTATTATCTGAATGTGTATTTAGCATGGCAGGGGGCGTTATCACAGACAAGCGCAGCCGTCTGTCCAGAGCCAATGTGGACAAGCTCACGTTCATTAAAATGAACCAGGCATGGATCCCACAGGACTTGTCCGTACCTTGTGCAGAATAGACACGTATACCAGCCTTACCCAGCCATTCTTGTATTTCTGATCTTTCTCAGTCTTTTGGGGTGTACCCTAATTTAAAAAATAAATTAATTAAAAACAAAAACCTGTGTTGGCTACCTCGTCCTCCTCCACCGCCGCTTCCACCTACACCGCCATATCCACCGCCACCTCAACCTTCTACTCCATATGGACCTCGTCCTCCTAGGTCAAGATTATTTTATTTTTTATTTTATGTTATTTTATGTTATTTTAAGTTATTTCCCTATCCACATTTACTTGCCATGCTCTTACCAACATTTTGCTGCCATTTTCAGCCCTCTAGCCCTTTCCATTACTTTTTTAGAGACATTTTAGTACTCAAAAGTTCGGGTCCCCATTGACTTCAATGGGGTTCGGGGTCAAGTTCGGGTCCCGAACCCGGACTTTTTTCCGAAGTTCGGCCTAACCTGTCGAACCCGAACATCCAGGTGTCCGCTCAACTCTAGTTACAAGCACTGATCTGCCCCCTTTTCAGCTGCTTTAGTTAAAGTTATACATCGGTGATCGGTGCTTGTAACTCCCCCCAAAGCCGCACTGATCACTACTGACTGTGCCTGTATCCTCCATGCTGCTCTCCCCTTCCAGGCTCGTGTCCCCCTCCGTGCTGTGTGTCCTCCTCCATGCTGCTCTCCCCCTCCGGGTTTGTGTCCCCCTCCGCGCTATATGTCCTCCTCTGTGCTGCGCTCCCCCTCCAGGCTTGTGTCCCCCTCTGTGCTGTGTGTCCTCCTCCGTGCTGCTCTCCCCCTCCGGGTTCGTGTCCCCCTCCATGCTGTGTGACCTCCTCCGTGCTGCTCTCCCCCTCCAGGCTTGTGTCCCCCTCCGTGCTGTGTGTCCTCCTCCATGCTGCTCTCACCCTCCGGGTCCTTGTCCTCCCCTGTGCTGATTTCCCCCTCCGTGCTGTGTGTCTTCCTCCATGCTGCTCTCCCCCTCCGGGTCCTTGTATACAGCGGTGATTGGTGCTTGTAACCCCCCAAAGCCACATCAATCACTACTGACTGTGCCTGTATCCTCCTTCGTGCTGCTCTCCCCCTCCAGGCTTGTGTCCCCCTCTGTGCTGTGTGTCCTCCTCCGTGCTGCTCTCCCCCTCCAGGCTTGTGTCCCCCTCCGTGCTGTGTGTCCTCCTTTGTGTTGTTCTCCCCCTCCAGGCTCGTGTCCCCCTCCATGCTGTGTGTCCTCCTCCATGCTGCTCTCCCCCATGGGTCCTTTTCATCAGATATCTGATGAAGCTGACTTTCATCAGTCTTGCCTACACACCATCAGTTAAAAATCTGATCGTGTCAGAACGCGGTGATGTAAAACACTACGACGTGCTGAGAAAAATGAAGTTCAATGCTTTCGAACATGCTTCGACTTGATTCTGAGCATGCGTGGATTTTTGACCGATGGATTTCCCCACAGACGATCGTTTTTTTCTATTGTTTTTTTAACCATCAGAAAATTTTAAAACAGGTTCTATTTTTTTTAACCGATGTGAAAAAAGACGATGGGGCCCACACACAATCGGTTCGTCCGATAAAAACGGTCCATCGGACCGTTTTCATCAGACAAACCGATCGTGTGTACAGGGCATTAGACTCAGCTGTCTTTTTTTGGACTGATTTGGGGTGGGCAACCTGTGGCTGTAGGAAAATACACACAGGGCCAGATTCAGGTAGGAGATACAACGGCGTATCTCCAGATACGCCGTCGTATCTCTGAGTGTGCGGCGTCGTATCTATGCGCCTGATTCTTAGAATCAGTTACGCATAGATTTGACTAAGATCCGACCGGCGTAAGTCTCTTACGCCGTTGTATCTTAGGCTGCATATTTACGCTGGCCGCTAGGTGGCGCTTCCGTCGATTTACGCGAGGAATATGCAAATTAGGTAGATACACCGATTCAGAAACGTACGTCCGCCCGGCGCATTTTTTTACGTTGTTTACGTTAGGCTTTTTCCGGCGTAAAGTTACCCCTGCTATATGAGGCGTATCCTATGTTAAGTATGGACGTCGTTCCCGCGTCAAATTTTGAAATTTTTATGTCGTTTGCGTAAGTCGTCCGCGAATGGGGCTGTGCGTAATTTACGTTCACGTTGAAAGCATTGGCTTTTGCGGGTTAATTTGGAGCATGCACACTGGGTTACTTTCACGTTAGACAAAAACGTCATTTACGTGGGGTCATGTTTTATTTGCATAAAACACGCCCACCTCTTCACAATTTGAATAAGGCGCGCTTACGCCGGCAGATTTACGATACGCCACCGTAACTTAGAGGGCGGGTTCTTGGTGAATACAGAACCTGCCTCACTAAGTTACGGCGGCGTAGCGTATCGGAAATACGCTACGCCCGCATAAAAATAAGCCATTCTACGTGAATCTACCCCATAATTTTTGCTGCTGTTGCCTACCCTTCTCCTGGCCTAGGGTTTCACTGCCTCATTCGCTGCTGCCTGTTCTTACTCCTGTATTGTAGACCAGCCTATGGTCTTGAGTTTGTACTCCAGAAAACGACTCTTCGGTGCCATGAATATAATGAAATAAATACATGTTAAAAAAAACTGATGTTCCCGCAGAGCACAGATCTGTGCTGGAGGTGTGGGGAGGAACCCGGTTTTCTCCTTCACATCTTCTGGTCCTGTCACCTTTCGCTGCCTTACTGGAATGAGATTTACTGCATTGTTCAGAAATGTAAGGATCGTGAGCTGCCCTGAACCTCTGCGTTCTTCCCAGTAGTGTATTTAGGTTTTGTGCTGCCCTAGGCCTGACTAAACTTGTGCACCCCCTAATTTAAATATGCCACACCCCTTCCTGTCAATGCCACACCCCTTGCTGTTTAAGACCCGCACTGACATTTTTGAGTGGGGACAATAGTTATGTGAGCCTGGGGGGACAATGGATTCCCTTAATTTGCATAGATTTCCTGTTCCTGTTTGGCTATGGGGCAGAAAGTGAAGGGAAATCTCTGCAATGGGACAAGAATGGTAAAAAAATTATCTGACAGGGGCTATAACCCTCCCTTACTCGATCCATAATGAAACTCATTCACATATTTGAATTGTAAATCAATGGGAGCGCCCCTTGTGGCCAGCGTAAATATGCGCCCACGATACGACGGCGTAGGAAACTTACGTCGGTCGGAAGAAGCCTGTTTTCAGGCGTATCTAGTTCTGTGGGCACAGCACACAGATACGACGGTGCATAGTTACACTTGCGCAGCATATCTCGAGATACGTCGGCGTAAGTGCTACGTGAATCCGGGCCTATATGTTTAACCAATGATGACACTGTGATGATGGGGGATGTAGCCTTATATGTGGAGATGATCCACTGTATGTTCAACATTGTTGAGGTTTCTGTATCACTGTATGCCTTATTGAAATAAATAATTGAAAATAAACTGGCTGCTGAGTGCCTAGGAGAAGGAAGATTGTCCTGTCAAACTAGAGGACTTAAAGGGTTTGTAAAGGAATTTTTTTTGTATCTTAATAGCTTTCTTTACCTTAATGCAGTGCTGTTTTCATGTCCTCATTGTTCGTTTTTGCTCTCAAGTTGCTGTAATTCTTCTCTGATCTCCACACTTCCTGGTTGTCTGTTTCCTGATAACCCCAGTACTGGGAGCTTTCTCTCTGTGGTCAGTAACTTCAAGGAGGTGTGATTACTGTGTGTCTAAAACCCCTCAGCACCAATCAGTTTCGTTTTCCAAACCATCACTGTCCTGTATTGGCTCTGTGGCTCTGTACAGCACAGAGGCAGGAAACAACATGCAAAAACAAAACTAGAAACTACAGGTACATTATATGATTGTTTTTTATCTATTTGTAATAGTTTTTCAAAAGGAATCAGTTAACTATTATGTCTCTATACCCTGTAAACAGTCATTTCAGCCAACATTTTTTAAATTATTTACAACTCCTTTAACCAGTTAAGCCCCGGACCAATATGCAGCCTAAAGACCCAAGGTGTTTTTACAGTTCGGGACTGCGTCGCTTTAACAGACAATTGCGCGGTCGTGCGACATGGCTCCCAAACAAAATTGGCGTCCTTTTTCCCCCCACAAATAGAGCTTTCTTTGGTGGTATTTGATCACATCTGCGGTTTTTAGTTTTTGCGCTATAAACAAAAATAGAGCGACAATTTTGAAAAAAATGCAATATTTTTAACTTTTTGCTGTAATAAATATCCCCCAAAAACATATATAAAAACATTTTTTTTCCTCAGTTTAGGCCGATACGTATTCTTCTACCTATTTTTAGTAAAAAAAATCGCAATAAGCGTTTATCGATTGGTTTGCGCAAAATTTATAGCGTTTACAAAATAGGGGATAGTTTTATTGCATTTTTATTAATTTTTTTTTTTTTACTACTAATGGCGGCGATCAGCAATTTTTTTCGTGACTGCGACATTATGGCGGACACTTCATACAATTTTGACACATTTTTGGGACCATTGTCATTTTCACAGCAAAAAATGCATTTAAATTGCATTCTTTATTGTGAAAATGACAGTTGCAGTTTGGGAGTTAACCACAGGTGGCGCTGTAGGAGTTAGGGTGCACCTAGTATGTGTTTACAACTGTAGGGGGGTGTGGCTGTAGGAATGACGTCATCGATCGTGTCTTCCCTATAAAGGGAATGACGCGATCGATGCGCCGACACAGTGAAGCACGGGGAAGCCGTGTTTACACACGGCTCTCCCCGTTCTTCAGCTCCGGGGAGCGATCGCGACGGAGCGGCTATAAACAAATAGCCGCGCCGTGGACCTCCGCATGTAGCGGGGGGGGGTCCCGATCGGACCCCCCACCCGCTAATAGGCAAGGACGTACATGTACGCCCATGTGCCTGTACGTGCCATATTGTGGACGTATATGTACATGCGGGGGTCGGGAACTGGTTAAAGAAACACTCTCCTCTGCTGTGTGCTGCCCAGACAGACAACCAAGAAAAAAAAAATCAGAAGTAACTAAACACAAACAAAACTAAAATATATATGTATATATATATATATATAGAACCTGGAAATCCCCCACTCTTGGGTCACCTAGTCTAGGAACTTTCTGCTAGATTTGAAAGATTATAATAATTAGGGAAAAATACATATACAAATTAAAAATCAGTGACTGGCCCCACAAGTGCGCTTCTGGAAGAATGGTCAAACATTCCCATAGACACACTCCTAAACCTTGTGGACAGCCTTCCTAGAAGAGTTGAAGCTGTTATAGCTGCAAAGGGTGGGCCAACTCAATATTGAACCCTATGGACTATGGGCCTGATTCCCAAAAGAGATACGCAGGTGGAACTGCTGTTCAGTCTGTGCCTAACTTTGGAAAATATCCTCAAAAGGCTTTTTCCAAAGTTAGGCAGAAAATCTGACATGTGTAAGACACTTACACGGTCAGATCTTAGGATGCAGTACCACATCCGCCGCTGGGGGCATTTCTCATTGAAATGCCGCTTTGAGAATGCAAATGAGGACTTAAGCAGATCCACAACGCTTTTCATCATTGTGATTTCTGCGTAAGTTCCGATTTGCTTGCGCAAAACTAGGGCTGCTTTTACAAAGTGTAAAGTTAGTCACACCTTGTAAAGGCCCATTCAAGCGACGGCATTTGGTATGCATTCCTGAGGGAGAACTCCACGGCAATTTGTTAATTCAAAACCGGCATGGGTTCCCCCCCCCAGGAGCATACCAGGCCCTTAGGTCTGGTATGGGTTGTAAGGAGACCCCCCCTACGCCGAAAAATCGACGTAGGGGGTCCCCCTACAATCCATACAAGACCCGTATCCAAAGCACGCTACCCGGCCGGTCAGGAAAGGGAGTGGGGACGAGCGAGCGCCCCCCCTCCTGAGCCGTGCCAGGCCGCATGCCCTCAACATGGGGGGGTTGGGTGCTCTGGGGCAGGGGGGCGCACTGCGGGCCCCCCCACCCCAGAGCACCCTGTCCCCATGTTGATGAGGACAGGACCTCTTCCCGACAACCCTTGCCATTGGTTGTCGGGGTCTGCGGGCGGAGGCTTATCGGAATCTGGGAGTCCCCTCAAATAAGGGGGCCCCCAGATACCGGCCCCCCACCCTAAGTGAATGGATATGGGGTACATCGTACCCCTACCCATTCACCTGGAGGCAAAAAGTTAAAGTTATTAAACACACAACACAAGGGTTTTTAAAATAATTTATTAGTCTGCTCCGGAGGCCCCCCCTGTCTTCTTTATTAGCTCTAATACCAGGGGGGGCTTCTTCTTCCACTCTCCGGGGGTCTTCTCCGCTCTCCGGGGGGGTTTCTTCTTCCGCTCTCCGGGGGGGGTCTTCTCCGCTCTCCGGGGGTCTTCTTCTATCTTCGCCGCTCTCCGCTGTTGACTCGGCGAACCCCGGTTCTTCTGCAGCTGTCCGGTGCCTTCTTCTTCAGCGCTGGCTGCCTGCTATCTTCGTGTGTTAGCTCAATTACTAACAGGCAGCCAGCGTGGTCTTCTGTGACGTCACCTTCTTCTCTTCTGTTCTTCTCCCCTCTTCCGATGTTGAAACGTCGCCTCTTGTCACTGCAATGATGGAAGCGCGCCTTGCATCCCATTTATATAGGCATCACTGTCCCATCATGCTCCAGTAGGTACCCACGTGGTGGGTGCACGTGGGTAGGCACCCACCACGTGGGTACCTGCCGGAGCATGATGGGACGGTGATGCCTATATAAATGGGATGCAAGGCGCGCTTCCATCATTGCAGTGACAAGAGGCGACGTGTCAACATCGGAAGAGGGGAGAAGAACAGAAGAGAAGAAGGTGACGTCACAGAAGACCGCGCTGGCTGCCTGTTAGTAATTGAGCTAACACACGAAGATAGCAGGCAGCCAGCGCTGAAGAAGAAGGCACCGGACAGCTGCAGAAGAACCGGGGTTCGCCGAGTCAACAGCGGAGAGCGGCGAAGATAGAAGAAGACCCCCGGAGAGCGGAGAAGACCCCCCCCGGAGAGCAGAAGAAGAAACCCCCCCTGGAGAGCGGAGAAGACCCCCGGAGAGTGGAAGAAGAAGCCCCCCCTGGTATTAGAGCTAATAAAGAAGACAGGGGGGGCCTCCGGAGCAGACTAATAAATTATTTTAAAAACCCTTGTGTTGTGTGTTTAATAACTTTAACTTTTTGCCTCCAGGTGAATGGGTAGGGGTACGATGTACCCCATATCCATTCACTTAGGGTGGGGGGCCGGTATCTGGGGGCTCCCTTATTTGAGGGGACTCCCAGATTCCGATAAGCCCCCGCCCGCAGGCCCGACAACCAACGGCAAGGGTTGTCGGGAAGAGGTCCTGTCCTCATCAACATGGGGACAGGGTGCTCTGGGGTGGGGGGGCCCGCAGTGCGCCCCCCTGCCCCAGAGCACCCAACCCCCCCATGTTGAGGGCATGCGGCCTGGCACGGCTCAGGGGGGGGGGGGGGGCGCTCGCTCGTCCCCACTCCCTTTCCTGACTGGCCGGGTAGCGTGCTTTGGATACGGGTCTGGTATGGATTGTAGGGGGACCCCCTACGTCGAATTTTCGGCGTAGGGGGGGTCTCCTTACAACCCATACCAGACCTAAGGGCCTGGTATGCTCCTGGGGGGGGGAACCCATGCCGGTTTTTTCTTTGAAAATTGGCATGGAGTTCTCCCTCTCAGGAATGCATGCCGAGCGACGCTGTAATTTTTTTTTATAATTATTTGTTTTCCCGGCGCGTATATTTTTTTTCACCCGTCGCAACTTTAGTGTCCCGTCGCAATCCACAAAGCCCGGCGTCAATTACGTTCGCGCGCTGCACGTCGGAAAAATTACGTCACACGCATGCGCAGTACGGCCGGCGCGGGAGCGCGCCTCATTTAAATTTTAAACGCCCCCCGGAGAGGAGGACCGCCTTGCGACGGAGGCACTTAAGTTACACGGCGTGTAATTTCTAGGTAAGTGCTTTGTGGATCAGGCACTTAGGTAGAAATTTTAAGTCAGTGTAACTTAACTGCTGAAAGTTAAGTTAGGCAGCTTTTTTGGGAATTTGGCCCTAAGAGTGGGATGCCATTAAAGTATGGTGTCCCAATACTTTTGGTAATATAGTGTATTTAAAGTCTATATTTTAAATACAGGGATGTGAGGGGGCTTGGGGAATTTCAGGTTGTGGTTTTGAAGTGTTTTTGTACACTTTGTTTTGACATTCTATTACTGTACAATTTAATATGTTAGCTTTTAAAACAATACAAAGTGGTACTTTGGAAAAAAGTTCACAAAATATACTATTAAGTTTTTCTAAAGCGGAGTTCCACCCAAAACTGGAGCTTACACATTAAGGCCTCCTCCCCAGCTCCTGTTTGTGAAAGGGAGAAGGGGGAAATTGGAAGCAGAAGTTCCCCTTTCCTAAGTCTTCCGGGATACATGACAGGTCCTAGAAGTCTTTGGGACCAGTCACAGAGCACAGCGCCACTCGCACATGTGCATTGGGCACCCTTCTCTGAAGCCGCAAGCTGTCAAAGCTGGGGTGCCCATAGTAGAGACTCCGGTGCCTCTGAGGAAGGACACGGGTAGAAAACGGCTGGGGTATATACACCGCTGGATCGTGGGACACAATTTTTTTTAGAGTAAACTTTCTTTTCGATTTTAGTTCTAAATTAAAGTATAGCCTCTAAAGTGGGAATACATAAGTGATATGATGGAATGTACCATCATCCAGAAATTTAAGTATAGAAGGATTGGGTCTAAGGTCCCCAAACCAGAGAGCCAAAGAAAAAGGGGGGGGGGCATTCGGACTATTGTGGTACTGATAAAATAGATATCAATTATACAAATATAAAAACACAAAAATTATTTTATTGAATACAACATCAATAAAACACAATAAAGGGTTACAGAATTAAAATGGTGACGACTATACACAACACCGATAATCTCATCCCCAAAGGAGAAGGAAACGGTAAATTCAGGGTCACAACAATCATCTTGACTAGTTTCGCGGCGAAGGCTGCTTCATCCGAAGAATGTTTAAAATTAGATTGACAAACAATCGATGGTTATACATTAAACAAAACTACAATAAGTAGATTGGGGACAAGGGCTCAGCTGCTTACCTATAGAACCCGCGGGCAAGGACAGCGGGGATCACCAAACAAGGTCCCATGCGGCAACCAGGGGGGACACATATGTGGACGCACCTACTTGCCAGATATGTAAGATAAAAAGAGTGATTAATATCTAAAGCCCAGGCCTTGGACTAGTGGGGAGTACATAAACACACGTGATAACTGCCAATAGTAAAAGTGTAAAATTGTGTGGTGGTGTGGGTGGGAAAGGAGCGAAAGGGGGTGTGGAGCAGGAAAAGGAGGAAAGGGGAGGGAAAAGGGAAGGGAGGGAAAAAAAGGGGGGGAGGGGGAGGTAAAGAGGAGGGGAGGGGGAAGGGGGAGGGTAGAGGAGGGGAGGGGGAAGGGGGAGGGTAGAGGAGAGAAAGTGTGGAAATGAAGAGAGAGCAAGGTAAATAAGAAAAGAAAACAAGAGTGGAAATGTGTACCTTAGATACAGGAAAGTAAGTAGTACGTGTGAAGGGTCCCGGGAGCAGGATCCCAACTGGAACATTCGCTGAAAAGCATATGTTAACTCAGCAGGAATGTCGATGAAGATGGAATGTGTGAAGATGAGGGACCACATAGAATCCCAAAGTGGCGTCAGGGTAGTGACGCCAGCACAGTGACACCTAATAATAGAAAAAGGGGTATAAAATCAGGGGTTATAAATATATGTATATATATATATATATATATATATATATATATATATATATATATATATATATATATATATATATATATATATATATATATATATATATATATAAGGGTGATGGTGAATAAAAAAGGAAAAGGGGGGAGGAAGGGGATGAACAAGGTCGGGCTGAAAAGGATACTAAGCGAGGCTAGCGATATCTTACTGTGGACTGGGTGAAGCCACAGCGATCCCGGGATCCGGCATCCATTGCGCTGGAAACAGGGGAGTCCTGCTTAAATGCTCCCTATCCGGTGGCACTGACACACGTGGACAACCACCGTTGCGCAGTGTCGCCGGATCTGACCGCCCACACGGCGACAGCGCGATCAGTTTGCGTATGCGCCGCGTGTCAGTACCCCAAGGTGTGAGGGACGGAAGCCCGCACAGGGACGCATACAGGTGAGGTACAACCCCAAGGGGCAGGACTAGTTAGCCCCACCAGGGCGGTCACCTGATCGTCGCCGGAAAGCAGTCCGGAGAAGCCCAGACTTACCCATAAAGAGCGGAGAGTGGCAAGCAGTCCAATTAAGTAAAAATAAATACATGTAAAAAGGTGTGTACAAGTAAATACAATAGGTAAAAATAAGATGCAATTAATGTAAATAAAATACAGTTACAATGAGCATTACATAAAGGTGCCCACTAAATAATGGGCACCAAGGTGAGCTAGGACGAATTGCGGACGATTAAGGCATATGAGGGGTAAGAACAAGAGCCTCCGACGGCATCGCCATGCGTGCCACTATGGCAACAATAAGCCGAGGGGGATCATGGCGCTCACACGGGACAGGTGACATACACTCAAGGTGATAAGAGATACTCAATATATCCACGCGGTTGTAGCTCGCATTGGGCAGATTAAGCATTAGTCTATGGGAGTTGGAGTTGTCCAGAACAGTCTGATGGTAATTCAGACAATGGACAGGGGGGTAATCCCAACCCTCATATCCAGACTGTGCCAAAACAATTTGCAATAAGAAGTCGCTTAAGACACACCATCAAATGTAGGAAACTTCATGGGGTGGGGTAAAATATTATATAGTCAGAGGCTACTCCCCGATATTGGGGAGTGCTTGGTGGGCGGGATTACCAACCCCAGTGCCTGTCGCAGGCCGCCCTACAGGGGCCCAGGTGTGTTATCCACCTAATTAAGAATTAAAGTATAGCCTCTAAAGTGGGAATACATAAGTGATATGGTAGAATGTACCACCGTCCAGAAATTTAAGTATAGAAGGATTGGGTCTAAGGTCCCCAAACCAGAGAGCCAAAGAAAAAAGGGGGGCAATTGGACTATTGCGGTACTAATAAAATAGATATCAATTATACAAATACAAATATAAAAACACAAAAATAATTTTATTGAATACAACATCAATAAAACACAATAAAGGGTTACAGAATTAAAATGGTGACGACCGTACACAACACCGATAATCTCATCCCCAAAGGAGAAGGAAACGGTAAATTGAGGGTCACGACAATCATCTTGACTAGTTTCGCGGCGAAGGCCGCTTCATCAGAAGCATGTCTAAAATTAGATACATCAATATGCTTCACCTCAACGCGTTTCACCATAGACATTATCATCAGGAGACTGGCCGGATTGGACTAAACCACTTCTGGATGAACTGAACTCACTGAGAACTACCTTTGAGTACAAAACCCCAAAACCATCACACTTATTAAACACAGAAGGGCAATACCTCAAGCTCATATTGGTCCTACTGTATATTGGGACACCTTCAGCTAGTGATACATAGTTGACATTCAGTAGTCCATTAGAATAAACACTTGGTAGGAGACCATGTTTGCTAGACATGGGCAGGGATGGCAAAATTAAAAATTAAATTATAATAAAAGTAAATCAGCAAAAAATGTTTAACAAAAACACATTAAAAAGTATTGAAAGTTAAGAAAATGTTAACATTGGACATGCCCTTTCCATGAACTAAAGGAAAGGACTGTTTTGCAAGCTGGTATGGAAGCACTTGAAGTGTCAAGTGGTATACCAGCATGTGTTGTGTGGGAGACCCCTTGGAAGGTTAACAAAGCTGTTGCATTGGCAGCTGGAGCTAAGGGTAATTCATGAGGTCAGATTGCTAAGAGTCATTCATGAGGTCAGATTGCTAAGGGTCAATCATGAGTCCGGAATTGCTAAGCGTCATTCATGAGACCGGATTGCTAAGAGTCATTCCTGAGATCGGATTGCTAAGAGTCATTCATGAGTTCGGATTGCTAAGAGTCATTCATGAGATTGGATTGGTAAGAGTCATTCATGAGATTGGATTGGTAAGAGTCATTCATGAGACCGGATTGCTAAGAGTCATTCATGAGTCTGGATTGCTAAGCGTCATTCATGAGATTGGATTGGTAAGAGTCATTCATAAAACCAGATTGGTAAGGATCATTCATGAGATTGGATTGCTAAGGGTCATTCATGAGGCCGGATTTCTAAGGGTAATACATGAGATCGGATTGCTAAGAATCATTCATGAGTCCGGATGGTTAAGCGTCATTCATGAGATTGGATTGGTATGGATCAATCATGAGACCAGATTGCTAAGGGTAATTCATGAGATCGGATTGCTAAGGGTCATTGATGAGATTGGATTGCTAAGGCTAATTCATGAGGTCAGATTGCTAAGGGTCATTCATGAGATCGGATTACTAACGATAATTCATGAGATCGGATTGCTAAGGGTCATTCTTGAGATCGGATTACTAAGGGTCATTCATGAGATCAAATTGCTAAGAGTCATTCATGAGATCGGATTGCTAAGGGTCATTCATGAGATCAGATTGCTAAGAGTCATTCATGAGATCAGATTGCTAAGAGTCATTCATGAGACTGGATTGCTAAGGGTAATTCATGAAGTCAGATTGCTAAGTGAAAGAGTATGCTAGCAAACCAAAGGAATAGAAGACATGCCTGGTCTCTGCTATGTTCAGCTTAAACACCACATCAATACCAACCAATAAAAAATATACATCAACAAAAAACATAAGAAAATTTTTAGTAGACAGTGGGGTAGATTCAGGTAGCTGCGCTTGATGTTACGGCGGCGCAGCGTATTGTATTTACGCTACGCCGCCGCAACTTACAGGAGCAAGTGCAGTATTCACAAAGCACTTGCTCCGTAAGTTGCGGCGGCGTAGCGTAAATGGGGCCGGCGTAAGCGCGAAATTCAAATGTGGAAGGGGGCGTGTTTTATGTTAATCTATGATGACCTGACGTGATTGACGTTTTGTACGAACGGCGCATACGCCGTCTGTGTACATATCCCAGTGTGCATTGCTCCCAAGTACGCCGCAACGACGTATTGGTTTCGACGTGAACGTAAATTACGTCCAGCCCTATTCGCGGACGACTTGCGCAAACGACTTAAAAAATTCAAATTTCGACACGGGAACGACGGCCATACTTAACATTGCGTGCGCCACCTAATAGCAGGAGCAATGTTACGCCGTAAAAAGCCTTACGCAAGCAACGTAAAAAAACTACCGCCGGGCGCACGTACGTTTGTGAATCGGCATATCTAGGTAATTTGCATACTCTACGCCGAAAACAATGGAAGCGCCCCTAGCGGCCAGCGTAATATTGCACACAATTATACGCCGCCGCATTCAAGTTACGTCGGCGGAGGAAGCCTATTTTTTAAGCGTATCTGCCTTTGAGAATCAGTGTAACGATACGCCGGCGCAGATTTGAAACAGGTACCTGAATCTACCCCAGTATGTTGTATAAGGGAGGGTTTTCAATGCAAACAATGTGGATAAATGAATAAAAAGTATAAAGACAACTAAAAACAAACACACATGGCAGCTGGGAATATTCCACTCTGGGGCCACCTACACCAGGAACTGTATGCAAAATTTGGTAGATTATAATAATTAAGAAAACAATAAAATAAATATAAAAAAAAGAAAATTGGTGTGTGAATTGCCCGGAAAGAGAAAGAATATGCTGAAAAAAGGAATAGAAGACACACCTGCAGCTAAACCACCACATCAATACCAACCAATAAAAAAAGATACATGAACACAAAAGATTAAAACCTTCCATTAGACTGTTTGTTGTATAAGGAAGGGTTGCAATGCAAACAATGTGGACAAAGTAGTGTTACGCTTACCCCTGACACAGGTGGTCAGACACTATAGCTGACCTCTGTGTTCTTCACCTATAGCACCCCCCTTTCCCATAAGGCAAGCAGTTCTATCTGTGCTCCGTTTTCCCCAGAGCTTATACACAATGCTATAGTGCCTGGCTACCACGCCAGGGCTTGCGACTTTCATATAATGTCTGGTCCCTGCAATATGGATGAAAATCATTGAGAAAAATAGCACAGACACAGACAGTACACACACCACGTAGCTTTAGGTGCACACTGCAGAGGACACGGCATTACACACCAAGTAGCTTTAGGTGCAAACTACAGAGGACAAAGGCAATACACACAAAGTAGCTTTATGGTGCACACTGCAGAGGACACGGGCAATACACCACATGAGAATACTGCAGCTAGCACAATCACCTGCCTGCCAGTAAATTAGGAAGAGCTGATCTAGTTAAACTATACAGTGTATAAATATATATACAACACCTGGGATGTATATATATCCTCTACACACTGTAACTTTAACTGAATAGCCTGCCTGCTCTATCTACCTGCAAAAAATGACACTCTCTCTCTGTCTCTCTCTGTTCTCTCTTAACCACCGCAACACACTACACAAGGCCGACCTGCAGATGGCCTTTTATAGTGTGGGGCGTGTACTAAACCCCCTGAGCCATAATTGGCCAAAGCCACCCTGGCTTTGGCCAATTATGGCTCTCTGTTTTTTGCAAGCTGTGATGGGCCAAGCATGCAGGTCATAGTGCATGCCTCCGCCAATCATAAGCCAGCAATGCACTGCGATGTCGCAGTGAATTATGGGCTGTGAAACGCCACTCGAATTTGTCGCGAACGGCCCAAAACACACAATGTTCGAGTGGAACATGAGTTCGACTCGAATACGAAGCTCATCCCTAGCCGACAGTGTCTTCCCATAGAGATAAGCGATGGCAAGATGGCCACCGCTAATCTCTATGCACTTGGAGGACCAGAGTGACGTCATGATGTCATGATGTCACTTCCAGGTTCTCGGGCCATGTAAACACGTTTCTTCTTTTTATTTTCCTAAAGCAAAAGATTTTGTTTTTTTGTTTTTGTTTTTGATTGTTTGCTTTTAAAGGTAGAGGGGAAAGTTATGCCGCATACACATGACCATTTTTCATGACGAGAAAAATGAAATGTTTTAGATTGGTCGTGAAAACCGGTCGTGTGTATGCTCCATAGCAGTTTCCTCGACGAGAAATCTGCCCGCAAAAAAAATAGAACCTGCTCTATTTTTTCTCGTTGTTTTTCCCATCTGTCTTTTTCTTTTGGTGAAAAACGCTTGTGTGTATGCTTTCCCGAGGGGGAAAAAACGTGCATTCTCAGAAATGAGCAAAAGCGTCCCAAAGGGTGGCGCCATTTTAATGGAACTTCCCCTTTATAGTGCCACTGTACGTTTTTGAATGTCACCACGCTTTTCTCAAGCGTTTTTTTCATGATCGTGTGTATGCAAGACAGGCTTGAGAGTAATCACGTCGAGAAAAACTTTTTTCTTTTTTTTGCTTGACCGGAAAACGGTTGTGTGTACGCGTCATTAGAGTCTTTTAGACCCCATATCTCTCCATAAGGAGGACCTGTTATGCTGTTATCACAAGGAATGTTTTGGGAGTGATACAAAAATTAAAATTAAAAGAACAGTGTAAAAATTGCAGAAAAAAATGCAAAATAAATTGCATGAGGATCATAGAGATATGACCGTCAGAGGCTCAGGCGCAACGTTATGACGTCACGCACGGGTTCCCGGAAGTAAACAAAGCTGTGATTGCGGCTAGTAAGCATGAGATCGGTGTCACGGAAGCATGAATCAGACGTACAACAATAGATAAATGAAATAGGAAGGCTTTATTGAAAACCAAACAGCAAGGTAAAAGTCCAAACGGATGATCAAACAGTGCAGAGTCCTCCACCGGAGCCAGGGATCAGGAACCAGAAGGATAGTCCGAACGAAGCCAGGGATCAGGAACCAGAAGGATAGTCCGAACGAAGCCAGGGATCAGGAACCAGAAGGGTAGTCCGAACGAAGCCAGGGATCAGGATCCAGAAGGGTAGTCCGTGGAAGCCGGGTCGGTAACCAAAAGCAGCAGCACAATCTCAGGAGCATGTGAATACAAGAGGACCAAGCAAGGAACTGAAGCAACAGACCTCCTATATATATGCAAGGCATCCAGCTCCTCCCAGTGGGAAGGAGGAGCCGCAGGGTGTGGTAAGTTATAAGAAGCCCAGAAACTAACATGGCCGCCAGCACATGTCAGATGAAAGAAGCCAGCAAGAGGTAAGACCATGACAATCAGTGACTAATTTTTTATCTTATTGACCCCACATCTCTCCATAAAGAGGACCTGCCACAAACCATTCCTATTACAAGGGATGTTTACATTCCTTGTAATAGGAAAAAAGTGTAAAAAAAAGTGTAAAAAAAAAAAATTAAGTAAAAAAAATAATAATAATAAAACAATTAAAACACCCCTTTCCCCGCCATTCAAACCACACATGTGAGGTATCGCCGCGTGCATTAGAGCGCATTTTTAAGATTTTTAAGTATCAAAGTTTGGCGCTATTCCATGAGTGTGCGCAATTTTAAAGCGTGACATGTTAGGTATCTTTTTACTCAGCGTAACATCATCTTTCATGTTTTATAAAAGACGTTTTGTTATTTTTTAATTTATAAAACAATTTTTTTTCCAAAACAAAGGCGTTTGAAAAATGATTGCACAAATACCTGCAAGATAAAACGTTGCAATGACCGCCATTTTAATCCCTATGGTGTCTGCTAAAAAAAAAAACATATTAAACGTTTGGGGGTTCTAAGTAATTTTCTAGCAAAAGAATGATGATTTGTACATGAAGGAGAGAAGTGACAGAATAGGCCCGGTATGGAAGTGGTATAAAAGCCCTGTATTAAAGTGGTTAAATGAGAAAAATTATGAAATAACATTCATACTTTTAGTCTAAAGAAGTATCATCTAAGTTGAAAATTATATACCGTATTTATCGGGGTATTGCGCGCTCCGGCGTATAGCGCGCACCCTTAATGTGTACCCGCATTCCTGTAAAAAAAACATTTTAGTACTTACAGTTTTGGTGTCTTGCGCGGCGTCCATCGGCGGCCTTGTTGGGTCCGGTGTCCGTCTGCGGCTTCGGTGGTGTCCTCCTCGTCGGGTCTGTCTACGGCTTCGGTGGTGTTCTCCTCGTCGGGTCCGTCTGCGGCTTCGTTGGTGTCCTCCTCGTTGGGTCCGGCGTTCCTTCTGCGGCTTCAGTGGTGTCCTCCCGGCTTCTCCCGCGATGTCTCCCCGTCAAATCGCTGCTTCCCGTGTTCAGTTTGAACGCCTCCGCCGACGTATACCGAGTGCAGTACCCTCGGCTACATTCGACCAGGCTCAGCTTCGCTCGTGCTCACGCTCTGTGACGTTTATGCGTGAGCACGAGCGAAGCCGAGCCTGGCCGAATGTAGCCGAGTGTACTGCACACGGTATATGTCGGCGCAGGCATTCAAACTGAGCACGGGAAGCGGGTGTCGGCGTATATTGCGCACCCACAATTTCCCCCTTATTTTAAGGGGAAAAAAGTGCGCGGTATACGCCGATAAATACTGTATGTTTTTAAATGTTATTTTGCTGTTTTTTGGTTGATGGATTGCATAAAAAAATAAATAATTTGCAAGACAATGTCATCAAAAGATAGATGAGTTTGTCTTAAAAAAAATTATACATGTACTGTATCCCATTGTTATTATAAGTAATGCAAACAATTATTGCTGAATTAATAGGCCCATAGTGAAATGTAAAAATAACTCTGGTCTATAGGGGTGTAAAGATGGGAGAGCTGAGGTTGTTATTTAACAATATATACAAGGAGGATATTTTTTTTTCTTTTCTCAAAAGATTTTTCAAATGCCTATAAAACACAGTAGCTAAATGCTAATTCTATGTGTCCTCTCTATTCTGTGGCTGTTTTGTGTTTTGTCTCTCAAAATGTAACTGATGCATAAACTACAGACTACATGCCGTATATGTTGATCTCTTGCTCTTGGTATTGTAAGCTTCATATAGGAATTATACAATAAAACTTGAATCTGGAGCGTAATATAAAAGTCATATTTTTAACCATGTTCTGATTGTATTTTTATCTTTCTACAACCATTTCTATAAATCTTATAGCGCAAATTCTTGCTCAGAAATGTAATAAATTGTTTTTCTTTTCAAGAAAAAAATATGAAGTTTAGGTAATATCTTTCACGAAAGGCAACGTTTTTTTAACATTTTAAATTTCTTTATCAGAGAAAGAGGGGGGACACGCTCCCTGTCACATACGGCACTCACAGTGCCTGCTTCTCTCCTGACAGGGAGAAACAGGCAAGCCACAGCTGAGGAGCCAAGCGGCTGGCCCGGCCCGGTATTCGGCGGCGGGGGGGGGGGGCGAACAGAGAGCGGTATGCCCGGAGAAGGAGGGGGGACACGCTCCCTGTCACGTACTCACAGTGCCTGCTTCTCTCCTGACAGGGAGAAGCAGGCAAGCCACAGCTGAGGAGCCGAGCGGTATTCGGCGGCGGGGGGCTGATCTATATTCGCTCCATAAGACGCACAGGCATTTCCTCCCATTTTATGGGGAGGGGGAAGTGCGTCTTATGGTGCGAAAAATACGGTATATATATATATATATATATATATATATATATTAACAGGCGATTATGGCGATTTTTATTTCACATAGTATTTGCGCAGCAATTTTTCAAATGCAATTTATTTTTTATTTTTTATGAATTTAAAAACAAGAAAACATAATATATACCCCTTTTTTGTAAAATATGAAAGATGATGTTACACTGAGTAAATAGATACCTAAAATGTTACACCATTTACATATGCGTGAGCGACTTACGTATGCATTCTGTGCATCACATAAGCACATAGAGGGGGGCTTAAATGTTTATATTATTTTCTTATTTATTCATTTATTTATTTATTTATCAATTTTTTTCCTACAAAAAATGTTATTGAAAGTTGTTCACAAGTAAGACAAATAGTACAATAAAACATATGACTAAAGCCCTGTAAACACGATCGGTTTGTCTGATGAAAACGGACCGATGGACTGTTTTCATCGGCCAAACCGGTCGTGTGTGGGCCCCATCGGTTTATTTTCCATCGGTGAAAAAAAATAGAACATCCATCGGATTAGATTCCATCAGATATCCGATTGTGTGTACAGGGCTTAAGTTGTATCTTGTAAGTTCTACACGGTTTCCAACTAAGGGGAGAAGCAGAGGTCAAAATGTGTGAGTAAGAGCCGACAGATGCCGCCTCTACAAACCGCTAACAAAAAAGTAACATAAAGAAGCATATATTAGTATTCATACATTCGTATCAATTCGAACATCTGAATAGCTGAAAGTACTAAAATCCGAAAATTACGGAATTATGAATAAGCAACATAACGAACACGAGAAAATACGAACGTACGATTGGACAAACTTACTAGAATACAAAACACTGAAACAGCAAAAGAACGAAAATGACATCTATAACAAACTATTTGCATTCCGTATTTAAAATCCTTTGTCTTTTCTTAATTTTGTATATTCATATTTTGATTCGTATGTTAGTATTTTCATTTGTGTGTTTTTTAAATCCGTTTCTTTGTCTGTTCGTAAATTTGTGTACTCAAAGCGTTCTTTCGAATGGGCAGTGTAGTTAGTGACTAGTGAGTGATGTATCTTTCTTAATATCTTAGCCAATCAGCTTATCTCTTTTGTGCTGCGTCCCATTGGACAGTGTAAAGCCTCGTACACACGATCGGACTTCAAACAAACGTTTCCGTGGATTTTTGTCCGAAGGGAGTTGGCCGGACTTTTGTTGCCGAAAAGTTTGTCTGTTTGCAGAGCAAACTTTTGTCCGATGAAAACTTGCTCATTTTGAAGTTTGTTGGCAAAAAGTTACGAATCATTCAGTATAAATGAAAATAAAACTGTTACGAAAATACGAACGGTCCGAATAGGAAAACTTGCGTCTTACGAAATTACGAATCTTTACTAAGCTACGGAACAAGACGAAACAAAACAATTTTTTTTTTTGTTGTGCACATGTCTAACCCTGAGAGCTGGTTCACACTGGGGCGACTCGTCAGGCGACTCAGCCGCCTGACAAGTCGCGTCCCATTCTATTCACCAGAACCGTTCTAATAGGAGCGACGCAAGTCGCTCTGACTTAGAAAAAGGTTTTTGTGCGACTTCAGGGGCGACTCGGGGCGACTTGCATTGACTTCTATACAGAAGTCATTTTGCAAGTCGCCTCTGAAGTCTTCTTCAGGACGCCTTGCCGAGTCACCCCTGAAGGCGTGCCGCCCCAGTGTGAACCGGCTCTTATTGCACCTTTCAAGAGTTATCCATTTATTTATTTTTTACACTGTCCCTTTATGTATTTTATATCACTTGTATTTATATTACAAGGAATATAAACATCCCTTGTAATATAAATAAGGATGATCAGTCCTCTTTATGGAGAGATATGGGGACAAAAATATCCCAAATCTCTTCTTCATCTTTAAAAGCAAAAGATCAAAACAAAAATGTGTTTGATCATTTGCTATAAAAAAAAGCAAAAGACGTTGCTCCGGTCCTCTAAGGCCAAAGAGGCGGGGATGATCTAATGTGTAAACAAGGCAGATTGCCGTTCTGACAGAAGATACTCGCTGCGGGTCGACGTTACACTCACATGTCTAGCAGGCGACGTCACTTGTGACGCCGTGACACTGACATGGCTCTCCATCTGCGTTCACCACCAGGGTGGTTTGGGCCCCAAACACTGAGCGTGTTGTGCTGCTCGGGCGCCGGCGCCGCCCCCCCCCCTTTGAAGCTGCGTGGCTTCGATGGTTGCCATTGGTTTACGGCCATTATATATACTCCACCTTCACCACATCAACACCCTATGCTGACATATTTTCATGATACTTTTTGCACCTGTGGAATAATTCCTCCTTTATACCCTTGCAGGTACCTATGCAGGTACCTATGGTTGTACTTTTTCTCAGTTATTTTTACACTTCCACTATGGCTTTTATTTATGCCCTCTATGTTATGGTAAATAGATCTTTTATTCACGTGATATATATTTCTTACCCACATTGCTTGGAGCTTCCTTCCAGTTTATCAGCTGTGCAATTAACTCATTTCTAACCTATTCATTTCTACAGATACCCCTGGGAATTAATCATACAATATATTATATACACTACCAACTACACATACTCCAGCTGTTGACCGGTTACCCTACCTTCACATTCACTATTGATTGCTGGTGATACTGCCGTGCCTCTGACGTTACCGTCTCAGCTCCCAGGGATGATGTCTTCCATAGCCGCCCACTACCATTGATACCATCCTACAACCATACCTATATGCTATTGATAGGTGAGAATGTTTGGGACCTTTTTTGCATTGTATGTGTTTTACATAGTTTCTATTATATTATTTTAGCATTTTTCATTCTATTTTAGATACCCATTTACTGTGTATCTGCTCCTGACGATTGGTATAGTGACCACAAAACGCATAGAGCTTCTCCACAACGATACGTCACAGTATATGTTTAATATCTGCATTTTAATATTTTAATGGACCAATATATTTATTGTTACCTTGTTTATGTGCTACCATTACAAATTTGGCTCACATACCCAATGCCCATTACCATGTATGTTACTTTGAGACAAATATGTATGTAGCACGACCCCCAAAGGAGCTGCTGTTACCTCTGTCCTCCTGCCGTCTAGGGTACTGGATGAGAGCTGTAATAAAGTCAATGTCCACACGACAGGTGTCTTTTCTTTGCTTTTATTACACAATGGGGTAAAAATGGTAAATAGTAGAAAAGGTGAAGATATAGACAGTATGGAAGGTAACAGATTCAGATGTAACTGGTTACTGGAAACAGTCCTGCTTCCAACGACAACTTTCTTCGCCAGAGTGGGTACAGTGCATCTGGATAGGCCTCTCTCACCAGCCTAGCAGCCAGAGTGTCACTCAGAAACTTTAGGGTGAAGTCTCTGCCACAGACCCTCCTAAAGATGGAGATAGCTTTGGTCCAAAATCCTTCTCAACTGGATTCAGCACCCGGATATCCTTCAAAACAGCTTAATTATGTCAGGAACTGATAGGCGACCATCGTCCAACCTCTCAGAAACAAAGTGTCCTTCGATGAGCAATTAGGCCTCTCCTGAGACACCAGCCTCGTGCTCGGTATCTCGCAGACAGGTTCTCCATCAATCGGCTTCCTCCCACGGGACGGACAGCCCAGGACCACTTGCAAATAGCAGACCCAGTCTACACACCGGGCCCACAAGTAGATTAGGTGCTCCGGGCAAACGTTGTCCCAGAGCCAGGAACACTGCAACACTAACACACCCTGGCCAGGAGGGCCACACACGGGGGTGGTGGGACGACTGCCCAGGTGGATGGCGGCAAGACGAGGACGCCCAACCAATGGCGTCTGCCCCCTAAATACCCCACCCCAGCATGCACAGCAAGGTGATCAACCCTCCTGATTGGCTGCCGAGGAGAAATATCCACACGACCCTGACTCCACTGCTGCCACCTACTGTCTGGGGGTGACTGAAAGTCCCCAGAAAGCAAGCATGGGCACACAGTACAGCCAGAGCTGGGACAGAGGCCTTAAATTTAGCTAAATAAACATGGCCAGGGGCAACTAACTCTCTGGCCCCCTATAAATTTACAACAGCACCGGCTATGAAAGTAGCCAGGCACTACATGTACAACTAAGTATCGTCTAGACCTTATCTATCAAGACCTATCACTATTATACATTACCATGTATGCTACGTTGATACAATTAGGTACAATCTTGTATTGTCTAGACCAGGGATCCTCAAACTACGGCCCTCCAGCTGTTGTGGAACTACACATCCCATGAGGCATTGTAAAACTCTGACATTCACAGACATGACTAGGGCATGATGGGAAATGTAGTTCCTGAACAACTGGAGGGCCATAGTTTGAAGACCCATGGTCTAGACCTTATTTATTGAGACCTATGATTTAGTATAATTTATCAGTTTATATGTGTATGTTATGCCCTCTTTGCAATAATAAACAATATCTATTATAGTTGGTTCATATAACCTAGTAGTGTGCTTCATTTAAAGTCCCACAACTGAGCCCTTCCATTCAATCTATTGGGGATGGAGGTATATATAGTTATTGCCTCACTTAAAGTCCCAACCTTAACTTTAGTCTTAGCAATCTGTTCTGACAGAAGGTAAGGCATGGGTCCTGTGTCTTTGCAAACAAGGAACATGGATCCATGCCTTTCCCTAGTAAAAACACCTCCAACAGTTTAGTAAAACACTGGCTAGGCACACATATACCCCTTTGATTTCCCCTCATGTTAACCTTTTTGCAGCCAGTGTCATTAGTACAGGGACAGTGCATATTTTTTTGGTCTGATCACTGTATTACTGTCACTGGTTCCCAAAAAGTGTCAAAAGTGTCATTTAGTGTCAGAATGCCCACCGCAATATCACACTGTTCACCGCTATTGCTAGTAAAAAAATAAATAAAAATATCCCATAGTTTGTAGATGGTATAACTTTTGTGCAAACCAATCAATATACACTTATTGGGATTTTTTTTACCAAAAATATGTAGCAGAATACGTATTGGCCTAAATTGATGAACACATTTGATTTTTTTAGTCAATGTTTTTATTGGATGTGCTTTATAGCAGTATATAAAAAAAAATTATTTTTGTTTTTTTGCAAAATTGAAGTTCTTTCTTTTCATTTATAGAGCAACAATATGTAAGATATGTAAGGCAGGTATTATGATTTTATGATATCGCAATGTAAATAGAGAACAATTCAGGAGGAATTGAGGGAAAAATTGACTTTGTAGGCACATTAATATAAAAATACAAAATGTAATGTTTCACAAAGAAATAACATTTATATACATATAAAACAAGAAAATGAAATTATTGGTAAAAACAATACAGTACAAAATTGGGATCAACCAATGACCCTCTAATGGGAGTAACTCAATAATATTGTAGGTAATTGGCTACAGAGATGTCTATATAGTAATTGCCTATATTGAGTATAAATATCTCCTCAATGGGAGGTCCACAGGATCCACAATGAAAGACTTGTGCTCTACATGTTTCACAAAATATATTATCGCTTCATCAGGAGCCCATTAAATTGTATAGAGAGAAAACAGGTTTCAGTTAAATTGTCAAATACAACAACATTAGTTTAATTTTAACCACTTGAGACCCGCGCTATAGACGAAAGACGTCCACAGCGCGGCTCTCAAGTGCCGGGTGGACGTCCTGCTATTTACATTCCCCGCGTGCGCCGCTGGGGGCGTGCAGCGGGGAAACACTGTGCCTAGCGCATCGCTAAGAGGCCGATGCGTGTGCCTGGTGGCCGCGATGTCCGCCAGGTTCCCGCGATCGGCGGTGACAGCAGGGACGTGGAGCTCTGTGTGTAAACACAGAGCTCCACTTCCTTTTAGGGAGAGAGGAGACCGATGCTGTGTCCCTTGTACATAGGGACACAGCATCGGTCACCTCCCCCAGTCAGTCCACCTCCACACACAGTTAGAATCACTCCCAGTTTACACATTTAACCCCTTCCTCACCCCCTAGAGTTAACCCCTTCACTGCCAGTCACATTTATACAGTAATCAATGCATTTTTTAGCACTGTATAAATGTGAATGGTCCCAAAATAGTGTCAAAATTGTCCGATATGTCTGCCGCAATATCGCAGGCCTGACAAAAAAAAAACGCAGATCGCCGCCATTACTAGTAAAAAATAAAAAATAAATCATAAATCTATCTCCTATTTTGTAGGCGCTATAAGTTTTGCGCAAACCAATCAATATACGCTTATTGCGAAAAAGTAAAAAATGTTTTTTTTTTTAAATTTTCTGTCTTTTTTTGTATATGGCGCAAAAAATAAAAACCGCAGAGATGATCAAATACCACCAAAATAAAGCTATATTTGTGGGGGAAAAAATCATAAAAATATAATTTGGGTACAGCGTTGTATGACCGCGTCATTGTCATTCAAAATGCGTCAGCGCTGAAAGCTGAAAATTGGTCTGGGCAGGAAGGGGGTTTAAGTGCCCAGTAATGAAGTGGTTAAACAAAGTCAAACCATAAACATTATGGGCCAGATCCACAAAGAACTTACGGCGGCGTATCTATTGATACGCTGCGTAAGTTCTACGATGCGCAGTCGTATCTTTGTTTTGTATCCACAAAACAAGATACGCCTGAATGTGGGCTAGATCCGAGTGACGTACGTGTTAGTACGCCGTCGCATCGAAGGTGCATATTTACGCTGGCCGCTAGGTGGCGCTTCCGCGTCAAGTATGCAAATTAGCTAGATTCGCCGATCCTCAAACGTACGTCTGCCCGGCACATTTTTTTACGTAGTTTACGTAAGGCTTTTTTCAGCGTAACGTTACCCCTGCCTCTATGAGGCGTACGCAATGTTAAGTATGGATGTCGGGACAGCGTCAAATTTTTCGTCGTTTACGTTGTTTGAGTAAATCGTTCGCGAATAGGGCTTTGCGTAAGTTACGTTCACGTCGAAAGCATTGACTATTTGCGACGTGATTTCGCGCATGCGCACTGGGATACCCCATGGACGACGCATGCGCCGTTCATTCAAAACGTCAATCACGTTGGGTCACGATTCATTAGCATAAAACACGCCCACCTCTTCACAATTTGAATTAGGCGCGCTTACGCCGGCACATTTACGCTATACCGCTGTAACTTAGGACGCAAGTGCTTTGAGAATACAGCACTTGCCTCTTTAAGTTGCGGCAGCGTAGCGTAAATGAGATGCACTACGCCGGCCTATATATGCGCGGATGTACGTGGATCTGGCCCCAAATGTGAAACGCTCACCAAAATTTATTGATGCTGCTTTAAAAGTGTTTATAGAACCGCGGTCCATTTTTCCCTCAATTCCTCCTAAATTGTTCTCTATTTACATAACACTAGGACATGGCATATTTGTTCATTAACCACTTACCCCCCGGACCATATTGCTGCCCAAAGACCAGAGTACTTTTTGCGATTCGGGACTGCGTCGCTTTAACAGACAATTGCGCGGTCGTGCGACGTGGCTCCCAAACAAAATTGGCGTCCTTTTTTTCCCACAAATAGAGCTTTCTTTTGGTGGTATTTGATCACCTCTGCGTTTTTTTATTTTTTGCGCTATAAACAAAAATAGAACGACAATTTTGAAAAAAATTAATATTTTTTACTTTTTGCTGTAATAAATATCCCCCAAAAATATATAAAAAGACATTTTTTTTCCTCAGTTTAGGCCGATACGTATTCTTCTACATATTTTTCGTAAAAAAAAATCGCAATAAGCGTTTATTGATTGGTTTGCGCAAAAGTTATAGCGTTTACAAAATAGGGGGTATTTTTATGGCATTTTTATTAATATTTTTTTTACTAGTAATGGCGGCGATCAGCGATTTTTTTTTTCGGTATTGCGACATTATGGCGGACACTTCGGACATTTTTGACACATTTTTGGGACCATTGGCATTTTTATAGCGATCAGTGCTATAAAAATGCATTGGATTACTATAAAAATGCCACTGGCAGTGAAGGGGTTAACACTAGGGGGCGGGGAAGGGGTTAAGTATGCCTGGGTGTGTTCTTACTGTGGGGGGGGGGGTGGCCTCACTAGGTGAAACACTGATCCTCGGTTCATACATTGTATGAACCGAAGAAAAGCATTTCCCCTGCTGACAGGAACAAGAGCTGTGTGTTTACACACACAGCTCCCGTTCCCCGCTCTGTACCGAGCGATCGCGTGTGCCCGGCGGCGCGCGTGCGCCCCTAGTGGCGGCTAAAAGGCAGGACGTCATAATACGTGATCTCGCCTAGGAGAGCCACCTTGTGGACGTATTATGGCGGTGCGGCGACGGCAAGTGGTTAAGGATGTTGATTACCATCCAAGGGCAACAGTAATCAATCTTTTTCTTTATGATATCGCAAACATTTTTCAATTTAGTGATCATCATTGTTAATATTTACTCTTTATTTTCAGAAAATGAATGGCGGAAACGTGACTAAAGTTACAGAAGTTCTTTTACTCGGGTTTAGAAATTTTCACAAACTCAAAGGATTCATATTTGTTTGCCTTCTTTTGATTTACTGTGTGACAGTATGTATAAATCTTTTGATCATCATACTAGTGTCCTCCAGCAAAAGCCTCCATTCCCCCATGTACTTCTTTCTCAGCCAACTCTCATTATCAGACATCCTGCTGACCACAGACATTATCCCCAATGCCCTTGTAAGTGTAATAAACAATGGGTCCACTATGTCCCTCATGGGTTGCTTTTCTCAGTTTTATGTTTTTGGTGGCTTGGAGTCCTCAGAATGTTTCATATTAACTATAATGGCTTATGACAGATATATGGCCATCTGCTACCCCCTCCGATATTCCTTGATGATGAGTTTCCCAACTTGCCTGAAGTCAGTCCTATGTTCTTGGTTGTTGAGTTTCATCTTCATCCTTGTGACCACTTTAATGCTATCTACTCTGGAGTTCTGTGGTCCAAATGTCATTGACCATTTCTTCTGTGACTTTGCTCCTATTATAGAATTATCTTGTTCAGAAACTTCAGCCGTTCAAATGGAGGTTGTCTTGTTGAGCATTCCTGTGATGGTTTTCCCTTTGATTATAATCATTGTATCATACGGGTGTATAGTCATGGCTATACTACGCCTCTCATCCAACATTGATCGATGGAAAACTTTCTCCACCTGCAGTTCTCATTTGACCGTTGTCTGCATATTCTATGGAACGCTAATTACGATATATATACTTCCACCAAAGGGGTTATCTTTGTCTATAAGCAAAGTCGTTTCTATATTGTACACGATGGTGACACCGATGCTCAATCCTCTAATATACAGTCTAAAGAATAAGGATATCAAAGATGCTGTTAAACATTTTGCTCATATCTGGGCACATCGAGCACTGTAAAAATGAGTTCTTATGAATGTGTTACTGGTATTCAGTTTCTTGAGAAGGAAAGTACAAAGTCCAGACAGATTCCCCATGGAGGTGGAGTGACGGTCCTCCTGTTTACGAGTGTTTTCCCAACACTGAGGCCCCATACACACGGGAGGATTTATCCGCGGATACGGTCCAGCGGACCGTTTCCGCGGATAAATCCTCTCGAGGATTTCAGCAGATTTTAATGCGATGGAGTGTACTCACCATCGCATTGAAATCCGCACCGAAATCCTCTGGCGATGACGTGTCGTGCGGTCGCCGCGATTATGACGCGGCGACGGGCGCGACGCTGTCATATAAGGAATTCCACGCATGCGTTGAATCATTGCGACGCATGCGGGGGATCCCTTCGGACGGATGGATTCGGTGAGTCTGTACAGACCAGCGGATCCATCCGTTGGGATGGACTTCAGCAGATGGATTTGTTGAGCATGTCAGCAAATATTCATCTGCTGGAAATCCATCCCAGGGGATAAATATCCGCAGATAAAGATCCGCTGGCGTGTACACACCATAGGATCTATCCGCTGAAACCCATTTGCTGGGATTTATCTGCGGATGGATTCTATGGTGTGTATGGGGCCTCAGGCTGCATTCACACCTGAGCGTTTTGTCGCCTGAAGCGTGACGCTCAAATACGCTAGAGGGGAAAAAATACATTATTCCCTATGGAGATGGTTCACATCTGCACGCCAATACGCCTGACGCCGAACGCCTGAAGCTCAAACAAGTTCCGGACTCTTTTTTGTCGCGCGTATCGGGCGGTTTGGTCATTTTTGAGCATTTCCATTTCCCATAGAAAGTAATGGAAACGCTAGATTCAAGCGACTAACGTGACAACGAGCGTTTGCTACGGGCGTTTCGTCGCTTTAATCAATAGAACTTTTCACCCAGGCAGAAGATTAAAAAAATCTACCAACATAGCAACAAGTGATGAAAAGATGATCATTTTTCCTATTATCTAAAATAAAAAACGTCAAAGTACAAAAACTTCGGACGACGCTGTATGCAAACGCGCAAATAAGCATGAATACGCGCGACAAAACGCCGGAAAAAACGACCGAACGACCGACGCTCAGGTGTGAATGCAGCCTAATGGAACATGGAGGTATAAGGTAAAGAGCCAGCCACTCGTCCTTCAGAAAAAGTCACTTTATTACATCAATTGGAAGTGTACAAAGTACAGTGGCTATAATTAAGGCATATTGCCGAAACGCGTAAGCACTGTACTTTTTTACACTCCACTCAATGTGATCAAGTGACTTTTTCGGAAGGATGAGTTTTCAGCTGTTCACCTTATACGTTCACGATATACAATTTAGTACAGTCAATCCTAAAGCCTCTTTTAACCACTTAAGGACCGCCTAACGCCGATATACATCGGCAGAATGGCTCGACTTTAAGAGCCCAGCCGTGGGTTGCGCGTGCCGTAGGTCGCACACGTGACCCGGTCCGAAAGCTTGGTGACCACACCCGTGGGACACGCTGGTCACAGGAGCTGAAGAACGGCTTCCCCATTCTTCACTGTGGCAATGTCCATGATCGTCTGTTCCCTGATATAGGTCACACGTCCAGCCCCGCCCCCTACAGTTAGAAACACACACAAGGTCACACTTAAGCCCTACAGCGCCACCTAGTGATTAACTCCTAAACTGCAATTGTCATTTTCACAGTAATCAGTGCATTTTTATAGCACTTTTCGCTGTGAAAATGACAATGGTCCCAAAAATGTGTCAAACGTGTCCGATGTGTCCGCCATAATGTCGCAGTCACTAAAAATCGCTGATCGCCGCCATTAGTAGTAAAAAATAAATTATTAATAAAAATGCCATAAAACTATCCCCTATTTTGTAAATGCAATAAATTTTGCGCAAACCGATCGATAAACTCTTATTGCGATTTTTTTTACCAAAAATAGGTAGAAGAATACCGGCCTAAACTTAAAAAAAAATATGTTTTTTTATATCTTTTTGGGGGATATTTATTATAGCAAAATGTAAAAAATATTGTTTTTTTTTCAAAATTGTCGCTCTATTTTTGTTAATAGCGCAAAATATAAAAACCGCAAAGGTGATCAAATACCACCAAAAGAAAGCTCTATTTGTGGGGAAAAAAGGACGCCAATTTTGTTTGGGAGCCACGTCGCACGACCGCGCAATTGTCAGTTAAAGCAACGCAGTGCCGAATCGCAAAAAACTGGCCAGGTCCTTTACCTGCATAATGGTCCGGGTCTTAAGTGGTTAACCACTTGCTTACTGGGCACTTATGCCACGTACACACAATCGGAAATTCCGACAGCAAAAGTCCGATGTGAGCTTTTGAATGGAAATTCTGACCGTGTGTCTGCTCCATCGAACTTTCGCTGTCGGAATTTCCGCCAGCAAAAGATTGAGAGCTGGTTCTTAAATTTTCAGACGGAAAAAATTCCTGTCGGAAAATCTAATTGTCTGTAGCAATTCCGACGTGCAAAATTCAAAAGCAATGCTCGGAAACAATTTGACGCATGCTCGGAAGCATTAAACATAATTTTCTCGGCTCGTCATAGTGTTTTAATACGTCATTACATTCTTGACCGACGGAAGTTCAGAGAACTTTTGTGTGACCGTGTGTATGCAAGCCAAGCTTGAGTGGAATTCCGTTGGAAAAAACATTTAAGGTTTTTCCGGCGGAAAATCTGATCGTGTGCATAACACCCCCTTCCTGACCAGGCCAATTTCCATCTTTCAGCGCTGTCATACTTTGAATGACAATTGCGCGGCCATGCAACACTGTACCCATGTGATATTTTTATATTTTTTTTCATACAAACAGGACTTTCTTTTGGTGGTTATTTAATCACTTCAGCCCCGGAAGATTTTCCCCCTAACCACTTAAGGACCCCTTCATGCCGATATACGTCGGCAGAAGGGCACGGCTGGGCACAAGCACGTACCTGTACGTCCTCTTTAAGAGCCCAGCCATGTGGTCGGGAGCACGCCGCCGCCGGCTCGCTCGCGACACGGTCCGAAGCTTTGTGACCGCACCCGCGGGACCCATGGAGCCGATCGCTGCCGGTGTCCCACGATTGGGCCCCGGAGCTGAAGAACAGGGAGAGGTGTGTGTAAACACAGCTTCCCCGTTCTTCATTGTGGCAATGTCAGTGATCGTCTGTTCCCTGATATAGGGAAAGACGATCAATGACATCACATGTCCAGCCCCGCCCCCTACAGTTAGAAACACATATGAGGTCACACTTAACTCCTTTAGTGCCCCCTAGTGGTTAACTCTTAAACTGCAATTGTCATTTTCACAGAAAACAATGCATTTTTATAGCACTTTTCGCTGTGAAAGTGACAATGATCCCAAAAATTGGTCAAAATTGTCCGATGTGTCCGCCATAATGTCGCAGTCACAAAATAAAATGCTGATCGCCGCCATTAGTAGTTAAAAAAAATGATTAAGAAAAATGCCATAAAACTATCGCCTATTTTGTAAACTCTATACATTTCGCGTAAACCAATCGATAAACGCTTATTGCGATTTTTTTTTTACCAAAAGATTTTTAACAAACAATATGATCATTTTGGGGTGTCCTCTTTCCAAAAAGGTGTAATCTTAATAAAGCTCCATCCTTCTTAGAAAAATTATTAAAATTAATTTGGCTACAGAGTTGGTTGGCCAAGTAATTGTCAGCCAAACACCAATGAAAACTGAATAATGGCCAGGGGAGGAAAGGGGTGTTGCTTTCCAGGCCTGAAGTGCTTAATAACTCATTCTGGCACTTTTTTATTTATGTAATTGAGAATAAAAATGAAAAGTGACAATGCAGTTAACAAACATAAGGCCACAACATTTGGCCAAAAAAGATGACACGATTTATCAATCATGGAGCTAGAGTCCTTCACAGCCCTTCCTTATTAGAGTCCTTCCTTATTTCCTCCTTCACGGTCCCCCCCTGTGGCTTCACCATTAATCTCAACAACACAACCATTGGTCCCTCCACACATGACAGGGTGCTGGGTGTAATCCTTGACTCTGACCTCTCCTTCAGTCCCCACATCCAATTACTAGTTAAATCCTACCGCCTTAACCTCCGCAACATCTCCAGAATTCGACCCTTCCTGACTAATGACACCACAAAACAACGTATTCACTCCTTGATTATTTCCCGCCTTGACTACTGCAACTCTCTCCTTATTGGCCTACCCTTAAGCAGGCTATCCCCCTTTAGTCTATTATGAATGCTGCTGCTAGACTAATACACCTCACTAACCAATCCGTGACTGCTGCTCCTCTCTGCCAATCTCTTCACTGGCTTTTCCTACCCCACCGTGTAAAATTCAAAAAGCTAACCATAACATACAAGGCCATTCACAACATCGCCCCCATCTACATCACCAAACTCATCTGCAGATATCGCCCAAATCGTCCCCTCTGCTCCTCCCAGGACCTCCTGCTCTCTAGCTCCCTTGTGACCTCCTCCCGTGCTCGCCTTCAGGACTTCTCCAGAACCTCTCCCAACCCTGGAATGCCCTGCCCCAGTATGTTTGATCAGCTCCTACCCTGTCCACCTTTAGGAGATCCCTGAAAACTCATTCATTCAGGGAAGCCTATCCCACACCCACCTAACAACTGTCCTCGAGCCACCCCCATCAAATCATTCTCTGCAGCTATTACCTTTTGTACCACCACCCCATCTCTTTAGAATTTAAGCTCTACGAGCCGGGCACTCATGTACCCTTTGTATTGAACTGTACTGTAATTGTGCTGTCCCCCCTATACATTGTAAAGTGCTGTGTAAACTGTTGGCGCTAAATAAATCATGTATAATAATAATAATAGAGTCTAAATCTGTGGTAGGGCCATCACAGTTGACCAATGGAAACTTGAAATTGCAGCCACATGTGAACATAAGAAGAGAATTGTGAAAAAAATAAAAGATCCAATAATAAGTTACTTAATTATTTTTCCTGGGGAATTATTCCTATACAGGCAGTTCCCGACTTACAAAGAAGATAGAAGGTTTAGGTTTGTTCTGTAAGGCCCCATTCACACCTAGGCGTTTTTACGCCTGAAACGCACTGCTCACGAACGCGAGAGGGCAGAATTAACATTGTTTCCTATGGTGCCTGTTCACACCTGAACGCCTGAACGCCCAAACGCCTGTCGCGCGAAGCTCAAACTAGTCCCGGACCTTTTTTTGTCGCGCGAATCGCGCGACATAGGCGTTTTCGAGCGTTTTTTTTTCCATAGAAAGTAATGGGAAACGCGCGAATTGAGCGTATCGCGCGACAGCAAGCGTTTTTACGCGCGTTTTGACGCCCATACAGCTTCAAAAGAAATACAGGAAATGACATATTTTTTTACAGGAAGTTCTGAAATCACCATTTTACTTTACTTGCAATAAAGAAAAGTCACAATTTTAACAATGGAGGCAGAATTTGACAGAACCCTTTCCATGCTGGAGCCGGAAACTTACATCAGGATGGTGAAGGAGCACCCCTGTCTTTATGACAGCAGGGCACCGGGCTACAAGATGAGGACCACCCGTTGGGACGCTTGGTGTTCAATTGGGAGCCAAGTATATGAAAACTGTGCACGGATAAATAAGAACCATGATAGCAAAGGTAAACTCAATCAAAAAACATAACAGAACTACAAAATGCCCATAATGAAATAATGGAATGATTGTTTGTCGTTACAGTAAGCATTTATTACCGTACCAATATGCTGTTAAGTTTAAAAATGTGTCTTTACAATTCTGACTATTGTGCGGTCATGCGACATGGCTTCTAAACAAAAATTGCGTTCTCTTCTTCCCACAAATAGAGCTTACTAATGGTGATATTTGATCCCCTCTGTGATTTTTAACAATCCAACAATGTAGTGACATTGGGCCAGATCCACAAAAGAGATACTCCGACTTAACTGCTGTTCAGTCTGTGTGTAACTTTGGAAACGATCCTCAAAAGGCTTTTTCCAAAGTTAGGCAGAAGATCAGGCATGTGTAATTGAATTACACTGCCGCATCACCGTCTCATCATGCTCCGGCAGGTACCCACGTGGTGGGTGCCTACCCACGTGCACCCACCACGTGGGTACCTACCGGAGCATGATGGGACGGTGATGCCTATATAAATGTGATGCAAGGCGCGCTTCCATCATTGCAGCGACAAGAGGCGACGAGGCAACATCGGAAGAAAGGAAGAGAAGACCCTGACGCCACAGAAGACCGCGCCGGCTGCCTGTTTGAAATCGAGCTAACACACAAACATAGCAGGCAGGCAGCGCTGAAGAAGAAGGCACCGGACATCTGCAGAAGAACCGGGGTTCGCCGAGTCAACAGCGGAAGAGGGGAGAAGATGGAAGAAGCCCCCCGGAGTCCGGAGAAGCCCCCCCGGAGAGCGAAGACCCCCGGAGAGTGGAAGACCCCCGGAGAGCGGAAGAAGAAGCCCCCCCTGGTAATTGAGCTAATAACGAAGACAGGGGGGGCATCTGGAGCAGAATAATAAAATATTTTAAAAAGCCTTGTGTTGTGTGTTTATTAACTTTTACTTTTTGCCTACAGGTGAATGGATAGGGGTACGATGTACCCCATATCCATTCACTTAGGGTGGGGGGCCGGTATCTGGGGGCCCCCTTATTAAAGGGGACTCCCAGATTCCGATAAGCCTCCGCCCGCAGACCCCGACAACCAATGGCAAGGGTTGTCGGGAAGAGGTCCTGTCCTCATCAACATGGGGACAGGATGCTCTGGGGTGGGGGGGCCTGTAGTGCGCCCCCCTGCCCCAGAGCACCCAACCCCCCCATGTTGAGGGCATGCACGGCTCAGGAGGGGGGGGGGCGCTCGCTCGTCCCCACTCCCATTCCTGACCGGCCGGGTAGCGTGCTTTGGATACGGGTCTGGTATGGATTGTAGGGGGACCCCCTACATCGATTTTTCGGCGTAGGGGGGTCTCCTTACAACCCATAACAGACCTAAGGGCCTGGTATGCTCCTGGGGGGGAACCCATGCCGGTTTTGTTTTTACAAATTGCCGTGGAGTTCTCCCTCGGGAAAGCATACCAAATGCCGTCGCTGGAATGGGCTTTTACAAGGTGTGACTAGTTTACACTTTGTAGAACCAGCCCTAATTTTACACTTGCAAAATAACACTTACGGCGCAAAAAGGAAGCTGGAAAGCTTTGTGGATCGCCTTAAGTGCTAATTTGCATACTAGAAACGGCATTTCGACTCGAAATGCCCCCAGCGGCGGATGCGGTACTGCATCCTAAGATTCGGCAGTGTAATTCAATTACACATGCCTGATCTTCTGCCTAACTTTGGAAAAAGCCTTTTGAGGATCGTTTCCAAAGTTACACACAGACTGAACAGCAGTTAAGTCGGAGTATCTCTTTTGTGGATCTGGCCCATTGTGTTTTTTTAAAAAATTGTCGCTCTTCTTTTGTTTATAGCGCAAAAAATAAAAACCGCAGAGATGATCAAATACCACCAAACAAAATCTCTGTTTGTGGGGAGAAAAAACATAAAGATTTAATTTGGGTACAGTGTTGCATGACCGCGCAATTGTCATTCAAAGTGCAACAGCGCTGAAAACTAAAAATTGGTCTGGGCAGGAAGGGGGTGAAAATGCCCTGTATAGAAGGAGTTAAAAGTTCCCTCTTTCCTTTTGCATATAATTGGGATGTGGTGCTTTTTTGGCCATTCACTGCCCTAAACTTGTGATAAACCTCATTGTTCAATTGATAAAAAAGGATCATTCCTCACTATATTGTGGCCTTAATAGATCCCCGAGATAGTAGTAGTGAATTCAAAAGTGTAAACATTTTGGAGAAGCAGTGATTCCTTTTCATGATGCCAGCCACTGCCTGAGAATAGTCCAAAGGTGTCCTATAAAAGGAGTAAACGCTGGAAATATCGAACTGTTCAGGATTAGGTTACTCAAATAGTGTATTGAGCAAATACAACCACTCCTTTTCAGATAGACTTTCAATTGTGAAGGCGATATAAGATTTCAGCCTTTGCACAGTCACTTTCTGTCTATTAGGGAGTGGTGAGTTTTGGACAGGGCCGGCCCTGTCATCGGGACCCAGGCGGCCCTTTAAGAAGAGTGGCAAAATGCCATCCATTGCATCGCTAACACTCTCGGGCTCGGAACTGGGCATGCCCAGTTCCGTAGCCGGCCGAGAGCCTCCAATGATCATTCTGATGCACACCTTATAAGGCTGTCCACAAGGTTTATGTCTATGGGAATGTTTGACCATTCTTCCAATTTGTGAAGTCAGGCACTGATGTGGATGAGAAGGCATGGCTCGCAGTCTCCACTCTAATTCACATTCCAAAGGTGCTCTATCTTGTTGAGGTCAGGACTCTATGCAGGCCAGTCAAGTTCCTCCTCCCCAGACTCACTCATACATGTCTTTATGGACCTTTCTTTGTGCACTGGTCTAAATCATTTGGTGGAGATGGGGGGGATTATGGTGTGGGGTTGTTTTTCAAGGGTTGGGCTTGGCCCCTTAGTTCCAGTGAAGGGAACCCTTAAAGAGTCAGCATACCAAGACATTTTAGAGAATTTCATGCTTCCAACTTTGTGGGAACACTTTTTTTTTTTTTTATAATTGTATTTTTATTGGGTTATAAAACAAACAAGTAAGACATCATAGTATCATAAAGTACAAAGCATTGAAAAGTTCAACACAATGAAAGTAAATGACATATACATAGTGTCCACGGACGCAGAACACAGAAGTGATCTGCATGAATCTACAGGATCATATTAAACAAACAACTCTTAGGTATATATTAGAGGTATAAACAGAGAGAAAAAAAAACACAAGGGGAAACCATATACTAAGATGAGGGCAATGACACAGGGGTCCCGTATCTCGAGAGAGATCCCAAGGTTCCCAGACTTTATCAAATTTTGGTATGGAATTGTTAACAGAGGCCGTCAAATATTCCATCCTCCGAATTTCAGCTACCAGGTGGAGAAATCTGGGCCATGGAGGCGGGGTACTAGACAGCCAACACAACGGTATGAGCCTCTTGGCGGCCAATAAAATATAAGCGGCCAAGCGGTTAGCTTTTTTGTTTAGACCTGGGAATGGGAGGCCCAAAAGAAAGTTCAATGGGTCAAATGGAAGGGAAACTTCTATCACCTCCTGTACCAGCAGTCTCACCTCCTGCCAAAAGGGTTGAACCAGGGAACACTTCAAAAAAATATGAAACAAAGAGCCAATATCTTTTCCACAACGCCAACAATGCGGCAGAACTGAGGGAACATATGTGTGAATAACATCAGGAGTTTTATACCAAAACATGAGAATTTTAATAGACGTTTCCCGATGGATCACACATTTAGAGGATTTAAAGGTGGAAGACCAAATCTTATCCCAGGTTTGGACCGTAATAGGCTTACCCAATAGGTGGGACCACTTTCTCATGTAAAGGTGTGTGGTTTCAGAGAGAGGGATTGACCCATGGAGGATACGGTGAATAGAGGATATTAGGTGTAATTGGTGGGGGCCCTGGGCACATAGAAACTCAAAAGCCGTCGGTTTGTCGAGAGTCAGGGTAGAAGATTTGGATTGAAAGAAATGTCTCACCTGCAGGTAAAAATAAAAAAAGATGGTTGGGTATATTGAATTTTTTGCGTAAAATATCAAAGCTATACAATCTCCGTGTGACAGGATGAACTAAATTTCGGAGTTGAAATAGAGGTACGTCGAGCCACGGAGATATCCTACCCAATGAGATGCTGTCTGTGGGAACAGTTTGGGGACGGCCCCTTCCTGTTCCAACATGACTGCACACCAGTGCACAAAGGAAGGTCCATAAAGACAGAGATGAGCGAGTTTGTCCTGACCCCAACACAACAGAACACCTTTGGGATGAATTAGAGCAGAGACTGCGAGCCAGGCCTTCTCGTGCAACATCAGTGCCTGACCTCACAAATGCTCTTCAGGAAGAATGGACATACATTCCCATAGACACACTCCTAAACATTGTGGACAGCCTTCCTAGAAGAGTTGAAGCTGTTATAGCTGCAAAGGGTGGGCCAACTCAATATTGAACCCTATTGACTAAAACTGGGATGTCATTGAAGTTCATGGGAGTGTAAAGTCATGCGTCCCAATACTTTTGACAATACAATGTATCTTTTTTATATATATGCACACTGGTTATATTCAAGGGTGGGGTTATACTAAACACATATTTTATTACACACTATTACTGTCCAAAAAATATATTAATTTATATTGATGTATATTTATTTTAAGATACAGAATACTTACATGATTATTATTTTAGTAATTGGAGAATCATTAAACACGTTATTAGTCAAACTCCAATGCTCCCCAATCAGCTTGGCTTCGGATAGGATAAAAACGCTCAATTCCTGATGTTCTCAGGGCATTCAGCACAAAGGAAAAAAAGAGACACTCCCATAGTGCAATATATTTATTAAAAAGATTAAAAGCATATAAAAAGCCGCTCCCATAGGTGTATGTAACATCAGACTCAATGAAACCTCACTAGGAGTACCAATACGGTTGACTCCTGGTCTGGACAGGAAGTGATGTCACCTACTACCGTTCCTACACATTGCGTCACATGACGCGTGACTTTGACAGGGATCAAGTCATGTGATGAAGTCACATGCCATATGAAGCAAGGTGTAAGATTGGTAACGGGTGACATCATTTCCTGTCCAGATGGGGAGTCAGCCATATTGGTATTCCTAGTAGGGTTTCATTGAGTCTGATGTTACATACACGGGATGCCTGAGGAAAGCTGAGCCAGGTGGTTTATCCAAACATGCTTACTGTGACCACTTATTAATTAGGGGTCATGGGGCTTTGGCATTCGTCTTTCCCTATGGGCACTGTGGATCTGTTTACACACATTTTCTGCCATGTTGGGATTACACTGGATTAAGTGGCTTCGCAACTTAATCATAGGTTACACGGATCTTTAGATCCGCGTAACCTATGTGATTTAAGATCCGCCGCCGCAATTTTTTAAAGCAAATGCTAATTCACAAAGCACTTACCTCAAAACTTGCGGCGGTGTATCTTAAATCCCCCAAAGGAATTCAAATTCCGCGGCTAGGGGGAGTGTAGTATTTAAATCAGGCGCGTCCCAGCGCCGATTTTACTGCGCATGCGCCGTCCGCAAATTTTCCCGGCGTGCATTGCTCCCAATGACGTTGCTAGGACGTTTCGGCGTGAGCATAACTTGCGTCCAGCGCTTTTGTGAATCGACGTACGCAAACAACGTAAAATGTAAAAATTTGACGCGGCAACGACGGCCATACTTAACATTAGCTGCGCCATTGAAGCAGGGGTAACTATACGCCGAACGCAAACGACGTAAAAAAAAAGCGCCGGGCGGTCGTTCCTTTCGGAATCGGCATATCCCCTCATTTGCATAATCGTCGCGTAAATAAACCTAAACGCCACCTAGCGGACAGCCGGGAATTGCAGCTTAAGATCCGATGGTGTAACACAGTTACACCTGTCGGATCTTAGGCATATCTATGCGTAACTGATTCTATGAATCAGTCGCATAGATACGACCGAAGTAAATCAGAGATATGACGGTGTATCAGGAGATACACCGTCGTATCTCTATGTGAATCTGGCCCAAAGTGTAATTTCTGAAAGGAAAAAAAGTCTTTTAAAACCGGACTTGCGGCTATAATGAATTGTCGGCTCCGGCAATTCAGAGAGGATTCATTCATAAAAAAAAAAAAAATAGCGTGGGGGTCCCCCCTAATTCCATTACCAGGCCCTTCAGGTCTGGTTTGTATTTTAAGGGGAACTCCACCCCAAATTAAAAAAAAAAATGGCGTGGAGTTCCCCCAAAAATTCACACCAGACCCCTTATCCGAGCACGTTAACCTGGCCGGCCGCAGAAAAGAGGGGGGGACAGAGTGCGCCCCCCCCTCTCCTGAACCATACCAGGCCACATGCTCTCAACATGGGGAGGATGTTCCCATGTTGATGGGGACAAAGGCCTCATCCTCACAACCCTTGCCCGGTGGTTGTGGGGGTCTGCGGGCGGGGGGCTTATCAGAATCTGGAAGACCCCTTTAACAAAGGAGACCCCCATATCCTGGCTCCCCTATGTGAATTGGTAATGGGGTACATTGTACCCCTACCATTTCACAAAGAAAGTGTAAATAGTTGGAAAAAACACACACACACCGTAGAAAAAAGTCCTTTATTAATAAAAAAAAAAGGCGGGCCACCCATCACGTGACCCCACACCCTCTGACGCACCCTCTGCTATGTCACTGGGGAAGTCCGGCTTCCCCCTTGCGTCAGAGGGGGCGGGGTCACGTGACGGGTGGCCCCGCCTCCCCTATATAAGAAATGTCACAGCTTCAGAATGGATGGATCTTCTCATCGCTGGACCGGAGATCACCCGTCGCTGGATACAGACAACGTTGGAGCAGGGAGCTGGGACCGAGTGGATTACCACCGCTGGATTTGTTTTCCTTTTTTTTATTAATAAAGGACTTTTTTCTACTGTGTGTGTGTGTGTTTTTTCAAACTATTTTCACTTCCTTCGTGAAATGGTAGGGGTACAATGTACCCCATTACCAATTCACATAGGGGGGGCAGGATCTGGGGGTCCCCTTTGTTAAAGGGGTCTTCCAGATTCTGATAAGCCCCCCGCAGACCCCCACAACCACCGGGAAAGGGTTGTGGGGATGAGGCCCTTGTCCCCATCAACATTGTCCCCCCCTCTTTTCTGCGGGCCGGCCAGGTTAACATGCTCGGATAAGGGGTCTGGTGTGAATTTTTGGGGGAACTCCATGCCTTTTCTTTTTCAATTTGGGGTGGAGTTCCCCTAAAATCCACACCAGATCTGAAGGGTCTGGAATGGATATTTGGGGGGAACCCCACGTCATTTTTTTTTAATTGACGGCGGGGTTCCCCTTAATATCCATTCCAGACCTGAAGGGCCTGGAAGGGACCCCCACGCTATTTTTTTTTTTTTATGAATGAATTCTATCTGAATTACCAGAGCCAACAATTCATTATAGCCGCAAGTCCGGTTTTAAAAGACTTTTTTCCTTTCAGAAATGACACTTTGTGCAGAGACAGTTCTAAGTACGAGAAACATGCGCTATTTCACATGCTAACTTTACACTCCCCCTAGGTACGAAATTTAAAGGAATATTTCACTTTTATTGTTTTACTTTTAGCATTATTAAATTCACTGCTCCTGAAAAAATGGCAGTTTTTAAAACTTTGTTTTGCATTGATACATGTCCCCTGGGGCAGGACCCAGGTACCCAAACACTTTTTAGGACAAAACTTGCATATTAGCCTTTAAAATTAGCACTTTAGATTTCAAATGTTCGAGTCCCATAGACTTTAATAGGGTTCTAAAGTTCACACAAACATTTGGTGTGTTCACAGGTTCTGGTGCGAACCGAACAGGGGGGTGTTCGGCTCATCCCTAGACTAGACTGACGTTTAACATGGGATGGGGTGCCCGGGTTTGAAAAAATGGTGCTCCCCAGCTGTAGGTCTTGTAGAGAAGAAATGGGGCTACATGTGTGCCAATTTCCCGAGACCAGGGGATCTACGACCAGCCAGTACCGGGTCCCAAAAATCACTGGAGGAATTACCGTTTAACATGGGAGTCTATGGAAGGGGTGCCCAGGTTTAAAAAAAAAATCGGTGCTCCCCAGCAGTAAGTTCCCCGGACAACAAACTTGTCACACTTGTAGAGAAAGAGTGGGGCTACATATGTGCCAAGTTTGGGGTTCAGGGGAGCTATGGCGGATCGGTACCGGGTCCCCAAATCTGGGAGATCAGGCGCAAAAAGGTGACTTGAGTATAAGCCGAGGGGGGCATTTTCAGCACACAAAAAAATTGCTGAAAAACTCGGTTTATACTCGAGTATATACGGTATATTTATTTCAAAATATCTTTACATAAATAGTATTTTATTCATTTGAGAATTATTAAATGGATGGTTTATTATATTTGATTGGGAATGTGCATTTAATTAAATTTAATTAACCACAGTTACTTGGGGATTTAGTGCTGCCTTTTATTTTGTCAATATTTTTTTTTTTTTTTGTCTACAAAGGATAATTGCCCATACACACACGGTAGACATTTTTTTCTCTCTAAAGATCTTTTCCAAGGCTATATAAATATAATATCTATTCCGTGGCCATTTCATGTTTTCTTCACAACTGATTTATGAACTGCAAACAGCACAGATGTAATCTTCATAAAGAAATAGACATTAAATCTTTTTTTTTTTTTTTTTGTTTTTTACTTACAGCTAAACTCGTATTGATAGCTTGATATAACCCTATTATATTTTATGATTTGAAATGCTCATTTCTTGACACAAAATCATATTTTTTTTAATTTGACATTTTTATTTGAAATCTTGTAGGATGAAGGCTTTTTGAAGCATTTTTTTTTTTTTTTATTGTGTATTATACTAGTTTTATTCAATTTTTTTTTTCAATAGTATGGTTTATTGAATTTAACATAGGACAGATATCAATTGTAAATGAGTCGAAATTTGTTTTCGAGTTCCATGGATGGGGCAGAAAATAACATAGAGTTAGCATACAACAAAGGGAATGGTATACATCATGGAAGCAGAATCCTAAAATTAATTTTCATACAAAGACAAATGAAGAGTTCCCAATCAAATACAGCTGTAATGAGTGTTATTACTAATTTAAAAATCTTAGGATTTACAGGGAAAGCTTTGTGCTCAGAATCTTTATTGGGTACCTGATGCTACATAATTTAAAGGTAAGACATATTTACACCTTTCACATCTAGATGTGAGCTGATAATAGTGAAAGTGTTTGTGGAAAGTTTGTATTCCTCAGATTTTTTTTTCTAAAAGCAAAATTACTCAAATAAATATCGGGGATTGCTTGTGCAGGAACAATGGATTTCTTTTGAAAATCTGTATAACTTCAAATCAATATACCATATATACTCGAGTATAAGCCAACTCGAATATAAGCAGAGGCACCTAATTTTACCACAAAAAAATCGGAAAACGTATTGACTCGGGTATATCCTAGGGTGTCCATCTGCATGCCTTATTGTGCCTCGCTGTGTCCATGTCCATGCCTCACTGTGCCCATGAGCATTCCTCACTGTGTCCATGCCTCACTGTGTCCATGCCTCACTGTGCCCATGCCTCACTGTGTCCATGCCTCACTGTGCCCATCCTCACTGTGCCCATGCCTCACTGTGCCCATGCCTCACTGTGCCCATGGCTCACTGTGTCCATGACTAGACTTATGTTTAACATGGGAGTATATAGAAGGGGTGTCCAGCTTTGAAAAATTGGGGGCTACTGGTGTTCCAAGTTCCGGGTCCAGAGGATGGTAAAATATGTCTTATTGCATTAACTGAATCATTTATCATAACCACCATAACAGTAAAGGATTGTTACAGTAGATATGTTTTCCCCCAGGTTACTTATATCTGTTCCAGTCAAGTACTGTAGGTGATACCAACCCCTCCCCCCCCCCAAAGAAAAAAAAAAAAAAAAAAAAAAACCCCCCTAGAAAAAAAAAAATTCCCCTAATAACTCGACAACCAACCCCTACTTGGCCGCACAAGTCAGTAAAGCTTCTTGCTTTATACACTCAATTCCCAACCTATAATTGAGTGTTGGCCTATTGAGGGGTTAGGTTAGAGAGCAGCTGAGTCAGAGCGGACTCTCCGTCCGTAGCCCACCTATTTATATATATATATATATAAACAATTTAATAGCATTATTCATTCTGTCCCATCAAACCACAAACAAAAAAAAAAAAGAAAACCCCCTCAGGGGGAAAAGTCCCAATATCTTCATTAAATCATACGCCTCCTTTTCCTCTCGTCTCCCCTAATTTCCCCTCCCCCTCTCCTCCTTCCCCCCTCTCATCACCCTCCGCCCCCCTCCCCCTCTCCTCCTCCCCCTCCTCTCTCCACCTGCCTCTCATATCTCTCATTACCCATATTTCTTAACCATCCTCTGAGTACTATTCCTATTCCTGTGACTCCATCTCCTCTCAGTGTAAAAAAAAAAAAAAAAAAAAAAAGGGCTATCTTACCATTTACATTTAGCCAATTAGAGGGGTCCCCCCTAATCCCCCATGTGACCTAATTATTTCCAGTGTCCGTGTTCAAATAACATCACAATCCCCTACTCCTCCCTCCCCTCATCTATCTATCTATCGTGTACCTCCCCCCTCGCTCTTACCAGCTAGGTGGGGGGGTCTCCTCTACGCCCATTAGTACCCACTTGTGTCCAGTGTCCTGTGATAGTGTACAATAACATCATTGCCCCCCTCCCACCCTCCCCCAATAGTATATCTCCCCCCTCCCACCTACCAGACCCCCCACCCCCCGCCCCTCCCTACCCTCCCATTTCGAGGTAAATCTCCCAATAGGGACATATTCCCATTTCTTATCCCCAAATCTCAACCAAACCAAAAAAAAAAAAAAAAAAGGGGTGATTCATAATGTGCTGTGATTTATCCCTTAGTGGCCTACCCCCGCCCTCCCCCTACCAATTATTAGAATTATTAATATTATTACTATATCATTGTACCAACTCATTCCTATCTTCCCCCCCTCCCCCCTCCCCCAACCCCTACAACTAGCCAATATCCAATGTAATAATCACCCAACATTTAAAGTCCATTCAATTACATTATATCATATATCGTAATTTTGGTCACATCTTAAAGCGGTGGTTCACCCTCCTTAACAACAGTACAGCACTACATTCGGCACAGCAGCGCGAGCCACAGCACGCCCGACCGCATCCCCCTACCCCCGCACCCACAGCGCCACCGCACATCCAGGACTCCGACTCCCGCGGGGAATGGGCGTGCCCATGGAGAGGGTGGGTGACCGACGGCCCGCCCCGGCACGCCACGCCCCCCGAAGACAGCCGGAGCAGGCCCACGGCGCCCGCGCACAGGCTATGCGCAGGCGCCGCGAAGAGCCAAGCCCACCCCGGCCATCCCCGGAGAGGCGCGATGCAACACGGCCGGCCGCCAACCCCCACCGGAACGCCCACCCCCCGGAACCCCCAATGCACAACAGCACAGCGAGCACCGGAAAAAAAAAAAAAAAAAAAAAAACACAGAGAGGCATACCGTAGCCCGCGCCACCACGCCGAACCCAACGCAAAAAAAATTTCTTCTTTTTTATATAGGGTGAACCCCCGCTTCAATCATATTTTTATCAGTTACACCTTTTCCCCTTTATGAGAGAGAGAAAAAAAAGGAAAAAAAGGGTAGGAGGCTGGGGGAGGGAGGGGTAGCGTAAATCAAATCCTCATATACATTATTTCACTAGGAAAAAGGAGAGGGGGAAGGGCGCAAGAGGGAAAAAAAAAAAAAAAAAACCCTATTACCATAATTTAAAAAAAAAGCTCTAAGACAGATTAATCATTGATAATCAGTTGATAGCAATGACTAAATAGCTCATTTTCTAGGGCTTTCCTAAGGGGGAAAAAACGAGAGGGGGAAAATCAAGACTTTTTATATCTCATATCATCGCAGCCGGGAGGAATAATAAATAAAAAAAAAAATTATTTATCTGTGGGGCTGTAAATTTTCCTTCAAAATAAAAATAAAAATTACGCTACAGGATATATAACATTATATTGAAGTTCCTTTGCATATGCCGTTAAAAAAAAAAAACAAACAAAAAAAAAAAAAAAACACAAACTCCAGTATATTTCTTTAAATGTTAATTTTCCTGCAGGGACTTCAGTTCATATGTTGTTGTCTATTTATGATTTTATTTACGAGCGTTCAGAAATTCGCATATGCCCAGTGTTCCTCAAGTTTTTAATTGGGAGTCGCCAATTCTGGACTGTAAAAGGCTCTACTTTCAAGAAAGAAAAAAACCCTGGAAGGTCATTATACGTTTGTAGTATATACGTAGCTGCATCCTTCCTTATAGCCACTGCAATGGGGTACCTCCATCGATATGTCCCCCCTTCCTTTCGCACACAATCCAGAACAGGCCGCAACATTGCCCTACGCTGTAATGTGGCACGAGACAGGTCAGGCAAAATTTTCACTGATCCCCCCTCAAAATTAATCGTGCCCATGTCCCACGCTTTCCTAAGCAAAGCTTCTTTATGTGCATATCTATGCAATCGGCATATAATGTCCCGGGGTCTCTGGGGGTCCACTGATTTGGGACCCAAGGCTCTATGAACTCTGTCCAGGTCCAAATTTAGTGGGATTTTACCCTCTAAAATCAATTGAAAAATACTCATTGCCTTTTCTTGCAAATTTTCTTGTTCATTAACTTCAGGTACCCCCCTAATTCTTAAATTACAGCGACGGCTGCGGTCCCCAAGCTCTTCTATCTGCAACTGCATCTCCAAAGCCATTTCTGTATGTTCTTCTCTTTCCTTCTCTAGTTTCCCAATCCTTTCCTCCAGTTTTGAGACTTTCACCTCTCCTGCCTCCACTCGCTTAGATACCTCCTGTATCTCTACATATATTTGTTGTACGTCAGCATGATGTGCCTCTTCAATTTTAGCAATGAGAGCTTCTATGTCATTTTTAGTAGGCAGTGCCTCTAAGTCCACTCTTGTGGGAAGAGCCTGTATCAAAGCCCTCAGATCCTGCTCCATCTCTTGTAGGAATGCTGGACTCCTTAATGCCTCACTCTGCTTCTCTCCTATGACACTGAGTTCCAGGCTTCCTCCCACAGCACTCACCGCTCCACGCTGGTCTGCTGGGCTCTTCAGTACAGCTGTCTCACTTAGTGTACTGTCACTCACCACTCCAAGCTGGTCTGCTGGGCTCTTTGGTACCACGGTCTCACCTCGTGTACTGTCACCTCTTCCCTTGGTACTCACTGCCCCACGCTGGTCTGCTGGACCTTTTGATGCAGCGAGCTCTCCTCGAACACTGCCACTCTGCTCCAGAGGCTGATCTGCTGAGTTCTCTGCAGCGTCTGCACACTCACTTCTCCCACTTTTTTTTGGGGGGGGGGTTTCTCTCCCCCTTTTTTTTTTTTTTTTTTTCTCTCTCATTCTTCGTTTCCACTTTCTCTCCCTTCCCCTCAACGTCGGAGATGGAGGGATTTAAAATAACCTCCCTGAACGCAAAGGGACTTAATGTCCCAGAAAAACGCAGGATGTTGCTGAACGATTTGCGACATTCAGAGACAGATATTGCCTACATACAGGAGACTCACTTTAGGACGGGGGGGCTCCCACTATTGCAAAATAGGTTCTTCCCTTCGGCCTACCACGCAGGGAACCAGGAAGCAAAATCCAAGGGGGTCTCTATTTTGATTTCTAATAGGATCCCATGGACATTAGAAAATTGCTATCGAGACCCAAAAGGGAGATACCTTTTTTTAAAAGGGAAGATAGGAGAAACAAAAGTGACTTTAGCTACAGTGTATGTGCCTAATGTACATCAAGATACCTTTATGAGGAAGACTCTCAAAGAATTGATGGAGTTTTCAGAAGGCAAATTGATTTTGGGGGGGGATTTTAATATCCCCCTGAATCCAAAGATAGATACCTCAAGGGGAACTTCGTCTATCACAGAGGGGGTCAGACGGGAGGTCCTACGTAGACTGTACGAAATCCAGCTGGTGGATGCATGGAGGATGTTACATGGGGAAGAGAGGGACTACACCTTTTTCTCCAATCCCCACCAGGTGTACTCCAGGATAGATCTCTTCATGATACCTCACTATCTGATCTCCTCTGTGAAGGAGGTGTCCATTGGTAGTATTACATGGTCGGATCATGCCCCAGTTAGCCTGCGTATCTCACTATCTGGCATAGGGCTTGCACAGGAGAGAAGGTGGCGTCTAAATGAAAGCCTCTTGCAGAATAGGGAAGTGAGAGAAGATGTTGCTCGGGAAATTACAGAATATTTCCAAATGAATGCTACCCCCGGGAGTAATCTAGGGATGGTGTGGGAAGCGCACAAAGCGGTGATCAGGGGGGTCCTTATCAGACATGGATCGATTTTAAAAAGGAAGCGAGAACAGCAGGTTAAAAATTTACTAACAGAGATCCAGGAATTAGAACTACAACATAAAAAGACACATACCCCTCAAACAGGCAGAGAATTGAGCCACCTGAGAAGGCAGTTGACAGAGATCTTACGCTATAAGGCCAAAGCAATAATACAAAGGGGAAGGAAAATAAATTACGAATTTGGAGACAAGTGTAGTAAACTACTAGCTGGGAAATTGAAAGAGAAGAGTCAACAAACGTATGTCCCGCAAATCAAGGGGAAGGAGGGACAATTAAAACGTACGCCAAAGGAGATAGTGGAGGAGTTTGGGAGATATTATTCCTCTCTATATAATTTGGCACAGCTACCAGTAGCCCCACCCAAAATAGAAGAATATCTTTCAGCAATGGACTTAGCTAGGTTACCATCAATAGCTCAGGCCAGTTTAGACACCCCCATCTCGATAGAAGAAATAGAGGCAACGTTAAAAACTATGAAGGAAGGGAAAGCCCCGGGACCGGATGGCTATACGATAAGATACTATAAAGAATTTGTAACACTACTGAGAGGGCAGTTAGCAGAGTTTCTCAATGCAGTAGGCCAGACGGCTGGGTTCCCGCCGGACGCATTACTAGCTCAAATTATAGTCATTCCCAAAGATGGGAAAGATCCGGCGGAGTGCGGCAGCTATAGGCCGATTTCATTGTTAAACTCCGATTTAAAACTCTTTACGAAGTTACTAGCAAGACGGATCCAAGTATGGTTACCCGAGCTAGTCGATATGGATCAAGTCGGATTCGTACCTACACGGGAGGCAAGAGATGGTACAATAAGGGTTCTTAATCTGGTGCAGGAGGCCACTGACGGGGACATCCCTTGCGTGTTCCTAAATACTGATGCCGAGAAGGCTTTTGATAGAGTGAGCTGGAATTTCCTGTTCTCAGTACTGAGACACGTGGGCCTGGGGGAGAATATGTTAAGGTGGATAGGAAGTGTTTATACAGACCCACGTGCCTCAGTGAGAGTTAACGGGATGTTCTCTAAAACTTTCCAAATCACAAACGGAACGCGCCAGGGATGTCCCCTGTCACCGCTACTATTTGTGCTATCTTTGGAGCCCTTATTAAATAAAATACGCCAAAATCCGGATATACAGGGTATACAGATAGGGGGGAGAAGGCATAAAATAACCGCATTTGCAGATGACTTGCTGTTTACTATATCAAACCCTCACGTATCTCTTCCCAATCTCGTCAAAGAAATCGCTAAATTCGGAGAGCTCTCCAACCTAAAAATAAACCAAGCAAAATCTGAAGCAATGAGTGTGTCAATGACACCCCAGAAACAGTCAATTATACAACAAAACTTTGGTTTTAAGTGGAAGACTGCGCTAAAATACTTGGGTACCCTGATTCCAGCAAACATAAAAGAAGTTTTTAAAATAAATTTTCCACCTCTTCTTACTTCAATAAGAATGCTACTAGAGAAATGGCAACATGGACTACATTCATGGTTCGGCAGAAATAATATAGTCAAGATGAGCATCTTGCCAAAGATTACGTATTTGTTTCAAACACTGCCGATATTGATACCATCGGCCTTCCTACGGCAAATTAGTGCCCTCCTGATGAAATTCATCTGGGCAGGGAAAAAGGCAAGAATTAAGAAAGAGGTGATGAGGTTACCCAAGTGTTTTGGGGGGATGGCAGTCCCGGATATTGCCAAATATTATCAAGCGGCACATTTGACGAGATTGATAGACTGGTGTAGAAACGGACACTATAAAAGGTGGGTTGAGGTAGAACAGCAGACCTGTCCAATAACACTAAGTAGAGCCCCTTGGTGTTATAAGTTATTGCCAAGTAAGATGAAGAAACATCCCATAATTGGCCCAACGTTGTCAATCGCAGCTAAAATATGTAAAAATCCAAAATTCTCATCGAAGTGTTCTCCCCTGTTCCCTATATTAGGGAACCCAGGCTTCATACCAGGTACAGCAGGAGCAGTTTTTAATAAATTAAAACAAAGGGGTAAAGTACAGGTATCACATTTTCTGCAAACTGGTATGTGGCCATCATTGGAGGCCCTAACAAAGAGAGGAGGGAATTATGAGTTATCCTTTTGGCAAGCATTTCAAATAAGCAACTTTTTAAGATCCCTGGGACAACCATCTAATTTTCGGCGACAACTAACAAAATTTGAACAATACTGCGACGAGGAGGAACCAATACAAAGAGTGAGCTCAAAGATGTATAGACTATTGAATTCCCCTCAGGAGGATTTTGAGTTGCCGGGACTGGGGAAATGGGAAAGAGATCTGGGGAGAAATTTCTCACAGACTCAACGTAAACACATAATTCACTTAGCACTAAACTCCTCAATATCTACGCGAATACAGGAATCCAATTATAAATTATTGTTCCAATGGTATTATACACCAGTAAGGTTACATACATTTTTTAAAGGCTACTCAGAGTATTGTTGGAGATGTGGTGTGGAGCAGGGAACTTTGCTGCATATATTTTGGTCCTGTGCAAAAGTAAGAGATTACTGGAAGGAAGTCCAGAGAATTGTTCAAAAATTTACGGAGCACCAGATTCAGGAGGATCCAGCTTTTTTTCTGCTCCATTGCTCACAAATCCCAGTGCGAGAGTACAAAAAGATGGTGATATGTCACATGATAAATACTGCCAGAAATGGAATAACATTACAATGGAGAGACAGTAGATCACCCTCTATTGCGAGATGGCTCAATAGAGTGAGAGAGACTGGAGCTATAGAAGACCTGATCCTCTCAGCCCGGAACAAAAGGGAACAGTATGTAGAAACTTGGACAGGTTGGAATCAGTTTATGAGTACGGAAGAGGGGAAGAGATTACTGGTGGAATAGATAGGGGAGAGAAGATCCCTTTTTGGGTAGAAGTGAAAAGGGAGAGGCCGAAGGGTTGAAGTAAGGGAGGATCCGTCCGTCTCCGGCGAGGTAGGGGAGGGAGAGGAGGGGAGGGGGTTGGCGGGGTTTTCTCTTTTTTTTTTTTTTTTTTTTGGTTGTTGTTTTGTTGAGGATTATGTTGATTCTAGGTTTAAGGGGGGGTTAGGTGGGGTATAGGAATGGACAAGGGAACAGAGGGGAGGAAGAAGTGTGAGGTCAATACAGTGGTACTAGGAAACGGGAAAAGAAGTTACTGATAAAAGGCAGGCGGGCTTGGGAATAGAGCAAGAGGACCGGGGAGGTAATGCTTTTGGTTTATTCTTAAGTTTCTGAATCCCCACCTGTTTATTTGCTAGCCCATCATAAGTGTGTAGTGATAAGAACTATATGATTATGTATCCATTGTATAAGATATGTTAACCTTCTGTGAACCTTACCATAAAAGAAAAATAAAATAAAAGATTTAAATATGAAAAAAAAAAAAGTACTGTAGGTGATAGAGTTACATTATGTTTGGGGTCTTATATATATATATATATATATATATATATATATATATATATATATATATATATATATATATATATATATATATATATATATATATATATATATATATATATTGCTCTTGTTATTTTATTTCAGAACATTTTTTTTTTCTTTTTTTATTCCAACAGTTTTTATTGAAAAGTATGTAAAACATAACATATAATGCAATGTAACATATCAATGAAATGCAAATTTGCAGATGCAGCCGCTATGTAAAGTATACAGATGAAACAATACATACAATCATGTGAGTATACAAAGTCAATAGCACGGTGCGTTTTACTTGTTAATGGAAACATCAACCAGAAGGAAACAGCATGGTGATAATTTATCAGCTGATTATTGTAGGGGGAAGGTATAAGCATTAAGAGGATAGGTCTGACATTCAAGGTTTGGGCGTGAGAGCCCAGAATGTGGGAGGGCCAAGTTGAGGATAAGTGGGGAAAAGCCGGGGTAGGGGGAGAGAGTAGCGTTATTGGGTGTCAGGAAGCCTAGGGAGTAAAGAATGTGAAAAAGGGGACATTTGACACGTGTCATGTGTTATGTCAATAGTCTCTTCTTCCAGGCATTTCGTTCCCAATATTCAAGACTCAGGCTTCCTTCAAAAGTACAACGTTTATTCTTCAAGGTAGACAAGCAAAAGACAGTGGGCCGGATTCAGAGAGAATTTACGCCGGCGTATCCATAGATACGCCGCGTAAATTCAAATCTGCGCCGGCGTATCTACTTTCTGTATTCAGAAAGCTAGATACGCCGACATTAGCCTAAGATCCGACTGGCGTAATTCTATTATACGCCGTCGTATCTTAGGGTGCATTCTCACGCTGGCCTCTAGGTGGCGCTCCTGTCGTTTTCGGCGGAGAGTATGCAAATTACCTAGATACGCCGATTCACAAACGTACGTGCGCCCGGCGTTCGTTTTTTACGTCGTTTGCGTTAAGGCTTTTTCGGCGTAACGTTGTTCCTGCTATTAGAAGGGGCAGACATTGTTAAGTATGGACGTTGTTCCCGCTTCGAAATTAGAATTTTTTTACGTCGTTTGCGTAAGTCGTTCGCGAATAGGGCTGGACGTAATTTACGTTCACGACGAAACCAATACGTCGTTGCGGCGTACTTGAGAGCAATGCACTCTGGGATATGTACACGGACGGCGCATCACGTCAGGTCATCACACATTAGCATAAAACACGCCCCCTTCCACATTTGAATTACGCGGGCTTACGCCGGCCCCATTTAAGCTACGCCGCCGCAACTTACGGAGCAAGTGCTTTGTGAATACAGCACTTGCTCCTGTAAGTTACGGCTGCGTAGCGTAAATACGATACGCTGCGCCGCCGTATCATTGCGCGCCCCTACCTGAATCTACCCCAGTGCTTACATAATTACAGCTGGTAACACATGGCAAGATGGTAATTCAGAAGGAGGAATTAGATGGTACATCTTTCTGCTGGATAGGGTCCCTACCCCCGATCCTTCCATAGTGAAGGCTTCCCGCAGGGTGGGCTTCCTACCCCCATCTCCCTGTAGGGTGGGGTGACCCCAGAGTTCCTAACTAGCTACTCAAACCAAATAGATTCTTATACTGTTCTTAAAGCCAAGCTAAGCATAATTTACATTTAGAATAGCTCCAAGGAAGGAGATGATGTTACTGTCACAAAAGTAACACCCACTTGTGAATATTAAGTAACATATCTCCACCCATCGTCTTGATGTAGTACTTCAAGAATAGATGTAACCTACAACAGATGACCTTTCTCTTTCGTCGTCAACCTTTAAAATTAACATGTTTTCAATAGAGATGTCAGAAACTTTTATCAATTAAAATAGAACAAAATTCAAAATCTAACAGGGAGGGAGTCTCATGCCTTGTACACACAATCATTTTTAACGACGAGAAAACTGCCATTTTTTTTATTGGTCGTGAAAACCGGTTGTGTGTATGCTCCCTAGCAGTTTTCTCGATTAAAAAAACTGCCTATAAAAAATTTAAACCAGCTCTTTTTTCTCATCGTGTTTCCCATAAGTCTTTTTCTCGTCGCGAAACACGGTCATGTGTACGCTTTTCCGAGGGAAAAAAAAACGTGCATGAATGAATGAATGAATGAAAAACTTATATAGCGCGGCACATGCGAACTGAATCGCCTCTGGGCGCTAGTTGTTCGTGTCTCAAGACATCAGAAGAGCAGAGTTTTGATCTGCTTTCTGAAAGACAGGTGGTTTTCCTCCAACCGAATGCTGGTTGGTAAAGCGTTCCATAGCCTAGGACCTTGAAAAGCAAACCTTCTTTCTCATTTGGACTTGTATTTGGTTTTTGGAACCTTGACCAATTTTTGGTCGGTGGATCGCAGAATGCGGTTGGAATTGTGAGGTTCGATCTTGTCGCAAAGATATTGCGGAGCCTTCCCATGGATGCACTTATGTGTCAGGCAGAGTGCTTTGAATGCAATTCTGTCTTTCACTGGCAACCAGTGAAGGGATCTCAGTGAAGGTGAGATTGATTCCCATGATTTTTTCCCAGTCACAAGTCTGGCGGCCGTATTCTGTACGACTTGTAGACGAGCGATTTGGTACTTAGGGAGCCCGAGGTAAAGGGCATTTGCATAGTCCAGTCTGGAATTCACAATTGTTCCCACCACGACTGCTACGTCTTCTTTGGGGATAAATGGAATAAGTCTGCATAGTAGGCGCAACAAATGGTGCGATCCGCTGACTACTGACCCTATTTGTGCGTCCATTGTCATGAAGGTGTCAAAAGTGACTCCTAGACTTTTGACTTTGGAGCTAGGGGAGATGATTTGTCCCAGAATGGGCGGTGGTATCCAGTTTGTTGCCAGTTGACTCTTTCGACTGGCGTGAAACATAAAAAGTTCTGTTTTAGAGCTGTTGAGTTTAAGATAACTCTTAGTCATCCAGTTTTCTATTGAAGAGAGACATTTCTCTAAACTGAGATGATGATCCTTTTTGTTGCAGATGCGAAAATACAGTTGCGTGTCGTCTGCATAAGAGTGAGTAGTTCTTGGCTACTGATAATATCAAAAAGAGGGCAAAGATAGATGTTGAACAGCACCGGTGATAGGGGGGATCCTTGGGGGACCCCGCATGGCACCGTGCGTTTTTTCCGACGTGAAAGATCCCAGTTTCACTGTTTGTGATCGGTTTCCAAGAAAAGAGGAAAACCATGGTAAATCACCTTCTGCGACTCTGGCTACTTCTGCTAGTCGCCTCAGTAACAATTTGTGGTCTACTGTGTCGAAGGCTGCGCTTAGGTCCAGCAGAACCAGGAGACAGGATTCTCCTTCGTCTGCGGCCTCGAGCGCATCGTCCCATATTTTAAGTAAGGCCGTTTCCGTCCCGTGTCCGGGACGGAAACCGGATTGAAATGGATCAAGTAGGTTGTGGGTATCCAGATGCTGTTGCAGCTGTTGTACCACTACTTTCTCCATTATCTTGGAGAGAACATTTAGGCCTGTTATGGGACAGCGGTGAGTTGGGTCCTTGGGATCCAAATTAGTTTTTTTCAAGATGGGCTGGATTGTGCCCTCTTTCAACAGGGATGGCACTATGCCTTCCTTAAATGACCGATTTATAAGCTGTGTGATGGGAGGCGCCAGGATGTCGGCACATTCCTTCAGTAGCTTGGTGGGAATGATGTCATGCTCAGAATCAAGTATGCAGCTCAAAAAGGGTGGCGCCATTTGAAAGAAACTTCCCTTTTATAGTCCCGTTGTACGTAATGTACATCACCGTGCTTCGATCGGACGTTTTTTTGCATGAACGTATGTATGCAAGTCAGGCTGGAGAGGAATCACCTCAGGAAAAAACTTTCTTTTTTTTCCTGCCGAGAAAAATGGTCGTGTGTACGAGGCATTAGCATTGAGAGAATAGGTCTGACATTCAAGGTTTGGGCGTGAGAGCCTGGAATGTGGGATGGCCACGTTGAGGATAAGTGTGGAAGGGCTGGGCTGGGGTAGGGGGAGGGAGTAGGGGTATTGGGTGTCAGGAAGGGAGGGAGTCTCAGGGTGTTGTGGTGTATGGAGGTTGTATATGTGGGTAAACACCAGGTGAGGAAGGAAACAAGGAGAAGCGGTCTGGAGGGGGGAGGGAATTAGGAGATGGGTCTTCAATTTACTTGTTTCCCCACCACAGCTCTCGGAGGCCATTCATGTGACAGAACCTTTATATTTGATATTTCAGAACTTTTTATGTCATTGTTCTTTTATTTTTATTTTTTTATAAATAAAGCTATATTGTTTTTATGCAAACAGAATTGTAAAGTTGTGGTGCCTGAAAAGTCCTACCTCTTAAAATGTTTGCTTATATAGATCTATTAATACTAGGGAGGTGGCACAGTTCATTGTTTATTATTCAGTCTTAAGCCCTGTACACACGATCGGTTTGTCCGATGAAAACAGACCGATGGACCGTTTTCATCGAAAAAAAAATGATCGTGTGTAGACCCCATCAGTTTGTTTTCCATCAGTGAAAAAAAAATAGAACATGTTTTAAATTTTTCCTATGGATAAAAAACGATCATCTGTGTGGAAGTCCATCGGTCAAAAAACCATGCAAGTCGACGCATGCTCGGAAGCATTGAACTTCATTTTTCTCAGCACGTCGTAGTGTTTTACGTCACCACGTTTTGGCACGGTCGGATTTTTGACTGATGGTGTGTAGGCAAGACTGATGAATGTCAGCTTCATCGTATATCCGACGAAAAAATCCATCGGATTAGATTCCATCAGCTATCCGAACGTGTGTACGAGGCTTTAAAGTCTTAAATGTAATACTGTTTTTGTTCATAGATTCTTACAATAATCTTTCACCAACCTTGGCAAATTAAATGTGAGTACCGTATATACTCGAGTATAAGCCAATTTTTTCAGCACCTAGTCTAGTCATGGACACAGTGAGGCATGGACACGGTGAGGCATGGACACGGTGAGGCATGGACACAGTGAGGCATGAGCATGGACACAGTGAGGCACAGTGAGGCATGCAGATGGACGCCCTAGGCTTATACTAGGCTTATACTCGAGTCAATAAGTTTTCCCATTTTTTTGTGGTAAATTTAGGTGCCTCGGCTTATATTCGGGTCGGCTTATAGAACAAACAAAAGTCACTGCCCCTACCTATGACTGGTCTATACAATACTGGGAAGGGTGGATATACATACAAAAACATGGAATATCCAGATTCCAACTTACCGACCAATCAGCAACCAACCAAATTCACCTGTCTAACAGTGTACGTTAAAAACAGAGGTTTAGTTGCACGCATTTGACAATGCATGTGTAAGCTGCAGGCCCCGTCAAGGTACTCTGTATACTGCAGTCCTAACTATAACATTGCATTTTAAGTCTCCTCAGTAGGAGCACATGGCTGCTGATGGATAGATAAGGGGCAGGTGACTGGAGGTAGCCCAGCCCTCATTAAAGGGGCAGGAGCACACTGCACACTCAGCACATGGAAGCAAAGGTGGCAGTGCGCTGCCTGACCACAATGACATAAATAAAACACTGTTAGACAGGTGAATTTGGTTGGTTGCTGATTGGTCGGTAAGTTTGATCCTGGATATTCCATGTTTTTGCGGGTCGTCTTATACTCGAGTATATACGGTACTGTAGAGATATAGGCCCGTATTCACAGACACTTACGCCTACGTATCAGTAGATACACCGTCGTAAGTCCGAATGTGTGCCATCGTATCTATGCGCTCATTCCTAAAATGAGATACGCCTGAATTTTGCCAAGATAAGACCGACATAAGTCTCCTACGCCATCGTATCTTGGGTGCATATTTACGCTGGCTGCAAGGGGCGCTTCTGTTGATTTACGGGTCGAATATGTAAATGAGCTAGATACGCCGTTTCATGAACGTACTTGCGCCCCTCGCTGTAATCTATGTCGTTTATGTAAGGCGTTTTTCCGGCGTAAAGTTCAACCACCAAAAAGCTGGTCTAAGTAGTTTAGGGTATGGACGTCGGAAGTGCCATCGGATTTTACGTCGTTTACGTAAGTCGTACGTGAATGGGGCTAGGCGTAAGTTAGGTTCACGTCGTACGCATTGAGCCGTCGTATCGTAGGGAGTATTTGCGACGTGATTCTGAGCATGCGCGCGCATGCGCGCGCATGCGCCGTTCGTTCTGCCATGCATTCACATGGGGTCACGAGTCATTTAAATACAACACGCCCACTGACTTGCTACTTTGAATTAGGCGGGCTTACGCCGGCCCATTTACGTTACGCCGGCGTACATATGGGAGCAAGTGCTTTGTGAATACTGTACTTGCCTCTCAATGTTACGATGGCGTAGCGCATATGAGATGCGCTACATCTATCTAAAGATGGGCCGATCTCTCTGAATCTGGCCCATAGTATCCAGTAAAAAATTGTCATATGTAAAATAATTTTTTTATTAATTATTTTTAACATTTATTTATTATTTTTATTTTTATTTATTTATTATTTATTTTTACTAGAAAAAAAAAATACCCATAATTTACTAATTTACAATTTTTCTATTTAATGCTGTGCTTACTTTGTTTATTTTCAGATGACTGAGAAAAACCAAACACATATAACTGAGATCATTCTTCTTGGCTTCCAGAGTCTAAACTACTGGAAAGTTGTTTTGTTTATTTCCCTTTTTATATTTTATTGTGTGAACATATGTGGGAACCTCCTTATCATCACTTTAGTGTCCTTCTGTAAGAACCTCCATTCCCCCATGTACATGTTTCTTGTACAACTCTCTATATGTGATATTCTACTGACCACAGTCATCATCCCACACACACTTACTGGTGTATTAGGTAATGGGACTGTTATATCTTTTTCTGGTTGTATATCTCAGTGGTACATATTTGGTGGCTCTGAAGCATCAGAATGCTTTATATTAACCGCAATGGCCTATGATAGGTACCTAGCTATCTGTAACCCCCTCCGATATTCTTCCATTATGAACATGAGTCTGCTTGAGAAATTATCTATTCTTTGCTGGGCGCTGGGGTTTTCTATTACCTTGGTGACTACTCTAAGCATTGCTACTTTAGACTTTTGTGGACCACACATCATCGATCATTTCTTCTGTGATTTAGCTCCTATTCTACGTCTGTCTTGTTCAGAAACATCTCAAGTTAAAATGGAAGTGGCCTTGTTGAGTATTTTTGTGATGATTTTCCCTTTGGGTTTGACTGGAGCATCATATGGATGTATTGTCCAAACTATCCTAAGAATGTCTTCCAATGTTCACAGACGGAAAGCCTTCTCAACTTGCAGTTCTCATCTGACTGTGGTCTGCATATTTTATGGGACATTAATTGTTATTTATATGTTGCCAACAGAAGGATTATCTTTGTCTGTTAGCAAATCTATTGCTCTTCTATATACTGTGGTAACTCCGATGATGAATCCCATTATATACAGCTTAAGGAATAAAGATGTCAAAGATGCTATCAACATATGTAGAAATCTTCCGCTTGCTCAGCGGGGATCGCTCCATTGATCCTCGCTGATCCGGCGGATGACAGGGACTGCCCTGTCATACCTCCGCTCTCACTTATGGGGGGATCGGATGAACACGGACCGTCTGTCCGTGGTGAGTGAGTGAGTGAGTGAAAAACGTATATAGCGCTGCACTTGCGAACTGAATCGCCTCTGGGCGCTTGTTTGACCATTTCTCCTTTGACCTCAAAAGAGATGGATCTTGATCTTTCTCCTAAAGGCCAAGTGGTTCTCCTCCAACCGAATGGAGGTTGGTAAAGTGTTCCAAAGTCGAGGGCCTTGGACAGCAAATCTTTCTCCTTCGGACTTGTATCTGGTTTTGGGGATTTGGAGTAGATTTTGGTTGGAGGATCGCAGAACGCGATTGGGGTTGTAAGCCCTTAGTTTTTCGCATAGATATTTGGGAGCATTTCCCAAGATACATCTATGCGTTAGACAGAGTGCTTTGAAGGTGATTCTGTCTTTCACTGGCAGCCAGTGAAGGCTTCTCAGTGAGGGGGAGATAGATTCCAAAGGTTTTTTCCCAGTCACAAGACACGCGGCCGTATTCTGAACGACCTGCAGGCGCGTGATTTGGTACTTTGGGAGTCCGAGGTAAAGGGCATTTGCAAAGTCAAGTCTGGAGTTGACAATTGTTCCCACCACGACTGCTATGTCTTCTTTGGGAATAAATGGAATAAGTCTGCGTAGTAGGCGCAGCAGATGATGGGATCCGCTGACTACTGACCCTATTTGTGCATCCATTGTCATGTTGGTGTCAAAGATGACTCCGAGACTTTTGACTTAGGGGTGATGATTTTTCCCAGAATGGGTGGAGGTGTCCAGGGTGTTGCCGGTTGATTCTTTCGATTGGCGTGAAACAGGAGAAGTTCTGTTTTCGATCCGTTGAGTTTAAGATAACTCTTTGTCATCCAGTTCTCTATCAAAGAGAGGCATTTCTCTAGACCGAGATGATGATCACCCGAAAATAGGATTTTCCTCCGTCTGCAAAATCGGACCATAGCGGGGACTGATGAGATCGGGTGTCAGCGTGTGTTTATCCGCTGGCACCCGCTATTCCATAGGGATACATGTATGTCCGTATTTCATCTGAAAATGGGTGGATGAAATACGGACATACTGGGCCAGATTTAGAGAGATTGGCGTATCTTTAGAGCGGCATAGCGCATCTGATATGCGCTACGCCGACGTAACATAGAGAGGCTCGTACTGTATTCACAAAGCACTTGCTCCCTTTCTTGCGCCGGCATAACGTAAAATGCCCGGCATAACCCAGCCTAATTCAAAGTAGCAAGGCAGTGGGCGTGTTGTATTAAAATGAACCGTGACCCCATGTAAATGCATGGCCGTACGAACAGCGCATGTGCGCGCATGCTCAGAATCACGTCGCATATACTCCCTAAGATACGATGGCTTAATGCGTACGACGTGAATGTAACTTACGCCCAGCACCATTCACGTATGACTTAGGCCCCGTACTCACGACCAAACATGTCTGCTGAAACTGGTCCGCGGACATGTTTGGCCGTGTGTAGGCCCGAGCGGACCATTTTCGGGCGGATCGGACAGGTTTCCAGCAGACAACTGTTTCCTGGACTTGCTTTAAAACAGTCCGCTGGCAACCTGTCCGCCCTGACATTTACGGTCGTCTGTACAGACCTACCGTACATGTCCTGCCGCCCGCCATCCCTCGCATGCGTCGAATGACTTTGACGCATGCGTGGAAGCATTTTAAAGGCAGGCCGCCCACGTCGCCGCGTCATTGTCGCGGCGACACCGCGTCATCGACGCGGCGACACGCGTCATCGACGCGGCGACACCGCGGACACGCCCCGCGTATTGTTTACGCGCGGACCTCTGTTCGATGGTGTGTACGGCCATCGAACAGAAGTCCCCGGGCAGTCCCCGGGCAGACATGTCCGATGAAAACGGTCCGCGGACCGCTTTAATCGGACATGTTTGCTCGTGAGTACTCGGCCTAACGTAAACAATGTAAAATACGACGGCTGTTCCGACGTTTCCGACGTCCATACCTTAACATGACTTACCCCTGCTTTATGAGGGGTAAACTTACGCCGGACGTACGCCTTACGTTAACGGCATAGATTACTGCGACGGGCGTAAGTACGTACGTGAATCGGCATATCTTGCTCATTTACATATTCAACGCATAAATCAATGGAAGCGCCACTAGCGGCCAGCGTAAATATGCACCCAAGATACGACGGCGTAGGAAACTTACGTCGGTCGTATTAAGCCAAAATTCAGGCGTATCTTGTTTCCTGAATACGACTCATAGATACGACGGCGCATCCTAGAACTTACGCGGTGTATCAACAGATACGTCGGCGTAAGTTGTCTCTGAATCCGGGCCACTGTCTGCATGTGTGAAAGGGCCCTTACACAAATGTGTAAATATTATTTACTATCAATCTAAATTCAAAAAGGGCGCTCGCACCGCACACATCAGTAAAATATATAATCATATATATATATATATAATCAGTTAGTGAAAGTACAAATGATCCCATATATGCATCAACAATCTCCTACATATGAATAGATGATACAAGTGAAAAGAATCCTTAAATTAAATAAATAAATACAATGCAAAAAATGTGTTACAACTTGTTCATAAAAATGCTGATGTAGAACAATAAGTCCATAAAAGTGATTGTAAACCTTAAATTTTTTGTATTAAAATAATAAACATGTCTATACTTACCGGCTCTGTGTAATGGCTTTGCACAGAGCAGCCCCAATCCTCTTCTTCTTTGGTCCCCTGCCGGTGCTCCAGGCTCCTCCTCTTCATCGGGTGCCCCCACAGAAAGCCGCTTTCCATGGAGGGCACCCGTGCTGGCTTGCTCCCCATTAACACAGGCAGCGGTACTTGGCCCTGCCCCCGTGTCACAGGATTTGATTGACAGCAGCAGGAGCCAATGGCTCTGTCTGCTATCAATCTGTCCAATGAGGAGAGAGAAAGTGACTGGAGCCTCTGCGCTCATGCACATTGCTAGATTGAATCGGACTCAGGTAAGAAAAAAAGGGGGGTCGAGGAGGGCGCTAGAGCACATATGGGTTTTCATGGTGAAAAGCCTTAAACCACTTTAAGCAGCATGTGTCAGCCAATTTTTGTGACCATAAAAAGAAGAAATGAGTAGGTGACTATTTTATTCTTCCACACCTCAAAAGTTGTGCTCCACCTCGTGCCAACAACTACTGCACTCACCAGAGCAATAAGGTCAGCCAGCAGCCACACACACCAGAGCAATAAGGACAACCATCAGCCACACACACCAGAGCAATAAGGCCAACCAACAGCCACACACACCAGAGCGATAAGGCCAACCAGCAGCCACACACACCAGAGCAATAAGGCCAACCATCAGCCACACACACCACAGCAATTAGGCCAACCAGCAACCACACACACCAGAGCAATACGGCCAACCATCAGCCACACACACCAGAGCAATAAGGCCAACCATCAGCCACACACACCACAGCAATAAGGCCAACCAGCAGCCACACACACCAGAGCAATAAGGCCAACCAGCAGCCACACACACACCACAGCAATAAGGCCAACCAACAGCCACACACACCAGAGAAATAAGGCCAACCAACAGCCACACACACCACAGCAATAAGGCCAACCAGCAGCCACACACACCAGAGCAATAAGGCCAACCAACAACCACACACACCAGAGCAATACGGCCAACCATCAGCCACACACACCAGAGCAATAAGGCCAACCATCAGCCACACACACCACAGCAATAAGGCCAACCAGCAACCACACACACCAGAGCAATACGGCCAACCATCAGCCACACACACCAGAGCAATAAGGCCAACCATCAGCCACACACACCACAGCAATAAGGCCAACCAGCAGCCGCACACACCAGAGCAATAAGGCCAACCAGCAGCCACACACACACCACAGCAATAAGGCCAACCAGCAGCCACACACACCAGAGCAATAGGGCCAACCAACAGCCACACACACCAGAGAAATAAGGCCAACCAACAGCCACACACACCACAGCAATAAGGCCAACCATCAGCCACACACACCAAAGCAATAAGGCCAACCATCAGCCACACACACCACAGCAATAAGGCCAACCATCAGCCACACACACCACAGCAATACGGCCAACCATCAGCCACACACACCAGAGCAATAAGGCCAACCATCAGCCACACACACCACAGCAATAAGGCCAACCAGCACCCACACACACACCACAGCAATAAGGCCAACCAGCAGCCACATACACCAGAGCAATAAGGCCAACCAGCAGCCACACACACACTACAGCAATAAGGCCAACCAGCAGCCACACACACCAGAGCAATAAGGCCAACCAACAGCCACACACACCAGAGAAATAAGGCCAACCAGCAGCCACACACACCACAGCAATAAGGCCAACCAGCAGCCACACACACCAGAGCAATAAGGCCAACCAGCAACCACACACACCAGAGCAATACGGCCAACCAACAGCCACACACACCAGAGCAATAAGGCCAACCAGCAGCCACACACACCACAGCAATAAAGCCAACCAGCAACCACACACACCAGAGCAATAAGGCCAACCATCAGCCACACACACCAGAGCAATAAGGTAGACTCTGGAATATCCAAAAGACACCCACTGGTCCTCTTCTACTGTTTTCCAACCGTTGTCATGGCCAAGGTGTGTGAAATATAGATAGAGAATAAAAAATACTCCCACAAATGGAAGTGGCATATAGTGTAGTAGTTTATTTCCAAAAAAATATTAAAACCAAAAGAATTCCACTCACCAACTTTGCTGTCCAAAAAAAAAAAAAAACTTGCACTGCTGTTCGCATCTACCAGAGCCGGCGTGCATTCCGAAAACCTGGAAGTAACGCTGGGGAGAAGCGGAGATGATGTCAGCCTCTCTGCATTTTGCATCATCACACGTCTTGATTAAGCAAATTAATTGGATGGTGCCATACATTCTTCCTTTTTCCTCAATACTGCTTAATAGCCAGACTATTGGAAAACAAGAATGGCTTAATATGTCCTTTCCCTATGCTTTTTTTTAAAAAGACAACTAAAGACAGATCATTTTGGCAAGAGGAAGGAAGGGTTTTAACCACTTAAGCCCCGGACCAAAATGCATGTAAAGGGCCAGGCCCCTTTTTGCGATTCGGGACTGCGTCGCTTTAACTGCCAATTGCGCGGTCGTGCGACGTGGCTCCCAAACAAAATTGGCGTCCTTTTTTCCCACAAATAGAGCTTTCTTTTGGTGGTATTTGATCACCTCTGCGGTTTTTAATTTTTGTGCTATAAACAAAAATAGAGCAACAATTTTGAAAAAAATGCAATATTTTTTACTTTTTGCTATAATAAATATCTCCCAAAAATATATAAAAAAATATATATTTTCCTCAGTTTAGGCCGATACGTATTCTTCTACATATTTTTGGTAAAATAATCGGAATAATCGTTTATCGGTTGGTTTGCGCAAAATTTATAGCGTTTACAAAATAGGGGATAGTTTTATTGCATTTTTATAAAAAAACATTTTTTACTACTAATGGCGGCGATCAGCGATTTTTTTCGTGACTGCGACATTATGGCGGACACTTCGCACAATTTTGACACATTTTTGGGACCATTGTCATTTTCACAGCAAAAAATGCATTTGAAATGCATTCTTTATTGTGGAAATGACAGTTGCAGTTTGGGAGTTAACCACAGGGGGCGCTGAAGGGGTAATGTTTCACCTAGTGTGTAGGGGGGTGTGGCTGTAGGAGTGACGTCATCGATTGTGTCTCCCTATAAAGGGGATGACACGATCGATGCAGCCGCCACAGTGAAGCACGGGGAAGCCGTGTTTACACGCGGCTCTCCCCGTTCTTCAGTTCCGGGGACCGATCGCAGGACCCCAGCGGCGATCGGGTCCGAGGGTCCCACGTTCCCGGTCCCGGAGCTTCGGACCGGGTCACAGGCGCGCGCCGCGGGCGCACGCCTGCGACCCACGGCTGGGTAGATGTAAAGGACGTGCCGGTACATCCATCTGCCCAGCCGTGCCATTCTGCCGACGTATATCGTCGTGCGGCGGTCGTTAAGTGGTTAACCCCTGTCACATTATTTTTGCCATGTGTTTTTATTGGGTAGATTTCCCTTTGCTTTCTGTCCCATAGCCAAAACAGGAATTGAAAGGAAATTCCTCAAAAATTAGGTAATCACTGGTTGTCGCCAGGGTCATCAGAGTGTCCCCATCTGAGAAATGTCTCCCTTTTCTGGTCCAGGGGACAACCCATAATTTGAGATCTTATTTTACTTTCACTTTCAATGGAAAAAAAAAATGAAGGAAGCACTCACAATGCCACATCCGTAATTGGAAGTAAGGACACGGAAAAGCTACTAAAAAAGTAATCGGGTCTGGCTTTAAAGGCATGGAAACAATGGAGAAGTATATATCAAAAAATATTTATTAAACAGAGTACAAAATAGATAACAGTATTCAAGAATTAAAAATCCTATACAATGATATAGCTTGTAAACTGAGCCCTTGTGTGTCTACATGTTTCGCTGTTGGGCTTCTTCAAGACAATGATCAAGGTTCAAAAGGAATGACAAGAAAAAAGAAAACAAGTCTCACTATCTTGCACTGGATTGAATCTCATATACAAAATCCGAAAGACAAAGGCCCAGATTCAGGTAGAATCGCGCAATATTTGCGTGGGCAAAGAGCAATTTTTTTTCTCTGCGCCCACGCAAATATTGCGCTTTGCCCGCGATTCACGGAGCAGTTGCTCCGTAAATTGCGCGGGCAATATGCTAAACAGCCGGGCGCAAGGCTGCCTAATGTAAATGATCCCGCCGGGGGCGGGAATCATTTAAATTAGGCGCGCTCCCGCGCCGAGCGAACAGCGCATGCTCCGTCGGGAAACTTTCCCGACGTGCATTGCGGCAAATGACGTCGCAAGGACGTCATTTGCTTCTAAGTGAACGTGAATGGCGTCCAGCGCCATTCACGGTTCACTTACGTAAACGACGTGAAATTTAAATTTCACGGGCGGGAGGCGCAGCTATACTTTAGCATTGGCTGCGCCTGCTATTAGCAGGAGCAGCCTTATGCTAAAGGCGCCGTACGGAAACTCCGTACCTTGCGTACGCAGGGCCCGCGCAACTTTTGTGAATCGGTGGTAGTATGCAATTTGCATACTATACGCCGATCACAAAGGCCGCGCCCCCTAGCGGCCAACACAAGAATGCAGCCTGGGATGTGAAGGCATAAGGAGGCTTATGTCTGTCACATCCTAGGCTGCAGTCGGTGTAACGAGGTTCCTGAATCAGGAGCACTCGTTACACCGGAGCAAGTAAGCACTTGCGCCGCGCAACTATGGTTGCGCGGGCGCAAGTGCTTCTTGAATCTGGGCCATAGAGTATTGAAAAGATTCCACAGGGTTGTAAAGGAGGTGTACAGCACATAGGGGATCTATTCAGAAAACCAATAGTCCAGGACGGAAGAGGGACTCATGGACATCGTTGAACAGAGATGGGGCTCTGTTAAATATTAGGGGGGCTGAGGGCAGCTGCTGCACACAGAAGGATTTTTATCTTAATACATAGAATGCATTAAGATAAAAAAAAAAAATCAGATTTTCCAACTCCTTTAGCATTGCAAGAAATAGCAACATCTCATGAGATATCAATCGTAATTATGATTAAGAGTCTGTTTTGTCTCCAAAGACAAAATTCTGTTTATACACATGAGTACTTCCAATAATCTATATAACACGCTTTTCTGAATTGACTAAATAACTCACTCGAAAACTGAATCCAGTGAAACCCTTATTGTGAATAATGTCTTTGAATTTGGATTACCACATAGAAGACGACAAGTAACATAGTTTGTTGATTAGACTTTTTCAGTTTGTGATGAGTGTAATTCTAAATTTATTTTGTTCAAGGGTGCTACAAATATTTCCTCCTCTTTAAGGCTAAGTTTACCTTTTGAATAAAATTGTATTCAAGAGATCCAAGTAAGTGGGAAAAAATAAAATAAAATGCAGCTTCGAAAAATATTACTTAGAGGGGTTGTAAAGGTTATTTTTTTTTTATTTTCTAAATAGGTTCCTTTAAGCTAGAGCATTGTTGGTTCACTTACCTTTTCCTTCAAATTTCCCTTCTAAATGTTTTTTTTCTTTGTCTGAATTTCTCACTTCATGTTCCTCCTCAGTAAACTTGCCCCATCATCCGAGCCGTTCTGGCAGGGATGTAGTCCCAAGGGAGGGGGCGAGCAGGCTGACTAACCCCCAGCCAGAACGGCTCGGATGATGGGGGCAAGTTTACTGAGGAGGAACAGAAAGCGAGAAATTCAGACAAAGAAAAAAAACATTTAGAAGGGAAATCGAAGGAAAAGGTAAGTGAACCAACAATGCACTAGCTTAAAGGAGACTATTTAGAAAATAAATCTTTACAACCCCTTTAATGTGATTGCCAAACCTATAGATCATTTGCAGCAGTCCAAATGACATGTTTGGTATCCATTTACTCAACACAACCTCATTTTTTATTTTATACCAATGGGACTTGTGTTTCTGTGCACAAAAATGTACCGTATATACTCGAGTATTAGGCCCCATACACACGAGAGGATTTATCCGCGGATACGGTCCAGCGGACCGTATCCACGGAAAAAAAATTCTCGAGGATTTGCACGGATTTCCATGCGATGAAGTGTACTCACCATCGAATCGAAATCTGCGCCGAAATCCTCTGGCGATGACGTGTCGCGCCGTCGCCGCAATTATGACGCGGCAACGTGCGCGACGTGTTCATATAAGGAATTCCACGCATGCGTCGAATCATTACGACGCATGCGGGGGATCCCTTCGGACGGATGGATCCGGTGAGTCTGTACAGACCAGCGGATCCATCCATTGGGATGGATTCCAGCGGATAGATTTGATAGCATGTCATCAAATATTTATCTGCTGGAAATCCATCCCAGGGGATAAATATCCGCGGAAACAGATCCGCTGGAGTGTACACACCATAGGATCTATCCGCTGAAACCCATTCGCTGGGATTTTTCAGCGGATGGATTCTATCGTGTGTGCTGAAAATGCCCCCATCGGCTTATACTCAAGACACCTTTTTTCGCCCTTCCATAGACTTCTATGTTAAACGCTAATTTCTCTGGTGAATTTGGGGACCCGGTCCCGGCCGGTCGTAGGTCCCCTGAACCCCAAACTTGGCACACATGTAGCCCAATTTCTCCTCTATACGTGTGCAAAGATTGTTGTCTTGAGGACCTACGGCTGGGGAACACCGTTTTTTTCAAAGCCGAGCACCCCTTCCATAGACTCTCATGTTAAACGTCAGTCTAGTCATGGACACAGTGAGGCATGGGCACAGTGAGGCATGGGCACAGTGGGGCATGGACACAGTGGGGCATGGGCACAGTGAGGCATGGGCACAGTGAGGCATGGGCACAGTGAGGCATGGACACAGTGAGGCATGGGCACAGTGAGGCATGGACATGGACACAGTGAGGCAAAGTGAGGCACAGTGAGGCATGCAGATGGACACCCTAGGCTTATACGTAAGTCAATACGTTTTCCCAGTTTTTTGTGGTAAAATTAGTTGCCTCGGCTTATATTTGGGTTGGCTTTTACTCGAGTATATATGGTATTTTCAGTGCAATTTTCCCTGAAAATATAGATTTTAAAAAACAGTTGGGCAAATATCTTGCAACATAGTAATGCAACTGCTCTCTTTTTATTCTACAGGGACTCTGCGTTCAGAAAATTGATATTGGGGGTTTTAAGTAAATTTGTACCAAAAAAAATAAACATTTTAACATGAGTGAAAAATATAAGCTCCAGAGATGCATTAAATAAGCAAAATATTTCTTAACTCTGTCTTCTTTCAAATTAAAGATTATGTATGACAGAAACCAAACTCCAGTCTCTGAGATAATTCTCCTTGGATTCCCGGATCTCTACAAATTCAACAGCATAATATTCATTCTGCTCCTTATTATTTATTTAGTGACAATTAATGGAAATCTCCTGATCATCACTTTGGTAGCAAACACCAAGAAGCTCCAGTCTCCCATGTACTTCTTCCTCACCCAGCTCTCCATATCGGACATACTGCTGACAACAGATGTTGCCCCCAACACCCTTGCCAATGTAATGAATGGGGGGATTGTTATGTCCCTTGTTGGTTGTATCGTTCAGTTTTATATCTTTGGTGCTTCTGAATCTTTAGAATGCTTTATATTAACTGTGATGGCTTATGACCGGTACCTGGCTATCTGTAATCCTCTCCGATATTCCTCTATAATGAACTATCCAATGTTTCTAAACTTGATCCTTTTTTCTTGGCTCTTGGGTTTTTCCTTTGTAATAATAACCACCATAACAATATGTACTTTGGACTTCTGTGGGCCTCATGTCATCGATCATTTCTTCTGTGATATGGAGCCCATTCTGGAACTATCTTGTTCAGATACAAACACTGTTCGCTTGGAGGCCCTGTTACTAAGTGTCCCTGTAATGGTACTCCCGCTAATGATAACGCTAACATCATATGGATGCATCGTTCAAGCTATCCTCAAAATTTCCTCCAATATTGGCAGACAGAAGTCCTTCTCAACTTGCAGTTCCCATCTGACTGTGGTTTGCATGTTTTATGGAACTCTTATTGGGATTTACATGCTTCCAAAAAACAGTTCATCTTTAAATATAACTAAAGTGATTTCCCTGTTGTACACTGTGGTGACGCCAATGCTCAATCCTATTATATACAGTCTAAGAAATAAAGATATCAAAGAAGCTGCCAAAGCTATATTATTGCCCAATAAATCCTACCATAAATAAGGGGAAGGCAGAAAAATTGCCTGATAGAAGGTAGGCCATGACACGGAAATGGCAGCTACTCAAAAGTAGCTGCTGTCATGTTTTTGAGGTTATTTACAGTTTTTTTCCCCATATAATTTACGATTACATAAAGTGTATTTATTTTTGAGTTGTTACATATAGTTACATAGTAGGTGAGGTTGAAAAAAGTCCATCAAGTCCAACCTATGTGTGTGATTATATGTCAGTATTACATTGCATATCCCTGTATGTTGTGGTTGTTCAGGTGCTTATCTAATAGTTTCTTGAAACCATTGATGCCCCCTTCTGAGACAACCGCCTGTGGAAGGGAATTCCACATTCTTGCCGCTCTTACAGTAAAGAACCTTCAACGTAGTTTTAGGTAAACCTCTTTTCTTAACCACTTAAGCCCCTGTCCATTTTGCAGCTAAATGCCTAGGCCAGGTTTTGCGATTCGGCACTGCGTCGCTTTAACAGACAATTGCGCGGTCGTGCGACGTGGCTCCCAAACAAAATTGGCGTCCTTTTTTCCCCACAAATAGAGATTTCTTTTGGTGGTATTTGATCACCTCTGCGGGTTTTTATTTTTTTCGCTATACAGAAAAATATAGCGTAAATTTTAAAAAAAATTCAATATTTTTTACTTTTTGCTATTATAAATATCCCACAAAAACATATATAATTTTTTTTCCTCAGTTTAGGCTTATACGTATTAGTCTACCTATTTTTGGTAAAAAAAATCGCAATAAGCATTTATCGATTGGTTTGCGCAAAATTTATAGCGTTTACAAAATAGGGGATAGTTTTATTGCATTTTTATTAATTTTTTTTTTTTACTACTATTGGCGGCGATCAGCGTTTTTTTTCATGACTGCGACATTATGGCGGACACTTCGGACAATTTTGACACATTTTTGGGACCATTGTCATTTTCACAGCAAAAAATGCATTTTAAATTGCATTGTTTATTGTGAAAATGACAGTTGCAGTTTGGGAGTTAACCACAGGGGGCGCTGTAATGCCGCGTACACACCATCACTTTATGTGATGAAAAAAAATTACGTTTTTAAAAACGTCACTTTAATTGACTGTGTGTGGGGGAAAACGTCGTTTTATGTCTTGTAAAAAACGACCAAAAAAAATTGAAGCATGCTTCAATTTTATGTGTCGTTTTTCAAAAGTGCACTTTTTCTTCACAGAAATTGACCGTGTGTAGCAAAAAACGTCGTTTTCTAAGACGTTTTTTCATCCACGCATGCCCAGAAGCTACTTATGAAGCAAGCTTCAATGGTAAAACGTGGTGAACGTAACCTCACTTTGCAAGATCATTGTGAGAAAAACGATGGTGTGTAGGCAACTTTGTCTTTGAAAATTGAAGTTTCAAAAACGTAATTTTTTACTTCACAGAAAGTGTCGTTTTTTTTCATCACATAAAGTGATGGTGTGTATGCGGCATAAGAGTTAGTGTTCACTTTGTGTGTGTTCACAACTGTAGGGGGTGTGGCTGTAGGTCTGAAGTAATTGATCGAGTCTCCCTATAAAAGGGATCACTCGATCGATGCAGCCACCACAGTGAAGCACGGGGAAGCCGTGTTTACATACGGCTCTCCCCGTTCTTCAGCTCCTGGGAACGATCGCGACGGAGCAGCTATAAACAAATAGCCGCGCCGTCGTCCCGGATCGCTCCCCGAGGGAATCCGCCCGCCGCACGCAGCGGAGGGGGTCCCGATCGGACCCCCCACCCGCTAGAAGGCAGGGACGTATATATACGCCCATCTGCCTGTCCGTGCCATTTTGCGGACGTATATAGTCGTGCGGCGGGCGTTAAGGGGTTAATGAGTGGCCATGTGTCTTATTAAACTCCCTTCCGCGAAAAAGTTTTATCCTTATTGTGGGGTCACCAGTATGGTATTTGTACATTGAAATCACATTCCCTCTCAAGCATCTCTTCTTCAGAGAGAATAAGTTCAGCGCTTGCAACCTTTCATCATAACTAATATCCTCCATACCCTTTATTAGCTTTGTTGCCCTTCTCTACATTTCCAGTACCTCCTTCCTGAGGACTGGTGCCCAGAACTGGACCAGCATACTGTAGGTGTGGCCACACCAGAGTCTTGTAGAGCGGAAACATTATTGTTTTATCTCTGGAGTTAATCCCCTTTTTAATGCCAATATTCTGTTTGCTTTGTTATTAGTAGCTTGGCATTGCATGCCATTGCTGAGCCTGTCATCTACTAGGACCCCCAGGTCCTTTTCCACCCTAGTTTCCACCAGAGGATCTCCCCCCAGTGTATAGATTGCATTCATATTTTTGCCACCCAAATGCATTATTTTACATTTTTCTACATTGAACCTCATTTGCTATGTAATTGCCACCCCATTAATTTGTTCAGATCTTTTTGCAAGGTTTCCACATCCTGCGGAGAAGTTATTGCCCTGCTTAGCTTAGTATTGTCCGCAAATGCAGAAATTGCACTGTTTACCCCATCCTCCAGGTCATTTATGTACAAATTAAATAGGATTGGTCCCAGCACAGAACCCTGAGGGACCACACTACCCACCCCTGACCATTCAGAGTACTCCCCATTTATCACCACCCTCTGAACTTGCCAGTGTAGCCAGTTTTCAATCCATGTACTCACCCTATGGTCCATGTCAACAGACCTTATTTTGTACAGTAAACATTTATGGGGAACTGTGTCAAATGCTTTTGCAAAATACAGATACACAACATCTACGGGCTTTCCTTTATCTAGATGGCAACTCACCTCCTCATAGAAGGTTAATAGATTGGTTTGGCAAGAACGACTCTTCATGAATCCATGCTGATTACTGCTAATGATACCATTCACATTACTAAAATCTTGTATATAGTCCCTTAGCATCCCCTCCAAGATCTAACATACTATTGATGGTAGGCTAACTTGTCTGTAATTCCCAGGGATGTATTTTGGGCCCTTTTTAAATGTTGGTGCTACATTGGCTTTTCTCCAATCAGCTGGTACCATTCCAGTCAGTAGACTGTCGGTAAAAATTAGGAACAATGGTCTGGCAATTACTTGACTGAGTTCCCTACGTACTCTCGGGTGCAAGCCATCTGGACCCGGTGATTTATTAATGTTATGTTTCCCAAGTCTAATTTTAATTCTGTCCCCGGTTAACCATGGAGGTGCTTTATGTGATGTGTCATGAGGATAGACACTGCAGTTTTGGTTACTGAAGCCCCCCGATTCCCTTGTGAAGACTGAGGAGAAGAATAAGTTCAATACCTTTGCCATCTCTTGTTCCTTTGTAACCAGATTTCCTTCCTCATTCTTTAAGGGGCCAATATGGTCTGTCCTCCCTTTTTTACTGGTTACATACTTAAAGAATTTCTTGGATTTTTTTTTTTGCTCTCCTCCACTATGTGTCTTTCATGTTCTATCTTAGCCACTCTAATTGCACCCTTACATTTCTTGCTGCATTCTTTATAAAGTCTGAATGCTGATGATGATCCATTAACCTTGAATTTTTTGAAGGCCTTCTTCTTTGCTTTTATAAGTATTTTTACATTGGAGTTAAGCCATCCAGGACTCTTAAAGCAAACCCATCCCTCCTCTGTGTTCTTTTTTTCATAAGTTTGTATCCCAATTCATGGCTTCTAGCAAGGTTTGTAGTTTAGGGAAGTCAGCTCTTTTGAAATTCAGTGTCTTTGTATTCCCCTAATGTTTCCTGTTTGTGTGATTTAGACTGAAACCAATTGACCTGTGATCTCTGTTACCTAAATTGCCCCGTATTTCCACATCCGTGATCAGGTCTGTATGGCAATCAGTAGATCCAGTAACGCTTTTTTTGTTAAAGGAATAACTACTCAAAAGTAGGGTTGCTGTCATGTTTTTGAGGTTATTTGCAGTTTTTGTTTATCCACATAATTTAGGATTACCTAAAGTGTATGTATTTTTTTTGTTTGTTTTCAATATAAAAAGAGAAAGAATTAAAGTCATTTTTTTAAATTGTTTATTCTCCCTTTATGTTGGTCCTTGAGTCCATTGTCTCTGGTACAGAAAACAATGGCAAATCCAATATTTTTTAATTTGTTAAAGTAATAAGAGGTGAGGGTAAATAATTTCATGGGGAAACCGATGACAACTTTTAAGGAAGGGATATCCTTCCTTAAATTCCATTGCTTTCAAGAGTTCATTGGTAACTGCCATCAGTGTCTTTAGGACAGGAAGTGAAGGGAGATTTCTTCAATGGGAAACAGTAAATAAAATAAATAAATAAAACCTTTCACATTCTTCCACTGAAAAAGTGGTAAAATTTGTGTTTTTAATTAAATATTTCAATAAATAAATAAAACCTATAGTCCCGTTCACACTAAAAAAAACACACATATGCTTTTTAACACATTTTCAGTGCATTTTTGGTGCGTTTTCTGTCTTTCTGTTTCCCAGAATGCACAATGGTGCACTTTTTTTCTAGAATAAGCCATAAGCTTTATTTAAGTGACCTCTACTATTAGGTCAGGAAAGGAGTCCAGTCTTGGACAGCTGGGAAGCATTCATGTTAGCCCTGGGTTCCCAAGTCTGCTCCTAGTTCACATGGCCTTCGGGGACCCAGGGACAGGAATACCCTGTACAGATACGATTCCAACCTTCCAAGTACGTACCAAGCTATGAAGCTCTAACCTCACAGAGCCTAGACGCTCCTGAGGATATATACACACCTACCCTGGAAGATGTGAAACCCATTGAGATCGGGGTCATCCAGACCAAGCTGTCTAAAGGTGAAAGAGACAGGAGGAGAGGCTGTGGCCTTTGCTTCTATTGTAGAGAAAGAGGGCACTTTATCTTTCTCTGACCAACTCGCCCAACTCAGCCAAATGTTCTTAAAGTGGGTACTATTAGGATCCATCCTGCTACCCCTGCTAATCAGCCTGTAAACTGCCAATGTTACTGTAAGACCTGTCCACATTCAATGACACAAGTGGGTACCCTGACTACGGTGGTTGACAATGTCCCTGAAGAACCCGCAACCAATACCCCTGAGAAGCCCCTACCATCTGGACTAGAGGCAACTATGCAACCTCCTGACAACAGACCAGTTCCTGTAGTCATTCCAAGCTCCACAGTGGTAAGTGCAGTAACATCACCCTGTCCTGCCAAAGAACCATCTCCTGCTCCAGAGACATCTTTACTACCTCCAAAGAAACACCTGTTGCTGATACCATCACCACTTCTGTAGTGACAGGCACCATCACTACTTCCTGTCCTGCCAAAGGAAGTTCTACCACCTGACTGCACGTATGCCTCGAATGGCACCATAGTCCGTAAGCAAGACCTGGAGATGTTTGAAAAAGCTTTGCAAGCGACGAATACCTCACCTGCAAGAACTCCAAAAGCAACAAAGACCAAAAAGAAAAAGTCTTCTAACACTACTGTTGGTGCATTCTTTCTCCGTGAACTTGATGAAGACTGTACATATGGCATGGATGTCTATGGCAGAACATTCCTCCTACCAGACGACATGCTCAACTACTTAGGTGAGGAGAGTGGTTCTGACATAGAGGGCTATGCCTACCTGTTCATGCCAAGAGGGCATTTCTAAAAGGGGAACTGTCATGGTTCCTACCGTGCCATGCTAACGGCCAGGCGTGGCTGACCCCCAGGTGGCTCAAGGAGGTTTTGAACCTGTGACTTTTTGTGTACTGGTCCTGCTGTATTGCCTCTGAGCCACACCTCAGCTCATTATTCACCCTGGTTTCCAACTATGCCTTGTTCTGCATGCAGCACTGAGGGCTATAGTCTTAATCTTGCTTTGCAATTAGCACCTGTCACTCATGGCTCAGCTGAGGCAGATTATCAAATCAGCTGGATATAAAACACTGCCTCACCATGAGGGTTGTGTCAGTTTATTGTCTCTTGTATTGTCAAAGGTTCCTGTTTTCCTGTGTTCTTGTTTTCAAGTTTCAGTGTTCCAAGGCTGACCCCGGCTTCTGACACTGGCTCTGCTCCTCGTTAACTCTGACTTCTAGAATCCCCTGACTACAGCTTTATCTCGACAATCCTTTAGTAATTCCCCTCTTTTGTACTGAATATCCAGATCCCTTTTCCTGTCAAGCCCCCATGCTCAGATTCACAGCCCAGGTAGCCTTTTACCTAGTTACCATGGGCTGTGTGTATTTGCAAGGGTGAGCATACATCTTTGCACTATGGACTTCAACAAAGGTAAGCCATTACACAGTGTCACCAGACCAGTGTAGCTAGAATCAGTGTTTCTGGTTTGCCAATTTATTGATCATGTTTCTGTCTGTTGCCTGGACTGATCCTTTGCTAATATAATGACCATGTCTCTGCCTGCACCTGAACTGACCCATCTGCATGTCTCACTGACAAAATAATGTTCCTGGAGGCAGCAGTATAACAGTAGGCTAGGCTTGCTTGGCTTATAGGACCAGAGAGTGCTATAGGTGATGCCACGCTAACTTATATTTCCTGATCACTTTTATAGAGGGAACCATTATAGTACAGTGTTTTTTGATACAATTGGTTAATTTGTGTGGTACGCAAGATACAAGTAGTAGAATGAGAAGGAGTAGTAGAATGTGTTTTGGATTGTAACTCTAAGGCCTCGTACACATGATCAGTCCATCCGATGAGAACGGTCCAAAGGACCGTTGTCATCGGTTAACAGATGAAACTGACTGATGGTCTCATGTGCCTACACACCATAGGTTAAATAACCGATCGTGTCAGAACGTGGTGACGTAAAACACAACGACGTGCTGAAAAAAATTAAGTTCAATGCTTCCAAGCATGCGTCGACTTGATTCTGAGCATGCACAGTTTTTTAACCGATGCTTTTGCATACTAACGATCGGTTTTGACCTATCGGTTAGGCGTCCATCGATTCAATTTTAAAGCAAGTTCCTATTTTTTTGACCGAAGGATAACTAACCAATGGGGCCCACACACGATCGGTTTGGACCAATGAAAAAATTACAACTTCAAAAAGTTCACCATGCCTCTTGATAAATACCTTGGATTGTCTACTTTCCATAAATGGGCCATTTGGGGAGTATGTGTATTGTTCTGGCATTTTAGGTCCTTGAGAAATGAGAGTCCATCAGCACATCAGGTTAGAGTGTTGTACATTTTACCTTTCAAATGCTATGCTTTATTTTGTCAACTGTACATATTTCATGCTGTGTCCAATGTGATAGTTGTACATTTGCAGTGCCATTACATTGACTCAAATACTTCTGTTTTGGTTTATATGATATCAAATTTAATAAAAAATATTGAAGACACTTTTTTTTAATTGCTTGAGCTCCGGAAGGTTTTATCCTGATCATGACCAGGTCATTGCTTGCTATTTAACGCTGTGATACTTTAACTGTGGTTATGCACCACTGTATGGAAAAGACATTTGTATAATTTTTCCCACAAATAGAGCTTTCTCTTGGTGGTATTTGATCACCTCTACGTTTTTAAAATTTTTGCTTAACCCCAAAAAATTGAAAACATTTTGTACTTCTTGTTATAAAACATATCTAATGAAATATAATTTTTTTATAGATTTAGGCCAAAATGTATTCTGCTGCACAAGTGTATTAATTGGTTTGTGTAACAGATATAGGGGCAGATCCACAAAAGAATTACGCCGGTGTATCTAGTGATACGCCGCGTAATTTTAAAGTTCCTGCGTCGTATTTTTGTTTTGTATCTACAAAACAAGATACAACGGCATCTGGGATCGATACGACAGGCGTACGTCTTAGTACGCCGTCGGATCTTAGGTGCATTTTTTCCGCTGCCCGCTAGGTGTCGTTTCCGTCGAATTCCGCGTCGAGTATGCAAATTAGCTAGTTACGGCGATCCACGAACATACGTCCGGCCGGCGCATTTTTTTACGTTGTTTGCGTTCGGCTTTTTCTGGCGTATAGTTAAAGCTGCTATATGATGGCGTACTCAATGTTAAGTATGGCCGTCGTTCCCGCGTCAAAATTTGAATTTTTTACGTCATTTGCGTAAGTCGTTCGCGAATAGGGATTTGCGTAAAATGACGTTACCGTTGTAAGCATTGGCTTGTTCCGGTTTAATTTCGAGCATGAGCACTGGGATACCCCCACGGACGACGCATGCACCGTTAAAAAAAAAAAAACTGTTTATGTTGGGTCACGACGTATTTACATAAAACACGCCCCCATTACATCCATTTGAATTCCGTGCCCTTACACCGCCAAAGATATACTACACCGCCGTAACTTACGGCGCAAATTCTTTGAGGATTCGAAAAAAAAAACATTACGGCGGCGTAGTGTATCTTAGATACGCTGCGCCCGGTGGAAAGATGCGCGGAGGTACGTGAATCTGCCCCATAGTGTCTACAAACTATGGTGTGTATATATTTGAAAAATGATAAATCCTGATGTTTCTTGAGTCCCTAAAATACCAGGATAATACAACTACCCCACAAATGGTCCATTTTGGAAAGTAGACAGGCCAAGGTATTTAGTAAGAGTCATGGTAAGTTTTCAAAATTTTCATTTTTTATCAAAGTTTTTTGGAAAATTAACAAATTAAACAAAAAAACATCCCAATTGTTTTTTTTTTTTTACATACTGTCACCAATGCAGTACAGTGTCATCATATGACCGGTGTAGTGGTGATCAGGTATATTGACTGGTGACAGTGTTTAAAAAATCAATTAGGACAATTCAATACATTTTTAAACATTTATTTTCCTCTTTTTAAATTTTTATTTTTATTTTTTAACATCCTGTCAGCAGAGTAGTTCAGTGTCACCTTAGTGACATAGTACTACTCTGGGAGGAGGAGGGTTGATTGGGGATTTCGTTTTTACAGTATTGTTGCTTATAACAGTGATGATCACTGCTTATTACTGTGATCTGTTATTAGCTTTAGCAATCACATTGTACCAGGTGCTGTAATTGGCCTAAGCAAAACAGTCATGAGCGGAAGCCATTCATTACGGTCTTGTTTACATTTTAATCATGTGATCACTATGACTAATCATAGCACTCACATGATACCTCAGCTGCTCACAGTGGCTGGGTACCAATCACCATGATGTGCTAGATCCACTGGACACAGAGGTCACAGGTTCATGCTGTTGAATTCCCCAAGAGGCACGCCAGTGCACATGTGCTTAGCAATGTGCCAGTATGTTGATGAGCCTGCAGCTGCCAACCCTCTAGCAGTAAATCTACTGTTAGCAGGCAGCAAGTGGTTAATGTTCTGCTTTAGGCAATTTTATAAGCACTGCTTCCCTTAAAATCTTTTGGGTTGGTACATACAGTATATTCCAGGGTGGTGCCCAACTACCCTTGTTCTTTTTTGACAATCTCTTGCCCTACTAGTCGTAGAAAAGGGCCCAAATACATTTTATAGATTGTTCTCCCATTTGCCAGAACGTGCTTTGGATTCAGCATCTAAACTTCATCTATGTTCCGCAAATCCAAACCAAATCGAAACCCAAGATGTTCGGTTCATCACCAATCCTGGATGATGAAATTCGTCAAATATAGTCATGACCATAATTTGTCATTGACAACACCCTGGATCCCCATCTGCTGTGTTTCTACATTCTAGCAGCACCAGGGATCTGTCATTTGTGACAGGAGTAGTGGCAGGGTGGGATAGTTGGACTCAATGGCTCTTCCATCTTCCTTGCAAGGAACCATCACACTGAATATGGCCTGGTATGATTTAGGGGTGTGGCACTTGTGCCCCCTTCCTCAGTATTTTCCTCTGACTGCAGCATCTGAAAGCATCTGTTCCTATTAATGGCCCCCCTCATATGGATCCTGTCACTTGAAATAACATTGACAGATTAGCCAATACGAAACTAGAAAATGGTGCACTTTTTAACTAATATTGCTTATAGACTAGGGGCCAGATTCACAAAGAGATACGACGGTGTATCTACAGATACACCATCGTATCTCTGACTTAGACAGGTCCTATCTATGCGCCTGATTCATAGAAGCAGTTACGCATAGATAGGGCGAAGATCTGACAGGTGTAACTGTGTTACACTGTCGGATCTTTTTTTTTAATTAAAAATGGCGCCGGGGGCGTTCCCGCTGATTTACACTGAATAATATGTAAATCAGCGAGATACGCAAATTCACGAACGTACACGGACCCGACGCTGTGTTCTTACGTTGTTTCCGTAGCGCGGTACCCGCCGTATACTTACCCTTTCTAAAAGCAGGCGCAGCCAATGTTAAGTATGGCCGTCGTTCCCGCGTCGAATTTGAATTTTTTACGTAGTTTCCGTAAGTCGTTCTCGAATACGGAACTACGTAGTTTACGTACGCGTCGCAACCACTGACGTCCTAGCGACGTCAATGGGAGCAATGCACGCCGGGAAATTTTGCGGACGGCGCCTGCGCATTAAAACCGGCGCGGGAATGCGCCTGATTTAAATATGACACTCCCCTAGCCGCGGAATTTGAATTCCGCTGGGGGATTTATGATCCGCCGTCGCAAGTTTGGAGGTAAGTGGTTTGTGAATTAGCCACTTGCCTCCTAAACTTGCGGGAGCGGATCTTAATTCACGTAGATCGAGCGGATCTATAGATCCGCTGAGCTACGTGAATCTGGCCCTCAGACTTGGTTTGATCTGTACTGAATACACAAGGTTTTATTTTCTTAAAATTAAATTCCACTCAATCCTAACTATATTTAAACCTGCTCCCACCCCGATTCTAAGCCCTATTCTAACTACCCTGTGAAAGGAAAGATGTCTATACTTACCTATTCTGAGGGCGCTGATGATCACTCCAGTGGCCGGCTTCAGTGAAGAGGAGATATTGACAACAATGTCTGCAGAGCCTTGGCAATGACATCACCCATAGGCTTACTATGGGGCATCCATTGTCGGCTGTGCCTCCTCTACACTGAAGCCAGCGCTGGGAGTCGATCATGTGACCAGACCTGAGAGCCCAAGGAATAAGTAAGTATAGAGATCTTTTCTTTACATGGTAGTTATAATAAGCTTTGAATGGGGATGGGAGCAGGTTAAGTTATAGTTGTGATTAGACTGGACTACGACTTTAAATCTGACTTCCAGCCTTCCCTTCAATCATGTACATTTGAACAGAAAAAGACAAGGGTGGGACTTTAAACGAAACATGCATCCCAGGAGAACTGCAAAACAGTTGAATATGGCAAATAACCTGTACATTAGACCAGGGCTCAAGTCCTGCGGGAACGCGTTGGAACGGAGTTCCTGCACTTTTTTCACAGCAGGAACGCAGTTCCCTTTGCAGGACTAGAGCAGCCAAGAGTAGCCGAGCCGCCCGAGCCAATCCTTCACTAAGCGGCGATGCCCAGCTCGAGTCACTGTCAGGGGCAGGTGAACCTTAGTAATCCTTTGTTACTGGCCGCTTTCTGTATATGGATTCATCGGGTAGTATTCCGTCACTTCCCCAATGCCACAATGTCTCCTGGGAGCTTTTGTCATTGTTCCCAGCAGACATTGCTGAGGTCTGCCGCGAGTTATTGCAGGATTTAGAAAGAACTTGCTTAGTTCTTTCTAAATCCCATGATAACTCGCGGCAGACCTCCTCAATGTCTCCTGGGAACTATGACAAAAGCTCCCAGGAGACATTGCGGCATCGAGGAAATTACAGAATACTCGCACACTACCTGATTAATCCATATACAGGAGGCGGCCAGTAACATAAAGGATTACTAAGGTACAGTGGATCGAAAAAAAAAAAAAAAAACATGCGGTTTAGTAATTATGCATATGAGCGTATAATTTTTAATTAATTTTTTTGTGGGGGAGTGGATTTTGGGTGGGAGTAACCACACTTTTTTCCCCAGGACTTGACCCCTGCATTAGACCCAAAAACTTTAACATGAGAGCATTGCATATCAGCAATTGGCAGTCAAGTATTTAATCGCATAAGAAGTATATCACAAACAATAATGACATAGCATACATAGTATAGTAGTCAGAAATTGAATAGTACATAAATCTGTGACAATATATAGTAATAAAATAACATATTGGGTTCATACTGTATATAGCAATCGTACAATAAGGGGGGACAAAAGGCCAATTCAATTAAAGCGTGTCTCCATGGTAAAAAATGATTAGAACTTGCATATGCTGGCACACTCCCGATAGGTATTGGATCTGATGGGTAATATTAATACTACTAACTATATACAAAGGGGGCATCTAACTAGCCCCCAATGGGCATAATGGGTACAATGTAGAAATATAAAAAATCAGTATCCTTAAAATGTCTGATGAACCAGCAGAGGCTGAGAAACGCGTCATCCCACTGGCTGCCCGGAGTCCCCACGTCACTTCCGGTCGTACGGCGATGCGTTGCGTTCCATGCTGGAACGCACGCCGCTTTGAAACAGCATCCACGGCTCCTGTACTCCCTGGGGTTCCCCAAAGGCTCCCGAACACTTCGGACCTCTATTTCCATCGCTCATGGGACCAGGACATGAGACCAGCCTGTTGCGAAGCCCTTGTAGCTGTTGATGACATGTTGTGACACCAGACCAGCCGTTTTCCCTATCATGCCTATGTTATCACTGGTTTTGTGAGTAGCCATTTTTACTGTGTACAAATTATTTGAATTAAATACCTACTTACTGCACTTAGTTTGGCGCATTTTTCTTCTTGTTTGTACATATCTTTCAGAGTTCGCTTCTGCTTCAGAATTTTGCTGCCGCTAATGTGCCATTGGACTTTTATTGGACTGTTTATTTTCATTTTAATGTTATTGACATGGACCTTATGATGTGTTTACCTTTTGATTATTGACTGTGCTCTTCTAATCATGCGCCATCTACCTATATGTATTATATTAAAATGTATCTCCAAGATTGTTGTGACCGTATTTGGTTGGTAGTCCAATCGGTGTATGAGGTAGTAGATGTTGCAGTAGCGGTATATATGTATGGGGGCATCTTATTGGCTCAACGTGTTTCGTGGCTACTGCCACTCTTCAGGAGCAGGTATGTAGTAGGGGTCTATAGATATCAAAATGGTAAAATTTAGAGTAAGTAAGTATGGTGAATCTAGGTGTGGGAACAGGAGGGAGGAAATAGAGCAGTAACAATTCCTAAAATGACTTACAGGTATGCCAAGGACTATGAATGTAGGCGTAGAGTCAAGAGGCAGAGGAGGCCCGGTCGGGAGAACAACAGCCCGTGGGAGCTGAGGTGGATGTGCCCCACCATGCAGGCTGGTAATCGGGTAACAGGCTGGGGTTTCCAGAAAGGGGTTTGCATAGGTTGAAGTGGTGGGTTGGTCCTCCAAGGGTGCAACCATCTATAGAGGAATGGGGGTGAAAAATATTGGAAAAGCAAAAAGTGGCAAATTATGTGTGTAATGAAAATTAATAGGTAAAATCAAATAGACTGGGAACCAGTGGGGAAAGGAGGGTATCAATAGGTGGAGTGGTAGGCAGAAAAATAGAGTGAAGTAGCAGTGTAAGTGATAAGCAGTAGGATGGTATAAAATATAATACATTGTGGTAACAATGTATATAGTGAGAAAGCCTCAATACTGAGGTGATGGATCATAAGCACTAAGTAAAATAGTGATTAATGGTAAAGAGAGGTGAAATAAGAATAACAGGGTGTGATGGTAACAACCATCAGAATTTACCGTGATATGCAAGTCTGTGAAGGTGAAGTGCAATCATGGACATAACCATTTGAGGGGAGACCAGCAGGACCGGTGAGAGTAGAACTACTCACTGCAATTATAGGCGGGGGGTCCACCAACGGCACGCTGGGCGGCCAATGGGGAGAGGAGGTGGTGCCAGACAGCGGGACAGACAGAACTGCCCACCACTCGAACGCCAACCACCTCAATGGGACGCCAAGATGGAAGAACACAGCATCACCACCAAAGTGACGCAGCGTGCATGACGCCGGAGGCGTGACGTCAATGCACAAGTGGGAATCTCCCCAGCCTCCCATGTGACACAGGGTGGCCTTCACGTCGTTTTCCGCGTCGAGTATGCCAATTAGCTATTTCCGACGATCTACGAACGTACGAGCGGCCGTCGCATTCTTTTACGTCGTCTCTAGTCGGCTTTTTCCGGCGTATAGTTAAAGCTGCTGTTTCGTGGCGTATAGTTAAACCTGCTATGTTAAGTATGGCCGTCGTTCCCGCGTTTAATTTTAATTTTTTTTTTGTTTGCTTAAGTCGTCCGTGAATCGCGGGATGGACGTAATTTCCGTCCAAGTCAAAACAATGACGTCCTTGCGACGTCATTTCGCTCAATGCACAGCGGGAAATTTAGGGACGGCGCATGCACAGTTCGTTCGGCGCGGGGACGTGCTTCATTTAAATAAAACACGTCCCCTACTCGCCGATTTGAATTAGGCGCCGTTACGGCGCGAGAGATACACTACGCCGCCGTAACTTATGGCGCGAATTCTTTGTGGATTCAAAGCTACAACAAGTAAGTTACAGCGGCGAAGCGTATCTCACATACGCTGCGCCCTTGCAATTCTTTCTGGATCTGCCCCTTTGAAAGAAAAAAAGGGAATTTGCTCCAGAGAGAAGACGATAATTCTGCCACGTTATAAAACTCTGGCTCAGCCACACCTGGAGTTTTCCATCCAGTTCTGGTTACCAATCCTCAGAAAGTATGTTCTCAGTGTTGCCAACCTACCAGATTGACATTTACTGGCACGACACCCGAAATTTACTGGCGCAGCCACGTTTTTACTGGCATTTCACACAAGTTATTAAATTACATTTTTAGGTGCAAATTTCAGTATTTAGACTACAAACAAGTACGCTGGGCAAATAGCAATGTGATTTAAGGTAGATATTAACCACTTGAGCCCCGTATCATTGTAAAATTACATCTTCACGGTGGCTCTGAAAATCCAACAGGACGTCTATTGACGTCCTGGATTCCTCCGGCCACTGGGGGGCGCACGAGCGTGCGGCGCGTTCCCCAAGATGCCGATGCGCGTGCCTGGCGGTCGCGATGTCTGCCAGGTACCCACGATCGGTAATGACAGAGCAGGGACGTGGAGCTCTGTGTGTAAACACAGAGCTCCACGTCCTGTCAGGGGAGAGAGGAGACCGATCTGTCTCCCTTGTACATAGGGACACAGATCGGTCACCTCCCCCAGTCACCCCCCTTCCCCCACAGTTAGAACACAATACAGGAACACATTTAACCCCTTCCTCACCCCTAGTGTTAACCCCTTCAATGCCAGTCACATTTATACAGTAATTAGTGCATATTTATAGCACTGAACGCTGTATAAATGCGAATGGCACCAAAAATGTGTCAAAAGTGTCCATTGTGTCCGCCATAATGTCGCAGTCCCAATAAAAAAAACGCAGATCACCGCCATTACTAGTAAAAAAAAAAAAATAATAATAATAATTCTGTCCCATATTTTGTAAGCGCTTATTGCGATTTTTTTTTTTTACCAAAAATATGTAGAAGAATACGTATCGACCTAAACTGAGAAAAAAAAAATTGGGGGAAAAAAAATTGGGCTATTTATTATAGCAACAAGTAAAAAATATTGAATTTTTTTTCAAAATTGTTGCTTCTTTTTGTTTATAGCACAAAAAATAAAAACCGCAGAGGTGATCAAATACCACCAAAAGAAAGCTCTATTTGTGGGGAAAAAAAGGGCGTCAATTTTGTTTGGGAGCCACGTCGCATGACCGCGCAATTGTCAGTTAAAGCGACGCAGTGCCGGAAGCTGAAATTTCACCTGGGCAGGAGGGGGGTATATGTGCCTGGTAAGCAAGTGGTTAAGGTAAAAAAAACATATTTTTGTTCGATATAATAAGGGAAAATTATTTAGTCACATCACCCCCTGCCTCCATCCCCCAATGCCACCAACACCCCCTGACTTCATCCCCCTCTGTGGTGCCACAATCTCCCTCTGCCTCCAATCTCCCCCTGCCTCCAATCTTCCCCTTGCCTCCAATCTCCCCCTGCCTCCAATCTCCTCCTGCCTCCAATCTCCTCCTGCCTCCAATCACCCCCTGCCTCCAATCACCCCCTGCCTCCAATCACCCCTTGCCTTCATCCCCCTCTGCAGTGCCAACAACAACCCCTGTCTCCATCCCCCACCCTCTGCTGTGCCACCATCCCCCTCTATGGTGCCACCAACACCCCCTGCCTCCATCCCCTTCTGTAGTGCCACCAACACCCTCTGCCTCCATCCCCCTCTGCGGTGCCACTGCAGCCACCATCTCCCCCTGCCTTCAATCTCCCCCTGCCTCCACCCCCCTCTGCACTGCCACTGCAGCCCCCATCACCCCCTGCATCCAATCTCCATGCGCAATTCCAAGCCCAACCGATCGCTGCTATTTTTACTGGTACATTCCCACAACCACTGACATTTACGAACGGGGGGAAAAGTGCCCGTTTTTACGAACTGTCTGTAAAAATACGAACGGTTGGCAACACTGGATGTGCTGGAGCTGGAGAGAGTCCAGAGAAGGGTAACTAAATTAATATGGGGACTGGAGGACCTCACTTATGAGGATCAACTACAAGCACTAAATTTGCTCTCCCTGGAGAAGAGACGCTTGAGAGCAGGTTTGATTGTGATATACAAATATCTCAATGGTGATCCCAGCATAAGTATGAAACTTTTCAGTCCCACGGAGTGTAAGAGGACACAGGGACACAGGATGAGACTGCATGAGAAGTGGTTTAACCTTAAGCTGCGTAGGGTGTTTTTCACTGTCGGGGCGGTAAGGATTTTTAGTGCTAAAATGCCTGAAAACTGCCTCAGTGTGAAAGGGATCTAAGTGTGGATTGAATACATATCATTGTTAATCTTTTAATTATGATAGAAAATACGAAAAACAAAATTATCTGATTGCAAAAATGAATCGTTAAACTTGTTGGTTGAATAGTTTTTCGTTATTTTGGATTTTCAGATTTTCCTTCTTTCGGATTTTCCTTCTTTCTGATAATTTGTTTTCGAATGCATTCGTCAAAGGGGTCTTTCGTTCATTCAAATACGTCCGAACGAACGAATATACTGAATATATATATATATAAAATAATAAATGTGCTGTCATGCATTTTACTACTTTATCAGCTATGTGTCACATGCTTACTTCAAAGTCCAAACCTTTTTCCTTTTATAGATTTCAGATAAAGGGATGGAGGCGCATGACTTCATTAAAGTGGAGTTTCCATCCCAAATATTTTTTTTTCATTATTGTGCTCATTAGACCTAAAAAAGAAAAAAAAGAAAAATGTTTTTACTCATCTGGAAATGCCTGTTTCTATGCAGTTCCACGAAATCTGCCTTTGGAATCACCTAGGATCCTGACATCATCTCCCTCTAATGCTCCTGGGAAATGTGTGTCATCATTGCCCAGGATGCAGTGCGCTACCCAATTATCACTCCCCATTCAAGACTTCCAGGAAGTAAGTGCTTGTGGGCTTCACAATGCCCACAAGCAAAATGACAATGGTGTGGAGTTTTATAAACAATCTTTTTTGAATAACTATGTGGAGCGGATTGTAAAATAGTAAGTGACCGGATTTATATTATAAAAACGCATGATGAAAGGACATATATTTAATAAATCCTAATTGTGGTTGGAACCCCGATTTAAGCCTTACCCACTTCCTGACAGGCCATTTTTTGCATACGGCACTGCGTTGCTTTAACCGACAATTGCGCGGTCATGTGACGCTATACACTAATACAATTTATGTATTTTTTCCCCACAAATAGAGCTTTTTTTTTTTTGGTGGTATTTGATCACCTCTGCGGTTTTAATTTTTTGCGCTATAAACAAAAAAAAGAGCAACAATTTTAGGCATGACGCTGACAACAAGCTCACATCGAACATTTGTTGTCGGAAATTCCGATCGTGTGTACGTGGCATTAGTGAACCATGGCATGTAGGTTTGTTGTGCATACATTATGGTGAAAGATCATTTATTTGCAAATGGATTTTAGTGTCCCTTTAAATGATTATATTTTAATAACACTGTTAGAAATAAATACATCTAGTGGGATAGCAATTACAGTTCTTACCAAGAGTCTGTTTTGTCCCCAGAGGCCAATTCTATTCATATTCATACACATGAGTATTCCCATAATCTACAGAATATATAAAAGCTTTATACCACGCATTTCTAAATTCACTGAATGACTGGCTCGAGAACTGAATCCAGTGAAATTCTAATTGCAAACGACGTCTTCAGATTTGGTTTACCAGATAGATGTGGGATTATCATACTCCTAAAATGTATTTTGCTCATTGTGCAATAAATTTTATTGACACTTAAAGTCGAAAAATGGAACTTCAATTCAATCCACTCCTCGCCTCCTTACATGCCACATTTGAATAAATAACGGCTGGAACGCCCCTTTAAAGGCCTCATTTTTTTTTTATTTTTTTAAATTGCATTCAAGGGGCCCTGGTAGGTCAAAAAAACTGCAGGAAAACAGCAAAAAATATTGGTTAGTGTGACTACCACATTACTACATGTGATTACTACATTGTAAAGCGCTGCGTAACCTGTTGGCGCTATAGAAATCCTGTATAATAATAATATAATTACCATCCCAGACCATGTACAACAGTCTATAAGCCTCACCATAAGTTTCAGAATCGTACATGTTTGGTATTTGTTTACTAGAAGCAACCTCATCTTTTTTTTTTGTACAAAAAATTGGGATTAAATTGTGTTCCTGGAAGACCCCTGTTCTTGCAGTAAAACATACTGTAATGCTGCGTACACATGATCGGAATTTCTGACAACAAATGTTAGATGTGAGCCTTTGGTCGGATATTCCGACCGTGTGTAGGCTCCACCGGACATTTGCTGTCGGAATTTCCAACAACAAATGTTTGAGAGTTGGTTCTCAATTTTTCCGACAACAAAAGTTCTTGTCGGAAATTCCATCCGTCTGTATCCGATTCTGATGCACAAAAATCCTACGCATGCTCGAAATCAATTATACGCATGCTCGGAATCATCGAACTTCATTTTTCTCGGCTTGTTGGTGTTGTATGTCCCTGCGTTCTTGACGTTCCAAGCAACATTTGTGTGACCGTGTGTATGCAACTCAAGTTTGAGCCAACATCCGTCGTAAAAAAAATCAACGGTTTTGTTGACGGAATGTCCGATTGTGTGTACGCGACATAAGATAAAGCAAGCTATGATTCATGCCAAAATTGAGACCCATATCACAGACAAAGTCTCCAAATCTGAAGCCCTCTGGAGTCCCTGTGTGACCCATTACCTTTCAATGGACTTTGACAAGTCTTTGGTGCTCCCCTAAATATGCAACACACTTCATTTGGATACTTAGGCTTTGAAGCCCCCTTTTCCCAGCAGCCTCCTGTGGTTCCCCACTCCCGATTTCCTCTTGTATCCTAATATTCTAGACCTCCTTCCTTACTAAACCTCCCCTCTTCACTTCCATTTTCTTTCCTCTACTTTACTTTAGTTTCCACGCTATTCTTATTCTTCTCAGTTCTCTCTTATTCCTATTCAAAGGGCCACCAGGGTCAATGACTCTTTACATGCACAGGCATACTACTGTAATATTTGATTCTCCTCTACCGTAACACTCCTACTAGTCGGTTTTACCTATTTGTTATTTGTATACTGGCCTCGTGCGACCCATCCTATATCTTTGAGATGTTATCTTTTTTTTTTATTCTTCAATGCCTTGCATCTGAAAACTAAATTCTACAAACATCATTTGTGTACCCCGATGACTTCTTCCGTTCTTTACTGAAGACTGTTATGTATTGATGTAACATTTGCATTACCTTGTACCTTTTTCTTACCCCAATAAACAAATTGAAAGGTAAGGAAATTGTGTTTCTGTGCACAAAAAAGTTTTATTGTACAGTAGAGCTGCACGATTAATCGTCAAGAATCGTTATCGCGATCTTTTTCCCGTTGCGATTCTTGACACAGGGTTTCATGATCTTTGACATGAAAATAATTTTCTCTCTGCACTTTGGTATGCAAAGAATTTCCTCTGCTCTCAGCCAAAAGTCATATAGCTAGATTCAGAAAGAGTTAAGCCGGCGTATCAGTAGATACGCCGTCGTAACTCTGAATCTAAGCCGTCGTATATTTAAGTGTATTCTCAAATTGAGATACACTTAAATCTAGCTAAGATACGACGGCCTGCGCCGTCTTATCTTAGCTGTCTAGTTCCGCCGGCCGCTAGGGGCGTGAACGCTGATTTACGCCTAGAATGCGTAAATCAGCGAGATACGCTTATTCTCGAACGTCAGCGCTTGCATATCAAGTCAAAATGTAAAATAAAAATGTTGCTCGTCTTTCAAAATGCTTGTATACCGTGTTACTCGTAATCCAAGGTATTACTGTACTTTTTCATGAAAATATAGATTTTATAAACAGTTGTGCAAATATAGTACAACAAAATAATGCAACTACCCTCTTTATATTCTACAGGGCCTCTACGTTCAGAAAATAGATAATGCTTGTGGGGTTTTATGTTCATTTATATCCAAAAAATACATATTTATCTTTTTTACTTGTGTTCAAAATTATGAAAAATATAAGCTCCAGAGATGCAGTAGTTAAGTTAAATATATATTTTTTTAAATCTGTTTTCTGTTAACCTAAAGATTATGTATGACAGAAACCAAACGCCAGTCTCTGAGATAATTCTCCTTGGATTCCCGGATCTTTACAAATTCAACAGCATAATTTTCATTCTGCTGCTTATTATTTATTTAGTGACAATTAATGGAAATCTCTTGATCATCACTTTGGTAGCAAACACCAAGAAGCTCCAGTCTCCCATGTACTTCTTCCTCACCCAGCTCTCCATATCGGACATACTACTGACAACAGATGTTGCCCCCAACACACTTGCCATTGTAATGAATGGGGGGACTGTTATGTCCCTTGTTGGTTGTATCATTCAGTTTTATATCTTCGGTGCTTCTGAATCTTTAGAATGCTTTATATTAACTGTGATGGCTTATGACCGGTACCTGGCTATCTGTAATCCTCTCCGATATTCCTCTATAATGAACTATCCAATGTTTCTAAACTTGATCCTTCTTTCTTGGCTCTTGGGCTTTTCCTTTATATTAGTAACCACTATAATGATGTCTACCTTGGACTTCTGTGGGCCTCATGTCATCGATCATTTCTTCTGTGATATGGAGCCCATTCTGGAACTATCTTGTTCAGATACAAACACTGTTCGCTTGGAGGCCCTGTTACTAAGTGTCCCTGTAATGGTACTCCCGCTAATGATAACGCTAACATCATATGGATGCATCGTTCAAGCTATCCTCAAAATTTCCTCCAATATCGGCAGACAGAAGTCCTTCTCAACTTGCAGTTCCCATCTGACTGTGGTTTGCATGTTTTATGGAACTCTTATTGGCATTTACATGCTTCCAAAAAACAGTTCATCTTTAAATATAACTAAAGTGATTTCCCTGTTGTACACTGTGGTGACGCCAATGCTCAATCCTATCATATACAGTCTAAGAAATAAAGATATCAAAGAAGCTGCCAAAGCTATATTATTGACCAATAAACCCATAAATAAAGGGCGGCAGCATTGACTGTTAGGCCATGACAAGGAAATTGTAGCTACTCAAAAGTAGGGTTGGTTGTCATGTTTTAGGCCTCGTACACTCGATAGGTTAACCAGAGGACAGTCTGAAGGACCGTTTTTATTGGTCAAAACCGATCGTGTGTGGGCACCATAGGTTATTTAACCATAGGTTAAAAAAAAGCCAACTTGCTTTAAAATTAACCTATGGATTCCTAACTGATAGGTCAAAACCGATCGTCTGTGGGCACGACCATCTGTTAAAAATCCATGCATGCTCAGAATCAAGTCGACGCATGCTTGAAAGCATTGAACTTTGTTTTTTTCAGCACGTCGTTGTGTTTTACATCACCGCGTTCGGTTATTTAACCAACGGTGTGTAGGCGTGACGGACCATCAGTCAGCTTCATCGTTTAACCTATGACAACGGTCCTTCAGACCGTTGTCCTCTGGTTAACCTATCATGTGTACTAGAGGCTTTAGAGGTTATTTAAAGTTTTATTTATTTTTTCCATAAAATGTAGGATGCAATTTTTTTTTTTTTTACAGAAAGTGAAAGAATTAGTGAGAGTCTCACCTTTCACCCTTTCTGTTGGTCCTTTTGTCCATTGACTTTGGCACAGAAAGTGATGGAAGATCCAATATTTTTGATTCAATATAGGATTAAGGGGTGAGGGTAGATAATTAGGGATGAGCCGAACACTGTTAAAGTCGATGGGACACGAACATGAAAAATCAAAAGTGCTAGTTTTAAAGGTTAATATGTAGTGTTGAGCAGAATACGCCATATTCGATTTCGCGATATATCACGAATATTCGAGAAATATTCGCTAAATTCGAATATTCGTGATATTTTATCGAAATTAAATTTTTGCGAAATTTCGCTATTGCGAATGCGAAAATAATTGCGAAATTTCGACAACAGCGGAAGGAGCACTCTGATTGGCTCAGAATATTCGTGATATTTTGCACTCTGATTGGCTCAGAATATTCGTGATATTGTATCGAAATTTCTCAAAATGCGAATGCGATATTGATGGCGAAATTTCGGAAGGAGCACTCTGATTGGCTCAGAATATTCGTGATATTTTACAATACAAAATAATTGCGAAATTTCGACAAATGCGGAAGGAGCACTCTGATTGGCTCAGAATATTCGTGATATTTTACAATACAAAATAATTGCGAATATTCGGCAAATGCGGAAGGAGCACTCTGATTGGCTCAGAATATTCGTGATATTTTACAATACAAAATAAAAAGTGTTTTGCATTGGTGGTGATTCTTTACTCTATTGATCTGTGACAGCCGTTTGTCAATCAAACACCTTGAAGATTGAACACGTTCATGCTGCATGCTTTGGACTTTTTTTCACTTCACATATCAAAGACATTTTTATGAAAGATTATTTTTCTATTATTGGGACTATATTTCTTTATATATTTGTTTCACTGTGTATTTCACAAGTTATTTGCGCTTGCTTATTTTATAATTTGCCCACATGTCTTGTCACTAGACATATTTTTTATTCTTGTAGAGCGACTCCATTTTCTGTCTTGTATTAATTTATGTTGTATAACATTTTTGAGTTGCTGCTGTATTCTCCCCTTTTTTTAAGGTATGCGCAATTTTTTCCTTCTTACAAAAAAAAATAATATCAAACATACAAATATTCATAACAGAAACATACACAAAGCCCCCCCCCTTTTGCATCAGAGACAATCAGAGTTCTCCTACCACAGTTATCGAAAATTCGCAATCATTTTCGCATTCGCATTAGCGAAATTTCGCAATTTTTTTTTTTTAATATTCGGCAACATAAAAGGATCGCCTCAGCTTAGCTACTCGGCCCAGGGTCTCTAATCATACCAGCAATGCTTTTAGACGTCGATAGGATGTGATCTGTTTTAAAAATAAAATTGAAAAAATGTGAATATTCGGAATAGCGAATATTCACTGCGAAATTCAAAATATATCGCGAATACTCGAATATGCCATATTCGAGCCGAATATTCGCAATACGAATATTCGTGAGCAACACTATTAATATGCAAGCTATTGTCATAAAAAGTGTTTGGAGACCTGGGTCCTGTCCTAGGGGACATGTATCAATGCAAAAAAAGTTTTTTGGGAGCAGTGATTTTAATAATGCTCAAAGTGAAACGATAAAAGTGAAATATTCCTTTAAATTTCTTACTTGGGGGGGGGGGAGGGGGTCGTGTCTAGAACGTGTTTAGAACAGTCCCTGCACAAAATAAAATTTCTAAAGGGAACCTACTTGCGGCTAAAATGAATTGTAAGGTCCCGGTAATACAGATAAAGGTAATTGAATGAAAAAAAACAGTCCATTTCCAGGCCCTTTGGGTCTGGTTTGAATATTAAGGGGAACCCTAGACCAAAAAAAAAATGCGTGAGGGTCCCCCCCAAATTCAATATCAGGCCTGGTATGGATATTAAGGGGAACCCTGCGCAAATCTTTCTGGTTTGCCATTGCATCAGAGGGGGCGGGGTCACCCGTACACGTCACTGGGTAACCCCGGCATTTCCCCTTGCGTCAGAGAGAGGCAGGGTCACCCGCAGACACATGATGGGTGGCCTGCCCTTAGCTATAAAAGAGCTGTCAAATGGGTCGCGCGTCATTCTGCCGGGCGCCTCCTATGGAGGCAGTATGGTTCGTAGCCGCGGGATCGAGTCAGCTTTTTTTTTGTCCGTATCGCTCGAGAATGGATTACATCGTTGGATTTTTTATTTATTTTTTCGTTATAATAAAGGACTTGTCCCAAGCTGTCTCCTGTGACAATTCATTACAGCCGCAAGTAGTTTTAAATTACTTTTTTTCCTTTCGAAATTTCATTTTGTGCAGAGACTGTTATAAACATGGGGAAAATGTGCTACTTTACAGGGATACTATAGACAACTCCCAGGTACGAAATATAAAGGAATATTTCACTTTTATTGTTTCACTTTAAGCATTATTAAAATCACTGCTCCCAAAAAAAACAACTGTTTTTAAAACTTTTTTTTGCATTGATACATGTCCCCTGGGGCAGGACCCAGGTCCCCAAACACTTTTAATGACAATAACTTGCATATTAACCTTTAAAATTAGCACTTTTGAGTTCTCCCATGACTTTTAAAGGGTTTTCCGCGGCTTTCGATTTTGCCCCAAACACCCCAAATTGTTTGCTATTTGGCAAACGGGCGAACAGCCAATGTTTGAGTCAAAATCATGTTCAACCTGAACATAAAGCTCATCACAATAAATAATTTGATAGGGAAACCTGTTTTGCCAGCTATCAAAAATGGTATATCTCATACTGCCTTGCTTTGAAATCATTGCTTACTGTCTGCAGTTTAAGACAGGAATATCCTCACTGAGGCACAATAAATAAATACATTCTAACAAGGGTCTAAAACCTACCCTATTCTATCACAAAACTGAAAAAAAAAATGTTGGCTTTACATACATTACATACATTAAACTACAGCATGTTACGTCCAAGACTTAGCTATTCCAGACTGACAATCCCTAAACTTAAAGGAGGCATAGGTTTACCAGACCTCCAGAAATATCATAAAGCCTGCCATTTGGCCAGGATCATAGACTAGAATATCCATTCTAAGGTTAGAGTGGGTTCGGTTAGAAAATGCCATGTCCCCTTCCCCACTATTCCAAATCCCTTGGATTGACCCAAAACATAACCCACGACATGCAAAAATCACCCGCTAATACATCCAACTCTCACCTCCTTCCGAGAAACTTCCAGAAACATGATATCTCCTCGATTTTAGGCCCAATGACCCAACTACGCCACAACCCAGATTTCCTTTCCACCTCCTTCCTTTTAGACTCTTGGCCACACAACACCATATGAGCAGAGCAATTATATGAGAGAGGACACCTTCTCACTCAATCCCAGCTAGCCACCCACATTCCCATTTTGGACATACATACAGATTTGACACTTCCTTGAAAAACCTAAACCTTCACCTGACTGGTGCCGACAGACCACCCCTTTTGAGTCGCTATACTTGAAATTGTAACCCAAAACTCACCTGATATCTTACACATATGCCTTATTATTTGCCGATCATAACCCCAGATCTAATTTAGCTAGCCGCCAGTGAGTACAAGAACTCTCCATTGATCTATCGGATCAAGAATGGGAAAATATCTACACATGTGTCCACAAGGAGACAGTAAACGTTTATGCACAAGAGAATGCATTCAAAATATTTTCAAGATGGTGCAGGACTCCCCTTAGTTAACACAGAATATTTTCATCACTTTCCTCTCAATGCTGGAGATGTGAGAAGGAGCTGGGTTCGCTTCTTCATATCTGGTGGAACTGTCCTAAAATTCAACCCTTCTGGAAGGAAGTAAACCGACTCACAAACCAAATTTCCACTTACACTCTTGAATTTTCCCGAGCGCAGTTTCTGTTACACCATTCCTCAGTGCCAAAAAACACCTACCTTCGCTCACTTGCCATGCACATGGTAAATGTAGCAAAGATGTGCATCCCAGCCAACTGGCGCTCTCTGGAGCTACCATCTGTAGCCGAATGGTTTACACGTATACAGAAAACTGCCGAAATGGAGGAACTTATACACCAAGGGAGAGACACCTCCTCCAAATTTGGAAAAGTATGGTCATGTTTGCGACACTACGTCACGACAGATGAATACAAGCAACTTAAGGCCTGTAGTAACCACAGAGTTGCAGCCGGTGAGTGAGGAAGAATTGTAGAAATCTGAGACCCCTTCCTCCCCTTCTATTACCTAACACTTAGAGACGCTTAACTTACCCCCCCCCCCAGTCCTCCAAAATACCCCTAGCCACCTCCTGTGACCCTCTATCTCACATTAATAATTCCATATTTCAGATACCTCCTGTACTCCGAACTTAATACATATGCACTTATAACATTTAACATACACAACACAACCAGACAGTCTCTGAAAGAATAGAAGACATAAAGACTCAGCAGTTAATGAGCGGCGCCACTCCAAAGATAAGCTACATCTAAAATTACTGGAAGCTTAAAGGGGTTGTAAAGGTACAATTTTCTTTTTCCTAAATAGCTTCCTTTACCTTAGTGCAGTCCTCCTTCACTTACCTCATCCTTCCATTTTTCTTTTAAATGTCCTTATTTTTTCTGAGAAATCCCCACTTCCTGTTCTTCTGTCTGTAACTCCACACAGTAATGCAAGGCTTTCTCCCTGGTGTGGAGAGTCGTGCTCACCGCCCCCCCCCCCCCCATTGGACTACTGGAGAGGCAGGACGCTCTCTACATTGCAGATGGAGAAAGGAGCTGTGTGTTAGTGGGCGTCCTGACTCTCCTGTAGTCCAAGGGAGGGGGGCAAGCACGACACTCCACACCAGGGAGAAAGCCTTGCATTACTGTGTGGAGTTACAGACAGAAGAACGGGAAGGGAGGACTGCACTAAGGTAAAGGAAGCTATTTAGGAAACAAAATTACCTTCGCAACCCCTTTAAAAACATAAACTGAACAACCTAAGTGACCAGTGGCATAGTGTCATGCTATGAAAAATATTGTCATATATAACCTTTTTCATACAAATAGATTTTGTTATATGTATGTTTACTAAAGCGGCTGCGTCCATACATGTTTCTGCAAATATTATGTCTTTGATAACCAAATAAAATATTATATATATATAAAAAAAAAAATACTAAACTTTGTTATCAAATTTGTTATATAAATCTTAAGGTTCGTACACACGGTCGGACATCCAACAAAATTTCCCTTGGATTTTAGACTTAATTGATTTGTCCGATCACACCCATAGCATACACACACTCTGACTTTTTCGGCAACCAACACGAACGTAGTGACGTTTTAATGTACGGCCACGCGATTCGAAGAGGAAGTTCAATTTTCGTACGTCACACGTTTCGTTCCATCAGCTACTATATAGTTAGTTGACGTTTCATGTGAGTGCTTTCCCGATTTCCATTTTCGTGCCTTTTTGGTCGTTACTTTGCGTGCGTTCGCTCGATAACGATATGTTGCGGAATCCAGCGAGAGAACGGGCTGTTTATGGTCTTGGAGTTCTGGCTATTGCTCAAGTCCGTCAGGACCAGGAAGAGGAGGACTGTTTGGACCAAAAATTGGTTGCTTCATCGGGACCAATTTTCCCATATGTCATTGCTGAGGGAGCTGCAAGAAAATAATCCGAATGATTTTCGGAACTATCTTCGGATGTCAGATGCCTGCTTCCAGCGTCTTCTAAACTTGCTGTCCCCATATATTAGCAAGAAGGACACCTGTATGAGGCCTGCTATTCCTGCAGAGCAACGTCTCATAGCCACTTTGCGTTATTTGGCCACAGGAAGAAGTCTCCAGGACATCAAGTTCACCACTGGGATCTCTCCCCAGGCTCTGGGACACATAATTCCGGACACTTGCTGTGCCATTATTCAAGTCCTGCAGAAGGACTATATTCGGGTAAGTTTTTTTCTTTGTTTTCACATTTGATACACTTCATGATTTCTCCAAATTATTTTATTTGTACTTTGTCTTATTTGTATCTATTATGTTATTGTCTACCCTCTGGTGTGACAATCACAAAAACCCAAGTCTGTTGCAACCTGATCCTTCATTGGTTCACCATATTGGTCCCATGGAAAAGGAGAGAGTTCTTAACACTTGCCAAGCTTTAAGCATTCAACATTATCTACCCAAAATGTATTTAATCTGCCACCAGAGGGAGTCAGGAAGCATATTATTCGCTCTGCTTGTTAATTTTTATTCCACAAATGTTTGGATATATTTTAGTGTTCTCTTGCCCCTATAATGTATGTTTTCAAAATGGTGATAATATTTTGTGCTCAAGTATTAACTATTTTTCTTTGTTTCACTCCACAGTTTCCTTCAAACCCTGAGGAATGGCAGGATGTTGCGGCCCAGTTTGCCAATCAGTGGAATTTTCCCAACTGTGGGGGTGCCATTGTTGGCAAACATGTCCGAATTGTTCCTCCACCGGCCTCAGGCTCTTATTTTTATAATTATAAGGGCTTTAACAGCATAGTTCTGCTTGCTATTGTTTCTGCAAATTATGAGTTTTTATATGTTGATGTCGGTATGAATGGTCGTCATTCCGATGGAGGTGTCATGGCTCATACCGAATTCTATCAGCGTCTTACGTCTGGCACCTTACATTTGCCACCTGCGCAGGACAACGTGGAGGGCCTCAACTTTGTTTTTGTGGCAGATGAGGCGTTTGCTCTTGGGGAACATCTTTTGAAGCCCTTTCCAATGAGGAACCTCACCCCTGAGAAACGGATATATAACTATAGACTATCTCGTGCCAGAAGGGTGGTTGAAAATGCCTTTGGCATTTTGTCTTGTTGGTTTAGGCTTTTTCTGACTGCCATTCACTTGGCGGAATACAAAATAAATCATGTGGTGTTGTGCTGCTACATCCTCCATCATTTTCTACTGAGGAATGCTGCTAACTACATAGGTTCCGGGCATACTGATGATCAGGTGGACGTCCAGCTGAAGATGCAGTGATGCCAGCCCTGCAACAAACTAGACCTGCTGTCTCCTCCCAGAATGCCCGTCTGGTGCGGGAGCAATATATGGACTATTTTGTGGGTAGAGGGGCAGTGCCTTGGCAGCAAGATCTCCTGTAGTTTTTTGAGAACCTTTCTGATGTTCCTTTTGAAAACACAAAATTCATTTTCAAGATGCTGTTATGTGTGTTTATTAATATTATTTTACTGAATAATGAAATGTTGCTGTGATTAGCATTAAATATTTTGAACCAAGCAAATGTTGAATTTAGCCTTTCTAAAGTTACAAACAGCTATGTGTTATATTATTATGCCTTTTGGTTCTGCTACACCCCTTTTCCATATGCAAATATACTGGTAGTAGTGATCAGATAAATAATAAGCCACAAAATGTTTGAAAAAATATAATTGTTCAATCCTGCACAATCCAATCTCACTTTTTGGCAGTTTACAAAATTAAGAAACATTGGTAGTTCAGGAATAACACAATTGTGTATTTTTTGGGTTAAACGCTAAACATGCATCTTTTAAAACTCAGCCCTAGACATTGTCAAGTGTTTTTAGAAGAAATGTAACCATTTTCAGCTTGCTTCACGCAACAAAAACAAATTTACTAATGTAAATGTCTGTCCAGATGCACTTTTGTTCATTCTGTGTTCCATTTTTGGGTGTGGCAAAAATGCATGCACAGTGGTCTCTATGCGCTCCGTGGGTTGTGGTTGGCTGTAGCTCACAACATGTAGTCATCCTTATCACCGGAAACAGACTACCATGTTGTGAGCTAGAGCCGACCGGAACCATAATGGAGTGCATGTCAAACACTGTGCCTGCATCTTTGTCGCATACAAAAATGCACACCAAAATGAATGGAACTGCGTCTGATGTGAACTGACCCTTAGCACAGTCTTTATCAACTCTCCTTCTCCTGGTGCAATCCCAGGGTCAGAATGACAAGTTGTTCCACTTTTGGCCTCGATACATTGGGCATTTCTGTATGTGCATTTTTGTCTGATTTTAAGGGCAAGCCCTTAATAAATTACAAAATGACATTTGTAGGCACCAGGAGAAGAAGAGTGGATAAACACTCAGCTGAGACCCGGAAATCACACATAAAGATTGTCATTTTGTGGTAATGACCAACCAATAAAAGTTTTTTTTTGGCGAAAAAAGACACATTTTCAAAAATGTGCGTAGTGCAAATAGAATTAGTGCAAATTCTTTGAATTCTCACAAACTGAGCATGTGCAAACAAGGCTAATTACAAATATTTCCATGATAAAACCTTGAACACGAGGGAATATTTGTAATTAGAAAAGAACGATAGAAAACAACTAAAATTTAGCTAACAGGTCGTAATAATCCCGGATTCGTCTCTGAACACCAGTGGCAGCCTCCTTGAGATTTTCCAGCTCTGTCATTGCCTGCAGCATATCAGCACTGATCCGACCAATAGTGCATCCTGGTAGTTGGTGGCCTTGGAAAAAGAAAAAAATTGTTCATGTGTTTGATGGTCAAGTGACTGAGGCAATCCAAAAAGCAAAAAAAAATAAACAATCGGGTCTATTTTCATGAAATACTTACCTAAACCTAGACACTCAATTAGTCATAACAACCTTTTTCATCTTCATAATACACCTACACTACTAGTGAATGTACACACTACAGATATTACTCTGTAAATCTGGGGCCAGGTGCATATCCATGTGTCTTCACATGCATCTACCTAAACACCACTGCCACCTCTCCCTTCTAAATGCTCAAATGTTCAATACACTAACTAATTTGCTATTGTGGTGTAGGCGTGTGTGGTGTGGACCTAGAAACAAGAAACAGGTGTTGATTTTGCAAGGCACATGTTCCAAAAACTTACTGGGGCAAACAACAACCTCCGAAGGCTCATCTTGCATTTCTTGCACTCCTTCACCCTCAGCATATCTGGTGTCTGGGGATGTGCTGTCGACTGGTGGCTCTTTGCTGCGTCCGGCACTATCCTCCAAATCCTGCAAAGGTTGGTGCTGAGCACACTCACAATCCTCGCCAAAATTACATTATATTAACATAATCACATGTGCTGCTTTTAAAGTACACCAACCTTTCCCTGGTGAACCAGTTTGCTCCACACTCGTGCACTACACTATGCATTATTAAAATAAATGCAATGCTAGGGAACAGGAGTATGATGTCATTTAAAATGTGTGAATACATTTTACATATATATAGGCCACATTAAACAACTCAGGCAGATGACACCCATCACTCTTGTTTGCTATTGCAATATGGTTTATATGATGTGAAATCTAGCAGGCGTGACTCTGTGTGACTCTGATCCCCAGGGCCTCTCCTCTACCCATGTCTATCCTGCAAATGTGTCATTAATGGTCAGTGATGAGCCACGCATCTAACATAAAGTGTAATGTACCCCTTAAGTTCTGTCCTGACCCCATGGCCTTTGTCCTACCTATAAACACCCCTGTCACTGGCAAAAGCACATAAGAATTTTTTTTTACTTACGTTTTTGGGCAGATTTGGGGCCTGTTGTCTCCCCTGTTCTCTCCCCTGTTGGAGCCCGGCCAAGGGAAGCCTCCCTTTGTCCCCTGTGGTGTCTTTCTCTGTGCCTTTGTCCTGTTGAAAATATTAGAATACAGTATATCAGGGCTCAAAATTTCAAGTCCTGAGCTACTAGCCAGGACTCAAGAGTTACTCGCCACCAGTTGCCCCACCTAATTCATACACTGCCCTGCGCCTAATTGCACCCGTAAACACGGCCTCGTAGATTATATCATGGAATGACAATGTTTTATGCAGAATCAAGTTACAAAATTAAATATTACCAACAACAACTTTAACAAAATGGGACAGGGCACTGGGGGCAGACCAGAGGGACAGGGCACTGGGGGCAGACCAGAGGGACAGGGCACTAGAACTGGGTCTCTTCCCCCATTCTCTTGCTGTCTCCTCTGCAACTCCCATTCATCCTCTCTCTCTCTCCCATTCATCTCATCATCAGGAGCCTGTGTGTGCGGCTCCACGCTTGCATGTCCCCACTTCCCCCTTTTATTCAGGCTGGCAGAGAGGAGAGGAGCTACAGCACAGTGAGAGGGAGTACAATCCAGCGCTGAGATCCACACAACTGCACAGCCATTGACACCATAGCACAGCGCACACTGACAGCGCACAGCACACATTGAGACCAGTCTGTTCACAGTGCTCAGGCTGAACTGCTGGACACTTACATAGAGCACAAGGAGGAGAAAACTGTACAAACTGGAAGGCTGCCGCTGTCATGTCAGGGCAAATTTCAGTGAGCGCTGCACCAGAGTGGTAATTTTTGTAATCCTCCACCTCACTCATTACTTTCTGCTCTCCAGCTACATTGGTCGGGGCCCGGGGGGGGGGCAGGCTCAGAGAGGTCATACTGTTAGGTCAAATGGCTTAATGAGAATTGTAAGGAGAGCACCTGTGTACTGCTCTGCCTGTGCACGGCTCACCAGACTACGTTTCCCAAGCATGCATTTTTCCTCTTCGGCCACCAATCTCATCGAGACTCTAAGTGTAGGCACAGATTGGAGGGAGATTGGTCATGCAGCCCTGTCATCACTCGCCCCCAGCTTAAATCCACTCGCCAAATGCTAGTAGGCGAGTGAAAATTTTGAGGGCTGCAGTATATTAAGGATTTGACAAAAGTAGGCAAGACATAATAAAAACTTTACAATTGTAATGAACTGCTTGTAAACTTCCATTAACTTCTTCTATAGGCCCCACCATAAAAAATAACTCATTAAATTTCATCCATCTATAATGTACAGACAAATAATTCTCTAATTACATGTACTTACTTCTTTTGATAATGGTGCGGTGAATGGCTTCAAAATGTTCTTGCTCTCTGTGCTTCAAATCTGACCATCGTTTGCGGATTTGGTCTTTCGTTCGTTGGACACCATAATCTCCTTCCAATACCGCGAGGACCTTCTCCAGAACCCAGTCTTTATGGCTGTTGGGCCTATCATAATTTTCGAGTTTACAATCGTAATCGTACTTCTCAAAGATGCGAACCATCTCCACCATCTCCCCCTTGCTCATGGGGGTGGCCTTGTGTTTTCTATAAACGCCTCCACTGCGGGGCCTATTCATTTTCGTGGGTTCTGCCATCACATTCTCCCTCACACATCCCAGAATGTCGCATGAAGAAAAAGGAGTGTGGTCCCGCCCCAGCGTCATGACGCACGTAGAGCGAAGCTTCACGCATGCGCAGGCTATATAAATCAAGAACGAGCGCTTGATGTGACGGACGCATGCACGAATCTAACGGAACGACTCTACGTGCAGCCGAAGGTATACGCGGAACGAAGGTAGGTGAATACATTGGGACACTAGTGGTTACTGCATGATTTAGCTTAGAGCAAACAGAGATTGTATAAGCAGGTTAGGAAGTTACAGCAAGCACTTATTGGTTGTATTGTATCCTTTATTGCAGATATCTCCTACAAAACATGCCTAAAGCAAAGGGTGGAAAGCTGAATTCAAAAGCCTTCATCACAGCTTTTATTGATCTCTATAGATCTCACACATGTCTGTGGCAGGTAACCAATAAAGACTACTCAAATAAAAATAAAAGGCAGGCAGCAATTGATGAACTGGTGACAGAAGCAAAGACTGTGTACCCCAGGGCCAACAAGACCCAAATAAAAGCAAAAATTGGGAGCCTGAGGAGCACTTTTCTGAGGGAGCTCAAGAAGATTGAGGGTTAAAAAAGATCGGGAGCTGCAGCAGATGATGTGTATGTGCCCAAGCTATGGTACTTCAGCAGCCTGATGTTTTTAAAGGACCAAACTGAGCCACGTAAACATCTGTCCACACTTGCATCCGCATCAGCAGAGGCCACAGATACTGAGGCTGAACCAACTCAGGATGAGGAGGAGGAGGAGGAGGAGCTCAGCTTGACACAGGTATAGTATTCCTGAAAATATGTGCATTCAGATATACTATGATGTTAATGTGTTGTTATGATGGCAAGAAAAAAGAAATGATGCTCCTTTTTCAGACACAGGACGTTGGCAGCCAAGAAGAGGCTGGGCCCAGCAGACAGTCCACACAATGCAGAATCCCTACACTGAACCCTCCTAGGAAAAGGACCAAGAAGAGGCAACATCTGGATGATGCCACGGCTGAATTTCTGAGTAGGGCCACATCGGTCATCACCACAGCACCCGATAGTGCAGAAGGGTTTGGCTGTTTTATAGCAAACAAACTACGGGAAATTGATGCTGATCAAAGGGAGCTATGTGAGGGGATCATGGTCCAGCTCCTTAGCAAGGCCAGGAAACGGGAGCTAACCCCTATTTCACATGTCTGTAATTTCGAACACGCACCTCCAGCCAATGTACAACAGGCCTACCAACCACAGACAGCCTACCAACCCCAGACAAGCTTCCAAGCACACCCAGCCTACCCACCCCAGCCAACCTACCCACACCAGCCAGCCTACCCACACCAGCCAACCTACCCACCCCAGCCAACCTACCCACCCCAGCAAGCCCACCCACCCCAGCAAGCCAACCCACCACAGCAAGCCAACCCACCACAGCAGCATGGGGGTCAGTGGCCAACTCAGAGCCCAGATTTTAGGGGATACTAATTTTTCTAGAAATATTATGATTTGGAACATATTTTTTATATTATTTGTAGTTGAGTATGTAATTTTAGGTTTGGCTTACCAAAAAATGCTAGAATAATGGCCTAAAAACTTTAGTTTTAATCTAGTATTGTTTTTTTGTATTGTGGTGGGAGTGCGAAAAAATATAAGGCCTCAGCTGATGAGGTGTGAAGAGTGGAGAGTGTTGGTCGTGGTTCAGTTTGGTATGCAGAAATATCAGCCTGTTGAAGTACCACAGCCTGGGCACATATATGTCTGCTGCTGCTTCCTATCTTTTGGAGACCACAATCTTCTTGGGCTCCTTATATTTAAGTTCATGCTCAGGTCCCCAAGTTTGCAGATTCTAACATAATTTATGTATGCCCTGGGGTACAGGGGCTTTGCCAAGTCAACCAGTTCTTCAATTGCTGCCTTCCTGTTGTTTTGGATTTGGATCTGTCATTCTTTTTCCCATTTTTTTTTAAATAAAAGGATGATGCTAAAAAATCGTGGATTATGTGTGGAAAGTCAAATGTCAGTTTGTGAGTAGGCAGGCCCTTTGCTAAAATTGAAGGGACACAAATACAGGGAGTGCAGAATTATTAGGCAAATTAGTATTTTGACCACATCATCCTCTTTATGCATGTTGTCTTACTCCAAGCTGTATAGGCTCGAAAGCCTACTACCAATTAAGCATATTAGGTGATGTGCATCTCTGTAATGAGAAGGTGTGTGGTCTAATGACATCAACACTCTATATCAGGTGTGCATAATTATTAGTCAACTTCCTTTCCTTTGGCAAAATGGGTCAAAAGAAGGACTTGACAGGCTCAGAAAAGTCAAAAATAGTGAGATATCTTGCAGAGGGATGCAGCACTCTTAAAATTGAAAAGCTTCTGAAGCGTGATCATCGAACAATCAAGCGTTTCATTCAAAATAGTCAACAGGGTCGCAAGAAGCATGTGGAAAAACCAAGGCGCAAAATAACTGCCCATGAACTGAGAAAAGTCAAGCGTGCAGCTGCCAAGATGCCACTTGCCACCAGTTTGGCCATATTTCAGAGCTGCAACATCACTGGAGTGCCCAAAAGCACAAGGTGTGCAATACCCAGAGACATGGCCAAGGTAAGAAAGGCTGAAAGACGACGACCACTGAACAAGACACACAAGCTGAAACGTCAAGACTGGGCCAAGAAATATCTCAAGACTGATTTTTCTAAGGTTTTATGGACTGATGAAATGAGAGTGAGTCTTGATGGGCCAGATGGATGGGCCCGTGGCTGGATTGGTAAAGGGCAGAGAGCTCCAGTCCGACTCAGACGCCAGCAAGGTGGAGGTGGAGTACTGGTTTGGGCTGGTATCATCAAAGATGAGCTTGTGTGGCCTTTTCGGGTTGAGGATGGAGTCAAGCTCAACTCCCAGTCCTACTGCCAGATTATGGAAGACACCTTCTTCAAGCAGTGGTACAGGAAGAAGTCTGCATCCTTTAAGAAAAACATGATTTTCATGCAGGACAATGCTCCATCACACGCGTCCAAGTACTCCACAGCGTGGCTGGCAAGAAAGGGTATAAAAGAAGAAAAACTAATGACATGGCCTCCTTGTTCACCTGATCTGAACCCCATTGAGAACCTGTGGTCCATCATCAAATGTGAGATTTACAAGGAGGGAAAACAGTACACCTCTCTGAACAGTGTCTGGAAGGCTGTGGTTGCTGCTGCATGCAATGTTGATGGTGAACAGATCAAAACACTGACAGAATCCATGGATGGCAGGCTTTTGAGTGTCCTTGCAAAGAAAGGTGGCTATATTGGTCACTGATTTGTTTTTGTTTTGTTTTTGAATGTCAGAAATGTATATTTGTGAATGTTGAGATGTTATATTGGTTTCACTGGTAAAAATAAATAATTGAAATGGGTATATATTTTTTTTTTGCTAAGTTGCCTAATAATTATGCACAGTAATAGTCACCTGCACACACATATATCCCCCTAAAATAGCTAAAACTAAAAACAAACTAAAAACTACTTCCAAAAATATTCAGCTTTGATATTAATGAGTTTTTTGGGTTCATTGAGAACATGGTTGTTGTTCAATAATAAAATTAATCCTCAAAAATACAACTTGCCTAATAATTCTGCACTCCCTGTAGAGTAGTTATTACTTTGCCCAGCATAAAGAATTGGGGATATTTTTTGGTTTGGAATTTCAAAGAAATATAAAAAAAAAGGCTGGATTCATATCAAGAAAATACACTAATCCAAAGTAAATACATTTGTTTTTAATCCGTCCGTATCACCAGTTGAGCAGATGTACATATTAGGACATTATAAAGAAAAAAAGAATATGCGCTGCTATTTGAGATTTCGAAACTTGCCGCGTGACGAATGAGCATTTTTGAATACGAACGCTAGTTTTACTAGACAGATGGCTTCCGGGTGCTCTTTATTTCGGGGCATGCGCATTTAGATTTTTTTGTAAAGTCCGATTGTTTTCTGTACACACGGTCGCACTTTGCACAATCGGACTTTTAGGAACAGAAAGTTGGTCCGTTCACAGACCCAACTTTTTGTCCGATTTAAGCCAAAAAAGTTGGTCCGATGGAACGTACACACGGTCGGAGAAATTTGAAAAGTGCCGGATTTTGAAGTTGGTTGGCTGAAAATCCGACCGTGTGTACGGGGCTTTAGTCTTGGCATTACACAGGACATTACATGTAGCCAGTGAAGAGAAACCCCACTTTCAGAGGTTGAATTATACATACCATGGGGTTATTTACTAGACATGTGCATTCCTTTTTGGGCCAAATGCATTTTCGGCCGAATTTCAGGTATTTTCATTATCATTTTAACAAACGATAACGAAAGCACAGAAAGCGAAAACCGAAAGATCCGACATAAACAAATGCTTTATTTTCGTTTTAGTTGCGGTCAAATGTGCCTAATCTTAACTCTATTAGTCCAATATTATTCTACATAAAGAGAAAAGATTTGACATAGAGAGAAAAGATTCGACATAGAGAGAAAAGATTCGACATAGAGAGAAAAGATTCGACATAGAGAGACATGAAGATTCGACAAAGTAGCTAAAAACATACAATCGCAGCAAGCGGACATTTATGGTGAAATGCTCGGCCCATAGGCTATAGAAGAATTCTAATGTTAGTTGATTAGTAATAATAAATATAATTATTACTAGTGTCATAGAATTCTACTATAGCTTGTAGGCGGAACATTCGACCTCAAATGTACGATTGCAGCATCGTACAGTTTCGTTGCTCTGTTGAATCTTTTTTTTTTTTTTAACGATTCTGTTGAATCTCCTTAGAACATTCGACAGACACCATAAGCCTTCAATGACAGATTCAACCTTAATTAATTTGGATTTTTGGACGAATGCATTTTTTTTTACGAAAAATGAAATTAATAAAAACGAATTTCCGAAATTCCGAAACAAAATATTTCAGTGTGCACATGTCTATTATTTACAAAAAGCAAATCCACTTTGCACTACAAGTACACTGAAAGTGCATTTGGAAGTGCAGTCGCTGTAAATCTGAGGGGTAGATATGAAATTAGAGGAAGCTCTGCTGATTTTATCATCCAATCATGTGCAAGTTAAAATGCTTTTTTTTTATTTTCCTTGCATTTCCCCCTCGGGTCTACAGCGACTGCACTTCCAAGAGCACTTTCAGTGCAATTTCAAGTGCACTTTGCACTTGTAGTTTGCACTTGTAGTGCAAAGTGGATTTGCCTTTCGTAAATAACCCCCCATATGTTATATAGCATGATCTTGCACTTAACGTTAATAAACCTTAGAAGGTCAGTTGCACAAGGGAAAGCCAGGCATGGGAAGATGGAGAACTGCCTCCCAAAAGGTAAAGACTGCCCCTACGGAGGTCCACCTCAATTAAGGGCCACATATGTGAGGCACTAAAATCATATAATCTGAAAAAGTCAAAAAGATATCTAGTAACAAATAGTACATTGTAAAAAAGGAAATCAATGTAAAAAGCAATGTAGTGTGAGGAGAGTGCCAACATACCTGCAGTCTAACATTAGGGCTGTCATTCATGTAGTCAAGTCCAAGCCCCGGAAGGGCCACTGTAGGACCTCTAGAAGTTCCCTACCTAAAGAGCTTCCCCCTAAGCGGTTAATAGAGGCATAGTCTGTACTATGGAGATCCCAAGTCTGAACCGCTAAGGCTCAGAATCAGGGACAAATAAGGCAGAGTAAAGAAGGGGTATCCTCACATACCTAGTGATTCCAGGGTTGCAGTCTATGCGGTGCCTTGTCCTGCCAGAGCCAGCCCTACTATGGGTCCCAGTGGGACCATTGGACCCAGGCAGCACTTTGAGAGGGGCAGCAAATTGAACGACAGCCACCTATCCTTATCTTCTATTTCTGTACTAATGACACTGGCAAGGAGTTTAACATCAGGGGTGATCAAAGGGTTAAGTGTGTTCCTTGCAAGTGTTTTCTAACTGTGTAGGGCAGGGGTACGCAACCTCGGCCCTCTGGCTGTTTTAAAACTACAAGCCCCGTGAAACATTGCAAGACCCTAAAAATCACAGACATGACTCCTAGAGGCAAAGGCATGATGGCATTTGTAGTTTCACCACAGCTGGAGGGCCGAGGTTGCCTATCCCTGTTGTAGGGAATGGACTGACAGGAAGAACACAGAGATTGCTGTTCCTGATTACCAGGAACAAAAGATCTCTATGTACTTCTTTGTCAGAATGGGGATCTGTCTTGTTTACATAGGCAAATCCCCATTCTGCCTCTCTGTGGAGTGATCGCAGGTGGCTGGTGGACATCGGGCCCGAGGGACCCGCGGATTGTCTCCCCCCTCCATGCAGCGCGTGCCTCTGTGTTTTTTTTTTCATGCAATAGAGCCGCCCTGCCACAGTATATATGCGGTGGGCGGTCTTGAAGTGGTTAAAGTGGAACTATACTGCATATGAGCACTACAAACCAAAAACACTCTTGAATTAATTTTTAATATTCAAAGTAAACACCCCCATCCATCCATGTCTCCATGCTTTATTTTGCTGAAAAATCACTTTGAACCCCTCCTAGCATTTTTGGCCTTGGCCATTTTGAGTAAGGGCAAATGATTCATGTAATATGTACTTCCTGGAATGAGCTATGACTAAGCACTGATTGTTTGTTCGAAACGCGTCAGTTTTTTACCCAACTGCTTGCTGTGCTTTGTAGTGCTTTTTATCCTTTTTACACCAATAAAGGCTACCTTTTTAGGTTTATTTTGGTGTGCGGCTGTCCATGAATTATTTTCATTGATTTTTGCCTTGTGCATTGCCAGCACCTACGATCTTTGAGGAGGACATTGATTGCTCATTGCATTTGCCTGGAGCGGCGGTCTCTTTTTCTTCTGGAATACAACTGCCCTTAGCTCAGGCATGCATGTGTTTCCTCAGATATGGTGACCCGCCAGAATTGGTAATAGAAGTGACATTCCGTTGCCGCCATCTTTCTACACCCCACACTCTTCCATAGTAAGGATACCCACTGCTTTGCACTTATATTTAACAGTAAAGTGTGTTTATATACCAAAATCCAGTACTTGGAACTCATCTGACTGTTATGATGTTGAATTTTAAAACCAGCAGCAAGCCTGCTCATCTCACAAGTTTGCTAATCTGACAGAAGTTTGCTGCTTTTAAAATTCAATATCTAACCAGTCAGAAGGACTTCGAAGTACTGTATTTCACCATATAAACTCACTTTCCTGTTAAAATTAAGTGTAAAATGCAAAACTCTGTTGTGTAACAAGATGTCCGCTTTCCCCCTTCATAGAGTATCCTTACTATGGAGAAGTGCGGGGTGTAGCAAGATGGCGGCAACAGAACCTCACTTCCGTTACCAATTCTGACGGGTCACCAAATCTGACGAAACACAGGCAGGGGGTGTGCTTAGCTGAGAAAACCCCTCCTTTCATCCTGAAGACTTTTGGGATGTATGACATCAATTGCCCAGGCATGGAAAGCAGGAAGTAACAAAAACAATAGAAAAATAAAATAAAATAAAATAAAAGGTTTAATACAAGCAAATATAATATACATTCTATCTATTTACTATTAGTCACTGTTGATTGAGAGAGTGAAATTCTGCTTTAATATTAAAGATAGATACAACTGGGTACATACCAATTATCACAATCCCTGAAGTTCAACAGCTTTCTTACAATTACCAAATCTCACTAGGCCACTTATTGTAATTTATTGCAGATCTTCGTATTTAAATACAAGATGTGAAACTAACACTCATAGATTGAAAAAATAGGACAATGAGAATAGGACACATGTTGAACTAGCCAAATGACACATACTGTATTACTAGACATGTGCACAACAAAAAGTTTCGTATTTTTTTGTTCTGTTTCATCTCGTTCTGTAGATTCGTAAAGATTCGTAATTTCGTAAGACTCACGTTTTCCTATTCGGACCCGTTCGTATTTCGTAAGACGCAAGTTTTCCTATTCGGACCCGTTCGTATTTTCGTAACAGTTTTATTTTCGTTGATACTGAATGATTCGTAATTCTGTCTAATTTATTTTCATTGATTCGAAATTCGTCATTTTGTTAGATAATAATTTTCGCTTAATGGATTCGTAATTTTTTACTTTCGTAAATACATAGCAACACGCGGCTAATCCATATTAAGATATACTTTCTCTTCAGCCCCGTACACACGGTCGGACTTTTTGCCAACAAAATGTCAAAATGGGCGTTTTCCAAAAAATCCACCGTGTACGCTCTATCGGACAAACTTTTTCGGTTTCAAAAGTCCGGCCAACTCCCTTCAGACAAAAATCCACGGAAAAGTTTGTTTGAAGTCCGATCATGTGTACGAGGCTTTACACTGTACAATGTGACTCAGCACAAAAGAGATAAGCTGATTGGCTAAGATATTAAGTAATCACTCACTAACTACACTGTCCAGTGCTCATTCGAAAGAACGATACAAGTACACAAATTTACGAACAGACAAAGAAACGGATTTACAAAACACACAAATGAAAATACGAACATACGAATGAAAATACGAACAAAGGATTTAAAAGAATGCAAATCGTTCGTTATAGATGTCATTTTCGTTCTTTTGCTTTTTCGGTGTTTCGTATTTTAGTAAGATTGTCCAATCAAACGTTTGTATTTTCGCTTGTTCGTTATTTTGCTTATTCGTAATTCCGGAATTTTTGTTTTTTGGTTCTCTCAGCTTTTTGGATGTTCGAATTGAAACGAATGTACGAAAACTAACAAATTTGTATGAAAATCTATTTGTTACGAACGGGAACGCACATGTCTATGTATTACCTTAACTGCTTTACAAAAAATTATATTGTACAAGAATTGATACTTTATTTTTTTTTTTTTACTGATCCTACTTTTTTTTTATATTGTATAGAATTTTACCTTTATAGTTGTGGCCATATCCCATAAAAATGAACAACAAAACCAAAATCAATGAGTTCCTTCTTATTGGATTTCAGAACCTCCATCAGTACCGCATTTTCATTTTATTGCTACTCATTTTGATCTATACTAGTACTATCGTTGGAAATGTGATGATACTAACATTGGTGTCAACCAGACACTCTCTAAGAAACCCAATGAACTTTTTTCTTGGTCAGCTTTCCTTATGTGACATTTTAATTAGTACCAATGTGGCCCCTAATATGATCCACATTCTAGTCCACAATGGGAGTCGTGTATTTGTTAGAAGCTGTGCTGTTCAGTTGTTTTTCTTTGGTGCTTCTGCACTAATAGAGTGTTGTCTTCTCACTATGATGTCCTATGATCGATATTTGGCCATCTGTAAGCCACTTCATTACTTATCCATTATGACTGTAAGGTTTACTTACTATTTGGTTGTTTGGTGTTGGGTTATTGGTTTTTCACTATCATTTATAATTCATATGGGTATCCTTGAGTTACATTTCTGTGACCGCTACATCATTGACCACTTTTTTTGTGACCTTGCCCCCCTTCTCGATCTTTCTTGCATAGATACAACAAAGGTTAGAATAGAGGTCTCTGTAGTGACAATTTTATTGGGACTTGTTCAGTTTTTTCTTATCATTGTGAGCTACTCCTCCATTTTAAAATCCATTTTCCGTATTCCCTCCTCATTTGGAAGGCAAAAAGCCTTCTCCACCTGCAGCTCACATTTAATTGTTGTTTTGGTATATTATGGATCCCTCATTATTCTTTATCTGTCTCCAACAAAGGGGAACTACCTAAATCTTAACAAGATATTGTCCTTCTTTAACACCGTGGTCACCCCACTATTTAACCCTATCGTTTACAGCCTGCGGAGCAAAGAGATTAGAAAAGCCTTTAGAAAAGTATTTGTTTTAGGAAAAGAGCACATTATGAAGCTCATCTGACTATGTACATTCATAGAACCCAAGATCAAAAATGGAACATGTTGTAGCTTACCAGTCCGTAGATCAGGGGTCTCAAACTGGTGGTCCTCCAGCTGTTGCAAAACTACAAGTCCCATGAGGCATTGCAAGGCTGACAGTTACAAGCATGACTCCCTCAGGCAGAGGCATGATGGGACTTGTAGTTCTGCAACAGCTGGAGGGCCACCTGTTTGAGACCCATGCCGTAGATAATGTTCTTCATTTGTTCTATTTTTTCAGGCTAAGTACATTTTCTTCAAGTACTGTACAAAAAATTACTTGTTGATCCTTCTAGAAATCCAGGGTCAGATTCAGGTACCTGCGCTGCGGTGTAACGTATCTTGTTTACGTTACACCGCCGAAAGTTTTCAATGCAAGTGCTTGATTCACAAAGCACTTGCCTGTAAACTTGCGGCGGTGTAACGTAAATGCGTTCGGCGCAAGCCCGCCTAATTCAAATGGGGCGTGTACCATTTAAATTAGGCGCGTTCCCGCGCCGAACGTTCTGCGCATGCTCCATTAGGAAATTTCCCGCCGTGCTTTGCGCGAAATTACGGCGCCCCGACGTGTTTTTTTGAACGGCGATGTGCGTTACGTCCTTTCGTATTCCCGGACGTCTTACGCAAAAAAAAAAAATGTGAAATTCAACACGGGAACGACGGCCATACATGGCTGGTCTAAATCTAAGCCATGAAATAGCAGGCGTAAGTTTGCGATGGGAAAAGCTGACTAGTAGCGACGTAAGAGAATGCGACGAACGCGCGTACCTTCATGGATCGCCGTAAACAGCTAATTTGCATACCCGACGTGGAAAACGACGCAAACTCCACCCAGCGGGCGCCGGAGTATTACACCTACGATCCGAAGGCGTACGAAGCCGTACGTCTGTCGGATCGAAGCCTAAAGCCGTCGTAACTTGTTTTGAGGATTCAAAACAACGCTACGACGCGGCAAATTTGAAAATACGCCGGCGTATCAGTAGATACGCCGGCGTATTACAACTGTGAATCTGGCCCCCAGTGTCTTCTCAGATAGCAAGGATAACTTACCACAAATTTGCGGCAGTGTTGAATTGTAATGCCGCGCACACACAGTCGGAATTTCTGACAACAAATGTTCGATGTGAGATTGTTGTCGGAAAATCCGACCGTGTGTAGGCTCCATCGGACATTTGCTGTGGGAATTTTCCACAACAAATGTTTGAGAGCTGTACAAAAAACAACTGTCACTGCCCCTACCTATTAAGTAAGTAAATAGTGCAGCGCAAAAACATAAAATCTATAACAAAATTAATAACAATTAATAAAAGTCCATAAAGTGCAAGGTGATAAAAGGTGCTCCAAAAAAAACAATAGTGATGAATGGTGCAGCAATCTTTCATAAGATCAGTGACAGAGATATCCTCCACCAAGGCTATGGATGGCCTCTCACCTCAGCGATTCGACCTGTGGCTAGGTCAAAAAGCATAATAAATATCCTCCAAGAAATAGATGGTAACAGCATACAAGAAGTCAGCTCTGTGTATCCCCAGATGGAACCAGCAATCAGTAGGACAACTCAGCAATCTCCCAAACTTATTCCATGGACCGAAAAGGCAACAAAAGAGAAGGACTAGTGCTCTCCATTTGAAACAACTTTAATCTAAAACATAATCAGTATAAAAACACTCACATTTGCAGACACTCTCAGCCGAGTGTATAGCGAGCAGCATGTAACCGGAAATTCCGGATCGCAAACAGTCAGCGTGTAGGTCTCGTGAGGCAGGCGAACGCGGGTGACGTCGACGTGACTCCTCCCCCTCGTACGCGTTACGTCCCAGAGTAGGCGGGACTTCTTCAGCGTGGGGCGGGGATCAACGTGGACGTCCCGCGATTCATTATATACAACGCTGTTGCCATAGCAACAGTATAATAAGCCTCTAACATGCGCCATCTAGTGTTTCTAAGCCAGAACACAGCCTGAAAAAGAATAAATACTTATTTGATGGCGCAAATTCAAAAGAATTTAAAAAATAAAAGCAATATAAAACAACTGATAGTTGTTTAGAAGACGTCATCCGCTTTCACCTCCTCAATGACCCAATCATATATCACATAATCAGAACATTATATCTGCATAAATGTCATTAAAAAGCAAAACGCGAAATACAACCCATACATTAAACCACGCTGAGCCTTAAAACATATTAATACAATGTCTGATATAGAGAATAAAAATTCACATTAGTATCCTAAAAATGAATAAGTTAAAATTGTATACAATACAAAGTATATAAAAAATTCATGGTATATACATCAAAAAAATTCCATAAAAATTAATATAAAAATTCATACAAAAATTAATATAAAAAACTATATAAAAATCCCCAATAATATTAACGGTTAGAAATGAAACAGTTAAGTTCAAACTCTACATTGAGCCCTAACGGGACAGAAACCTTCATCTCATATATCCAGAACGATTCACGACGGCTTAATTGCCGGATGAAATGACCCCCTCTCCAATGTCTGGAAACTTTCTCTATGCCCCAAAATTTGAGGCCTTTGGGGTCTCTCTGATGATGGTTCCTAAAGTGTCTAGACATGCTGTGGGTCTTGATACCACGCTTAATATTACTCACGTGTTCACCCACCCTCACGTGTAGCTCCCGTGATGTGCGCCCTATATACTGTAACCCACAGTCGCACTCAAGCATATATACAACTCCCTCTGTTGAGCAAGTAATCAACTGCTTTATCTGATATTCTACTTGGGTTATATTTGAAACAAAACTTTTTCGCTTTTTAATATTACGTTTTGCATGTTTGCATGTGGCACATCTGCCACAGGCATAAAACCTAGACAAAAAATCAAAGAGTTTGGGTCTGGGAATAACAGGTGGATCAGTAACTCCAGGAGCCAATCGATCTCTTAAAGAAGGGGCATGTTAGAGGCTTATTATACTGTTGCTATGGCAACGGCGTTGTATATAATGAATCGCGGGACGTCCACGTTGATCCCCGCCCCACGCTGAAGAAGTCCCGCCTACTCTGGGACGTAACGCGTACGAGGGGGAGGAGTCACGTCAACGTCACCCGCGTTCGCCTGCCTCACGAGACCTACACGCTGACTGTTTGCGATCCGGAATTTCCGGTTACATTTTGCTCGCTATACACTCGGCTGAGAGTGTCCGCAAATGTGAGTGTTTTTATACTGATTATGTTTTAGATTAAAGTTGTTTCAAACGGAGAGCACTAGTCCTTCTCTTTTGTTGCCTTTTCGGTCCATGGAATAAGTTTGGGAGATTGCTGAGTTGTCCTACTGATTGCTGGTTCCATCTGGGGATACACAGAGCTGACTTCTTGTATGCTGTTACCATCTATTTCTTGGAGGATATTTATTATGCTTTTTGACCTAGCCACAGGTCGAATCGCTGAGGTGAGAGGCCATCCATAGCCTTGGTGGAGGATATCCCTGTCACTGATCTTATGAAAGATTGCTGCACCATTCGTCACTATTGTTTTTTTGGAGCACCTTTTATCACCTTGCACTTTATGGACTTTTATTAATTGTTATTAATTTTGTTATAGATTTTATGTTTTTGCGATGCACTATTTACTTACTTAATTTCACTTTGAGATATTTTTTGGATTATATCTACAGTGCTGGCTTGCAATTTATTTAGTTAATGTTTATTTTCCAGCGCTGAATTATTTCACTTTTTATTTCTGTACACAAATTAAATTTTTATTCAGCTGCAGGTATGGATGTATTTTCCTATTTGGAAGACAGGGAGATAGCTCTTACTGAGGTATTCTCTAAAAACATTACCACTTCTGATCCAGGCGACTTGATTGTTTCTTTCAAAAATTGGGACATCTATTTGAAAAGAAGATCAAGGCCTGGTGGGATATTGTGACTTTCGAACAATATCTGGTGGCCAAAATCATCCCCAGGCGTTTAAGGTGGGATTTACCACCGAATGATGGGCTGGTTGATGATGAATCAAATAAGGAGTGGTTTAATTTCTTTACCAACAAAGGCTTTGAACTTATGAGATTCCTTATATCCCGCAAACAGCGGAAAAAGCTATGGTTGGAGGGACAGATTCAAACAATCTCTGACCATATTGAACAGCATAAGGAAACTCCGGAGTTTGTGCGTCTCTCTGGGGAGTTAAAAATCAAACTTATTAAGTGGGATAAAGACTCCCAGGAGAAAAAACATAAGAAATTTTTACGTGACATAGGAGACTTTGGTGTACCCAATGTGTATAAGTGGCAATCTGTTAGCACCTCTATGGAGGTAACAACGCAACCATCCTCTACGGATATGTTAGAGCCATTATCTACCCCAGGTGTGCAGGAGGCACAAGCCTTTTGGGGTACCAACTTTACCCGGGACAAGACCCCTACAGGACAGGGTACTCCAACTGGGAGGGGTGTTGCTCAACCTAGGGGAAGAGGAAAAAACAATAAAAATGTTAGGGGTAAGGGGAGTTTATCAGGAGGGAGATCATCCCATGCTCCTGTTATACAGGAAACCCCACCATGGAAAACGATGCATAGTAAAGGGAGGGGTCGTAATAGGGGTGGAGGAAATGTCCCTTTAGGAAATCTTCCTCCCCCACCCTTACCCACCTACAACTACTATGCACCACTTCAGAATTATTGGGATGGGCCCCCACCCACTAATCAACAGCATTTTTTAGGGCAGGGGAGGACCCCTTGGAGGGGCCCTCCACCCTTCCCACCTACTTGGACCGGAGATTGGAGGGAATCCCCCCGTTTGCGTACCCCCCACCCCCGACCTTGGCCCCATCGGGGCAATCCAGGTCCAAAAGAAAAAATCAAGAGGAGTCAGAGGGGGGCGACGAGTCCAAAAGACCAAGGCAGTGATCGGCACTGGAATCTTTAACCTGAGTGGAGTTGATCTCACAGGGGATGAGATAAAAGTGCCAGAAAAGTGTCAGACAGGGAAGAATCTCTGATTAAAGATTTGGAAATGTATGGAATGTCAGCAGTGGATAGGAAGATGTGGTCTATCCTGGAATAGGAATAGTGTGGGGCTGAAAAGTGTGTGTAATCTTTTGTTGTGGGGTTCAATTCTCTCCAAATGTCAATCATACCATGAGAGTGAAGAATCTTAGCTATGCAGGTACTGTATTTCAGAGGGTAAAGCAGGCTTGAGCGTCCATCTCCTAATTTATCAAGGATCTGGTCTTAATTTGAGTCACTCCCATAATTACTATTCCTGTAAATTGAGGGAGAGGGTCTCCGTCATTGAAGAAAATAATTCAGCTTGCCCACAAATCGGAGCATAATAAGACACTAAGGTGAAGGTGGCTCCATCAATGGTTCCTACAAGAAGAAGAAACCTACCTTCATTTCTTTTGACAGGGAGAAGGCGTTGTGTCTCCACCCCTTTCGTTTTCTCCTCCGCATTAGAGAGATAAAACTGTGGATAATTGTAGTGAATAAAAGAGGGATTATATTGTTTAGGAGAGTGTGTCTGTTGTAGGAAGAGAACATCTAATGCCCTGTACACACGATCGGTTCGTCTGATGAAAACGGTCCGATGGACCGTTTTCATCGGACGAACCAATCGTGTGTGGGCCCCATTGTTTTTTTTCCCATTGGTGAAAAATAATAGAACATGTTTTAACATCTTATGATGGTTAAAAAAACGATAAAAAAAACGATCGTCTGTGGGGAAATCCATCAGTGAAAAATGCACGAATGCTCAGAATCAAGTCGACGCATGCTCGGAAGCATTGAATTTCATTTTTCTCTGGGTACAGTGTAGCATCATTCAAATTGTAACAGTACTGAAAGCTAAAAAAAATGCCCAGGCAGGAAGGGGTAAAAGTGCCCGGTATTGAAGTGGTTAATAAAAAATATACATACATAAACAAGGAACTTTTCCAATATTGTGGGTGTTATTTACTGTTTTCACATATCTTGGCCCCTCCTTATTCCAGAAGGTATAAATGAGTCCCCCCGGCAGACTCTCACATTTTTCCCGTACGCGGCTAGGCTCCCAAAAAGTCCCACACATGTGGTATCCCCGTACTCAGGAGAAGCAGCAGAATGTATTTTGGTGTGTAATTTCACATATAACCATGGCATGTGTGAGAATTATATCATTTAGTAACAACGTTTTGTAAAAAAAAATGTTTTTGGTCATTATTCAATCACTTGGGGCAAAAAATGTTAATATTCAATGGGCTCAACATGCCTCTCAGCAAATAGCTTGGGGTGTCTACTTTCCAAAATGGGGTCATTTGGGGGGGTTGTGTGCCATCTAGGCATTTTATGGCCTTCAAAACTGTGATAGGTACTGAGGAGTGAAATCAAAAATGTATGCCCTTAGAAATCTTGAAGGCGGTGCTTAGATTTCGGGGTCCCGTACGCAGCTAGGCTCCCAAAAAGTCCCACACATATGGTATCCTCGTACTCAGGAGAAGCATCAGAATGTATTTTGGGGTGTAATTCCACATATGCCCTTGGCATGTTTGAGCAATATATCATTTAGTGACAACTTTGTGCAAAAAAAAAATCAGTTTGTCATTTTCCCGCAACTTGTGTCAAAATATAAAATATATTCTCGACATGCCTCTCAGCAAATAGCTTGGGGTGTCTACTTTCCAAAATGGGGTCATTTGGGGGGGTTTTGTGCTATTTTGGCATTTTATGGCCTTTGAAACTGTGATAGGTAGTGAGGAGTGAAATCAAAAATTTGCGCCCATAGAAATGCTGAAGACGGTGCTTGGGTTTTTGAGGCCCCATATGCGGCAAAGCTGCCAAAAAGTCCCAAACATGTGGTATCCCCGTACTCAGGAGAAGCAGCAAAATGTATTTTGGGGTGCAATTCCACATTTAACCATGGCATGTGTGAGCAATATATCATTTAGTGACAACTTTTTTTTTTTTCATTATTCATTCACTTGGGACAAAAAAAATATTCAATAGACTCAACATGCCTCTCAGCAATTTCCTTGGGGTGTCTACTTTCCAAAATGGGGTCATTTGGGGGGGGGGTTTGTACTGCCCTGCAATTTTAGCACCTGAAGAAATGAGATAGGCAGTCATAAAATAAAAGCTGTGTAAATTCCAGAAAATGTACCCTAGTTTGTAGACGCTATAACTTTTGCGAAAATCAATAAATATACGCTTATTGCGATTTTTTTTACTAAAGACGTGCGGCTGAATACATTTTGGCCTAAATGTTTGACTAAAATTTAGTTTATTCGATTGTTCTTATAACAAAATTAGAAATATCATTTTTTTTCAAAATTTTCGGTCTTTTTCCGTTTATATCACAAAAAATAAAATCGCAGAGGCAATCAAATACCATCAAAATAAAGCTCTATTTGTGGGAAGAAAAGGATGCAAATTTCATTTCGGTCCAACATTGCATGACCGCGCAATTACCAGTTAAAGCAGCGCAGTGCCAAATTGTAAAAACACCTTGGGTCTTTTACCTGCATAGAGGTCCGGGTCTTAAGTGGTTAAGTAACAGCAAATGTATTAGATGGAACATAAGCAGCAGATCTGCCTATAGCACTGCAAGTGATACAATAGCTACTTATCCATGTGCAGGCTTCAGTGTAGTAAAATAGGGATTCCGTGGTGTAGGGTGTTCAGCAAGAAGGCCTCAAGGGTTGTCCCCAGCAATGACTCTGTGTTGCAGCAGGTGCAACAGCACCAAAGTAGTAGTTGTAGTCTGGAGCGGTGTTGCTGCATTGGGAGCGATGGCAGAGATATGAGTAGCGTGGCCGAGCTATGGCTGACAATAATAGAACGCTGTCTGTGTATCCGGCGAATGCCTTTATAGGCAGGAGACAGGTACCAGACAGCTGTAATGCATTGGCAGTGATTTGAAAGAAGCGCTGTATAATACAGTGCACTTCCCCGTTCCACGGTGGAGCGCACAGGGCGCCACTCGATGACGTCATTGCATGGTCGTCATAATGCGCTCCAGCGTGAAACTCATTACAGAAAAGGACAGGTATGCGCCTATGCCCACCCAAGGCATTGTGGTTGGCTTGCTGGCTCCTAGGTTTGGCCGGTTAACATGAATCCATTTGGTATCTGGGTCCTGAGGAAGCCATTTGCGGTTGGCGAAACATGGACCGTACAGACAACACCAGATTAATTGGTTCAAGCCTTGTACAGTATGCTTACCACTAGAGTGGAGCGGACACCTGGATGTTCGGGTTTGATGGGTTCGGCCGAACTTTGGAAAAAAGTCCGGGTTCGGGACCCGAACTTGACCCCGAACCCGAACCCCATTGAAGTCAATGGGGACTCAAACTTTTGACTACTAAAATGTCTCTAAAAAAACGAATGAAAAGGGCTAGAGGGTTGCAAATGGCAGCAAAATGTCGGTAAGAGCATGGCAAGTACTCTGCAAATAAATGTGGATCGGGGAATAACTTAAAATAACATAAACAAATAACAATCTTGGATGTTTTTTGAATAGCACAATAGAAGAAAGTATATAAATGGTGTATCTCACAGTAACATATGCAGTGCTAGTGTAATATGCAGAGTATCTCACAGGAACATATGTAGTGCTGCTTGCTGCAATATGCAGAGTATCTCACAGGAACATATACAGTGCTGGTGTAATATGCAGAGTATCTCACAGGAACATATGCAGTGCTGGTGTAATATGCAGAGTATCTCACAGGAACATATACAGTGCTGGTGTAATATGCAGAGTATCTCACAGGAACATATGCAGTGCTGTGTAATATGCAGAGTATCTCACAGGAACATATGCAATGCTGCTGCAATTTGATTTGTGAAGCAGGACTGACTCCTATATATTTCTCTCCCTATAAGAACAAACTGGAACCTTTCCCTAAAGTATCTAATGCAGAGTATCTCACAGGAACATATGCAGTGCTGGTGCAAAATGCAGAGTTTTTTTTTTACAGGAACATATGCAGTGCTGCTGCAATATGCAGAGTATCTCACAGGAACATATGCAGTGCTGGTGTAATATGGAGAGTATCTCACAGGAACATATGCAATGATGCTGCAATTTGATTTGTGAAGCAGGACTGACTCCTATATATTTCTCTCCCTATAAGAACAAACTGGAACCTTTCCCTAAAGTATCTAATGCAGAGTATCTCACAGGAACATATGCAGCACTGGTGTAATATGATTTCTGTAGCAGGACAGTCTGACTCCTATCTAAATCTCTCCCTCAGAACAGATCAGCTGCAGCCTTTCCCTACCCTATCTAAAGCAGAGTGACGTGCTGTGCTGTGTCCCTCTAGCTAATATAGAGGCGGGTCACATGCTGCACTGGCCAATCACAGCCATGCCATTAGTAGGCATGGCTGTGATGGTTTCTTAGTCACAGGAGTAAAACAAATGGTGATTGGCTGCCCTGCAGCCCGCCATTACATTGCCGAACACGAACCCGAACTTACAGCAAATTGTTTGGGTTCGGGTCGGGTACAGTTCGGGTTCGCTCAACCCTACTTACCACACATTGTGCTTTTAATATGTGTGTTATAGTCCACCCCATGTGTGCTGGGAGAGGACACTAGTCTTTTTGGTGATTTTATCATTGTATAATAAACGTTGTTATAATGTTTTAAACATGTCTCCACTCTATGGCTGTTATAGTCCACCTTTGTAGAGTTTAGGAGGGTTGTACTCCGGTAATCACCACATTTCTTCTGATTTTTGGATGAGGTCTTTTCACAAAATTTCCTTTTATCATATATACAGTACTTTATATTTGTTTGCCTAAGTTAACATAGACTGAATTCAATGTTTCAGTCCTTATCATAATACACAGATAAAAAAATGCAAAACCCCCAAAAATTCCCATCGGACATTTTTTTTTGTTTGGTAACCATTAATCTACAGGGTACATTTAAGTATAAACACTAGAGGATTTTTCTTTCTCTGTTATTTATCTCTCTATTGGATTGTTTTACTGATCATTATTTTTTTTTCTCTTTTCACAAATATATAAAAGGCAAGCAACATATCTGTTTATAAAAAGCAACCATTTGGAATTCTGACTCTCCATGTTGATCCAGCTTTGCATACATAAGACTGGTGTCCATGCTTCGGCTATGTTATCTGCTGTAACATAATCGATCCAAGCTAGGTAGGTGAGCAATTTCTTTGTTCCCTTTACACTTCAATACACCTTCCTGCCCAAGCCAATTTTCAGCTTTCAGCGCTGTCGCAATTTGAATGACAATTGCGCGGTCATGCTACACTGTACCCAAACAAAATTTTTATCAAATTTTTATCATTTTGTTCACAGAAATAGATCTTTCTTTTGGTGGTATTTGATCACCTCTGCGATTTTTATTTTTTGCGCAACAACTAAAAAAAGACCGAAAATGTTGAATTTATTTTATTTTGTTCTTTTAATTATTTTTGTAAATAAGTATTCTTCTTCAATTACGGTCACTGATATGGCTGCACTGATGGGCACCGATGAGGTGGCACCAATGAGGTGGCACTAAAGAGGTGGCACTAATGGGCACTGATGATGGTCACTGATAGGCGGCACTGATGGTCACTGATAGGCGGCACTGATGAGCACTGATAGGCAGCGCTGGTATGCGGCACTGATGGGCACTCATAGGCGGCACTGATGGGCAGTCATAGGCAGCACTTATGGGTGGCACTGATAGGTGGCACAGATGGGCACTAGTGGGCACTGATAGGTGGGCACTGATGGGCATGGATGGGCACTGAGAGGTAGCACTGATGGACACTGAGGGGTGGCACTGATACTGATAGTGGCATTGCTGGGCATCACTTTTTGTTCATGTGGTGCCCATGTTGCCAGTCAGTGCCCATTTGTGGGCACTGATTGGCATCTATTGAGAAGATTTTTTAACATGTGGATGACCATGCCCTTCCCTGCTGGTCCTGGTGGCTTCCCTAGTGGTCCAGTGTGGGCATCTGTGGGGGGCTACGCTGATAAATAATCAGCGTATACCCCTCCTGTCAGGAGAGCCGCCAATCGGCTCTCCTCGCGTCTGTAAGACGCAAGTGAGGGAGAGCCGATCAACGGCTCTTCCTGTTTACATTGTAATCAGACGTGATTGGACACGGCTGATCACGTGGTAAAGAGCCTCCGCCGGAGGCTCTTTACCGAGATCGGAGATGTATGGTGTCAGAATGACACCCCGCATCACCGATCGCCACGCTGTGAGCCCCCACTGGCATGTTATCCTGTTGGACATCAATAGACGTCCAGTCAGGATAACTGAACCACTTCCCGGATGTCAATTGTCTATTAGACCGGGCAGGAAGTGGTTAAACGTGTTATTTCCTTAACTTTACTAGAAATGATGAAGCTTTTTATGAATTGCATTTCATCATTCATTGTGGTCGATTTACTAAAACTGGAGAGTGCAAAATCTGGTGCAGCCATGCATGGTAGCCAATCAGCTCCTAACTTCAGCTTCTTCAATTAAGCCCTGGTTCACACTGGGTACGATTTGGAACGATTTGAGATGCGATTTGACATGTCAAATCGCATCTCAAATCGGCGGCAATTGTCGGCAATGGCACTGTCCTAATCAGTGCGACGCCGCATCTGCGATTTCAAAAAGTAGTTCCTGTACTACTTTTTGCGATTTCGGGCCGCGATTTACATTAAATCGCGGCCGAAATCGCGGCAAAATTGCGGCAAAATCGCAGCAGCGGTAATCGATTTTGAATTCGCAGCAGTGTAAACCTAGGCTTAGCTTTGACAAGAAAAAAAAATCCTGAAAGCTGATTGGTTTCTGTGCAGAGCTGCACCCGATTGCGCACTCTCTAGTTTTAGTAGATCAACCCAATTGTCTCATGTTCTCTTTAACCACTTCAGCCCCCGGACCATTTTGCTGGTCAATGACCGGGCCACTTTTTGCTATTCGGCACTGTGTCGATTTAACTGACAATTGCGCGGTCGCGCGACGTGGCTCCCAAACAAAATTGACAACCTTTTTTTCCCACAATAGAGCTTTCTTTTGGTGTTATTTGATCACCTCTGCGGTTTTAATTTCTTGCGCTATAAACAAAAATATAGCGACAATTTTGAAAAAAATTCAATATTTTTTACTTATTGCTATAATAAATATCCCCCAAAAATATATAAAAAACTGTTTTTTTTTCTCAGTTTAGGCCCATACGTATTCTTCTACATATTTTTCTAAAAAAAATCGCAATAAGCGTTTATTGATTGGTTTGCGCAAAAGTTAGAGCGTCTACAAAATAGGGTACAGTTTTATGGCATTTTTATTGTTTTTTTTTACTAATAATGGCAGCGATCAGCAATTTATATTGGTACTGCGACCTTATGGCGGACACTTCGGACACTTTTGACACATTTTTGGGACCATTGGCATTTTTATAGCGATCAGTGCTATAAAAATGCATTGATTACTGTAAAAATGTCACTGGCAGGGAAGGGGTTAACACTAGGGGGCGAGGAAGGGGTTAATTATGTTCCCTAAAGTGTGTTCTAACTGAAGGGGGGGTGAGACTGACTAGGTGAAATGACAGATCGCTGTTCATACATTGTATGAACGCACGATCAGTCTTTTCTCCCCCTGAAAGAACCTTGAGCTGTGTGTTTACACACACAGCTCCCGGTTCTCGCTCTGTGATGAGCAATCGCAGGTGCCCGGTGGTGATCGCGCCTGCCGGGCACTTGCATCAGCACCAGGGGCGAGCAGGGGGCGTGCGTCTCCGGTGCCACACACTCGTCCCTAGTGGCCGCATAGCAACATCACGTTATATTACGTGATTTTGCGCAGTCGAGATGACCTGCCAAAGTAAAACTGCAGTGGGCGGTCGGCAAGTGGTTAATGGACATGTACTATTTGTTTCAAATTTTTTTTTTTTTTTTATTTCGATAATTTCTGAATGAACAAAAACCAGTTTAACAAATTTTCCCAAATATTCATAAATTCAAAAAATCTGAAATTCTTTAATTCAGAAATTCGGAAATTTGAAAATCCAAAAACCCGAAAATTGGAAAATCTGAATTAATAACTAACTAATAACGTAGTGATTACTAACTATTAAAATATAAGTATTGGAATTTCCTTTCAAATTTGGCTGTTAGTAAACAAAATTAATACAAAGTTATGAATTTCCTGAAATATCAAATGGAACAAACGTAACAAATTAAAATAATAACAAATAATAATAATAATAATAATAATAATAATAATAATAATAAAAACTGTTTTATTATTATTATTATTATTATTATTATTAATAATAATTTGTTCCTTTCCATTCGTTTAGATGCGGTATTTGTTATTTTGTATAATTTTTTAACTTCAGATAAATTTGTATTCACTACGTTCACTAACAACCAAATTTTAAAGGAAATTCCAATACCTATAATTTAGTAGTTAGTTAGTTAGTTAGTTAGTTAGTTATAGTTAGTTAGTTATTGTTTAAAATTGTATGATTTTCTTTCCTAGTTTCGGGTTTTCGAATTTATGTATTTACGAATTTTCAAATTTACAAATTGCAATCATAACAAATGACCCTAAACAAAAAAAAAAGATAAAAAAAAAGAAAAAGAAAACGAATGTCTATCCTTCACATACGAATATGGAATCCCTCATTGTTGCTCAGAGGCACTTACCTCCCCCCCAGATCTTTATGCATACCCTCCTCTAGTTTAAAAACTGATTGCAATTTAATACTAATTCTGAGTTTGTTAGATATCAACTAAGTGATTCATCCATATGAAAGACACAATGCAAATACGGTATATAAATCATTGCTGTGCATGTAACATCTGACAAAAAGATCTAAAAATACTGAGGTAGCAGACTTTGTAAACAAATTATATTTGTGTCATTCTCAAAATGTTTGGCCATGGCTGTATATCTGCAATGTGAGTTCTAAGGCACTCTTTTCTTTGATTGTTGGTCTCACCAATTTTGTGATGTCCTTACTGTGCTGCTCACTGTTCTCCTTGTTGGAAGCTCAGACATGAGGAAAGGAAAGCCATGTCTTTACTAGGAATGAGCTCCATGTTCGATTCGAACGTATTTCATTGAAATACGAACAAAACAGGTAGTTTGCGCCAAATTCGAGTGACGCGCCACGGCACATAATTCACTGCGGCATTGCGTGCTGATGATTGGCCAAACATGCACTATGACCCGCATGCTTGGCCAATCACAGCGCGCAAAAAACGGAGAGCCATGATTGGCCAAAACCAGGGTGGCTTTGGCCAATTATGGCTCAGGGCTTTAGTACACGCCCCACACTATAAAAGGCTGCCTGCAGGGCGGCCTTGTGTAGTGTGTTGCGGCGGTGTTAGTGAATAGATCAGTCCTAGAGACAGAAAGAGAGAGACAGTGTCTTTTTTTCTAGATAGATAGAGCAGGCAGGCTAGTCAGTTTAGTTAAAGTTACAGTGTGTAGAGGATATATATACATCCCAGGTGTTGTACATATATTTATACACATCCAGCTCACTCTCTACATTGACAGTATGCCAATTTTTTATATTTTTTTTGCTGTACATACCCCGTACAGCTATTTTCTTCCCCAGCTTCTGGGTAGGGCCTCCTCTGGGAGTGGGCGTTCTTATCCAGCAGGTGATTGACATGATGACAAAAACTACCCCCCCCCCCCCCGTCGCATAAGGAGCGTCATGAGTTGCCGAAAGAAGCCGAGCGGTGAGTCGGCGCTATACGGCGCCTGCGCACCGACGTTCGGCTTCTTTCGGCAACTCGTGACGCTCCCTATGCGACGAGGGGAGGTCGTTTTTGTCATCACGTCAATCACCTGCTGGATAGGAAAATGTGGGAAAATAGCTGTACAAAGGTATGTACAGCGAAAAAAAAAAATTGGCATACTGTCAGTGTAGAGAGTGAGTACCATGTAACTTTTTAGGGTGAACCCCCGCTTTAAGTCAGTAATGAAGAAAAGATCAGTTGCAAGGTGACCATAGGTAATGCTGGTGACTAGTTATTTGCACTCTGACTGCCTCCTTGGGTACAATTTTAAAAATGTAGGGCCAGATTCTCGTAGAATGGCGTATCAATGCGTCATTGGTTTTGACGTGAACGTAAATGACGTCCAGCCCCATTCACAGACGACTTACGCAAACGACGTAACTTTTTAAAATTTTGACGCGGGAACGACGGCCATACTTAACATTGGCTGCGCCTCATATAGCAGGGGCAACTCTACGCTGGGAAAAGCCTAACTTAAATGTCGTAACTTTACTGCGTTGGCCGTGCGTACGTTCGGGAATTCGCGTATCTAGCTAATTTGCATACTCAACAGGGAATCCGACGGAGGCGCCACCTAGCGGTCAAAAAAAAATTGCAGTTAAGATCCGACAGCATAAGAGACTTACGCCTGTCAGATCTAATAGATATATATGCGTAACTGATTCTAAGAATCAGTCGCACAGATACGACAGCTCAGATTAGGACTTACGACGGCGTACATGGCGTCCTTTGAGAATCTGGGCCGTAATGTCTTCTAAAATCTTATATGACATTTTTGAAATGGTTCATATAATGGTTTACTAACTCTTTTTCTATGTCATCATAGGAAATCATGGAGGTGAACCAAACAACAATAACACAATTCCTTCTTTTGGGATTTCAGTACGACAATAACCTAAAACCTTATCTGTTTCTCATCTTTCTGGTGGCATTCACTTTGACAATATTTGGAAACCTGATTATCATTATGTTGGTGGTGAGATCCGAAGCTTTGAAATCTCCTATGTACTTTTTCCTCAGTCACCTGTCCTTCTCTGACATTTTGCTGTCATCAACTATCACTCCAAAAATGCTGGACATTGTGAAAAATGAAGGAGGTTTCATAAATGTTTCTGACTGCATTGCTCAACTTTTCTTCTATAGTGGCACTACGACAGCTGAGTGCCTCCTTCTCACAGTGATGTCCTATGATCGATATCTGGCTATCTGCAAACCTTTACACTACCACTCCATCATGAACTTCAAACTTCAACTACTTCTAGCCATCTGGCCCTGGGTCATAGGTTTTTTGGTAGCATTATTATTAATTATGTTTGTGTGTAATTATAAATTCTGTGGTCCTTATATCATGGACCATTATTTATGTGACCTGGCTCCGATTCTAGAGTTGACCTGTTCTGATCATTCTGTGTTGGACATTGTTGACTTTGTCTTAACTATCCCTTTTATAATTTTTCCATTATTTTTTATAATGTTCACATATGTCTCCATTTTTCTCAACATCCTTAAGATTTCCTCGTCTGTTGGCAGAAAAAAGGCCTTCTCAACCTGCAGTTCCCATTTAATTGTGGTAAGCATGTACTATGGTACTTTGATGAATGTCTATATGATTCCCTCCAAAATTTCCTCCTACAACATTAAAAAGCTGGTGGCTCCATTGTACACCACAGGAACTCCTTTATTAAATCCGATAATTTATAGTTTGAGGAACCAAGAAATACAATTTGCATTGAACAAATGCATCTTTATTTATACAAAAAGACATGGTTTAGCTTTTTAACACCTAAGCTGAATCATACCTTTGAGTCATATGGCTATCTTGGGAACATTTTTAAAGGACAGCAATATGTACACATGTGTGTTTATTGGGTACAATTGCTTGATAACACAAATTGCTAATCAGCCAATCACATGGTAGAGACTCAATGCATTAAAAGGGGTTGTAAAGGTATTTTTTTCCTAAATAGCTTCCTTTACCTTAGTGCAGTCCTCCTTCACTTACCTCATCCTTCGATTTTGCTTTTAAATGTTCTTATTTCTTCTGAGAAATCCTCACTTCCTGTTTTTCTGTCTTTAAGAGCCGGTTCACACTGGGGCGGCACGACTTCGGGGGCGACTCGGCCAGGCGACCTGAAGACGACTTCTAAGGCGACTTGCAAAATAACTTCTGTAAAGAAGTCAATGCAAATCGCCCCGAGTCGCCCCCAAAGTCGTACAAGAACCTTTTTCTAAGTCAGAGCGACTTGCGTCGCTCCTATTAGAACGGTTCTATTGACTACAATGGGACGCGACTTGTCAGGCGGCTGTGTCGCCTGACGAGTTGCCCCAGTGTGAACCGGGTCTAACTCACCACCGTAATGCAAGGCTTTCATCCTGATTGATTGATTGATTTAATGGATTTATAATGCGCCAAATACTGACCCGTCAGGGCAGTGTCTAAGCGCAGAAAACATAACTGTAAATAGATAAATCAAGTCAGGGAGGGAAAGAAATAGAAGGAAAAGAAAAAAGGAGAGCAAAAAAAAAACTAAAAAACAAATCACCAAGGAACAACAGGGAGAACTAACATGACTCAGCCTGCTTTTCCCTCATAAAAACACGTTTTTAGCCTTTTACAAAAGGCCATAATAGAGGGGAGAGACCGAATGGAAACAGGGAGACTATTCCATAGAGCCGTTGCTCTCACAGAAAAGCGTCTGCCCCCAAAGGTAAGCAAACGGGCAGATGGGCAAGTGACACGAGGTTAGTGATCTGAGTCCTCGTGCAGGGGTATATTGCGTTATCAAGGAATTCAGATATTGCGGGCCCGTCCCATGATAAGCGCGATAGGTGAGACAAAGAGCCTTAAACTCAACGCGATCTACCACAGTGAGCCAGTGCAGTGATCGCAGGGTAGGGGTAATATGCTCCCGCCTATTTAGGCCGGAGATTAGTCTAGCGGCCTGGTTCTGGACGAGCTGGATTTTCCTCAGCCACTTTAGAGGCATACCCAATTACACAATATTGTTAAAGTCAATCCGGGAGTTGACAAGAGATTGAACCAAGACTTTCCGGTGGTACTGAGAAAACAGATTTTTGACCTTTCTCAGACACCTGATGTAATACAGTGCGTTGCGGATACATTGATTGACTTGGGGTATCCAATTCAGATTACAGTCAAAAATTGTCCCCAGGACGCGGACTTGATTCACTGGAACAGGACACGGCCCAAGGCTCGTGGGCCATTTTCCCAGAAAGACAGCTGGATCAATACGTCCAGAGATGAGAATTTCTGTCTTTTTAGCATTTAGACTAAGGGAATTGTGATCCATCCACTGTTTGATGTCTAATAGACAGGAAGCAAGCTGCAGACCAGGAGCAGGGTTGGATAGGCTGTCGACGACCAACTGGACATCGTCTGCATACAACCGATTAAACACCGCATGGGTGTCCAGCAGACTCGCAAGCGGCCGAAGATACACGTTAAACAGCCATGGCAACAGGGCCGAGCCCTGAGGCACCCCACAACTCAGGGTGCTGATGGCAGATAGGAAAGGACCGGTTTTAACCTGAAAGGTCCTGTGGGTGAGAAAGTCTGAAAGCCAGTGTGAAGCAGAGCCGGTAATGTGAAACTCGTCCCGAAGCCTGGCAATCAACATAGCGTGGTCTACAGTGTCACTGGCCGCGGAGAGGTCAAGGAGCACCAAGGCAGCCGCTCCCCCCGCGTCCCTGACTCCGAGCAGCTTCTCTCTGGTAGAAAGGACCGTGAGCTCAATCCCACGGCCCGGACGGAAACCGCACTGCGAGTCGTGAAACAGACCTGTTGTCTCCGAGTACGATTGAAGTTGGAGAAAATTTTTGTATTCAACCAGTTTGGCCAGGAAACCTATAGCAGAAATGGGTCTGTAGTTAGAAAGACAGCCAGGGTCCAAGTTGGGCTTTTTTAAAATTGGTTTAATAATAGCATGTTTCCAGCGGGCCGGAAACACGCCATGAGTTAGGGAAAGATTGACAAGTATCAGGAGGTCGTTCACAACCAGCTCTGCATTCTTCTTCAAGAGCTAGGCTGGACAGATGTCACCATGGAAGTAGGAGGCCTTAATTTTTGCCATAGATTTTAGAAGATGTTCCCGGCTGACCTTACTATGTTCCCTGACGACAGGGAATTAGGCACTGAAGAATTTGGTTTGGGGGGGCAAGTGATTGATTTCTGTGAGTCAGTCCCTGAGAGTGACAGGGGGTCGGTCGAGGGTTGGGGATATTCCAAGGGAGTTAGTTGTCCTATGCCTAAGCGTATGTCGGATACTTTAGTAACGAAAGTATTAAGTAGATTGTTGCACAGAGCTTGCGAATGAGGTATATTCACCTGGCTCTGCGTAGGGGAGAATAAGGTTTTAACTATTTTAAAAAGTGCCAAAGCACTATTGTCGGCGTTATCAATAAGATCGCCATAATGGGACCTTTTTTGACGTTTTAAGGCCTGTGTATAAGCTCGGCATTGAATTCTATACTGCCTCTTGTCAGCCGAGTTTTTGGTCTTATACCAATGGCGTTCTAGTGCCCGACATTTCCTTTTAATGGTAGACGAGGAGGGACAGTACCAGGGTTGGTTTTTGCCAGCCCTGTGGCGATTTTTAGACATTATTAAAGGAGCAACAATGTCCAAAATTGTATTTAATTTAAGTTCCCACGCGTCTAATTTGGCTTCGAGGGCAGAAAGACTCTTTTCAAAGGAGCCCAGATCTACATCCTCGGGATCGATATTTACACATGAATGAAAAGCTTCTGTAAATGCCAGGGTTTTGATGTCATGTAACTTCCTATAAGGTTCAGTTACCGCCATTGGTGGGCCACGGGGATTACCTTTTGGTATTTCATAGTTAAGATTGGCTGACAAGAAAAAGTGGTCGGACCAAATCACCTGTTTTGAAAGAGTATTACATATCAGATTATTAGAACAAAATATGGCATCCAGCTGATGTCCCTTATCATGAGTTGGCCCAGAAACGGTTTGCAGAAGACCCAGGGATTCCATGTCTGCCAATACTTCTTGTCCCAATTTATCATGTTCTACATTTAACCAAATATTAAAATCCCCCATTAGAATGAAAAAGTCAAATAAAGTTAGGCAGTGTAGAGCAAAAGCTGAGAGCTCATTCGCAAAGGAGCTATCATAGCCTGGTGGACGGTAGACCACTGCAAGCAAGATGGAGAAGTTATTGTCTAGGTTACATCAGGTGAGGAGGTGCTCAAATGACTTAAAAGGTGCTGAAGAAACTTCTATACATGTTAAGTCCTCATTATAAATCACAGCCACCCCCCCTTTTTTGACTGGTCTACATTTAGCTAAAATCTTGTAATTCTCAGGCATGAGCTCGTCCAGGTGAACCAGCCCTCCTGGGGAGAACCAGGTTTCGGTCAGGGCCATCAGGTTGAGGTCATTTTCAATAATTAAGTCATGAATCTGTGATGCATTCTTGTATGCTGATCAAGCATTGATCAGTCCCACCCGTGGAAGGTCGACCAAAGAATGTTTTTTTTTGGCAGGGTGTCTGAAAATCCTGTTAGACAGGCAAACATTCTTAACCTTATTAGAAATGGTACAGTCCACATGATCTAGTTGAGTCAGTTGCATCTTTCTGTAAAAACGGTGAGGTGCCGTCAGCTCTGAAGATGGTGTCCTTAAGGCGTGGACCATGTGGGGCTGCAATAGGCCAGCATAGCATGCCGAGACCGTGCCCGACCGGACCCAGCAGGGTGCCGCCGCCATGTAAATACTTCCTGGGTGGTCAGGTGATCGCTAGGCTCCTCCCCTGCTCGTCGCACTCTCACAGTGTCAGGCAGAGGTGCCACAGATGGAAGGCGATCAAATAAGCAGTCCACAAAAGGCAGGTCAGCAGACAGGTGAGTAGAGGCACAGGTTTTAAAAGCACAGTGAAAGGTAAATGTCTTATCTGGCCCAGCAGGGTGCCGCCGCCATGTAAATACTTCCTGGATGGTCAGGTGATCGCTAGGCTCCTCAGCCGCTCGTCGCACTCTCACAGCGTCAGGCGGAGATGATCAGCAGATGCCACAGATGGAAGGCGATCAAATAAGCAGTCCACAAAAGGCAGGTCAGCAGACAGGTGAGTAGAGGCACATGTTTTAAAAGCACAGTGAAAGGTAAATGTCTTATCTGGCCCAGCAGGGTGCCGCCACAATGTAAATACTTCCTGGATGGTCAGGTGATCGCTAGGCACCTCCCCCGCTCGTCGCACTCTCACATCGTCAGGTGGAGATGATCAGCAGGTGCCACAGATGAAAGGCGATCAAATAAGCAGTCCACAAAAGGCAGGTCAGCAGACAGGTGAGTAGAGGCACAGGTTTTAAAAGCACAGTGAAAGGTAAATGTCTTATCTGGCCCAGCAGGGTGCCGCCGCCATGTAAATACTTCCTGGATGGTCAGGTGATCGCTAGGCTCCTCCCCCGCTCATCGCACTCTCACAGCGTCAGGCGGAGATGATCAGCAGGTGCCACAGATGGAAGGCGATCAAATAAGCAGTCCACAAAAGGCAGGTCAGCAGACAGGTGAGTAGAGGCACAGGTTTGAAAAGCACAGTGAAAGGTAAATGTCTTATCTGGCCCAGCAGGGTGCCGCCGCCATGTAAATACTTCCTGGATGGTCAGGTGATTGCTAGGCTCCTCCCCCGCTCGTCGCACTCTCACAGCGTCAGGCGGAGATGATCAGCAGGTGCCACAGATGGAAGGCGATCAAATAAGCCTGGTGTGGAGAAAGCCTCTTGAGGGGGGAGGGGGCGAGCAGGCAAGTCAGGACACTCTCTACTTTGCAGATAGAGAAAGGAGCTGTGTGTTAGTGAGTGTCCTGACAATCCTGCTCGCCCCCTACCCCCTCAAGAGGCTTTCTCCACACCAGGAAGAAAGCCTTGTATTACGGTGGCGAGTTAGAGACAGAAGAACAGGAAGTGAGCATTTCTCAGAAGAAATAAGGACATTTAAAAGCAAAATGGAAGGATGAGGTAAGTGAAGGATGACTGCACTAAGGTAAAGGAAGCTATTTAGGGAAATCAAAATGGGGGCAAGTAGGGAGGAGGGGGCAGCGGCTGAAACTGCACCCGAAATATCCCCACTCAAAGGGATTTCCTGGACTATATCGGTACTGGTAATGACAAGATACAATGTAATATATATAAAAAAAGATTTATTGGAAATACATTTATTCCTTTACAACCCCTTTGAGCCATCTAGATGTGGTGAAGTTGACCTGCTAAAGTTCAAAATGAGCATTAGAATGAGGAAGAAAGGTGATTTAAGTGACTTTTAACGTGGTATGATTCTTGGTGCTAGACGGCTGCTTTGAGTATTTCAAAACGTGCTGATCTACTGGGATTTTCACAAAACAACCATCTCTAAGTTTTACATAGAATGGTCCAAAAAAGAAAATAATATCCAGTGAGCTGCAGTTGTGTGCATGATTCCATTTTACCATTTTTTTCTTTCCATTGGTACATGTTTACTAGGGGAGTGTCCATCCTCCATTCTCTTTTTGACACCCCCTTGACTATTAGCCCAAAAAATGGGCATTTCTAATTTGACAGATACAGCTTCCGTGGATTTCAATGGGGTTTGGGTTCAAGATTCTCTAATGTTCGCTGCACCCTGCTTGGACCGAACCCAAGGCAGTTTGGCTCATCCCTAATAACCGTTCTTAAAGAACAAGTAAACCCTGATGGGGTTTACTTCATGTATGTCTCCCTGCAAAGGTAAAGCATAATGGGCTACTATGCATCGCATAGTAGCCCATTATGTGACACTTACCTGCAGGAGAAGCCCGCAATGTCCTTGTCTTCCTCCATGGCAGCGAGCGGGCATCTTCACCCCTCTTCACCCTGGGGTCCGCAAACGCCAGCTCTGTGACTGGCCGGAGTCGCACGCTGGAGCCGCCTTTAACGGCATGACCCCGGCTTGAAACGGCACAGTGTGCCCTTTCAAGACGGCACATGCGCCGTTGAAGGTGTCGCTTAGAGAAATTGCAAATATCTCTGAGACCGTGTAGGTCTCAGGCCCCGTACACACGAGAGGATCTATCCGCTGTAATTGATCTGCGGATCAGTTCCAGCGAATAGATCCGCTGGTGTGTACAACCCAGCGTATATTTGTCCGCGGATTTTTTTCGGGCCGACCGATTTCCAGCGGATAAAAATTTCTTAGCATGCTAAGAAATCTATCCGCTGGACTCGGCTCCAGCGGATCGATCCGCTGGTCTGTACAGACTCACCGGATTGATCCGTCCGAACCCATTCCTCGCATGCGTCGTAATGATTCGACGCATGCGTGGAATTCCTTATATGACAGCGTCGCGCACGTCGCCGCGACACGTCATTGCGATGGGAATTCGGCGCGGATTTCGATCCGATGGTATGTACACTCCATCGGATCAAAATCCTCAGAGGATTTATCCGCGGAAACGGTCCGGAGGACCGTATCCGCGGATAAATCCTCTCGTGTGTACCCGGCATCAGAGATATTGCAATCACCTACAGGTAAGCCTTAATCTAGGCTAACCTGTAGGTGTAACTTGTCCCTGAGTGTTTACAACCAGGGCCGTCTTAATAGCATCATGGGCCCCTGGGCAAAGTAATGCTATGGGGCCCCTGCAATGGAGAAAGTGCAGGTAAACAGAAATCAAGTAGGTAGGAGGTAGGGGATATCTAGGGTGAAGAGGGGTCAGAGTGCTGGGGGGACATCTGGGATGTAGAGGGGCAGCCCGGGCTCAAGGACAAGCTGCTTTGGGGAAAGGACAGGGGCCCCCAATTCAGCTGGGGCCCCTGGACAGTGCCCAGGTGTGCCCTCTCATTAAAACAGCCCTGTTTACAACCACTTTAATGGCAAACCAACGATTAAATCATTGTATCTTTCAAAGTACAAAACTCATCCATCAATCTGAAAAAGGATCCTTGTGACTTAAAAAAAAAAAGGAGTTCCCGTAATCAATTTTTTTGCTCTTCTGGGAATGTTTTCTGCAAGACTTTGAAGTGTGGCTATGGGAATCTATGCTCGTCTAGCCAAAACAGCATTTGTGATCTTGAGTACTGATGTAGGGAATGAGGACCTAGTTTTCAATCAGCACTCATATTTATCCCAAAAGGATAGCTTTAAAGGAGTTGTAAAGGAAAAAAAATGTTTGCCTAAAATTAATGTCTGCAAGGTAGACAGACATAATAGTCTAATAATTTTGTTAAAAAACAAGTAAATACCTATTAAATTCATTCATCTATATCATCTCCGGCATTCTAGTTTCTGTTCTCTCATTCACTTCCTGGTTTGCATTGCTCGTTCATGTAAGAACTACATTTCCCAGTATGAGTTGCGGCACGCCCAGTAATTCACACCTCCTTGAAATCTCTAACATGTAGAGAGCGTCCTGCCGCAACGATGTAGTTCCCAGGAGGGGGTGAGCACGTTACTGACCACCGCAGTAAACCTTCCCGTCACGGTGGTCAGTAAAATCAGACAAACAGGAAGTGAACAGAACAGAGAAGAAATAGAGCAACTTCTGAGCAAAAACGAACAATGAGGAAGTGAAAAGAGGAATGTCTGCAGGTAAAGGATGCTTATTATGAAAAAAATGTTTTCCTTTACAACCCCTTTAAGCTTTAGGTGCAGGCCATTTGGATTCCTCCATTACCCAACTGATTAAATCATATCTTTATCTTTATGGAGTTTACAAACAAGGGCAAATTCATAAATTAGATATTATCTTCAAACCATGGAGTTAAAGGGGTTGTAAAGGTTTGTTTTTTATTTTCTAAATAGGTTCCTTTAACCACTTGCTTACTGGGCACATATACCCCCCTCCTGCCCAGGTGAAATTTCAGCTTTCGGCACTGCATCGCTTTAACTAACAATTGCGCGGTCATGCGACGTGGCTCCCAAACAAAATTGACGTCCTTTTTTCCCCACAAGTAGAGCTTTCTTTTGGTGGTATTTGATCGCCTGTGCGGTTTTTATTTTTTGCGCTATAAACAAAAAAGTGAGACAATTTTGAAAAAAATACAATATTTTTTACTTCTTGCTATAATAAATATCCCAATTAAAAAAAAAAAAAACATTTTTTTTTCTCAGTTTAGGCCGATACGTATTCTTCTACATATTTTTGGTAAAAAAAAAAAAAAATCGCAATAAGCGACTGGTTTGCGCAAAAGTTATAGCGCTTACAAAATAGGGGACAGAATTATTATTTTTAAATTTTTTTTTTTTACTAGAAATGGCGGCGATCTGCGATTTTTAATGGGACTGCGGCGTTATGGCGGACACATCGGACACATTTTTGGCGCCATTCACATTTATACTGCGATCAGTGCTATAAATATGCACTAATTACAGTATAAATGTGACTGGCATTGAAGGGGTTAACACTAGGGGGTGAGGAAGGGGTTAAATGTGTGTCATATATAGTGTTCTAACTGTAGGTGGAGGGGGGGGTGACTGGGGGGGGTGACCGATCTGTGTCTCTATGTACAAGAGACACAGATCCGTCTCCTCTCCAGAGACAGCACCGCTGTCTCTGTGTAAAACGGCAATGAGAGATGATCTCATATGTTTACATATGAGATCATCTCTCATTGGCCGCACAGATCGCATCGCGAACGGCCACTCTGATTGGCCGTTCGCGGCGATCTGTAATTGGCTGTGTCCGAGGGACACGGCCAACACAGATTTTCCCCGCAGCGCGCTCTAGAGCGCGCGCGGGGACCGCCCTAAGGGGCGGACGTCAATTGACGGCAGTTTGGAGATTGGGATCCGCACTGTAGCCGTCAATTGACGGCAGGCGGATCCCAAGTGGTTAAGCTAGTGCATTGTTGGTTCACTTACCTTTTCCTTTGATTTCCCTTCTAAATGTTTTTTTTTTCTTTGTCTGAATTTCTCACTTCCTGTTCCTCCTCAGTAAGCTTGCCCCCATCATCCGAGCCGTTCTGGCTGGGGGTTAGTCAGCCTGCCTGCCCCCTCCCTTGGGACTGCATCCCTGCGGGGAGACTTTGCGAATACTGTGCTCGCCGCTCTGCGCTACGTCGGCGTAGTGTATATTCGATACGCTACACCGGCATAACTATGCGCCAAGGTATGTGAATCCAGGACAAGAAATTTTGCGCAAACCAATCAATAAACGCTTATTGCGATTTTTTTACCAAAATAATGTAGAAGAATACGTATAGGCCTAAACTGATGGAAAAAAAATGTAATATCATTTTTGAGGATATTTATTATAGCAAAAAGTAAAAAATATAGATTTTTTTTCAAAATTGTGGCATTTTTTTTTGTTTATAGCGCAACGTCGCATGACCGCGCAATTGTCAATTAAAGCGACGCAGTGGTGAATCGCAAAAAGTGGCCTGGTGTTTGGCCAGCGAAATGGTCCAGGCCTGAAGAGGTTAATAGCCAGCTAATGATTCAACTCACTAAAATACATGCAAAAGTGAAGAAACAATCGTATTGTTATGTTGTTTCAAGAGCTTCCTCAAATTTTTCTTGACTATTCCATTTTAATTTTAATCTTGATCAGTGCCAAAAGAAGTGCCGTATAATTCGCTGCCATCTGAATTTAGGTTTGGAAAAATAAGTATTTCCTTTTGCTATGTTTTCATTGCTACACATACAGTCCATATCATAGATGAAGTGTTATTTTCAGCATTGTGCCTACAATTGTATAGTCCTGTGGACTAGGGTGAAACACAATATTCATTGCCAAAGAACGTTCACCACCTACAAACATTTCTACTTTATTTTTAATTTTTGTTTTCTTGTATTATCATTCTTTTATTCTTTGGCTAGAATGGAGAGAAAAGAATGGAACTTTGGTATGTCAGTGTCCTTAGAGCTGTAATGAAAACTGTTTTGTGACACATTTGTTAACTAGTATAATTATTGAAAATGTTGTGTTTTTATTTTATGTTTTGTTATTTTTACTCTAACTGGTTTACAGTTTTACTAAACCCAAAAATCTGAAAATATTTAACCCCCACGCAGTGGCCGCAGCTTATACATCTTCTTTTTACAATAAAATACTGCCCCTATATACCTTTTTGGCTGATCTGTATATCACGGTCACGTGATAAACTGCAAGGTCCGCCCGAGTGCTGAGTGGTTCAGGTAGGAGGAGATTTCCACTACAGCCTCATGTTATGGGAAGCGGATCATCCATGAATAAAGATGTGACATGCCACCCATTGTGTTATTTTTTAATTACTGGGCATTGAGGAGGAGGGAGGGACTGGCCTGTCTTTTGAGGATCTGTGGGCCAAATTCACAAAACAGATACGACGGCGTATCTCCTGGTACGCCGTCGTATCTCTGTGATCCGCCCGTCCTAACTATGCGGCTGATTCATAGAATCAGTTATGCATAGATAGCCCTAAGATCTTAGGCTGCAATTCTAGGCCGGCCGCTAGGTGGCGAGGCCATTGCGGTCGGCGTAGAATATGCAAATGACTAGTTACGGCGATTCACAAACATCCGCGTTACCCCTCGCTCTAACTTGTTTCCGTCGAGATACGCCGCGTAAAATTAGGGCTGAGCCCTAGGTGTTCTAAGCCATGTTAAGTATGGCCGTCGTTCCCGCGTCGAAATTTAAAAAATCACGTCGTTTGCGTAAGTCGTCCGTGAATGGCGCTGGATGCCATTTACGTTAACGTCTAAACAAATGACGTCCGTGCGACGTCATTTAGCGCAATGCACGTCGGGTAATTTTCCCGACGGAGCATGCTCAGTACGTTCGGGGCGGGAACGCGCCTAATTTAAATGGTGCCCGCCCCATTTGAATTAGGCGGGCTTGCGCCGAGCGGATTTACGTTACACCGCCGCAAGTTTACAGGTAAGAGCTGTGTGAATCAGGCACTTACGCTGTAAACCTGCGGCGGTGTAACGTAAATCAGGGGAGCAACGTAATTGTACCTGAATCTGGCCCTGTATGCATGCCCATATGTGTGATTCCATTATCATGTGACCTGAACCAGCTCAACTCAAACAGAAAATATTCTCTCCAGCAATAAAGACCAAACTGAGCATGTGCAGGAGGACTACTCTGACTGTGTCTTATCTGGCCTTGCCCAGAGTGACCCTACAAGAGGGGGAAGATCTGTGCATACAGGATCAAAGAACCCTTTTACACAATACAGAGGAATAACCCCTTTGGTTCCACAGTGAGTATAACAAGCATGCTATTCTGCATATACAGACTGATTTTACTGTTGTGGGTTTTCTAACACTGATAATGATAATAAAAATATATAAAATAAATGTGTGTCATTTTCTTTTTTAAATACTTTTAATAACGCTTTAAAAATGTTAATATACCAACTAATTTGGTTCACAATATTGCAAATTTTAGTAAGAGGTTGTCAGTCACCACTATTTCATATCAGAAATAAAAAAAAAAAGGCTTCTTATAGAATCTAATTATATGATTATATGAAGCAACTATTGAACAAAATTAAAATAAAATGCCAAGCACTGCAAAAAAAAAAAATACAGAAAAAAAGAAATATGTACATCATGGAGAGGGCCTTTTCATGCGGCTTTGAGGACAAAATCGAAATAGACAAAAAAAAAGTTTTTTACTGTAAGTGGTTGATTCAGCAGATCTAAAATCTGAAATTAGATTTTTTTTTTTAAAGGCATGATTAAGCTTGTGTGGTCCCATGAAAAGGGTGGTTGTAACAAATCTCTAAAAGTCTTTTTAACCACTTAAGACCCGGACCTTTAGGCAGCTAAAGGACCTGGCCAGTTTTTGCCAATCGGCACTTTGTCACTTTAACTGACAATTGCGCGGTCGTGCGACGTGGCTTCCAAACAAAATTGGCGTCCTTTTTTTCCCACAAATAGAGCTTTCTTTTGGTGGTATTTGATCACCTCTGCGGTTTTTATTTTTTGCGCAATAAACAAAAGTAGAGCGACAATTTTGAAATTTTGCTGTAATAAACATCCCCCAAAAATGTATAAAAAAACATTTTTTTCCTCAGTTTAGGCCGATACGTATTCTTCTACATATTTTACGTAAAAAAAATCGCAATAAGCGTTTATTGATTGGTTTGCACAAAAGTTATAGCGTCTACAAAATAGGGGGTAGTTTTATGGCATTTTATTAATAATTTTTTTTTTACTAGTAATGGCGGCGATCAGTGATTTTTATCGGTACTGCGACCTTATGGTCTTAAGACACTTTTGACACATTTTTATAGCGATCAGTGCTACAAAAATGCATTAATTACTGTAAAAATGCCACTGGCAGGGAAGGGGGTTAACACTAGGGCAGGGCTGTCTTAATCAGAGGGCACACCTGGGCACTGCCCAGGGGCCCCAGCTGCATGGGGGGGGCCCTGCACTTTCCCCAAAGCAGCTGGTCCTTAAGCCCATGCTGTCCCAAAATTGGGGGCCCAGTGATGGGACTGAGAGTGATAGATACACAGGGGAGGCAGTCTGCCTCCTACCTACTTGATGTCTGTTTACCTGCACTGTCATTTTTGTAGGGGCCTCAGAGCATTTCTTTGCCCAGGGGCCCATGATGCTATTAAGACAGCCCTGCACTAGAGGGCGAGGAAGGGGTTAATTATGTTCCCTAGGTGTGTTCTAACTGAAGGGGGGGTGGGACTGACTAGGGGAAATGACAGATCGCTGTTCATACATTGTATTAACAGACGAACAGTCCTTTCTCCCCCTGACACACACAGCTCCCAGTTCTCGCTGTGTAACGAGCGATCGCGGGTGCCCGGCGGTGATCGCGCCTGTCCCCAGTGGCTGAAATGCAACATCACGTAATATTATGTGATTTTGCGCAGCCAAGCCGACCTGCCGCCGTAAAACGGTTAAAGCGTGTGTGAAAAGGGGAAAGTGGTGCTACCTATGAGCTGAAGAGCAATCTATCAGGTCGCCCTTTGCTGGTATAGGTACTCAAATAGGTACCACCAATAAGTGAGCCTGATGGTCTATGGCAGGGGTGGGCAATCTCGGTCCTCCAGCTGTGGTGAAACTGCAAATTCCATCATGCCTCTGCCTCTAATGCCTAGTACACACGAGAGGATTGATCTGAATGTTGTACTAACCATCAGATCAAAATCCGCGCGGAATTCCCTCCGCGGTGACGTGTCGCGCCGTTGCCGCGATGATGACGCGGCGATGTGCACGACGCTGAAATATAAGGTTTAGAAGGGTTTCCTTCAAACAAGGAAGGATTGTGGGACTTTAATTGAAGCTTGATGGATAAGGATAGAGTATTTCAAATAACTCTGTAGGCTTGGTCAAACCTCAGTCATTCAACTCATACCGACAATAATTTTACTAAGAAATATTTATTTATACAAAAAAGTAGAAAAATATACAAAAGATATATATTGAATGTTTAGTACATGTTAAAAACAATCAGACTATAGTTTGCATAGTATATTACACATGCAAGATGCTGCAGGTGATCTTCATCACAGCCCACGTTAATTGGGGGTTCAACTAGTTTCGCCCGAGAGGGCTTCGTCAGGAACCCGTGGAGGGTGATAGTCTACATGAATAAAAAGTATGTCAATAGAATATTAACAGACATCAAAACCAGTTATATACTGTGTACCAGTACAATTCATCTGAGGAAGAAGAAGAAAGATAAGAACACAAAACTCAAAAAACAAAGGCAAAAAACAAGCCCGTTAGTTAGAAGGCTAAGGTTACAATATTCTGGACACAGTATGTATCATTGACCAAAAAAGAAATATGAACATATATATATATCCAAGTACATGTTAATAAATGCCGTTACAAACATGTTAATTTAAATAAGATGAAAAAATGGACTAGATGCATGTAAAAGCTGTGGACTGTGAAGCAGTCCTTACCTTGCACAAACGGAGTAGATGGTTGGGGGCGTGAGCCGTGGCGAGATCAAATCCCAGGTGTAGACCCACTGGGGGAGGGAAGAGTCTCAGCACAGCATATGCTTAGCTGTCACACAGAGAGCAGACCACATGGAAAAGGCTGACCTAGAGAAACAGATAGGAGACGGAGGCAGGCAGGAACTAGAAAATAAATGAAAAATGAAAAATGAAAAAGGAAGATATGTGTATATGTATAATGTATATATAATAATTGAATGTAAAAATATAGTATAATTATTAGAGCGCATCATATAGGTGAAAAACGCTCAAATGGGAAAAGAGGGAGTAGTTATTAGGTGATGGAGTTACCTTATTAGTGTTGATTGAAAAAAGTCATAGCCATAGGTCAGATGGACTCAGTAATTGGATAATTTCAGAGGGAAATCCAAAGTTAGATAGTATGCTGACCAGTCAGGGTTAATTCCAGTAATGCTACGTAGCATAAAAAGGAATAGATTACACATTCATGCTTCAAAAGATATATATATATATATATATATATATATATATATATATATATATATATATATATATACATATATCTGCAGGTGCATACAAGTTACTAAAAGAAAAATTAATATTGAATAAAGAAGACTATGACCTATATTAATCCTATCATCAAGGTATATACTATGATATCAAACTGCGTACATCACAGGGATGCAGAGCATATATATATTGACAAGGTTAAAAAAGTTTCCAATTTGTATAAAATATGTCCCTATCTGTGTGTGCTAGAAAGAATTACTAAACAGAAAACAGTACCTGGTTAGTATTGTAGCTGAATCAGCCAATGATGTAGCAGTTTCAATCACTTTATGGCCAAACAAAGTATAAGAACTGTAACAAATTAAATAGAATAAAGGAATATTACTAATTAAAACAAATATAAGGTGACTGAAGAGGTTCAGTAAAACACCAAATAAGTCGGAGTATCAGAATAATAATGAAGAGAGAGTGCCTACCTTCAACCTAGCTGTGTCACAGATGCAAAACCAAGTGATCTCTCCAGCAACGCCCACGCTAATGGGACAGCTGCAGAGAACACTTAAGTACCGCTCACAATCAGGTCCCAACGAGTGGAACCTGTATGTGAGGCGGTATCTATTGCGTCAGTGGGCGGGGAAAGCGGATGGCCATCATGGGGATTCCCCCTGTGTTGGCCGTCAATCCCACAGCTGATGGGGAGGCGGCACGTCACAGACAGGAGGAGCGCTGGCGTCAGGTGTGACGTCCAGCGCTTATCCAATAGATGCCAATCCGAGGCGGACCTACACTAGCACCCGAGCCTCCGCTCGGATTCGGCAATGCTGTTAGCATCACCGGTGCAGGCCCCCTAGCGCCCACTGTGGTCAGCCTGTAATGCGTGCCGCTATACAGGTGAACAGCACAGCAAGCCCAATTAGTGTGTGCCGCAATGGAGCGGAGATTGGATGGGACCTCCGTGTGTGTATGTCAAAGCTGCACAGAGAAAGTAAATGAACAAGAGGGATAGCTATTAGAAGGAAAAAGTAGAAATAATCAAATAAATAGGGAAAAAGGAATATTAATAATGATAGAAATAATAAAGTAAGAAAAAAAGGGAGAAAATATAATAAAAATAATAATAATAGAAATTACTGAAAATAGAATAAAAGATAATAATAATAAATAATAATTAATAAATAATAAAATGAAATAATAAAGTTAAATCAAAATGAATGAAGAAAGAATGAAACAAACAGAAACAGAAATAAGAATAGAGAAAAAAAGGGAGAAGAAAGGGGAGAAAAAAAGACGCAAACATTGCAATTGAACAGCTTAAGGACTAGAACCGAATTCACAGCCCACAGCACCCATACATCAGTACTGTATCTAAAGAAAGAAAACATAGATACAAAATCATTACAACAATGTATTTAATACAGTGATTCCAGTTGTGTGCATACAATGCTACATCATTGCTAAAGTGTGCATCCATAGTTTCAGTATACATTCTATTCTTAGAAACAATTGTGTACAAAGTGATGGACCCCCTGTCTGGGGTAATCACCTATAGCAATTGGAAATACGCCAATTGGATGTTATTATGTTCCATCGCTAGTTGAACACATGAGGTGTTCTAGAGGCCAAAATGTATTGATCTTGATATTGAACCTCTTCTAACGATGAACGGGCCAGGTGACACTAGTTCGGTGTTATAACATTACATCACTGATTTGACACAAAGGGTGTTCCAGGGGGCAGGGTATTGGTATACAGCTCTTCGGATGGAGGGCTTATCAGATGACATATGAACCAAGGCCAAAACATCAAATTGAATGCAGTATAGAGGGAAGAGTCGATATAGACCCAAAACTCATGGCAACAGATGGATTACAAAAATGGTTTATAACTAATATTTTCGTTTAGGCCAGGGTACTGGGTGGCCCGTAGCGTGTAAATCCACCGTGCTTCAGTCTGCAGAAGACGTTTGCCGGCATCGCCCCCTCGTTCATTTAGAGGAATATGCGCTAAGGCATAGAAGCCGAGCATAGCAGGATTGTGGTTGTGAAACAAACCTATATGGCGGCTGATGGGGGTTTCCATCAGTTTTTTGTTAACCGCTCGAACATGGTCTCGCATTCTACAGAAGAAATTCCGTTTTGTTTTTCCTACATAGTAGGCACCACAGTTACACTTCATTAGGTAAATTATACCGATCGTTTGACATGTCGCACAAAATTTGGGCGATAAAGTTTCACCAATAGGGAGAGAGATGCTTTGCCCTTTCAAAATGTAACGGCAGAAGTTGCATTTACCACAAGGGAATGTGCCCGTTTGAGTGGGCTTTGGCACCATCTGAACTGCATAGTGACTGGAGACAGCTTTATCTCTGATAGACGGAGATCGTTTAAAGGTGATCTCGGGAGTCAAATTAACACATTTTTTGATTTTGTCATCAGAGTTAAGAAGGTGCCAAAATTGACTATAGATATTGCGTATCAGACCATGTTGGCGGTTAAAGCGAGTGATCACTCGGGTGGTATTTACTTTAGGATCAGCTTTGGGTTTGTAAATGAGGGCATTTCTTTCTAAAGTGCTAGCTTTATTGAAAGCTCGGCGTAAGCAGGTCTTGCTGTATCCCCTCTCTTTCAAGCGAGCATACAGTTGGCCTGCTTCTCTTCTGTAGTCTTCCTCATGGGAACAGTTACGCCTCAGTCTTAGGTATTGGCTGTAGGGTATACTGTTGATAAGTGATTGGGGGTGCGAGCTGGTGGCATGTAGCAGACTGTTACCTGCCGTCGGTTTTCTGTACAGAGTGGAGCACAGGAAATATGGAGCAATATGGAGCACTGAAATATAAGGACTTCCACGCATGCGTCGAATCATTACGACGCATGCGAGGGAGGGAATCGGACGGATTGATCCGGTGAGTCTGTACAGACCAGCGGATCAATCCGCTGGATTGGATTCCAGCGGATATATTTCTTAGCATGCTAAGAAATTTTGATCTGCTGGAAATCCATCGCCCGGAAAAATATCCGCGGATAAATATCCGCTGGATCGTACACACCAGCGGATCTATCCGCTGAAACCGGTCCGCGGATAAATTCCAGCGGATAGATCCTCTCGCCTAGGAGTCATGCCTGTGATTGTCAGGGTCTTGCAATGTCTCATGGGACATTTGAAAATTCGAAATTGAAAAATTTGAATATTTGCAATTTGAAAATTCGAAAATTCAAAAAAAAAAAAATTCTAATATTTGAAAATTTGAATATTCTAAAAAAAATAATTAAAAATTTGAAAATAAAAAAATTGAAATGTCTAAAATTCGGAATTTCTAAAATTTGAACATTTGAAAATGAAAAAAAAACGAAAACATTTTGTATTTCCGAATTTCCGAAAATTCGGAGATACGAAAATTCGGAAATGAAAAAAATCAGAAATGAAAAAACTCGGAAATTAAAAATTCGGAAATTCGAAATTTCGGAAGTCCGAAAATTTGGAAATTGAACAATTCGGAAATCCGAAAATTCGGAAATTTAAAAATTGGAGTTTTCGGAAATCCGAAAATTTGGATATCGGAAATTCGAAATTTTCGGAAGTCCGAAAATTCGGAAATAAAAAATTAGTTAATGCGAAAATTTGGAATAAACGAATTTCCGAATTTTCGTTAAAAAACGAATTAGAAACTAAACAAATTGCACATGTCTAAGGATGACCCTGATTGACTGTTCCTATGCAAAGTAAACTCTAGCATATATACCAATAGTGGGCTTTCTTGCCTATGAGTGAACTAATATAATTAATAAAGTGACTGTGCTCCTTTAAACATTGTGCAGATGAGCAGGACACCTACAAGTGTCCTAGTTTAACCGCACACGGTTAATATAAATAATTGTGCAGGCACGCACCTCAAACGTTCCTTCGGCTCGTCCTCCAGGCCTATTTAAATAGCACTTTTTGCTGCCATCACTTCGCCGGATTGGGGGGCGCGCGGCGGGTAACCACTGTGCCGCCGCATCGCTGGGGACCCGATGCGTGTACCTGGCGGCCGCGATGTCCGCCGGGGACACGCGATCGTCGGGAACACAGCCGGTAACAGCAGAGACGTGGAACTCTGTGTGTAAACACAGAGCTCCACGTGCTGTTAGAGGAGAGGAGACCGATCTGTGTCTCTTGTACATAGAGACACAGCATCGGTCACCTCCCCCAGTCCCCCCCCTCCCCCCACACAGTTAGAACACACCCAGGCTACACATTTAACCCCTTCCTCACCCCCTAGTGTTAACCCCTTCCCTGCCAGTCACATTTATACAGTAATTAGTGCATTTTTATAGCACTGATCGCTGTATTAATGTGAATGGTCCCAAATTTGTGTCGAAAGTGTCCGATACGTCCGTCGCAATATTGCAGTCCCAATAAAAATCGCAGATCGCCGCCATTACTAGTAAAAAAAAAATAATGAAAAAAATCATAATTCTGTTCCCCATTTTGTAGGCGCTATAACTTTTGCGCAAACCAGTCGCTTATTGCGATTTATTTATTTTTTTTACAAAAATACGTCGAAAAATACGTATCGGCCTTAACTGAGAAAAAAAAATGTTTTTTTTAAAAAAAAATGGGAGATTTATTATAGCAACAAGTAAAAAAAATATATATATTTTTTAAATTGTCGCTCTTTTTTTGTTTATAGCGCAAAAAATAAAAACCGCAGAGGTGATCAAATACCACCAAAATAAAGCTCTATTTGTGGGGGAAAAAAGGACGTCAATTTTGTTTGGGAGCCACGTCGCACGACCGCGCAAATGTCAGTTAAAGCGACGCAGTGCCAGAAGCTGACATTTTTTAGCCTGGGAACGAAGGGGGTTTATGTGCCCAGTAAGCAAGTGGTTAAAACAAGAGATGGGCTCCCATAGCGTAAATCCGAAAAAACATTCAACTTTTATTTAAAACTTTAAACACAGGTTCACATTCCAGGGTGGTATTCACCAACACAAACAAAGGGATAAGATATCATTCCTTCACTGCATAAAGTTACAGAAAGTTACTCTAAAGTAAAGTTACTCTAGTAAAAACTGTGGTACTTGCAGGGTCACCAGGTAAAGTAGAATTAAACTCTCAGCATTTTTTTTTATGCTAACAAATTCAGTTCACCAACAACATTCCCCAATAGAACATTTGTTAAAAATTTGCCCAAGCATTAGCCCTTTGGAACTTTTAATGCTATTGGATTGTGCTGTCCCTATGATTGAGCTTCAAGGGGCGGAGCAAAATGCATTGGGGGCATGGCCTTGGTGGAGATCGGGCTGAGGCTGCCATTCATCTCACTTCATGCACATGGATCTGCTTCATGATGTGTGGCTTATGGATCTTTTCCTTTGACATTTCTGCAGCTTGGGCAAGTTCCCTGCCCCTTCCTGCACTCACAGTGGTCTAGTTTGACATTACCTCTCTACCTGAGTGGCACCCAATTTTGATCTTTTTGGGTCACTTGTGTTGTCTCAGTTCTACTTCCCCAAAAAAATGGTCTTACAATTAAAATCTGTTGGACTCTTTTATTTGGTTTTGGTGTGGCACCCCTTTTTGTATTTCTAAGATTTAAGTTACAGTTGGATGCCCATTGATGGAAGCCCCACTATGTGGTAGCCACCTCACCAGCACAATCAGGCTTGTTTGAAGTTTTCCTTCATCTGCCTACATGTGCAAGTCTGAAGCCTCGTACACACGATAGGTCAACCAGAGGACAGCGATCTGAAGGACCGTTGTCTTAGGTTAACCGATGAAGCTGACTGATGGTCCGTCGCGCCTACACACCATAGGTTAAATAACCGATCGTGTCAAAACGCGGTGACGTAAAACACAATGACGTGCTGAAAAAAATGAAGTTCAATGCTTCCAAGCATGCGTCGACTTGATTCTGAGCATGCGTGGGTTTTTAACCGATGGTTTTGCATATTAACGATCGGTTTTGACCTATCGGTTAGCAATCCATCGGTTAAATTTTGAAGCAAGTTTGCTTTTTTTTAACCGAAGGTTAAATAACCTATGGGGCCCGAACACGATCGATTTTGACCGATGAAAACAGTCCGTCGGACCGTTGTCCTCTGGCTAACCGATTGTGTGTACGCGGCCTAAGTCTATCCACACTGGTCAAGTGATATATGAAAAGAAAGGAGGGACCGTGGTTTGCAATCATCCACCCTGGATGAGAGTGAACAAATGGGGTTAAGGTGTAGCAGACATCATGGGCTGGATTCAGATAGAATGGTCTATCTATCCGCCCGGCGTAACGTATCTCAGATACGTTACGCCGCCGTAATTTAGGGCGCAAGTTTCGTATTCAGATACAACTTGCGCCCTTAGTTACGGCGGCGTAACGTATCTGTGTCGGCGCAAGCCCGCTTAATTCAAATGTGGATGATGTGGGTGTGTTTTATGTATATTAACTGTGACCCCGCTTACTTGACGTTTTTTACGAACGGCGCATGCTCTAAAATCCACCGCAAAACGTCATTGCTTTCGACGTGAACGTAAATTACGTACATCCGTATTCGCGAACGACTTACGCAAATGACGTAAAATTTTTAAAACTTGGCGCGGGAACGACGCCCATACTTAACATAGGATACGCCTCATATAGCAGGGGTAACTATACGCCGAAAAAAGCCTAACGTAAACGACGTAAAAAAAAGCACCGGCTGGACGTACGTTTCTGAATCGGCGTAACTACCTAATTTGCATATTCCTCGCGGAAATATACCGAAGTGCCACCTAGCGGTCAGCATAAATATGCAGCCCAAAATACGACGGCGTAAGAGACTTACGTCGGTCGGATCTTAGGGAAATCTATGCGTAACTGATTCTATCAATCAGGCGCATAGATACGACCGGCCAGACTCAGAGATACGATGGCATATCAGGAGATACGCTGTCGAATCTCCTATCTGAATCTACCCCCATGTTTTTTTTTTTTTATGCAGTTTGCCCGGAGCAGCAACTTTTCTTTAAGAACATTGAATTAAAACAGCAGGGTACCTTGACTGAACATGATTCAATATGAATTCAGAAACTTAAAAATTTAATACAATACAACTTTAGACATGTTATTAAAACAAGAAGTTATTTTTGGTGAACAAATACTTTTTTTTTTTTTTTCTCGCAGAAAGTAGTAATTTCTAGTTGACCCATATTTCGAAAAAACATAACAAAAACAAAAAACAGCATAAAATAATTATATAAACTGTTATCTCTTCTGGGAATATATTAAATTGGCAACAACAACAATCAGATCAAATGATTATGTCAATGCATATGTCCCTCAGGGGTCTCTGTGTTGTTATGCATTAAGTATAAATAAGGCATTAGCCTCCAACCTTTACACTATAATCCAATCTCTCGTGAGTATCACCTTTTGTTGGAGCCGATACACCAATCAGGTAACTACATTTATATACACCTTTAATGGTTGATAAAAGTAATCTATACTATTAAGTGACGGTAGTTAGATGCCCCCATATTTAAAAACTTTAAGAAAAAATATAACCAGATACAGGCATACCCCACTTTTAAGTACACAATGGGGTTTATTTACTATTGCTGAAAAGCACAAAATCAGGCTCACTTCTGTATAGAAACCAATGAGCTTCCAGGTTTTTATTACCAAGCTTAATTGAGCAAGCTGGGGTTAGAAGCTCATTGGTTTCTATGCAGAAGTGATCCTGATTTTGTGCTGTCCAGCAATAGTAAATAAACCCCATTGTGTACTTAAAAGTGGAGTATGCCTGTATTATGAAATAATTAATTGACTTTGGAGATCATTTATTAAAGTTGTGAAAATTTATGTGAACCTATGAACTCCAAATTTTAAGAATAGTTGCAATTTTCTTTTTTTAGTAGAGCATAAATATACATTTGTAACAAGACATTTTTAAATATATATATAAACATATATATATATATATATATATGTTTTTTTTTTGTACAGCATAAACATTCATTAATAAGAAGATATCACAAAAAAAATGTCTTGCCTTTCTGAGATTTTAAGAAAGTTTAAAAAGGTATAAACAAGAGAAAAGGAAAGAAGTAAGCAGGAAATGAGTGTGACCATGGAATTGGTTTACTAAATCTGGTGCAGCTCTGCATAGAAACCAAGCTTTCTTTTTTTTGTCAAAGCTTAATTGAAGCTGAAGTTAGTCGCTCATTGGCTACCATGCCCAGCTGCACAAGATTTTGTATTATCTAGTTCAGGGCTTTTTTTCTCCTCAGAGAATAGGTGCAGGAACTCATTCCTTTTCGAGTTACCTCTTGTGTCCACCCCCTACCCACCTCCGAGCACCATTCCTTGGTTCTACCCCCTACCCACCTCTCAGTAATGGATACAGAACCAAGTATCAATTTGTGGTGCTAAGCAATTTGATAATAATAGGAAGTAAAATAGATCCCCTTTAGCCAGCAACAATGGAGCACCCTCAGCAACAATAGACTCTGAACAGCTAGCATCAATAGACCCCTCCCTCCACAGTAGATGTCTCCCAGCAACCATTGTCTCACAGTAGCATAGGAGCCCCCCAGCAACAATAGACCCCCCACCAGCGACAACTGACCTCCCCAGCAACAATAGACCCTTCCACAGAAAAAACATAGATCTATCCCGCAGCAGCCAGCATCAATAGACCCTCCAGTACACCCCAGCACCCCTTGCCATTACATACATTCAGAGCTGTAGGTGCCGGAACTGCGTTCCCCCCACGTTCCTGCAAAAAAAAAAAGCCCTGATCTAGTTTTAGTAAATCAACCGTCATTTGTGCCATGCCGGAATATGAACAAAGAAGCAGTATTGGATCTGCTTGATAATATCTTAGGTTAGAATACTTTGAGGAATTTAATAGCAATACAATTAATTTTTTTTCTAAAAAATCTTCTTTTAACATGAATAAATTAGTAAAGCATTGGCTTTGCTTAATGTATATAATACATATAGAGTAAAGAACAATTAGAACCTTTTAAGTTTTGTGCTGTTTGTATCTATCCTGGATAGATTTGCCTCTATATTTGTCCTGGTGAAATTAGTCACCAAGACATAAAATAAGGAAATGCCCAACAATTTTGAGTTGTCATTGAAGCACAAGGGAGCAGCAAACCCTACAAGAGCTACCCTGTTCCTTTGGCAACTCTATCAGAGGGGGTTTACTTTGATTTTAGTGAGATTTCCTTTTACGTCTTCAGGACAGGAAGCATAGGGATATCTCTGTAGTTGGACACAGATGTTAAAACATTATCACCTAGGGGGTATTAATCCTTCCATGCTTAACCTAAAATAAAAATAGAGGAGGAAGGTGGGATTGTAGCGGTGCTAAGGACAGTATAGTCAAGATGAACATTTTTTCTATAAAAAATATAATTTTTATCAAGATACTGTAACATACACATATAAATTGTACAAAAAAGGGTTCAATAAAGCCAAGTATTAAAGCAGACATTCAAGTTTATGGGTTGCTGGTTTTCCTAAATTATATAAGGTAGTGGTCACAGAAGATTGTCCCATCCCTACATGTTTCGCTGTTTAGGCTTCCTCAGGGGTTTTAAACTGGGACCACCAATCCATAACCCAGCTCTAACACAAAAAAAACTAAAATAAAAGTATTTCAATTGTGACCTTACTTAAAGTGGAACTTCAGTCAGAAAATTAAGTTCTGATAGATCACTTTTTGCTGGCCCTTTTTTTTGGGGTATAGCCATGTAGGTGCCTATACCAAGGGTAGGCAACCTTAAGGCTGTGGAGATCTACTTGAACAATATGGAAGAAGTCAAAGATCACCAGGCACATTGTTGCCTCCTCACACCTGATTTAAACCTCTAATTTATATTAAGTACAGAGTAGAGAAGAATTTGAACTTGTTCATTTTTTTATTGCTGTTTGTATCTATATTGGGGAGATTCGCCTCTATATTTGTCCTGGTAAAATTAGTCACCATTAGTCACCAAGATGGAAATAAAAAAGGATAGCAAGCCCAGACCGCCATCTACCAGTCATTTGTCCTCGCTCAACTGGTAGCTCACAATCTACAATTGCTGACCCCTGGCCTATACTGTTTAAAATTCAGCAACAAACTGTCTCACCATGCTCTGCACATGTTCAGTTGTTCTCCATTATTGGCATGGCGCCAAAAAGTAGAGCCACTAGAGGCCAATCTGCTGACAGCCTAAAGATCTACTGCTGCTTAGGCACTCTGGGATTCAGCCAGGGTTGCCAACCGTCAGTAAATTTACAAACAGTTTGTAAAATCTGTAATTTTTGCATCTGTCCATAAATGTCCATTATGGACATACAGATTACATGTCCATGATGGACATTTATGGGCAGATGCAAAAATTACAGATTTTACAAACTGTTTGTAAATTTACTTAAAGTGGGCAACCCTGGATTCAGCAAGCTGAAACAGGAACAATACTGGAGGAAATTTACAGCACACACCAATTCTGGTAGCATCATTATTAATGTGGAATGGATGTTCCTTGCCAAAGAACATTATTCTATTAATTATTTTTTTTGTTTACCAACGTTTTTATTGAGTGAAATGAATACTGTACAAGAAATAAAAACACATACAGATATTACATAAGTCATGAAACAGTCTCACATACATATTGCTTATGTGTAAAAAAAACACCTACAAAGGTATTGGTCATCACCCCTTTCGGGATTACGTGAACTACATCAAACCAGCAAACATTTCAACAAATTGGCCTTGGTAGTAGACGGTAGTCCATAAAAGAACATAAAGTTGTTATCTGTAAAGTTATGTTTTAATCTTTAATTATATTTTTAAAGGTGCCAGAAACTCACTTTATCAAAAAAATTGGTAGCACACACATTTGGGAATAGAGGTTAGGTCCCCAAAGACATAAAATGTTTTGTCATAATTTGTAATTGAATGCCTACCTAGAAATATCACTGATATGAGTGATAAATGTTTAGTGTTCATGATCAATGTTTAAGAAATTCTATGAATACAGCTTAATCAATTTGACTTTAGCAAGCAATTATTAAATCTTTATTTACAGTTTAATAGATTGAAGTACAAGAGCCATTGCTGTTAGAGCTGAGGAGCAGTTAAGCTGGGTACACATGATCCAAATGTCATCCACTTCAGCAGGTACCAGTGTGGTCTCATGACTGGCTTCTGTCCAACAGTCTTGCCGGAAGCAAAGCATACAGACACATATAGTGACTTCAGATCACCACAAGGTCAGCAAAGCCACATCCAACTGGCCATACATGAACAAAGTTCTTACCCATGTCAACATTAACGCATCCTATCTCTCCTGGGGCAAGCCACCGCAACAAAAGCGGTTGAGAGGGTCTCATTTGTACCCCCCACCTCCTCCGGCATCCGGTGGCACCAAGGGGGGTGCCCAATTTTAGCTACTGTGCTTACACGATCGTTGCCAGAGATGATGTCACATGCATGCGCAAGGAACCTCAAGCGCCATCATGAAATATTCACCCTTACTGGGGAGGGCCAGAGGCATACACTGATGCACCTGACCAGCTCATCAGTACACAGGCCCTGCAATTCTTGCTGGCACACTGCAATACCAACTGGAAGGGGGCACATGTGGCAGCAGACCATTGGCGTCACTACCAGGACCCAGGCCGGGACATATACTCCCACTCCTAGGCCCATCTAGTGGTGCCCTGGGCATCTGTAGGTCACCCATCCCCAAGAAAAAACATCCATTGGTATGATAAAAGCCATATTTTCAATATTGTAATTGAACGCTATTAAAAATGACTTTTTCTTTTCAATCTGAAGCCTCTGTAATTCTCTGTAAAATGCAATATGGCCACCTGGAGTTGTTCTGAACACAGAGGGCCAGATTCAGGTACAAATGCGGCGGCGTAACGTATCGTCTTTACGTTACACCGCCGCAAGTTTTCAGCGCAAGTGCCTGATTCACCAAGCACTTGCGTGTAAACTTACGGCGGTGTAACATAAAGCCATCCAGCGTAAGCCCGCCTAATTCAAATGGGGCGTGTACCATTTAAATTAGGCGTGTTCCCGCGCCGAACGTGCACATGCTCTGTGTGAAAATTTCCCGACGTGCATTGCGCAAAATGACGTCGCCCGACGTAATGTTTTGGAATGGCGACGTGCGTAACGTACTTTCGTATTCCCGGACATCTTACGCAAAAAAAAAAAATTGAAATTTGACGCGGGAACGACGGCCATACTTTAACATGGACTGTCTAAAATTAAGCCATGAAAAAGCAGGCCTAACTTTGCGACGGGAAAAAATGACTAGTGACGACGTAACGAACGCGCGTACCTTCGTGGATCGCCGTAAAAGCTAATTTGCATCCCTGACGCTGGAAAACGACGCAAACTCCACCCAGCGGCGGCCGAAGTATTGCATCCTAAGATCCGAAGGCGTACAAAGCCGTAAGCCTGTCGGATCTTAGCCAAATGCCGTCGTAACTTGTTTTGAGGATTCAAAACAACGCTACGACGCGGCAAATTTGAAAATACGCCGGAGTATCAGTAGATACGCCAGCGTATTACAGCTGTGAATCAGGCCCAGAATGTGTACTGATTACATCCGAGAAACATTTCTTGCGTGTGTGATTGGCTCGCCAATTTTCCCAGAAGTCTCCAATAACAAAGAAGTCCGATTTCAGGCATCCCCTGCAACAAAATTGTCATTTTGGTGAGATACTCCCAATAGTTAATCACGTCTAAATGGATGCATTTCCCTCATTAGAGCCCTGCAGATGCAGCAGCTGATTGATAATTATGAAACCACTCCCATTATATTCACATACCACACAGACAAACACAGATATGTATTCAGAATAACAAAAGGTAGGACTCTGCAACAAAGTTTGTTAAAATCCCTGTATTGTACATAGATCACCTAGAGGGGAATGTTTTTTTTTTCTTTTTTTTTAACAATAGTTTTTATTGAAAGTTTTCAGATTTTCATAGTAGAAAAGAATACAAAACATATAAACAGCTTCATAGCAGTAATTACAACTCATCTCATTAAGGCAACTATATTCTTCCCATGATACAGTACTGACATAATGCCTTCAGAGATGCAATGCATATTCATAATATAGCTACAAACAAGTTCCTCTAGTGAGGTCTAAATCTAAGCTAGATGAGCATTTTTAGGCTTCAGCCTGACAATCAGCATAGTTACGTCATCCTAATCGGGTACAGCCAAGAGGACAATTGCACCCAATGAGAGGCAGTTTAAGAAGAAAGGAAAAGAATAAGGAAAGAAGTTGAAATTTAGAAAGTGACCCTCACACCCCTACATCCGCCCCCCACCAGCCCCCACGTCAATGTAGTCCAGAATCTCCCATTAGATATTGGATCCAAGGACTCCATATATTTTCAAACTGCAGCATTTTATCATTTAAAGTTGCAGTCATTACTTCATTAAGCATAATCCAGGAGAGTTTGTGTTTGAGCTGGCCGAATGGCACCACCGCCGATTTCCATGATTTTGCAATGGTAATTTTGGCCGCTATAAATACAAATGTTATGAGACGTGTTTGAAATTTTGAGTCCAACTCGGCCCCCAGCAACGACTGTCTGGGAGATTTGATCAGGTTCACTTGGGTGAGGGCATACACAAAGTTGTAGACCCTGATCCAGTATCGCCTCACATTGGGACACTGCCACCATATGTGGAACATCGTCCCTAGTTGTCCACAGCCTCTAAAACAACGCGGGGATACCTCGGGTATAAAAGTTGCCAGCCTTACAGTGACCATATACCATCTCAGTAAGACTTTGAAATTGGCTTCTATTAATAAAGTATTTATGATGGATTTCGTAACTCCCCGGGCATCTTTGTGCCACTCGTCCAGTTCAATGTTCTTCTGAAGATCAGCCTCCCATCTCCGCATGTATTCTAACTTTTCAGTACATTTAGTAAGGACTATATATATTTCAGAGATATGTCCCCTGATCTTATCATACTGTGTACATAAATATTCCATCGGGATCATCGTAGTTATGGCCAAGTTTTTTTTATTATTATTTTTTTAAAGTGGAGTTACTCTAAAAATTTTGTGGTATTTGAAGTCATTGATATAACATTTTGAATAACCATGTGTGTTCATATATCACCTTAAATGCAGATAATGTTGGGAAACCAAACAGAAGTCGTGGAATTTGTAATACTTGGGTTTTCAGATCTTCATCTGTTTCAGATACCAGTCTTCTTGCTGTTCACCATGATTTACATAGCAACAGTAGCTGGAAATATTCTCCTAATCGTCTTGGTATTATTTAGCCATCCTCTACATAGTCCTATGTATTTCTTCCTCAGTCATCTTTCAGCATGTGACGTTTTAATCAGCACAAATGTTGTCCCCAACGCACTCCAGACTTTACTAAATGGCTTCACCTATATGTCAGTTCACAGATGCTTTGTCCAATTGTATTTTTTTGGTGCTTCAGCAATCATAGAATGTTGTCTCCTCTCTGTGATGTCCTACGATCGGTATTTGGCCATCTGTAACCCGTTGCGCTATTCCTCAATCATGGCTTTCCGTCTTCATTATTATCTTGCTACATGGTCTTGGTCAATGGGTTTTATGGTGGCAATTATCACCATTTTCCTTCTGCTTGAAGTAAAATTTTGTGGTCCGAACGTCATTGACCATTTCTTTTGCGACCTTTCTCCTCTGTTGGGGATCTCCTGTTCAGATTCATCTGCTGTGGAAATAGCTGTGTCCTTAGTGGCTGGGATAGTAGGCCTCTTACAGTTTTTGTTCGTTTTTGTTACTTACATTTGCATCTTCAATGCCATCCTCCGAATTTCAACCGAATCTGGGAGAAAGAGGGCCTTTTCCACCTGCAGTGCTCATTTGTCTGTTGTATGCACGTATTATGGATCACTTATTTCTGTTAATATAGTACCATCCAAAGGGTACTCTTTAAATATAAAGAAAGCTTTATCAGTTCTAAACACTGTGTTGACCCCGTTATTTAACCCCATCATCTACAGCTTGAGGAACAAAGACATACAGGAAGCCCTACGCCAAGTCATGTTTTCAAGAAGACATTTAAAAAAGAGTTAACATTCAGTTATAAGATATAACTCAAGCTAAATATTTTATTCATATGTACTTAATGGATCTTTTTAAAGTTCTAAAGTAATGTTTTTTATATAAAGTGATTGTTGACAAATAATAATTTTAGGGTGGAGCGATGTGCTGACATCACCGCACTACTGTGATACCGGAAGGACGGTGAATTTGTATTAGCCGGCCGGCTACTTTTATTACAAGCGTTTTTTAAGCTGTACTACTGTAAGTGCAACCTATTATGCCAGATTAAAATTTTCATAGGTTTTTACCCTATGGCAAGTTTTTTCTTTCATTTTTTTTTCTTGAAATGATCTCAAGGTTCAGACAGAAGACAATCTCTAAATATACATGCATATGGCACATTTTGTACATTAGAAAAACAGGAGACGATATGAAACAGGCTAACAACTTCATAATTAGGTTCACTCGCTGCTAACTTTGAGGAACGGAGGAAGGCTAGAGGAGAGGGGAGGCACCCCTAGCGGGAGCATACTGTGATCTGGGGGGGCTCCCTCATTCCCTGCGACTAGCCGGATGGGTCTGTAACAGATAGTAAGACTAACCCGAAGGTAAAGGTCCTGTAGAACCTAGTGAACCAAATTAGGTAATAATAGTTTGAACATGATAAAGGGTCCAGATCAGTAGTGTATTTAGGTTTTGTGCTGCCCTAGTTCTGACTAAACTTGTGCACCCCCTAATTTAATAAGACCCACCCTAACAAGGCCACACCCATTTCTATTTAAGACCTGTCCTGAAATTTTCAAAAGGGGACACTAGTTCCGAGGGCCTGAGGGGGGGGGGTGGATTCCGTTAATTTGCATAGATTTCCTCTCACTTCCTGTTTGGCTATGGGGCAGGAAGTGAAGGGAAATCTCTGCAATGGGACAGGGATACAAAAAAATAAGCTGACAGGGGCTATAACCCTCCCTTACTCTATCCAAAATGAAAAAAAAGTGTTGATTATGGTTCTACTTTAAGCACAAATGTCTGATAATTTTATGGAGAGGACTAAGAAGATATAACCATGCCAATGGTGCAGCGGAAAACATATAGCACAGTGAGGAAGGTTTGTGGTCCAGGATAATAGGACAGTCAAAATTAAAAGCAGCACCCCCCCCACACACACAGCTGCGGAATGCTGACCGCCTGCATACTGGAAGCAGTGGGGATAATTTATGGGGGCGCTAGACTAATTTGCCCCTCAGCCCAGTCCGCCACATAAGACTAACAGTGTAGCGCAAGTCGGTCGGGACTCTTTGGAAAGTGCTGCCCTAGGCCTGGGCCTTGTTGGCCTAGGCCAGGATACAGAATTGGTCCAGATAAGATAACCATTCAGCTGAAGGGTTACTATGGCAAGTTTTATTCTTTTGTCACTGAATGGAATATTCTGAGGTGGACTATATGCTGTATGTGTTCCAAGGAGGACCGCAATTATTACAGAATCATGTTTGCATGCTGATCTGTTGCTGTAAACATTTTGTGCATGGTGGGATTTGCTAATCTCTTCACCTTTCCTGGAGGAATTAAGGCCTTGGCTGGGTATAAGCCACAAGCGCTACTGACCTCTCTCTGTTAAGGGTCCAATCTAGCTGGTAAGCAGGCATTTCTGTTACGGTGGAGATCAAACCACACTGTGGGTGGTAGATAGTGTTATTACCTCCTATATAACCGTTGGACTTATTATTCTCCTATTATCACTATTAGGGATGAGCTTCGAGTTCGAGTCGAACTCATGTTCGAGTCGAACATTGCCTGTTCGCCTGTTCGACGAACAATTTGGGGTGTTCGCGGCAAATTCGAAAAGCTGCGGAACACCCTGTTAAAGTCTATGGGAGAAATCTAAAGTGCTAATTTTAAAGGATAATATGTAAGTTATTAAAAAGTGTTTGGGGACCTGGGTCCTTTCCCAGGGGACATTTATCAATGCAAAAAAAAGTTTTAAAAACGGTCATTTTTTCGGTAGCAGTGAATTTAATAATGCTAAAAGTGAAACAATAAAAGTGAAATATTCCTTTAAATTTCGTACCTAGGGGGGGGTGTAAAGTTAGCATGTGAAATATCGCATGTTTCCCGTACTTAGAACTGTCCCTGCACAAAGTGTCATTTCTGAAAGAAAAAAAGTCATTTAAAACTGACTTGCGGCTATAATGAATTGTCGGCTCTGGAAATTCAGAGAGAATTCATTCATAAAAAAAAAAAAAACGTCAGGGTCCCCCCAAATTCAATTACCAGGCCCTTCAGGTCTGGAATGGATATTAAGGGGAACCCCGCCGTCAATTTAAAAAAAATGACGTGGGGTTCCCCCCAAATATCCATTCCAGACCCTTCAGGTCTGGTGTGGATTTTAAGGGGAACTCCACCCCAAATAAAAAAAAAAATGGCGTGGAGTTCCCCCCAAAAATCCACACCAGACCCCTTATCCGAGCACGTTAACCTGGCCGGCTGCAGAAAAGAGGGGGGGACAGAGTGCGGCCCCCCTCTCCTGAACCGTACCAGGCCACATGCCCTCAACATGGGGAGGATGTCCCCATGTTGATGGGGACAAGGGCCTCATCCCCACAACCCTTGCCCGGTGGTTGTGGGGGTCTGCGGGCGGGGGGCTTATCAGAATCTGGAAGACCCCTTTAACAAAGAGGACCCCCAGATCCTGGCCCCCGCCTATGTGAATTGGTAATGGGGTACATTGTACCCCTACTATTTCATGAAGGAAGTGTAAATAGTTGGAAAAAACACACACACACACCATAGAAAAAAGTCATTTATTAATAAAAAATAAATAAAAAAAATCCACCGGTGGAAATCCACTCGGTCCGGCTCCCTGCTCCAACCTTGTCTGTATCCAGCGACCGGTGATCTCCTCTCCGGTCCAGCGATGAGAAGATCATCCGGCATCCAGAGCTCCAGAGCACAGCATCGGAGGCCGCCTTTCTCTGCCGGACACAGCCCAGCGGAATGACGCGGCTGGAGCTTTGACATTTCTTATATAGGGGAGGCGGGGCCACCCGTCACGTGACCCCCACACCCTCTGACGCAAGGGGGAAGACTGGGCTTCCCCAGTGACGTAGCAGAGGGTGCGTCATTAAATTCACTGCTCCTGAAAAAACGGCCGTTTTTAAAACTTTTTTTTGCATTGATACATGTCCCCTGGGACAGGACCCAGGTCCCCAAACACTTTTTAGGACAATAACTTGCATATTAGCCTTTAAAATTAGCACTTTAGATTTCAAACGTTCGAGTCCCATAGACTTTAATAGGGTTCTAAAGTTCACACGAACATTTGGTGTGTTCGAACATTTGGTGTGTTCACAAGTTCTGGTGCGAACCGAACAGGGGGGTGTTCGGCTCATCCCTAATTAGGAGACTTCTGAAGGCAATTGGTTCCACTTTATTTTAGTTAGGAGTATAAAAGTAAAGGGGACTGAATACAAATGTACCCCACACTTTTCACAAATTAATTTGTAAAAAAAAATGCAAAAAACATTTATCATTTTCCTTCCACTTCACAATGATGTGCCACTTTGTGTTGGTCTATCACATAAAATCCCAATAAAATGCATTTAGGTTTGTGCTTGTAACATGACAAAATGTGGAAAATATCAAGGGGTATGTGGGGCACAAGCGCACGGTGCCAGAGACCCGCTCCGGCTGTAATTGGACACAGCAGGAGCCAATCAGCGGGTCCGGCAGACCCGATGTCCACCAGGAACCCAGCGGTCATTCGAAGAGAGGCATAACAACGGTCTGCATATGTAAACAAGGCAGATTGCCATTCTGCCAGAGGGGAAAATGGAGATCCAAGTGAAACAAAGAAGGGCAGTGGCACATCCAGGAATTAAAATCAATGGCCCGGATTCAGAAAGCACTTACGCCGACGTATCTACTGATACGCCGCGTAAGTGCACGAATGCGCCATCGTATCTCTGCGCCTGATTCTGCAAGTAAGATACGCCTGAAATTTGGCTTCATACGACCGACGTAAGTTTCGTACGCCAATGTATCTCGGGCGAATATTTACGCTGGCCGCAAGGGACGCTTCCATTGATTTACGCGTCGAATATGTAAATGACCTAGATACGCCGATTCACGAACGTACTTGCGCCCGTCGCAGTAAGCTACGCCGTTTACGTAAGGCGTACGTCCAGTATAAAGTTATTCCACATATAGGAGGCGCATCCCATGCAAAGGTATAGATGACGGAACACCCGTCGTATTTTACATCGTTTACGTAAGTCGTACGTGAATGGGGCTGGGCGTAGGTTACGTTCACATCGTAGGCATTGAGCCGTCGTATCTAAGGGAGTAAATTTGACGTGATTCTGAGCATGCGCGTGCATGCGCTGTTCGTTCGGCCCATCATTTGCATGGGGTCAAGCTTCATTTAAATGGATCACGCCCACTTCCTTCCTACTTTGAATTAAGCGGGCTTACGCCGGACAATTTACGTTACGCCGGCGCAACGTTGGGAGCGAGTGCTTTGTGAATACTGTTCTTGCCTCTCAATGTTACGTCGGCGTAGTGCATATGAGATGCGCTACGCCCGCACAAATATACACCGCTCTACGTGAATCCGAGCCAATGACTTTTATTAAAGACCCATCAAATCATGGGAACATGACACACAATAATCCAAAAGGTGCTCAGTGGACGCGTTTCACACAAACGTGCTTACTTACTTAACCACTTAAGACCTGGACCAATATGCAGGTTAACCACTTCCATACCAGGCACTTACGCACCTTCCTGCCCAAGCTAATTTTCAGCTTTCAGCACTGTCACACTTTGAATGACAATTGCCCGGTCATGCTACACTGAACCCAAACAATTTTTTTTTTTATAATGTTTTATAATTTTGTTCCCACAAATAGAGCTTTCTTTTGGTGGTATTTGATCACCTCTGCGTTTTTATTTTTTGCGCAAAAACTAAAAAAAGACCGAAAATTTTGAAAAAAATTACGTTTTTATTTTTTTCTGTTCATTTTTTGTAAATAAGTAAGTTTTCTTCTTCCACATGTTACCCCCTTCTGTCAGACGCAAGTGAGGAAGAGCCGATCAATGGCTCTTTCTGTTTACATCGTGATCAGCCGTGATTGGACACAGCTCATCACGTGGTAAAGAGCCTCCGCCGGAGACTCTTTACCGAGATTGGAGTTGCAGGGTGTCAAACTGACACCCCGCATCACCGATCGGCGCTCTGCGTGCCCCCATGGGCGTGCGCCGGCATGTTATCCTGCTGGACGTCAATAGACGTCCAGTCAGGGTTACTCAACCACTTCCCGGACGTCAATTTACTATTGACCGGGCAGAAAGTGGTTAAGGACCTGGCCCCTTTTTGCGATTCCACACTGCGTCGCTTTAACTGACAATTGCAGTTCCCCAAAAAAATTGGCATCCTTTTTTTCCCACAAATAGAGCTTTCTTTTGGTGGTATTTGAATAAGCGTTTATTGATTGGTTTGCGCAAAAGCTATAGCGTTTCCAAAATAGGGGATAGTTTTATGGCATTCTTATTAATATTTTTTTTTTTTACTAGTAATGGTGGCGATCAGCGATTTTTTTTCATGACTGCGACATTATGGCGGACACATCAGACACTTTTGACACATTTTTGGGACCATTGTCATTTTAACAGCGCAAAGGGGTTAAGTGTGCCCTTAGGGAGTGATTCTTACTGTAGGGGGGCGTGGCTGGATGTGTGACTGATCGCCGTTCCCTATAACAGGGAACAGACAATTAGTGACACTGCCACAGAGAAGAACGGGCAAGGTTTGTTTACACTTACCTCTCCCCGTTCTTCAGCTCCTGTGACCCGACCGCGGGACACCAGCGGCGATTGGGTCCGCGGGTCCCGCGGGCACGGAGCTTTGGACCGAGCTGCGAGCGTGCTACCGGCGGCGCGACAGACCCACAGCTGGGCTCTTAAAGGGCAACATACCTGTACATGCCTGTGCCCAGCCGTGCCATTCTGCCGACATATATCGGTGTTAGGCGGTCCTTAAGTGGTTAATCACTAAGTGATGAGTAAGCACGTTTGTGTGAAACGCGTCCACTGAGCACCATTTGGATCATTGTGTGTCATGTTTCCATGATTTTATGGGTCTTCAATAAAATTCATTGATTTTAATTCCTGGATATGCCACCACCCTTCTTTGTTTCCCTTGGATTTCTCTGGCTGCGGACCAGGCAGGCACCCGGATTCATTCAGCAGTATTCTGCTCACAGCAGTGGCTTGTGAGCGGTGTGTACCCAGCTCTCTCTTCTAAGGGAAAATGGAGATCTTGTGTTTCTGCTAAGATCTCTGTTTTCCTTTAGTCAAAGCACATTTTTTTTGCACCGATCACTGTATTGGTGTCACTGGTCCCCAAAAAGTGTCACAAAAGCCTCATACACACATTCGGACTTCAAACAAACTTTTCCGTGGATTTTTGTTTGGAGGGCGTTGGCCGTGAACATGTTATGCATACACACAACAGGACCTTTTCAGCAAACTTTCCCCAAATCACATGTTTGTCTGCTCTTTTCTGCTCTTTACTGCCACCCTTTGGTCAACTTCTGCTATTGTTGTTTGATTTTAACATTGGTTCTGGGCATGTGTGTTTATACTTTGGACAAAAGTCTGATGGATTTCTCTACACACGACAGGACTTTGCACCGTAGGGCTTTTGTTGCCGAAAAGTTTGTCCGTTTGCAGAGCGAACTTTTGTCCGATGAAAACCGAAAAAGTTTGTGCGATGGAGCGTACACACGGTCTGATTTTTTTTAAAACCTGCTAGTTTTGAAGTTTTACATAAAAAACATAAAGCTACACGAGAAACTCTTAACTAATAAAATACATTCAGAAATTGATTTCTAATATAAAAGAAAGTCCATAAGATGCAAAATGTAAGTAAGTAGTTCCAAATTGCAATAAAGTTCATGCAGGTGCAGAATCCTAGAAGCATATACCACCAAAAGTGACAGATGTTTCAACACTGAAGTGACACCCTTCACAAAGAGGTGATCACCACCATACCTCATACCAGCATCCTGATCACCACGATACCTCATACCAACATCCTGATCACCACGATACCTCATACCAGCATCCTGATCACCACGATACCTCATACCAACATCCTGATCACCACAATACCTCATACCAGCATCCTGATCACCACGATACGCCATACCAACATTCTGATCACCACCATACCTCATACCAACATCCTGATCACCACCATACCTCATACGAGCATCCTGATCACCACCATACCTCATACCAACATCCTGATCACCACCATACCTCATACCAGCATCCTGATCACCACGATACCTCATACCAACATCCTGATCACCACGATACGCCATACCAACATTCTGATCACCACCATGCCTCATACCAACATCCTGATCACCACCATACCTCATACGAGCATCCTGATCACCACCATACCTCATACCAACATCCTGATCACCACCATACCTCATACCAACATCCTGATCACCACATTACCTCATACCAGCATCCTGATCACCACCATACCTCATACCAGCATCCTGATCACACCATACCTCATACCAACATCCTGATCACCACGATACCTCATACCAACATCCTGATCACCACCATACCTCATACCAACATCCTGATCACCACCATACCTCATACCAGCATCCTGATCACCACCATACCTCATACCAACATCCTGATCACCACCATACCTCATACCAACATCCTGATCACCACCATACCTCATACCAGCATCCTGATCACCACCATACCTCATACCAACATTCTGATCACCACCATACCTCATACCAACATCCTGATCACCACCATACCTCATACCAGCATCCTGATCACCACGATACCTCATACCAGCATCCTGATCACCACCATACCTCATACCAACATCCTGATCACCACGATACCTCATACCAGCATCCTGATCACCACCATACCTCATACCAACATCCTGATCACCACCATACCTCATACCAGCATCCTGATCACCACCATACCTCATACCAACATTCTGATCACCACCATACCTCATACCAACATCCTGATCACCACCATACCTCATACCAGCATCCTGATCAATTGTCAGGTAAAGTAATGCAGTGCTGTATTGAAAAAAAGTGGCCTGGTCATAAAGAGCGGTAAACCTTCAGGAACTGAAGTGGTTAACCGAGTAAGGACCGCCACACGACAATATACGTTGACAAAATGGCACAGCTGGGCACAAGGGCGTACATGTACGTCCCCTTTAAGATACCAGCCGTGGTTCGCGAGCGCGCCGCCGGGGGCGCGCTCGCGACCTGATCCTCTTCTCGGTGACCATCCACTTGGGAACAGCGGACCCGATCGCCGCCAGTGTTCCGCGATCGGGTCACAGAGAGGAAGAACGGGGAGAGGTAAGTCTAAACAAACCTCTCTCCGTGCTTCCTAGTGTGGCTAACACTGATCGTCTGTTCCCTGTCATAGGGAACGACGATCAGTGACGTCACATGCACAGCAACGCCCCCCCACAGTAAGAACACTCCCTTAGGTCACACTTAACCCCTACAGCTCCCCTCCTGGTTAACCCCTTCACTGCCAGTGTTGTTTTTACAGTAACCAGTGCATTTTTATAGCACTGTTCGCTGTAAAAATGTCAATGGTCCCAAAATAGTGTCAAAATTGTCAGATGTGTCCGCCATAATGTTGCAGTCACGATAAAAATTGCTGATCACCGCCATTACTAGAAGAAAAAAAAATATTAATAAAAATGCAATAAAACTATTAACTGTTTTGTAGACGCTATAACTTTTGCGCAAATCAATCAATAAACACTTATTGCGATTTTTTTTACCAAAAATATGTAGAAGAATACGTATCGGCCTAAACTGAGGGGAAAAAAAATATATATTTTTTGGGGGATATTTATTATAGCAAAAAGTAAAAAAAATATTGAATTTTTTTCAAAATTTACGCTCTATTTTTGTTTATACCACAAAAAATAAAAAACACAGAGGTGATCAAATACCACCAAAAGAAAGCTCTATTTGTGGGAAAAAAAGGACGCCAATTTTGTTTGGGAGCCACGTTGCACGACCTCGCAATTGTCAGTTAAAGCGACGCAGTGCCGAATCGTAAAAAGGGGCCAGGTCCTTTAGCTGCATAATTGGTCCGGGGCTTAAGTGCTTAAAGGAATAAAGACTGTAGTAGGTAAGGTTGAAAAAAGACACAAGTCCATCAAGTCCAACCTCACGACATGGCTGGCTGGTGATCCCGTGCTTTCCATATCACAGTACATTTTTTTTATCTCATGTTAAACAAAAATCATAAATATTATGGCAGAAGAGAAAATGAATTCTAAGCCTGAAATTAGATTTTTTTTTTACATATCATTATATCTTTACCAATAAAAAATGTAATTCAAGGATACATTTTGAATTCCATGGACAATTTGATTTTACATTTCTTTAGGGATTTATTTATGATTTTTAATGATCTCTTCATCCCAAGAGTAATACAAGACAAACACTCATCCGGCTTAGATAATGATATAAATGGTGTGCATTTCATGTTCATGCATATTACCTGAAGGTGGGACATACAGAACTTCACCTGAGGAGTGCAAAATATTTTATTTTCTTCCAACAAGACCAAATATTTACAGGCGCAACAATACAATAAAACTCAGTTATTTGACTTGAGAATGGGCAGGCAAACATCCATTTGTTACTGAGAAGATGTTAGTATCAATTTTCTTTGTAGACTCTTTTTCTGCCCTAAAAATTCAGATTGCATGTGATTATTCTTAAAACAGAACTCCAGCAAAAAAAAAAAGGTAAAAAGAAATAGCCCATTAAAAGATAAAGGAACATCTACTGTATTTTTTATCTTTCATCTCGAGATTTCCCTTGCAATACTATTTTTCTGCCTCTAGATGTCAACAGTCTGATTGTCAGCATCGTTAAACCCACATCCTCTGAGCCCAGGTCTTCCTAGCTTCATCCTGTGGTTTACCAGGGAAAGAAAAATCAGCACATTGATGAGCCCATCTCTCTTGCACTCTGTATTCACCTTCTATCAGTTTCTTGTTAGCACATAAACAGATTGGCAACTTGTACTTCTTCTCCTTCTTGTCACTCTCCTGCTCTTCTGTACAGGGAATCCTAGAGGCTTATACCAGGTAAAATTCAAGTACATATACTGTATACTGCTTGAATATAAAAAAATATATGTATATATATATATATATATATATCTACTGAACTATTACTGACTACAGAGCTGCATTCATTTAAGTCTTTTACAAATATCTAGAGATCAGCTTTAACAAATATAAATATATATGACCTAGCATAACTAATGCTAACTATTTGAGTTTATATCAAGAAATAATTATAAATTGTTTTAAAATAATAATAATAATAATAATAATAATAATAATAATAATAATAATAATAATAATAATAATAGCTAATATTTTTCTACTTAAAAAAAAACAATTCCAGCTAAAATATTCTGTTGGTTTTCGAAATAGAAGGTAAGAGTTATGACCTCTATCAGGTTTGAACTGCTGTCATTTACTCATTAACCTCTCTAGCGGTATGATTATTTAAAAAAAAAAGGTGCTGAAAGTGGTACCATTATTTGTAAGGAAATTTGGCGTTTTATACTGTAGGCCTGTAATTCTTAGGAATAACTCACTTAAATCTGACCAAACAAGAGTCTAGGAGGCATCCCGGGTATGACATTTTTGTAAAAACAAAATTATAAATTATAATATAATAAATGATTATAAATAATTATAACAAATAATAATATAATTATAATAAAAATTATTCAATAATGTTATCAACTCAAAATCACAGAAATTTGCTCAGTTATCAGTTATCAGCTATCGCACAATTCTGCAAGTGATTATAAATTATTATCGCTGTTTTCTAGCTGCTCTAAAACCATTTTTGACATAAAAGGACACTTTTGGTTGCTATGGACAATCTACAGTTTGCAGGCAGAAAGAACAGTTTTTATTATATAAAAGTACATGTAGGACACTGGGCAGACCACTAGGGACAAGGGGGGTGTGTATTTTTTACATACAGTACTGTAATCTATAAGATTACAGTATACTGTATGTATTGTGGTGTTTGTTTACCTTTTTAAATTTGGCGCCGTTCTCCGCCCCCGTGCGTCGTAACGTCGCAGGGAACGGAGATCCGCGGCACAGGAGGACACTGTGTGAATCCAGCGAGGTCCTGCTCGCTCACACAGCGGTGGCATCGCTGGATCCAGAGACAAGGTAAGTAAACCATGCCTGTGGATTCAGCAAGGCGAGCCCGAGTCTGACTCGGGGTTACCGATCGTAGCCAAAAAATCTCACCCGGAGTCAGACTTGGGAATACCACCAGGGGGGTTAAGAAGATTCTTGTGGAACATTGTAAATGTTGACTTTTCAAATGTAAAGGAAGTTTCTCTTCTTGTTCTCTTTAATGCCCTAACTTATCTTCCTGCAACTATTACTGAATAATAAATATAACAAATTATCAACACTCCTTTACACCAAACCCATACCACATACTAGCATCCTGATCATCACCATACCCCATACCAACATCCTGATCATCACCATACCTCATACCAGCTTCCTGATCACCACCATACCTCATACCAGCATCCTGATCACCATCATACCTCATACCAGCATCCTGATCACCACCATACCTCATACCAGCATCCTGATCACCACCATACCTCATACCAACATCCTGATCACCACCATACCTCATACCAACATCCTGATCACCACCATACCTCATACCAACATCCTGATCACCACCATACCTCATACCAACATCCTGATCACTACCATACCTCATACCAGCATCCTGATCACCACCATACCTCATACCAGCATCCTGATCACCACCATACCTCATACCAACATCCTGATCACTACCATACCTCATACCAGCATCCTGATCACCACCATACCTCATACCAGCATCCTGATCACCACCATACCTCATACCATCATCCTGATCACCACCATACCTTATACCAACATCCTGATCACCACCATACCTCATACCAACATCCTGATCACCACCATACCTCATACCAGCATCCTGAGCACCACCATACCTCATACCAACATTTCGATCACCACCATACCTTATACCAACATCCTGATCACCACTATACCCCATACCAACATCCTGATCACCACCATACCTCATACCAACATCCTGATCACCACCTTACCTCATACCAGCATCCTGATCACCACCATACCTCATACCAGCATCCTGATCACCACCATACCTCATACCATCATCCTGATCACCACCATACTTCATACCAACATCCTGATCACCACCATACCTCATACCAGCATCCTGATCACCACCATACCTCATACCAACATCCTGATCACCACCATACCTCATACCAACATTCTGATCACCACCATACCTCATACCAACATCCTTATAACCACCATACCTCATACCAGCATCCTGATCACCACCATACCTCATACCAACATCCTGATCATAACTATAACCCATACCAGTGTCCTGAAAACTGCCATATGCCATAACAGCATCCTGATCACGGCCCAGAGGCATAACCATGGGGTGTTCCGGATGTGCCTGGGCTCACCCTAATCACCACCATGCAATTTAGCCTACTGACCAGGCCGACTACCATAGTGCTGCCAGCTTCTCTCCTTCAATCTCAATATTGAAATATTGAAATACAAAATAAATAAGGGAATCTTCCACAAAAGTCATTATGGAAATACAATAATGGACAAAAACCTTGGGCAATAAAGTTTGTGTTTAAAATTATTTCATCACGTAAACACCGTATATACTCGAGTATAAGCCGAGTTTTTCAGCACATTTTTTTGTGCTGAAAATGCCCCCCTCGGCTTATAATCGAGCCATCTTTTTGTGCCTGATCTCCCGGACTTTGGGACCCATTACTGGCGGGCCATAGGTCCCCTGGACCCATGGCACACATGTAGCCCCACTCTTCCTCTACAAGTGTGCAACGTTTGTTGTCCGGAAGACCTACGGCCTGGGAGCACCACATTTTTAAAGCCAGGCACCCCTTCCATAGACTTCCATAGACTCCCATGTTAAACGGTCATTTCTCCCGTGACTTTGAAGACCCGGAACTTGGCACACTTGTAGCCCCAGTTCTTCTCTACAAGTGTGCAAAGTTTGTTGTCTGGGGACCTACGGCTGGGGAGCACCGATTTTTCAAAGCCGGGCACCACTTCCATAGACTCCAATGTTAAATGTCAGTCTAGTCATGAACACAGTGAGGCATGGGCACAGTGAAGCATGGACACAGTGAGGCATGGACACAGTGAGGCATGGGCACAGTGAGGCATGGACACAGTGAGGTATGGGCACAATGAGGCATGCACATGGACACAGTGAGACAAAGTGAGGCACAGTGAGGCATGCACATGGACACCCTAGGCTTATACTCGAGTCAACGAGTTTTCCCATTTTTTTTGTGGTAAAATTAGGTGCCTCTGCTTATATTCGGGTCAGCTTATACTCGAGTATATATGGTAGGTTATATTGCGAGATTAGACTTTTATAACATTACATTTTTATTTCCAGGAAATGACAAATGATAACCACACTTCCGTAACTGAATTTATACTTTTGGGATTTGAAGATCTTCACAATGTTCAAATGATATTTCTATTTCTTCTTGTACTGCTTATATATGTGGTCACAGTGACTGGAAACCTTCTCATTGTTGCATTAGTAGCAATTACTCACCAGCTTTGGTCTCCCATGTACATTTTTCTCTCCCACCTCTCTCTGTGTGACATCATGATTATCACAAATGTGGTCCCGAAAACTCTTCAAGTCCTTGTTACAGAGAACTGTCGCATATCACTTCAATCATGTTACACACAGATGTATTTTTATGGATTCTCCACCACTACAGAATGTTTCCTATTGTCTGTAATGTCTTATGATAGATATTTGGCCATCTGTGACCCTCTGCACTACTCATCTACTATGAAACACGGTCTTCCTCAGATCTTGGCTACAGTTTGCTGGTTGATTGGCTTTTTCTTCGCTGTGATCACAGATATTTTCATACTTGCATTGGACTTTTGTGGTTCAAATGTTATAGACCACTTTTTCTGTGAGCTTACTCGTGTTCTAGAACTTTCCTGTTCTGACACCAAAATGATTGACATTTGTGTCACTATTTTCTCTATAATTGGAACTGTTCAGGTAGTCTTCGTCATTGTCACTTATATTTGTATCTTTACATCCATTCTTCAAATGTCTTCCATCACTGGCCGCCAGAAGATCTTCTCAACCTGTAGCTCTCATTTGGCGGTGGTTTCTATTTATTATGGGACCCTCACTGCACTTTACGTGGCACAAACTAGAAGGCACTTTCAGACACTTAACAAAGTTTTATCCCTTTTAAACACAGTCATCACTCCATTACTAAACCCAATTATTTACAGCCTGAGGAATAAAGAAATACGGCTTGCCTTGATCAAAATCTTCAAAGAGAAACCTATTAAATGCTAACTAATAAAAGTATTTCTGAAACCTAGACTATTTATTTTATTTGTTTTGAATGGAGATTTTTTTTTTAACTCTGTGGTGGGGCAAAAAAGGTTAAGTGAACAAAAAAAGTGCATGTAAAAAACACACTAAAAAGTGCACTTAAGGGTATGCTTTGTCCACCCCCCAAAGTTGTAGGACCTCTCCCTGATCCACAGGGGCACAAAGTTCCTGACAAGTGCAGAGGAAAAGTATCTTACATTGGGAGACCCTGATACGTTACCAACACCCCTGGTTTAACTAGGAAAGAGGAGAGGTTCCCCCAGGGTGGGGCTTTAACGGTAACAATGAGTAGAGAAAATATAGGGTACAATAAAATTTATTATGAAAAAATACAAAGCAAAAAATATGATAAGCAACACAATTGTTTAAAAACAAGGTACGTCATTGAGTGGTGTGTATGCCCTGCGGACATACACACCACTCAATGACGTACCTTGTTTTTAAACAATTGTGTTGCTTATCATATTTTTTGCTTTGTATTTTTTCATAATAAATTTTATTGTACCCTATATTTTCTCTACTCATTGTTACCGTTAAAGCCCCACCCTGGGGGAACCTCTCCTCTTTCCAAGTTCCTGACAAGGACATATGATATGACATGGTTCACCTAGCCAGAAGGCCTGGCGGAGCCCTTTCCTTGTGGTCAGCCAAAGCCGACCACCAAGTACTAGTCAAAGGGCTCTCCCAAAGAGAGACCCCAGATCCTCCCCCTAGACATCAGGGCAAGCCCTAGGACTCACACCCTCCATCTTAGTGAGAGAAAAAAAACACACAAAAGTGAAAGAGTGGCAAACAGAGGAGAACATAAATAAATAAATAAGTGACCATGCAATAGTGCACTCGCTAGGCCCTGGGGCCGGTAACAAAAATTTAGTGCTGTGACTTAAGAGATTCTACAGGTACTTAGGTACACGACAGACCACCCTTGGGTTAATAGTGCAATTTACCAGAAGACCCCTGGTACCGTGAGGTGACTTTCAATGAACAGAAGATAAGATACAAAGAGTGAGTTCAGAAAGTGTCTGATCTTTATTGGGCGGGTATACAGCTTATATTTTGTTCAACTTTACCAATCACATTAGGGGAGGGGGAAGTGGTTAGTAAAAGGATACATTGAATGTCATTAACACTTAAATGAGTTATAACTGCTTATAACCTCTGAAAAACATAAGGTTACTCAAGTAGATACACCACCTGGCTATGACTAACAAGTCATGCTTTCCTGTTGACTGTTTTGTGTCCCATTAAAGAGGGAAGAAAGTCTAACCTGCAACCTTTATATAGAAGATACAAAGTAGAAATGCTTATGCAAGCTATCTTGTTGTGCGTGTGCCCTGCAAAATGCAGTTACAAGCTGGAAATACATAAATTAGCTAACTAGCTTGAGTCTGAATCTTCAAGTTAGGGATATATGAACTTAGAGCTATCAAGATGGAGTCACTGTTGTTGAGTGATTGAGTGAGGAAATTAACTTGTACAAATGCGAACTAAATCGCTTCAAGGCGCTTTGCATCCAGTAATGTCCTAATCCTTCAGAAAAGGTGGGTCTTAAGTTTTTTTTTGTTTTCATAAAAGATTTTTATTTATGCAAAACATACCATGAGATACAGGGCAAGATAAGTATCACAAAACAGAAGCCATAGAGACAGCATAATACAGAACACCACAGAGAGGCATCAATCAACGTGTTTAGACCAAGCATGAGGCACAGAAGGCTAAATAAGCGTAAAAGGGCGGAGGTTCTTAACTCTCAATCTTCCCCTCCCCCCACACCCCCCATGCCAAACGCAAGAGGGGGAGGTGATGTAAGGCCTCATTCTCGGTCAGTAATTAAGGTGTGTCATATCATGTAAATGAAGAGAACAAGTGTCTATGTAGAAAAAGAGGAAAGGACGGTAAGGAGGGGATGGAGGGGGAGGTGAGAGGAGAGAAGTGGAAAGGGGGTGACTAAAGCCAAAGCAGAGGTGTAGAAGGGAAAGAACAGGGATAAAGTGAGTGGGAGGAGTGGGTCCATACCTGCCCGCCCCATCGGGGGGGGATCTCCTTCGTCGCCGCCGACTCAGGAAACATATTGTCGGTAGCGGTCAGTGGTAACAAAATGATTCCAGCAAGCCCAAGTAAAGGAGAGCTTCTGCACTCTATCTTGGGAGATGTGAATCAGCTCCTCCATTTCTTTTATCAGAGAGATCCGGGCCAGCCATTCTCTTATCGTCGGGACATCAGTAGAGCGCCAATGTCTGGGGATGCAGACCCTGGCAGCATTGACCATGTGCATGGCCAGGGACTTGAAATACTCTCTTTTGGGGATCGAGGAGTGATGCAGAAGGAATTGAGAGGGAGTGTAATCCAGGGTGTAGGTAGTGACATGTGAGATGAGGTCGCGGACCTCCCTCCAAAAAGGCTGGAGGGCGCCACAATCCCACCACACATGGAGCATAGTCCCCACTGCCGCACCACATCTCCAGCAAGTGTCGGGGATATCAGGGGAGAATTTATGAAGGCGCGACGGGGTTCTGTACCACTTGGTGATCACTTTGTAACCATTCTCTTGAACCGCCACGTTCGCAGAGCCTTTATGAGCAAATTCATAAATAGTGTGTCAGTCTTCCGCTGACAGGGAGGCTTGAAGGTCTTTGTTCCAAGCGAGCTGTGGCGGGGATGGCGTTTGCGACTGGCCTTCCATTAAGAGGGTATATAGAAGAGAGATCAGGTGTCTTTGCGGCGTTTTGCGATAGCACAGAGACTCAAAGGGCGTAAGTTGTCGCGTCCAGAATGATTGGTCCGCCACGGATGCGAGGAAATGTCGAATCTGTCTGTAGGTCCAGAATGAGAAAGAAGATGTCTTAGAGCTATTTTTCAAGGCTTCAAATGACAAGGGTTTCCCAGCGGAAAAAAGTTGAAGGGCTAGTATGTCCTCAAAGGGCCATTCCTGACTCAGAAAGTCTTCCGACATGCCAGGGGGAAAATCTAGGTTCCCCCGCAGAGACGTCAGGGGGTTCGGTTGGGAGGACGGGGGACCCAACGTTGAAGCTTTCTTGAAGACTAGGAGTGAGGGGTAAATGAATGGATGAGCCCGCAAGGAATGAGGCCAATTCCTGGGTGGCAGCCATGGGAGTAAGTGTAGGGGGCTTGGCGAGGAGCTCCTCTCCAGAAGGACCCACAACTTCCTCGAGGCGTGGATATTCCAGTCTGCTATCCTCGTGAGGTGACATGCACTATGGTACTTCAAAAGGTCTGGGAGGCCAATGCCTCCTCTAGATTTAGGTAAAGTAAGTCTTGAGTACTTTATTCGGGGTTGAGACCCCCTCCAAAGGAATGTAGAGCATGCCTTCCTATATGATGCGAAGAAACCCGCAGGCAAGGATATGGGCACAGACTGTAGCAGGTAGAGTAAGCGTGGCAGAATTATCATTTTAATCAATGCCGAACGACCGAACCAAGAGACATTCAGACCCATCCACTCTCCAAGGCACGATTGGGCCCTAAGCAGGGCTGGGTGGAAGTTCTTCGTATACAAGTCCTCCAGATTGGGGGGTATTCGGATACCAAGATTAGTGAGAGAATCCTGCGTCCATCTAAAGGGGAAAGATTCCTGGCAGTGCGACACTTCCATGGAGGGAAGGGAGACATTAAGCGCTTGAGATTTCGTATGATTAATTTTTAGGTTTGAGAGGAAGCCAAAATTATCTAGGTCTTTAAGAAGATTAGGAAGGGAGATCCTGGGGGAGCGCAAGGACAGAAGAACATCATCTGCAAAGGCAGCTACCTTGAATACCCTCCCCCCCCACATTGATCCCCAGAATATCTGGGTTGTCTCTCAGCCTGTTAAGAAGGGGCTCTAGTGTAAGAATGTATATCAGAGGCGACAGAGGGCAACCTTGTCGCGTCCCGTTGCTAATGGGAAAGACGTTCGACAGGTGGCCATTGACTTTAACCGCGGCCGAAGGACCCGTGTACACGGCCAGGATGTGCGACAAGAAACGGGGCCCCAGGCCCAAAGCTACTAGTACCTCCTGCATGTAGTCCCAGGCCACTCTGTCGAACGCCTTTTCAGCATCGAGAGAAAGAAAAAATCCTTGGGTCTTTGAGGATGTGAGCCAGTGGTGCAGATTCAGAGTACGGATGGTGTTGTCCCTGGCTTCCCGTCCAGGGACAAAACCCACCTGATCTAATGAGACAATACCCGGGACTAAGGGCGCTACCCTATTTGCAAGGATTTTCGCGTAAATTTTTATATCCACGTTTAGGAGTGAGATCGGACGGTAGCTGGCCACTGCAGAAGGGTCCTTGCCTTCCTTTGGGATCACCGTTATGTGGGCTGTCAGCATGCTGCCGGGTTTGTTCTGAGGGTCAGACAGGGCATTAAATAAGTTCAGGAGCCTGGAGGTAAGTACCCCGCCAAAAGACTTGTAATACTGTAAGGAGAAGCCATCCGGGCCCGGGGCCTTCCCGGTCTTCATTTGCTTTACAGCCATCTCCACCTCCGCAGCGGTTATGGGACTTTCCAGGGCAAGCGACTTTTGTGGGGAAATTGGGTTGGGGCTATAACGAGAAAGAAAGTCCTGGATCTGTGATCTCCTCGAGGAGATCTTGGACTGGGAGCGAGCTTGGGGATGGAGATTATACAATTTAAAGTAAAAATCTTCTAATTCCTTGGCAATGTCTCCGTTCTTAACTAGTCGGGTACCATCTCGACCCTGAATATGGTGTATCGTGGAAGTAGGTGTAGAATTTTGCACCGGGCGCACCAAAAGGCGCCCACTTTTGTTGCCCTGTTCTTAAAAAATCCTCTGCCCGAGAATATAGCGTCTCTTAGTGCGTTTGCCCAGTTCCTCCATAAGAGAAGTCCTAGCTCGTGTCAAGTCTTGTAGGGTAGCCAGGGCGCGAGACCTCTTGTGTGAAGCTTCAAGCGACTTGATTGTCGCTATAAGGGAGTTTATGTATTCCTGGCATTGTTTCTTGGCTTTCGTAACCAAGGCGATCAGTTCTCCCCGAATGACGCACTTGTGCGCCTCCCAAAGAGAAACCGGGGAAACCTTCGGGCTGGAATTCTCCGTGAAATACTGTTGGATGCGCGTGCGGATTTGGTCAGTAACAGATAGGTTCTTAAGAAAGGAAGAGTTGAGACGCCAAGTCTTAGTTCTAGAGGATATTTGGGGAAAAGCTAAGGTGATACTAATCGGGTGGTGGTCCGATAAAAACATCGGTTCTATTGTGGAATTCTGGAGGTAAGTCAGGTCTGATTGGGAGAGGAAAAAATAATCGATCCTAGAGTACTTTTGGTGGGGGGGCCGAAAAAAAAGTATAGTCCCTATCTGAGGGAGACAGCGTGCGCCAGACATCATGCAGGGACAGGGTCTGAAGGCAGAGGTTGATTTGCCTCAGTGCTTTATAGGTCAAGGTGGAGGTGCCTGTGGAAGTGTCCAGCAGGGGGTTCAGGGGGACATTGAAGTCCCCCCCTAGAAGCAAGAGTCCTGACTTGAAGGTCGCTAAAAGGTCACATGTAGTCTTGAAAAAGGTCACCTGACGGTCATTGGGACAATAAATATTAGCCAGTGTGATAGGTTTAGATTCATAGGACCCTTTAAGGAAAATATACCTGCCCTCCGGGTCAATCAGAGAGTCTTCCAAAGTGAAGTTCGCATGCTTATACACCAGGATAGAGACCCCCTTCGTTTTGGAGCCAGGGTTGGTGGCGTGAAATGCGGTCCGATAGACATGGTTAGTGTAATGCCGCTGCCTTTTTCTGTAACGACTGGTTCCTTCCCCCTTGCAATTCGCCTCCTCCCACTTCTATTTCTCAAGTTCAGGCTCAGTGTACTGAATCGGCCGCGTCACTTCCGGTGCGCGGACGATTGCGTTCCACGCTGGAACGCGGAAGTGCGCCCTCACGTTCTCCAGCTGAATCCCATTCACTACCTCTATTTAAACCCTTGGACATGGCGGCTAGGTGTTCCACTATTCTTGTAGGACGCCTGCCGCCATCTGGGAGACTGAAGCAAGCCTTACTGCCTACTACCCTGATACCGCAGCACAACTTACTTCTCATGCACAGCGGAGACCCTGTTCCAACTTCTAGCTCTCTGAATACAGCACACCCACCCCTGCATTTCTCTTGAGTACCTGTTGCTGAATATTCACACAAACTTCTCTTCTACTTCACACCCTCTTGGACTGGAAATACTAATACCATCTTCTTGAAGGAATCTACTCTGCAAACCGCAAGTATCTGGTTTATCAATAATTAACCTCAAATAACCTGCTTGCAGTTTATACAGATTTACAAGACATCTTATCATAGTAATTGCACAACCTGCTCTTGAAGTATTTCCTATGTTAGTAGTATTATTTTTGATATACGCCAACACCATAGTTTAACCTCTGTGCTTTCTAGAGACTCTCTTGTTAACATATTTGCCTATGAGGGAATAGGCTAAGCACAGAGCAATGTCAATACACTTGAGGATGTGATGATTTGATCCCTAAACTTTCTACACAATATAGAGAGTGACCAAGGGTATCATACCTGAGAAGCCTCTGCAACAAAGGATCCATATCATATACATATAGATTGCAGGGCCGTTACATAATAGTGGAACCCAAAGAAAGTTTTTTTTAATGGATCCTGCAGAGTTAGCAAATCATTTGGTTGGACTTTCCCAACGGGTGGACACATTAACCGCTTCCATGAATGAGCTCCGCATTGAAAATGACGCTCTTCGCAATCAGAATTTTGCCCAACCCCGAGACCGTCCTGAACCAAAAGTTTATTCTCCAGAACCTTTTTCTGGTGATAGAAGAGTTTTCAGACAATTTATTTCTTCATGTAGACTTATGTTTGAACTTTGTCCTCGTACTTACTATTCAGATAGAGTGAGAATTCTCACCTTAATTTCTTACCTCAAAGGTGAACCCAGAGTATGGGCTGACTCATATGTTGAAGAACATGGAGATCTTCTTGGAGCCTTCAATACATTCCTAGATGAAATGTCATTACTCTATGAAGATCCAAATAAGCAACTAACTGCAGAAAATATGATTCGCAATCTAAAGCAAGGCAAAAGACCTGTTGAGGATTATATTTCCGAATATAAATGTTGGAGTCGTGAGACACAGTGGACTGACATTGCACTAAGGAATCAGTTTAGGTTGGGCCTCTCTGAGGCAATGAAAGATGAGATCGCTCGAGTTGAGCTCCCTACCTCTCTAGAGGACTTGATGCACCTATCTGTAACCATAGACCGACGTCTTCGTGAGAGAAAGGCTGAACGTGCTATTCAATTCCCACCTACTCCACTCAGAAGATCTAAATCACCACCCAAGGAAGTACCTATGGAGCTGGGTACTATTAGAGGCCCTTTGTCCCCTTCGGAGAGACAACGACGCAGATTAAATAATCTGTGTTTATATTGTTCCGCACCAGACCATGTCGTCTTTACCTGTCCATTACTTAAGAAGAATTCCGAAGGTAACATTTCCAACATTTGTATGCCCAATACTCAACGATCTTCCACTAATTCTTATATTTTTGTTACTCTTACTTTACAGTGGGACCTAGAAAAGATCCTTATTGATGCGATGGTGGATACCGGTGCCTGTGGCAATTTCATAGATTCTGGAATTGTAAATTCAAATAAGATCCCTTTTCTCCTTAAGCAAATACCTTTGTCAGTCACCTTTATTGATGGCTCTAGTTCCTCCTGTGGTTCTGTTTCTTCTCAGACCTCACCCCTAACGGTCTCCTGTGGGAATGGTCACTCTGAGATTCTTTCTTTTGACATCATTCCATCCCCCCTTTTACCAGTTGTACTCGGATTACCCTGGCTGCATGTTCATCAACCCACTATCCAATGGTCTAATAGATCTTTATCCCTACACTCTACTTACTGTAACCAGACCTGTTACGCAAACCAACCACTTCTCATTGCCAACACGGCTAATTCTGACCTCCCTACATACCTACTAGATTTTGCAGATGTATTCAGTAAATCTAATGCTAATGTTTTACCACCCCATCGTGTCTACGATTGTCCTATAGACCTCATTCCTGGTAGTTCTATACCTACAGCAAGAATTTATCCTCTTTCGCAACCCGAATTAGTCCATCTCAAAGACTATTTAGATGACAACCTTAAAAAAGGGTTTATCAGACCCTCTACATCACCAGCAAGTGCTGCTATGTTTTTTGTTAAAAACAAAGATGGTTCTCTCCGACCTATTATCGACTACAGATCCCTTAACAACATCACAGTAAAGAACAGATACCCCTTACCACTCATTCCGGAACTCATTGAAAGACTTCAGACATCAAAAATTTTCACTAATTTGGACCTCAGGGGTGCTTATAATTTAATTAGGATCCGTCCGGGTGATGAATGGAAAACTGCATTCAAGACCCGGTACGGCCTATTTGAATATTTGGTCATGCCATTTGGTCTTTGCAATGCACCGGCTACCTTTCAATGGTTCATTAATGATATTTTTCGTGACTTGCTTGATGTTTGTGTGGTAATTTATCTGGATGATATCCTGATTTATTCTGACACTATCCAGGATCATCACAAACATGTTAGATGGGTTTTGGCAAGACTCAGAACGCATTCCTTGTATGCTAAATTGGAGAAATGCGTTTTTAGTCAGACTACCATTTCGTTCCTTGGCTATCAAATTACCCCTGATGGGATCCAAATGGATCAATCCAAAGTCGACACTATCCTTTCTTGGCCAATTCCAAGTTCAAGAAAAGCTTTACAACGTTTTTTAGGATTTTTGAATTATTACCGCAAATTCATTAAAGATTTTTCATCCACTGTAAAACCTTTGACTACTCTAACTAGTACTAAAGTACCCTTCCGTTGGACTGAGGATGCTCAAAGTTCTTTCGATTCACTAAAAACTTCTTTCACCTGTGCACCCATCTTACAACTACCAGATCCAACATGTCATTTCACCTTAGAGGTTGACTCCTCTCATTTTGCCTTAGGAGCAATTCTATCTCAACGACCCTCTCTATCAGAGCCTTTACATCCTGTCGCATTTTACTCCAGGACTCTATCTCCTTCTGAGAAGAATTATCCCATTGGGGAAAAAGAACTATTAGCTATTAAGGATGCACTAACAAACTGGAGACACCTATTAGAGGGTTCCACTCACCCTATAACAATTCTAACCGATCATCGGAACCTACAACACCTCAAGACTTGTAAGACTCTATCGGCCAGACAAGTTAGATTGAGTTTGTTTTTTGACAGATTTAATTTTTTCATCTCCTACAGACCAGGATCACAAAACACAAAAGCTGATTCCCTTTCCCACATGTATGAAGACCAGACCACTGATACTCCACCACTCTCCATCATACCTTCCAATCGCATCATTGGTGTTGCAACTCCTTTTAGGCAAATGCTATCCCATTCTTTCGCACGTAATGTTCCCTCAATACCTCATGACCTCACTAGAGAGCCTGACGGTGTATACACCTTCAAAGATAAACTCTATGTTCCTCCAGACCTACAGCTTCAACTTCTTAAACAATTCCATGATTCCCCTTTAGCAGGACATCCAGGGATTAACAAGACCATTCTACTTCTTAAAATAAATTACTGGTGGCCTCAGATGATCAAAACCATTCAGGAGTATGTCGGCTCATGTGAAGTCTGTGCCTCCAACAAACACTCAAAAAGACCCCCATATGGACTTTTATGTTCTCTTCCTATACCTAACAGGCCGTGGGAAGTAGTCTCGATGGACTTTATAGTTGATATACCGAGATCACAAGGCGCTAACACCATCATGGTGACAGTGGATCTTTTAACCAAGATGGCACACTTTGTTCCTCTAGAAAAATTACCTACCTCCTCTGACACAGCTAAAGCCTTCATTGACCACATTCTCAAACTCCATGGAATTCCTACTCAAATTATTTCAGATCGTGGTTCACAGTTTATCTCTAAATTCTGGAAAGCCCTTTGTAAGGCCTTACACATAGACCACCGAATGTCCTCCGCTTACCATCCACAAACAAACGGTCAAACTGAACGTGTAAACCAAATTCTGGAACAATATCTACGATGTTATTGTAGTCACCTCCAAGATGATTGGCATCAATTGCTCCCTTGTGCTGAGTTTGCCTACAACAATACCACCAGTTCCTCTTCTAATTTTTCACCTTTTTACGCTAATTATGGTTATCATCCTAACAGCTTAACTACCTCTTTTCCACCAAATAATGTCCCAGCATTAAAAGATTATCTGACCAATATAAAAGACACTTTGATTGAACTTCGTTCCAATTTATTAGCTGCTCAGCAAAGACAAAAGAAATATTATGACGCTCATAGAACACCCCCTCCGGTATATAAAATTGGTGATTTAGTATGGCTTTCGACCCGGAATTTACGACTTAATGTACCATCTAAAAAACTTGAACGGCAGTTCACTGGTCCTTTTCCTATTTTACACATAATCAACTCTAACGCAGTTAGACTAAAGTTGCCTACAGATTGGAAAGTACATCCGACCTTCCATGTCTCCCTCATCAAACCCTACACCTCTAATCCATTTCAAGACAGACTTCCACAACCCCCTCCACCAATAGAGGTTTTAGGTGAGACGGAATATGAGGTTGAAAAGATTCTTAATTCCAGGAGACGCGGTTCAAATCTACAATACTTGGTCCGTTGGCTTGGTTACAGTGAACAGGATGATTCCTGGGAGAATTCCTCTGACATTCATGCCCCTAAGTTAATCAAAAATTTCATCGCAGATACCCCAACCGTCCTTCCCTATTGATCAATTCTATTGGGGTCCCCTTGAGGAGGGGAGTATGTAATGCCCCTGTCGTTTTCTGTAACGACTGGTTCATTCCCCCTTGCAATTCGCCTCCTCCCACTTCTATTTCTCAAGTTCAGGCTCAGTGTACTGAATCGGCCGCGTCACTTCCGGTGCGCGGACGATTGCGTTCCACGCTGGAACGCGGAAGTGCGCCCTCACATTCTCCAGCTGAATCCCATTCACTACCTCTATTTAAACCCTTGAACATGGCGGCTAGGTGTTCCACTATTCTTGTAGGACGCCTGCCGCCATCTGGGAGACTGAAGCAAGCCTTACTGCCTACTACCCTGATACCGCAGCACAACTTACTTCTCATGCACAGCGGAGACCCTGTTCCAACTTCTAGCTCTCTGAATACAGCACACCCAGCCCTGCATTTCTCTTGAGTACCTGTTGCTGAATATTCACACAAACTTCTCTTCTACTTCACACCCTCTTGGACTGGAAATACTAATACCATCTTCTTGAAGGAATCTACTCTGCAAACCGCAAGTATCTGGTTTATCAATAATTAACCTCAAATAACCTGCTTGCAGTTTATACAGATTTACAAGACATCTTATCATAGTAATTGCACAACCTGCTCTTGAAGTATTTCCTATGTTAGTAGTATTATTTTTGATATACGCCAACACCATAGTTTAACCTCTGTGCTTTCTAGAGACTCTCTTGTTAACATATTTGCCTATGAGGGAATAGGCTGAGCACAGAGCAATGTCAATACACTTGAGGATGTGATGATTTTATCCCTAAACTTTCTACACAATATAGCGAGTGACCAAGGGTATCATACCTGAGAAGCCTCTGCAATAAAGGATCCATATCATATACATATAGATTGCAGGGTCGTTACAGTTAGAGAGTTTGGGAATGTTGTCCGAACGGAAGTGGGTCTCCTGTAAAAAAAGGAAATGGGCTCCGTATTTGGAGAGTGAAGATAAAACCTGGGACCTCTTCTCTGGTAAGTTGAGGCCTTTAACGTTAAGAGATACACATTTCAAGGATAGGGATGTCATAGCTAATGGTCAATGCTGCAGGGTCTGGTATCAGAGGGGGGGGAGGTCGAGAACGCTAGGCTAGAGGATCGAGGAGTTAGAAGGGAGAGAGACGGTGGGGAGACCCACCAGGAGGGCAGGCACAGACCCAGTCGAAGGCACAGGAAGAAGGGAGACCAAGAAAAGAGGGGAGGTCGGGGAGGAAGGTGAAAAGGGTAGAAGAGGAGGGAAGAAAAGGGGTAGGGGGAATAGAGGGGTGGAGGTAAGGAAGAGAAGGGAGAGCAAGGGGTCGGTACAGGAGAAATGAAAGAGAAGTCGAAAGCAGAGAAAATACGAACCAGAGGTGATATTAGGCCTGCTAAATCACCTAAAAAGGGGGAAGGTCTGGATGGTCAGCAAAAATCCCAGCGGGACTGCTTTGTGGGAGCGGAAACAGGGACGGAAACCTCGAAGGGGAAGCGGTCCAGTGAAAGACAATAAGATGATTAAAAGGGTGTTGTGGGGAACTCGTAAATTGTAGGAAGACGGAGTGTAGGGCACCCCTATATAGTGTGCGGAGCACATGGGCTGAGATGAGTGGTAAATGGTGCATAGAGCAGTGGACCCATCAGGGAGAGAGAGAGAGAACAGTGTACATATATTACCTAAGTGCAAATAAGTCGGCATGGTATCAGCATATAAACGACAAGTATCGCCACATAACTATATCACAGCGCCCTTATGGGCGTAAAATTACTAAGGGACAAAAGAAAAAAAATTAACATATGAACATGTAACATACAACATACCCGTGTGGGTAAAAAGGTTCAAAGTGAATGTCTGGTGGGCCACAATACACAATCAAAGCTCACCCCCCCCAGGGGCCACCCCCCACCCCCCGGATAGCAAAGGAAACTCCTTGGTCCCCAAGGGGAAGGTGGTGGGAGCATTGGGTCCAGCACCAGGACAGGACAGCGGGATCTGGATAGGGGCAGCCCTCCCCCAAAGAATTAACGAACTTGGGCCAGCTGAGAGTGTCTCTAACAGGGGGTGAGCAAAGAGATGAAGGGGCCGGGGGCCAGAAGAGGGGGGGAGGGAGGAGGGGGGAGGAAAGACGGGGGGGGCGAGGGGAAAGGGGGGCGAAGGAGGGGAGGAGAGGAAGCGGAAGGGAGGAGGCGGTGGAGGAGGGGGGAGGGGTACAGGGGAGGGGGGGCAAGAGGGAGGTGAGGAGAACAAGGGGGGAGGAAGGGAACGGGGGGGTAGGGACGAGATGGGGGGGAAGGGTGCGGGAACCCATACAAAGACTGGTAGAGCACAGTGGGTAAAAGTAGGACATATAACACCAGCATGGTTATCCTCGTAGAGACTCGGAAGCTGAGGAGGGACCTAAAAGTCCTTCAGACATGCCCTTGAGGAGTACACATCAGGCATGCGGGTTTCAGAGGCAATGCCTCAAGGGGTTCTAGTCCAGATGGATGTCCAAGTCTGTAAAAAAAAACAAAAAAAAGCAACAAAAAAAAAGAAAGGAAAACCAATACAGGCAAGGAAGTCTCACCGCACATCACCTGGTTCATTCCAGTGTTGGGCAAGGGGGAGTAGATAACACCAAAAGCAACAGGGGGGGGGTTAAAGTGCATGGACCCGACATCTCACGTGTAACAGCATCATCGAGTGGAAGTCAGTGTCAGCTGAACAGCGTGCAGAAGTGCACCTGGTCAGTGACTGCAGCTTGCCAGAGGAACATTCAGGTCATGCAAAAAACATACTCACACACGGGGAGCTGGGGTTTGGGACCCAAAGAGAGCAGGAGTGGCGATACATAACAAGGAGGTGCACCGATCCATGCATCAGGCCTCGACCCGGTCTCTACCCCTAGATGGAGTTGAGGGGGAGCCCGGGTTTTGTTGATAGAGATCGCGTCTAGATGCGTGGTTGCCTGGGGAGGACGGACCCGCCCTGTTCCTGCGGGACCTGTGGCGTTGGGCTTTCGGGGACGGGTTCATGGAAACCGGGAGCCATGGTTCCGAGGGGAAGTAGAAAGTATACCAGTCCGGGAGGTCCACGGGCGGGATATCGAGCTGCTCACAGAAGTTGTGGAGGTCTTCAGGAGTGCGGAGGAGAGCGGAGCGCCCCCTGGAGGATGCCGACAGAGCAAAGGGAAATTTCCAGCGGTACTGCATGTTTCTTGCCCGTAAGACCTCCAGCAGGGGGCGCAGGGCGCGCCGATTCTTGAGCGTGATCTGGGACAGATCTTGAAAAAGCTTCACCTCAGTGCCATCATGGAGGATTCGTCCTCTCGCTCTCGCCTTGCGAAGGATCTCCTCTTTGAGCTGAAAGTTAATTATAAAGCAAATTACATCCCTCGGGGGTTCGTTGTCTCTGGGCGGGGGGCGCAGCGCTCGATGGGCTCTCTCCATTTCGACGGGCGAGTCCGCCGGGCGCTCCATTAAATCATTAAAGATGGCCTGAAGTGCTTGCTGCAAGTTCCCCCGGTTCCACACTCTTAGGGAGACCCCGCACACATATGTTGTGCCTCCTACCTCGATTGTCGAGGTCCTCTATGTGTCTGTGGAGCTCCAGGAGGTGTGGGAGCTGGGCGTCGTATGTGCCTTGAACTTGGCGGAGTGCAGCCGCGTGGGCCTGGGTGGTTTGTTCCACCACATCGATCCGATGGGCTTCCGCATGGATCTCCGTCTTGAGATCAGCCACTGCCGCCGTGACAGCGTTCTTAATGTCCGCTGTCATCATTTCTAAGTCAAACAGACTAGGGGGATGTGTTCGTCCTGCAGACGAACCTGGCTCCAAGGGTTGCAGGCCGGATTGCAGGCTAAGCGGGCTCGGGGTTTGGGCCTGTGAGGCCGCGTGTGCCGCCATGCGCTGCGTTCGGAATATCTCCAGGATGTTCCTGTTCAGTTGGGTAGAAGGCTCACCCGTTGCCCTGGACGTAGACGAGCTTCGGGTGTCTCTGCTCATGGTCAGGGGTGAGTCGTGGGTTCCCCAAAAGGCAAGTTTCTATCCCTGGATCGCAGGAGCTCAAGGCTTAAGCTGCCATCTTGGTCTCCATCCAGGCCACGCCCCCGGGTCTTAAGTTTTTTCCTGAAGGACCGATGGTTTTCCTCTATGCGGATGTCCGTGGTTAGAGCGTTTCATAGCCGTGGTCCTTGGATTGCAAATCTACATTCTCCCTTCGATTTGAAGTGGGACTTGGGGATGTGGAAGAGGTTTTGGTTAGTTGATCGGAGAATGCGATTGGGGATGTAGTGTTTTATTTTATCGCATAAGTATTGAGGAGTGTTTCCTTGTGTGCACTTGTGGGTAAGACAGAGGGTCTTGAAGGTGATCCGATCCTTTACGCTTAGCCAAAGAAGGGTCCTCAGTGAAGGTTTTTTCCCCATTACCAGTCTTGCTGGCGTGTTCTGAACTACTTGTAAGCGTGAAATCTGGTGTTTAGGTAGTCCTATGTAGAGGGAGTTTGCGTAGTCGAGTCAGGAATTGATGATTGTTCCAACTACTACTGCTATTTCCTCTTCTGGGATGAGTCTACGCAGCAGGCAGAGGAGATGGTGTGATCCGCTGACTACTGATCCTATTTGTGCATCCATCGAAATCTCCGAATCAAAGATGACTCCGAGCCTTTTGACTTTGGTAGTCGGGGTAATAGTTTGTCCAAGGATGGTGGGTGGTGTCCATGAAGCCTTAGCTTTTGTCTTTCAGTTTGTGTCGAGGAGAAGAAGTTCTGTTTTGGATCCATTGGGGTGGATTCAGGTAGCTGCGCTTGATGTTACGGCGGCGCAGCGTATCGTATTTACGCTATGCCGCCGCAACTTACAGGAGCAAGTGCAGTATTCACAAAGCACTTGCTCCGTAAGTTGCGGCGGCGTAGCGTAAATGGGGCCGGCGTAAGCGGTTTATGTAAATCGATGATGACCTGTCCGTGTACATATCCCAGTGTGCATTGCTCCAGAGTACGCCACAACGACGTATTGGTTTCGACGTGAACGTAAATTACGTCCAGCAAACGACGTAAATAATTAAAATTTCAAAGCGGGAACAACGTCCATACTTAACATTGGCTGCGCCACCTAATAGCAGGAGCAACCTTACGCCGAACAAGCCTAACGTAAACAACGTAAATAATTTGCGCCGGTCGACGTACGTTTGTGAATCGGCGTATCTAGGTAATTTGCATATTCTACGCCGAAAACAACGGAAGCGCCCCTAGCGGCCAACGTAATATTGCACACAATTATACGCCGCTGCATTCAAGTTACGTCGGCGGAGGAAGCCTATTTTTGGAGCGTATCTGCCTTTGAGAATCGGCGTAACGATACGCCGGCGCAGATTTGAAATAGCTACCTGAATCCACCCCATTGAGTTTAAGGGAGCTCTCAGTTATCCAATCATCGATCAATGTAAGGCAATTTTCCAGTCCGTGATATTGGTCTTTTTTATCAGTGATGCGAAAGTAGAGTTGAGTGTCGTCAGCGTATGAGTAGTAGCACAGGTCCTGTTTGCTAATGATTTTGAGGAGTGGGTGGAGGTAGATGTTAAAGAGCACCGGTGACAGGGGTGATCCTTGAGGGACTCCACAAGAAATTGCGTGAGTTTCAGAGGTGAAGGCTCCTAGTTTCACTGTCTGGGAATGATTTTCTAGGAAGGATACGTTCAGTCATATTACTACAATGACCATGCGCCGTTTCACACTGTGGGGTCTCACACCCAAATTTACTAAGAGCATCCCTAGGGTGACCACTCCCAGGGGGCACAGACACCATGGCCAGACAAGGTAGATCAACTCAAATCAAGAGGAACTGGGCCCATCCAGAGTCCCCATGATACCAACAGGGATACCACCACCAGCCACCCCAGCTCTCGGTTAAGCCAGATAAGAACAGATAATACACTTGGGTGTACGTTTATCACACAGAGATAATTTATCTCATTTCAGTTCTCAGCAATTCTCAGAGAAAAATCTTCTCCTCTGGCACCCTGTTTATGAAGAAGGAGATGAGAGGAGAAGTTTCTCCTCTGGCACCCTGTTTATCTCAGAAGGAGATGAGAGGAGAAGTTTTTCCTCTGAGAACAGCTGAGATCTGAGTAGAAGGGTTGACTGTGATCTCCTGAGATACCTGTGTGATTATAGAGCAGCTGAGTTTAATGAATACGATCGTAAATTCCGACAACAAAACCGTGGATTTTTTTCCGACGAATGTTGGCTCAAACTTGTGTTGCATACACACGATCACACAAATGTTGTCCGAAATTGTGAACATCAAGAACGCGGTCACTTTTGCCGCGTACACACGACCGTTTTTCATGATGAGAAAAATTCCATTTTTTAATTGGCCTTAAAAAATGATCGTGTGTGTGCGCCAGAGCATTTTCTCGACGAGAAAAATGGGCATTAAAAATTTAGAACCTGCTCTATTTTTTCTCTACGTTTTTCTCGTCGTGAAAAACGGTCATGTGTAGGCTTTAACGACAGGGAAAAAAACATGTACGCTCAGAAGCAAGTTATGAGAAGGGAAATTGGCATAATCAGCCCAAAGGGTGGCGCCATTTGAATGGAACTTCCCCTTTATAGTGCCATTGAACGTGTTGTACATCACCGCGCTTTGCTGGAGCTCATTGATTTTGAGCATGCGTACGATTTTTGTGAGTCGGAATTGCATACAGACGATCGGAATTTACGACAAGAACTTTTGTTGTCGGAAATTTGAGAACCAACTCTCAATTTTTTGTTGTTGGAAGTTCCAACAGCAAATGTCCGATGGAGCATACACACGGTTGGAATTTGCGATAAAAAGCTCACATTGAACATTTGTTGTTGGAAATTCCGACCATGTGTACGCGGCATAAGAAGTAAAACCAAAGTTAGAAAGACCTGTAATTACATGAAAATAATAAGCACTGGCCACTGGTACTTTTTTACACACATTTTGGCACATTCTTTAAATGTGCATTTAGGCCTTTTATTGCTCATTTTGGCATTATGTATGCAGTTTTTTAACATGCCGTATATTTTTAACGTGCATCTGGCCGTGTTTTATTTTATTGTGCATTTTGGTGCTTTTTTAAGCACACATTTTGGCCCTTTAGCACACATTTTGACACCGGTTACTTTAATGCCGCGTACACACGATCGGATATTCCTTAGGAAAATACATGTTAAAAAAGCACCAAAATGAACATAAAAATCTGCTAAAATGCATTTTCAAAAACAAGCCAAAATGTGTGTGGAAAAAAAAGCAGCAAAAGGCGCATCAAAAACCATACTTAAATGTGCACAACAAAGGCCCAAAAAGCCAAATTCATTTTTTTTGGGCATGGAGCATATATATAGTAAAACCTTGGATTGCGAGCATTATTAGTTCCAGAAACATGCTTGTAATCCAAAGCACTTGTATATCAAAGCACATTTCCCCATAAGAAATAATGGAAACTCAAATGATTCGTCCCACAACCATTTATTCACAAGTCCTTTAATTTATAGTCCATATAAAAATATTATAGCAATGTGATAGGTTGTGTAACCATAAAATGTCTGTCCACAAATGAAGTCTCCACAAGGGTATTAGAAGCAAAATCCAGCAGGAGCTACAGAGTATAAAAGAGAAGAGAGAAGCCTCTAATGCTGTGTACACACGATCGGTTTATCCAATGAAAACAGTCCGATGGACTTTTTTCATCAGACAAACTGATCGTGTGTGGGCCCCATCGGTCTTTTTTCCATCGGTGTAAAAAAATAGAACATGTTTAAAAATTTTCCAATGGATAAGAAAACGATAGGAAATTACGATCGTCTGTGAGGAACTCCATTGGAGAAAAATCCACACATGCTCAGAATCAAGTTGACGCATGCTCGGAAGCATTGAACTTTTTTTCGGCTTGTTGTAGTGTTTTACGTCACCACGTTTTGGCACGGTCGGAATTTAGTCTGATAGTGCGTATGCAAGACTGATGAAAGTCAGCTTCATGGGACTCCCTTGCAGAAAATGTATTTAGCATGGCATTAAAAAGAAAACAAATGCATCCCCCACATGAAAGACCTCATAGGCTGCAATATATTTCATTTCTGTTTCGGGATTTTGAATAAAAAATAGATCGAATGAAGAAACATTAAACTGTAATAAGCCAATAGAGGATTGATGAAAAGATTGGATATTGACTTCTAAAAAAATATTTATATTTGATATATAATTTTGACAAACCCTCGTCCTCAAACAAAACTTGGTCCGCCGTCAATGCTTCCTCTGTCCAGAACCAGCACCATCCAAGACACTCCAGCCGCCCCAGTCACCAGACAACACCTCAGTGTAGGGTAAAAAACAGCAGACTCCTTTATTTTCACACATGTTACACAGATATCTCACTTCAAAACACTTCCCCCCCTACCCTTGGAAAACAGGGCGGTTCAAACTGTCCAATGACAATGGACACACAGGTCAGGTGTGTTTAAACTTCTCATCAGTAAACAGTCTTATCAGCTGGAGGAATTCCCCCTCCCTCTTTCCTCACAGCAAGACACTTAGGCGGCGTACATACGATCGGTCAAAAACGATGAAAACGGACTGAAGGACCGTTTCATCGGTCCAAACCGATTGTGTGTGGGCCCCATCGGTCAGTTATCCTTCGGTCAAAAAAAAGAGAACTTGCTTTAAAATTGAACTGATGGGAGGGCGCATGCGCGGCGCCAAGCAGGATGGCAGCCTAAGGAGTTAGCTCCGTGCACCGCGGGACTAAAACGACTCAACGGGGGCTATATTTCGTCATCCGTACCTTTTATTGACACCCCCCGAGTACAGAGGCTTCTGTGCATGCCTTCGTCCAGGAAGAAAAAAACCGGGAGCCGCTCTCAGACCTCGCTGACCCACTATCTCCTACGCGCTAGGGAACAGAGCAACATGACTCAAAATGGCGCCGCGGCCCCTCTGCTTTCTCCTGCACGTTCGTCGGTGCCTGGATCTCCCGGAGTGCCCCGTCCACCAGAGATCAGCGGTGAGTGCCCCTCTGCCTTATCTAAGGCAGATTTGGACTCAAGCCTAGAGGCCATGTATGCCCGATTGGCTACTAAGTTCCAAACCGAACTTCACAAAACCTCTCACACGCTCTCTATGGAGATTGCTGCCCTGGGCTCCAGAACAGATCTCCTGGAGAATAAACATGACGAGCTGTCCTTGGCTTTTAATGACCTTAGCAGAGAACATGAGACTTTGAGAGAGGCCTTCTCCCTTATGCAGTCCCAAATCGAGGACCTTGATAATAGAAACAGACGCCATAACTTAAGGCTGAGGGGGGTGCCAGAGACAGTCACAGATTTGATCCCCTCTGCTATTAAAATCTTCAAATCCCTGCTCCCAGAGAAGGAAGCCTCAGCGTTCACGTGTGATCGCATCCACAGGGCTTTAAGGCCTAAACCCCCTGCTGACAAGCCCCCCAGGGACATAGTACTCTGTATGAAGGACTTTCTTATTAAAGAAGAAGTTCTAAGGGCAGCTCGGAACGCTCCCAGGATTGTTCTTGATAATTACACCATCCAGATTTATCCAGATATTTCTCCAGCCACACTGGATAGACGCAGGTCTATGAAAGAGATCACAGGCCCCCTTCAAGATGCCAGGATCCGTTATCGGTGGGGGTTCCCCTTTAAGCTACAAATCCCTCATAACGGTTCAACCTATACGGCCACTAACATCCTGGAGGGTCAGGAGATCTTAGTTAAATTGGGTCTCCTGGATGCTGCAGCTATACGTCGCCTCCCGCTGACTCCCAGACCTTCGCAAATTTGGCACACACCGCCTACGAGACGTGACAGACGGAGGATTCGCTACGATGACGCCTTACCCCAAGCCTGATGGCGAGATAAGCCTTTTTCTTCATATATACCAACAACTCTTCCATGAACTTGGACGACGCGACAAGATATTCTACTATACGTTGAAGCCTCTCTAATGTTCGGCCGCTGTCCCTTGGTGTCGCATGATGCGACTCACCCCAGCTATGTGGTGCTATGTTCACTTTACCCCCCCTGGGTATGGTACTGGTTGCCCGTTTTTTAGTTTGGGCTTTTGGTTCTTTTTTGCACTCATGCTGGGTTTGAGGTCTCTGTACCTCGGTGTTACATTTCAATTATCAGGACTTGAATGTTTTCCTGATCCCTTGTCTTACTTTTCTGCTCAAGTCTTTTTACTTCTTATTTTTTCTCATCTCAGTGACTCTTTCTTATTTTTGTTTATGTTCCTTTTTTTATTTTTATTTTTTTTCAAATGTCACTTATGTGGTTCTAATGCTCTATGGTGTTACACTGTCCCCTTAAGGGCTGATGCTTTTTTGAGTGGAGGGGGTTCGGTGGGTTCTACAGATTTTTTACTGATGTTTTCACAGGTTGCAATATGGATATGGCGGCGCTCCTTCACAGGAGGCTTTTTTTTCTATAAATTGTATTGGCCCTTTTTTTCCCCAGTCCCTGATGGCTGTTTTCATATCACATAATGTAAAGGGATTTAATTCTCCCTCCAAACGGAAGAAAGCCTTTTCGCAGTATAAATCTCTTAATGCCAAAGTCCTGTTACTACAGGAGACCCACTTTTCCCACTCCTCACACCCGCAATATTTTAACAGGGCCTTCTCACAGACCTTTTTTACACTTCATACCTCTAAAAGTAGGGGCGCTGCCATATTCTTGCATAACTCATTTCCCATGGACGTACAGAGGGTCTACAAAGATAGGGAAAGCCGTTTTGTGATTATTAAAGGAGTGGTCCAGAACAGAGAAACCACTATCGCTAGTGTATATGCCCCCAATGAATCTCAGGCCCCATTCTTTGCTCACTTTTTTGAAATTTTATCTAAGTTTCTCTCACCACACATGATAGTTGGGGGTGACCTTAACCTGGTAGCCAACCCTGCTTTAGACAGATCTTTGGGCTCGGTTGCCTCTGGTGCCTTCCCCAGATCTTTGACTAACGGTCTACGCGACCTTCAACTGGTGGACTCGTGGAGGGCTCACAATGTGGGTGCCCGAGAATACACGTTCTATTCCCACCCACATGGCAGTTATTCTAGGTTGGATTATGTCTTTGCTACTCCTGCTATCCTTGCTAACTCCCAAGACTCGTCCATACATAGCTGTGTCTGGTCGGATCATAACATAGTCTCATTTTCTACTAATTTTGTGCCTCGATCCCCCTCCCCTTACATGTGGAGAATTAATGAGGCTCTTCTCTCTGATCATGTGGTTGAGTCTGAGTTGGTCCGAGCCATTGATGATTACTTTGCCCTTAACTCTCTTCCTGAGACCCCGGCGGCTACTGTTTGGGTTGCTCACAAAGCAGTGCTTAGGGGCAAATTGATTAGCCTTGCGGCGGCCCGCAGCAAACAGAATAAATCTGATATACTCAGGCTCACTGATGAGCTGGATCGCCTGTATAGGAACCCTGTATCTTTGCTGCTGGACTCCACGAGACGCTCCATTGACCAAAAGCGTTTAGAATTAGATGCGTTGCTCTCTACTAAGGTGGAGAAGGCGCTGAGATGGTCCAAGGCCCGTTTTCTGCTTCATAGCAATACCTCGTCCACGATGTTCGCTAGGAAGCTGAACCAGTCTCTCCGCCCTCCACACGTTTATAAAATTAAGTCTCCTGCAGGTCAACTGACCTCACACCCTCAAGAAGTGTTAAAAATCTTTAAGGATTACTATTCTTCCCTGCTCGGAGAATCCCAATCGAGGCCTTCTCAGGCCTCTCTTGAAGAGTTTGATAATATTCCCCTCCCATCCCTTTCCAAGACTCAGTCGGATAAGCTTAACCTCCCCATCTCAGTGACTGAGGTTTTAGCTGTTATTAAGAGCCTTAAAAATGGCTCCTCCCCTGGCCCTGATGGCTTTTCGGCTATTTATTTTAAAAAATTTGCCCCTCAGCTTGCCCCCAGGCTGGTTACCCTATTTAATTATGTACTCCAGGGTGGCTCATTCCCTGAGGAGATGCTCCTGGCCAACATGTCCCTTATCCCCAAGCCCAATAAGGATCACTCCCTGCCACAGAATTACCGCCCTATCTCTGTTATTAATAATGATTTGAAAATTTTTAGCCGAATCCTGGCGGATAGGTTGGGGGGTGTGATTTCTTCCCTAATCTCCCCCTTCCAGTCAGGTTTCATTCCCCATAGATTTATTACCGATAATATCCGCCTTGCAGCTGATGTCATTCAAGACGCAAATTTATTCTCCCGTAAGCTGTTTTTGTTAGGGTTGGATATCAATAAGGCATTCGACAGTGTGTCCTGGAGTTATGTGTCCCTGTTGCTGCGGAGATACGGCATAGGGGGGGATTTTTTGCACTCATTTCATGCTCTTTACCAAAACCCTAGTACCCGTATCAAAATCCCGGGCTGTAGCTCTGGGTTTTTCGGGCTCGGAAGGGGGACGAGGCAGGGGTGCCCCTTATCCCCACTTATTTTTGCCCTGGCAATCGAACCACTGGCCATTGCCATTCTCAGACACCCAGATATAGTTGGTTATAGTAAATCTTCTTCTATGTACAAATTGTGCATGTATGCTGATGATGTACTCCTTTTTCTAACTAATCCTTTGGTGTCTTTGCCTAACCTTCTGCACACCCTGGCCTCTTTTGCGGAGGTCTCCGGCCTCGCGGTGAATGTCGCGAAATCTGTGGCTCTGCCTATTGGCTTCCCCCCAGCCGAGTTGGAGAATCTTAGGCAAACATTCCAGTTTCAGTGGGCAAAATCAGCTATCCCCTATTTAGGTGTAAAGCTGCCGGGAGACTTTTCCCAGCTTTTCTCCCTTAACTACCTCCCATTAGTGTCTCAACTTAAGCAGCTTCTACAATCTTGGGCCAAATATAGGATTTCGTTCTTAGGGAGGATAACTGCCAGTAAGATGACATTCTTGCCAAAACTCCTGTACCTTTTTAGGGCCCTCCCGGGGACTGTTTCGAAGACCTTCCTCCTGAAGTTACAAGCCCTCCTGAATAGATTTATTTGGAATAATAAGCCAGCTGGGTTCTCTAGACAAGTCCTCTATAGACCATATAGACAGGGGGGGTTGGGAGTTCCCCAACTTTGGTTCTATTTCCTGGCGAGCAGACTCTCCCAGATGGCCCAGTGGAACATTAGACACCCTAGGGTCCCTTGGGTTCGATTTGAGAGGGACTCCATTAAACCCTTTCACCTGCCGGGACTTTTGTGGTCCTCAAAGCACTGTGCCTCTTTATTAAAAGAGAAAAATCAAGTGGTAGCCCAGGAATTGGGGATGTGGGAGAAGTTTAGCCCCCGCTTGGCCCTTGCCTCTAGGTTCCCCCCTGGGGCATCCTTTTTAGGAGACCCCAGGTTTCCTACAGCCTTTCACACGCCTGCTTGCTACGAGTGGTGGACAAATGGTGGGCTGACGGCTTTGGCCGACCTGCAGCATGATGGAAGTTTCATTCCTTTCTCTCAGCTTCGTGTAACGAAGGACATCCCTTTAAGGGAGCACTATAGATATTTGCAGGTCCGCCATTTCTTTCAGACACACTATGCGACTACGCCCTCAGACACCAATACGGCATTTGAAACATTGTGTGCCACCTCCCCAAGGCAGAGGGGGCTTATTTCTATACTCTACGGCTCACTGGGGGGAAGCGCGGGTGACTCTATTTTAAAACATATGTCCCAATGGAATCAAGAGTTGAGCCTGGACTATGAACATAAAAATTGGGATGCTTGCTGGCAAAATATGAGGAAGTGTTCCGTCTCCTTATCAGTTAGAGAGACGGCCATCAAGCTGTTTACCCGGTGGTACCTCACCCCTCTTCGTTTGAGCAGGATTTTTCCTCAATGCTCCCCACTATGTTTCCGAGGCTGTCCTGTACAAGGGACCTTTCTACATCTATTTTGGGAATGTGAGAGGTTGCGTCCCACCTGGAGGGCGGTTTTGGATTTGCTGGATAAACTCGCTGGGAGTAGCATGGTTCTGACACACACTCATTGTCTGCTGTTTGAGAAAATCCCCGATACCCCTAAACCCCTGTTGCGCCTCTTGCACACTATATGCGTGGCAGTACAGTGGACGATTGCGCTCCATTGGAAGTCTTCCTCGGTCCCTTTTGCGCAGGTTATATCTAGGTTTGACCAAATTATGCTTACAGAGAAGATCCATCACACACTTAGAGACACCATGCCTCTTCACAAAGCTAAATGGGACCCCTGGTTTTTGTACCGAATCTCAGATGCCAGCTAATCTGATTTTCTCGGTATATAGTGTTCTTTGATATTTTTTTTTTTTTCTCATTTAGCTATATCCGCTGTTAGCTGCGACATTTGACTGTCATTTTTGTCAAAATTTCATTCTTCTTCATTTTTTTTTTTCTCTTCTTCTCCTTTTCTTTTTAAGTGTTAATTTTGTATATTTTGCTTCTTGCACTGCTAATTACACTGACTGATGCCATGACTATGGTTGCTGTGGATTTTTGTTACTAACTCACGAGTGTTTTATCTGTTATCTGTTATTTTATCGGATGTATTTCACAGATGTCTGTACTTTACGATATCCCTCAACCTACCTGTCATGTCTACAGTATGCTCATTTTGTGCATTTTGTATTGATCTATTATAATCTAATAAAAACTCTTAAGTAAAAAAAAAAAAAAAAAAAAAATTGAACTGATGGACGCCTAACCGATAGGTCAAAACCGATCGTTAGTATGCAAAAGCATCGGTCAAAATTGCTCAGAATCAAGTCGACGCATGCTTGGAAGCATTGAACTTCGTTTTTTCAGCACGTTGTGTGTTTTACGTCACCGCGTTCTGACAAGATTGTTTTTTTAACCGATGGTGTGTAGGCACATCAGACCATCAGTCAACTTAACCGATGAAACGGTCCTTCAGTCCGTTTTCATCGGTTTTGACCAATCGTGTGTACGCGGCCTTACACATCCCATAATAGTTGAGGCAGACAGCCACAATAGACAATAGAATACAGTCACACCCCAAACCATCACAGCAAATAGTACACAACAGCATGAGACAACACACAATATATACATATATACAACATTGAGTCTGACTAGAACAGAACCATAGTGGGGTTCTTGTCACCATGTGCCCCTATTAGAGACACAGGGTGATGTACACATAAGGGGGCCTGGGGAAGCTAGACAAGGAGCCTCCATAGCTCTCAAAGGCAATCTGAGTTGCAACAACCCCCCACACAAAGTGACCCCTGTCACAATAATAAATAAGGAAATCTTCAAAAAAAATTGTTTTACATCATTAATTATAGAAACAAAATAATGGACAAAAACCATGGACAATAAAGTTTATGTTTAAAAATTATTTCATCACATAAATAGGTTATTTTGCCAAATTAGACTTTTATAACATTAAATGTTTATTTTCAGGAAATGACAAATGATAACCACACTTCCGTAACTGAATTTATACTTTTGGGATTTGAAGATCTTCACAATGTTCAAATTATATTTCTATTTCTTCTTGTACTGCTTATATATGTGGTCACAGTGACTGGAAACCTTCTCATTGTTGCATTAGTAGCAATTACTCACCAGCTTTGGTCCCCCATGTACATTCTCCTCTCCCACCTCTCTCTGTGTGACATTGATTATCACAAATGTGGTCCCGAAAACACTTCAAGTCCTTGTTACAGAGAAATGTTGCCTATCTGTTCCATCATGTTACACACAAATGTATTTTTATGGAGTTTTTGCCATGACAGAATGTTTCCTGTTGTCTGTAATGTCTTATGATAAATAAGATAAATAAGGGGGGGCAGGATCTGGGGGTCCCCTTTGTTAAAGGGGTCTTCCAGATTCTGATAAGCCCCCTGCCCGCAGACCCCCACAACCACCGGGCAAGGGTTGTGGGGATGCAGGCCCTTGTCCCCATCAACTTGGGGACATCCTCCCCATGTTGAGGGCATGTGGCCTGGTACGGTTCAGGAGAGGGGGGCCGCACTCTGTCCCCCCCTCTTTTCTGCGGCCGGCCAGGTTAACGTGCTCGGATAAGGGTCTGGTGTGGATTTTGGGGGGAACTCCACGCATTTTTTTTTAAATGGGGTGGAGTTCCCCTTAAAATCCACACCAGACCTGATATTTGGGGGGACCCCCACGTAAAAAATTTTTTAAAATTGACGGTGAGGGTTCCCCTTAATATCCATTCCAAACCTGAAGGGCCTGGTAATTGAATTTGGGGGGACCCCCACGCTATATTTTTTTTTTTCATAAATGAATCCTCTCTGAATTGCCGAAGCCGACAATTCATTATAGCCGCAAAGCCGGTTTTAAATGCCTTTTTTTGGTTTCAGAAATGACACTTTGTGCAGTGCCATTACATAGCCGAACTCCGAACCCAAACCCGAACTTTCAGCAAATTATTCGGGTTCGGGTCCAAAAAAAACCCTAATTGTAACTTTAAATAGGAAAAAACTATTTACAGTAATATAACGGAGCCATTCTAAATTGCACAAAGGCTTTTATATTAATCTCTCATGTGGCTAATTCATTGTGGAAGAACATGTTCTCTAGAGAATTTTTGCATTTTTTTGTTTTCCTACTAACAACCTCCCAGTCTTGATTCCCAAGACTAATTGAACATTAATTAAAGATCAAGCTTAGAAAACAATATAAAAAGGTGCATGCATATTATGGTAGTGTGCCACATAAATATGATCTCCATGATTCACTAAGAATGAAGAGTTTGTTATTTGTCCAGCATAGCTGAAGAGTTTATTACATTTTTTCCAACATAATCAAATATTTATATCTATGAGATGAACTAAATGTACTGCAAAATTGCACAACCTAAATTATTTCTACTAGAATCTTTGAATTGCCAAAAATATATATTTTCACTTAGGATTCAATTTGTGTTTTGTTTTTTCTTTTAGCATTTTATTTGTTCCCTTAAAAGTTTTCTTTGAATGTGTTTGTGTAAGGGTTTGTTTGTTAAATTAAAGGCTCATTAAGGATTCACATTGACAGAACTCACACCTAACACATATACAAAAATAACAGAAGAGTGTTCCTTTTAAGGTCACTGTGACATTCTCTAACAAGAGGAAACTTCAGTTAAACTTTATATTGTGTTCCTGTAGGTTTTACTGTAAGATCCATAAACATTTGAAACAGTCTGCATGAGGAGCTGGATCTAGTCAACTGTGTAAGTTGTTTAAAAAACAGGCTAAATGTTTTTCAAAGGGCACACATTAAAAATGGCTACTGAAACCTACAGAGAATAAAATGCTGATCAAGAAAATTATTCAAATTTATGTTTTTCTTGAAAACTGTACAATGTTTTATACTGTAACTGTTTTTTTCCTTTGGATTATCTATGGGTTTGGGTTTTTTTTTTTTTAAGCAAGTATTTTTTTTTTTTATAATGTATTTGGTTTATATTTGGTTTTGATGATCCTACGTAAAATATAAATGTTTTTTAACATTTTTAAAACGACCTCCCTTTTTTACAATAGATAGGGTAAGATAGACAGATACTTGTTATTTTGTGTGGGCTGTATTTGCTCTCCCTGCCACCCCAAGGCCAGGTTCCGCAATGCACCCCCTCCCCGCCAACCGAACCACCCCCCCAAATCAACGGAGAATGGCAACTGGATGGCAGGGGTGGCATGGTTAGTTCAAACATTTTTTATTTCTTTTTTTTTTTTACTTTTTTATCACTTTTTTTATTTATTTGTAGCTTGTCATTTACTTTTTTTTGTATAATTTTGTATAATTTTTTTATTATTTTCAATATTATTTTTCTTATTCTTTACTTTTTACTTACTTTTTTATTTTATTAATTTAATTATTATATATTTTTATAATTTTTTTCACTTAACCACTTAACCCCCGGACCATATTGCTGCCCAAAGACCAGAGCACTTTTTGCGATTCGGGACTGCGCCGCTTTAACTGACAATTGCGCGGTCATGCAAAGTGGCTCCCAAACAAAATTGGCGTCCTTTTTTTCCCACAAATAGAGCTTTCTTTTGGTGGTATTTGATCACCTCTGCGGTTTTTATTTTGTGCGCTATAAACAAAAATAGAGCGACAATTTTGAAAAAAATGAATATTTTTTACTTTTTGCTATAATAAATATCCCCCAAAAATAAATAAAAAAATGTTTTTTTTCCTCAGTTTAGGCCGATACGTATTCTTCTACATATTTTTTGTAAAAAAAAATCGCAATAAGCGTTTATTGATTGGTTTGCGCAAAAGTTATAGCGTTTACAAAATAGGGGGTATTTTTATGGCATTTTTATTAATATTTTTTTTTGCTAGTAATGGCGGCGATCAGCGATTTTTTTTCGGTACTGCGACATTATGGCGGACACTTCGGACACTTTTGACACATTTTTGGGACCATTGGCATTTTTATAGCGATCAGTGCTCTAAAAATGCATTGGATTACTATAAAAATGCCACTGGCAGTGAAGGGGTTAAGTATGTCCCTGGGTGTGTTCTTACTGTGGGGGAGGTGGCCTCACTAGGGGAAACACTGATCCTCTGTTCATACATTGTATTAACAGAAGATCAGCATTTCCCCCGCTGACAGGACCGGGAGGTGTGTGTTTACACACACAGCTCCCGGTCCCCGCTCTGTAACGAGCAATCGCGGGTGCCCGGCGGCGATCGAGCCTGCCGGGCACACGCACGGGAGTCGGGGGCGAGCGGGAGGCGCGTGCCTCCGGCGGCGCGCACGCGCCCCTAGTGGCCGCTCAAGAGCCGACGTAGAGCTACGGGCTCTCGCCCAGGAGAGCCGACCTGCCGCCGTAGAATAGCGGCGGCTGGTCGGCAAGTAGTTAACTTTATTGCTATCACACAGGAGAAAACAATTCCCTGTGTGATAGCAATTGGAGGTGACAGGTTCTCTTTATTGACCCTGTCACCTCTGAAACAGGAGTCTTAGCACTGTGCTAGAACTCCTGTCACAGCTGAGATGGGAAGAGCACAGCTCACCCCTCTCACTGTGTACAGGCACAGAAGATAGACTCGGCGGCTGTGGGGAGGATCGAGTCCCGAAGACAGAGCCAGCAGAGAGAGGTATGTTGGGGGGAGGAACAGACGGCAGCACACATTTGACAAGTGATTTCGGCAACATCGCCACAATCACTTAACGAGTGAGCGGATTCCCCCACACAATTCTCCCACACAGCAATTTACCCTGCTTAACTGTATGTTTCGGCCATCGGGGGACTCCATGCCGCTGCTGCCCTGAGGCCTGGCCTCGGTGGCCTTGTGGTAAATCGGGACCTGTATATATATATATATATATATATATATATATATATATATATACAGTGATACAGTGCCTTGAAGGAGTATTCACACCCCTTGAAATTTTCCACATTTTGTCATGTTACAATCAAAAACTTAAAAAAAACTCCTATATACTGTAAACATTGCAAGAAAAACAGCCATTTAAAACATGACTATATGTTAAAAAACATACAATATTTTACTTAGGACAATGTATATACCGTAAGTATTAGGAAATTTCTGAAAATGCATTCCTCACAGAAAAACAATGATTTAGCAAACAGTACAACTACAGGTTAGTTAAAAAAAAACAAAAAAAACTAACAGATGAATTATTCAACAAGGTTTGATTAGCATTTGAATTGAAAGCATATGTAAACCTTAACAATGAATTTATGTAACTTGGTCTGTTAAATATACCCTTGAAAGTTTTTTTGTTATATCTGTACAATAAGCACCAAAACATTTTTTTTTGCTGATCCTGAAAGAAATTTCGTAAGCTTATACCTTCATATGCTCTCTATTGCCGCGTACACACGATCGGAATTTCCGACGACAAATGTTCGGCTCTATCGGAAATTTGCTGTCGGAATTTTCGCGCCGGCATGAAATCCTGCAGGACGTCAATAGACGTCCAGTCAGGATTTCAGAACCACTTCCCGGACGTCAATTGACCACTGACCTGGCGGGAAGTGGTTAAAGTAAAAATATAGGCAACACTTTTTTATTTCCATTTTGGATAGAGTAAGGGATGGTTATAGCCCCTGTTATTTATTTTTTGCCATCCTTTCATTTCTCTTTATTTTCTGCCCCATAGCCAAACAGGAAGTGAGAGGAAATCTCTGCAGATTAAAGGAATCCCCCCCAAGGCCCTCAGAACTAGTGTCCCCACTGGAAAATTGCAGGGCATGTCTTAAACAGGAAGGGGTGTGACCTTGACAGGAAGGGGTGGATCATAATTAAATTAGAGGTTGCACGAGTTTAATCAGGCCTAGGGCAGCACAAAAGCTAAATACACCTTTGACAGGAGTGACTTTGGGTCGGGGGTTTGGGGAACTCAGCTTGCCCTGGGGAGTTCTGGAGGCTCCTTGTCCAGCTTCCCCGACACCTCTTATGTGTACATCACCCTGTGTCTCTAATAGGGGCACAGGGTGAATGAGAACCCTAGTCTGATCTGTGATAGTCAGACTCAATGCTGTATACATTGTATATATTGTGTGTCTATTGTGTGTTGGCTGTTGTGTAATATTTGCTGTGATGGTTTGGGGTTCTATTGTCTATTGTGGCTGTCTGCCTCAACTATTATGTGAAGCCGCGTACACACGACCATTTTTCATGTTATGTAAAAAAAACATAGTTTTTCTCAACTTGACTCTTGTCAAGCCTGCCTTGCATACACACGATCGTAAAAAAAAAAAAATGTTCAAACAAAGCGCGGTGACGTGCAACACGTACGACAGCACTATAAAGGGAAAGTTACATTCAGATGGCGCCACCCTTTGGGATGCTTTTGCTAATTTTGTGTTAGTAAAAGTTTCTCACTTTTCAGTCTGTTACAGCGTGAGGAATGTGCTATCTCCATTACAAATACTAGTTTTACCAGAAAGAGTGCTCCCGTCTCATAACTTGCTTCTGAGCATGCACGTTTTTTTCCAATAATTAAAGCCAACACACTACAGTTTTTCACGTCGAGAAAAATGCTCTGGAGCCCACACACAATCGTTTTTAATGACCAATTTAAAAAATTGCATTTTTCACATCATGAAAAACGGTTGTGTGTACGCGGCATAAGTGTCTTGCTGTGAGGTAGAGGGAAGGAGACAGCCAGACTAGGACCTGAAAGGTCATGCCTATGAGTCACCTATGCTGTCTAAAGGATTGCTAATTAGCTCATGGTAATTAGGTTTCTGGTTCAGTCTTAAATGTCACCCTTGTGTATATATTTGTGTGAGATCTCAAATAAAATGTTAGTCCTGATGTACTCCAAGACTGGTGTAGGCTGTTGGCTTCTACTCTACACTGAGGTGCTGTATGTTGACTGGGGGGGGGGGGGGTAAAGAATTTTGGACGGTGCTGGATCTGAACAGAGGAAGCATTGGCGGCGGACCTAGATCTGTTTGAGGACAGAGGGTTTGTGGTGTTTTGTCACAACACCACTGGGGGATGATACACATCTTTCTGGCACATCTTTCTAGTTGATCAACCTCCCCTATATATACCCAACAAACACACTGTCAAGTCTCTGATGTGAGGCCGGGTGGCAGAGAGGGCGCCCCTTGCGGCTGAGTTCAGCGCTCATGTGCCCAAAGGTGCATGGGTTGCCAGTAGTGCTGCAACAGGCTGGTAAGCAGAATAAGGCTGGGGTGCGCTGGGTAGCGACGTCAGTAGCCGTGCAAGTAGAAGTCCTGAGTAGGCGTTTGCAGGATAAACCAAGAGCAGGGTTAGCAGCCAGGCCAGAAGTCATATACCGGGAGACAGTCCAAGAGCAAACAGGAGCAAGCCGGGTCATAAACAGTGGGCAGTGGATCGAAGAATAGTCAGCCAAGCCAAGGTCAGAGTGAGGAGATAATCGGGATCACAGGTCAAGCCAAAAGCAGAGATCAAGCCAGGGGTTTCAAGGTAAACAGACACAGGAACACAGGAAGCTGACGACAATCCAGCAATTTGGGTCAGACAGTGGCAGCCTTTTATTGGCCAGCAAGGGGGGTCCACCTGTCACATGATGTGCCATTTCTTCTACTGGCAAGATTGCCAGTACTTCCATGGCCATTTCTTCTACTGGCAAGATTGCCAGTACTTCCACGGTTATTTCCCTGACACACACAAAGAAAACCTTTTGATAGTAAGCGAGGCAAGGCTTCACTTTCCAAAGAGTACCCAATCATGTACTAGGGGAAAAAAAACAGCATTTTCACTTGCACATGATTGGATGATAGAAGTAAAAGTGGGGTTCCGAGCAAAAAATTTTTTTTTTTTTTTGCAAGCTAAAATTAATCACACTAAATAGTCCCTAACACATATTAATAGCTCCCCAATCATTCCAGAAATCATTGCAAACACTTGCCTTATATTTTCCAGCTCATGTTATGGCCGTATCCATCATATGTGTGGGCATGTGAAGCTGTTCCTTTGTCTTCCTGGTTTTCAGGGAGAAGTGCATGCTGGGCGATTTTTAGGCACAGTAATGCCCAGAGACTCCTGGCAAATGAGTGTCATCATTTCCCAGGAGGCAATGGGGTCTTAGGACAGGAAGTTGAACCACCTACTGTAGGACCAGGAACTAGGCCGATTACAAAATGTGCCTACTGTAGTAACAGCCAGATAGAAGTGAGTAAAAAATATTTTTTATTTTTTATTTTTTTTACATTAAAGGCAAGCTGCTAATAGAAAGTTCCTTTTTAGGGTGGAACTCCGCTTTAACAGGGTTTCTGCTCATTTGCTAAGCCCCCGAACAATTTCTCTTTCAGAGAGCACAGTCTTTTTCCTTTTAGTAAATTAACCCCAAAGTGTGTTACTGGCAAGATTACCAAGTTAAAATGTAGGGAAACTAGCCAGAAAAAAATGGAAAACTATTGTAGCCACTACATATAAGGCACAGGTGTCAAACACAAGGCCCCATGGGCCGAATTCGGCCCTCCAGGCCATTTCATGTGCCCTACTCTGGTCCTACTCCAGACCCTTACTTTCTGCTTTCAAGTAATGCATCCAGCTTCATCCCAGCAGCAGCATAAGGAAAGGGGTGTGCACTGTGATGTAAGGGAGAGTGAGGGACTCAACTTCTGATGGTGGGGTGGCTCTTGACATCTAATGTAAGGGGAGGAGATTCATTGGACATCTAATCTTACAGATTGAGGGCAATCATAATAATGATGCGACCCGCGATGAAATTTAGTTTGACATCCTTGATCTAAGGGTTATTAAGTTCTAATATATATTTTTGTTAATTTTTTGCCCAGGAAATGACCAAGGCTAACCACACTTTGGTGACTGAATTCATTCTTTTGGGATTTGAAGAGTTTCATAATACACAAAATCTGCTATCTATTCTCCTGCTTCCTACTTATGTGGTCACCATAACTGGAAACCTTCTCATTGTTGCATTGGTGGCGATTACTCTCCAGCTTCAGTCTCCCATGTACTTTTTTCTCTCCCACCTCTCTGTGTGTGACATCCTGATCAGCACAAATGTGACTCCAAAAACACTTCAAGTCCTTCTTACAGGGAGACATCTCCTCTCGTTTTCCTCATGTCACACACAGTTGTACTTTTTCGGGGCCTTTACTGGAACGGAATGTTGCCTGTTGTCTGTAATGTCTTATGATAGATATTTAGCTATCTGTGACCCTCTACACTACTCGTTTATTATGAAACGCCATCTTCCTCAGTTCTTGGCTACACTATGCTGGTTGGTTGGATTTTTTGTCTCTATGATCATAGAGTCTTTCGTAGTTGCATTGGACTATTGTGGTCCAAATGTTATAGACCACTTTTTCTGTGACCTTACTCGTCTTCTAGAACTTTCCTGCTCTGACACCAAAATGACTGACATTTGTGTCACTATCATAGTCTCTATAATTGGAATTTTTCAAGTAGTCTTTGTCATTGTCACTTATATTTGTATTTTTACCTCCATCCTTCAGATTTCTTCCATCACTGGCCGCCAGAAGATCTTCTCAACCTGTAGCTCTCATTTGGCGGTGGTTTCTACTTATTACGGGACGCTCATTGCACTTTATGTGGCACCATCAAGTGGGCACTTTCAAACCCTTAATAAAGTTTTATCTCTTCTAAACACAATCATAACTCCTTTATTAAACCCAATTATTTACAGCCTGCGAAATAAAGAAATACGATCTGCCTTTAGCAAAAATGTTCTAAGGAGATTAAAAAGGTAAATAACCATTTATTTTCAGAAAATGTCTGAAAAACATCCTCTAAAAGTTTGAATATGTGTTATATGCCATCTTCCTTTCCCTGAAAATTTTTGGCCACAATTACTGGAAATCTCAACTATTAAAATGTTTGTATTTATCAAAATACTAAATAAAAAGTAAACCACAGACCTCAACATAAATATCAAATTTTTGCAAGGCTAAACAAATCTAGATACAATAACATAGAACACAATAGGACAGGTATACCATAAAAATCCCTGCCACATCATTTATTAATCCAATAATCAGTAAATATAAACTAATCAGTCAATTATATTTTCTAATTGTTGGCTTAACCAGTTCCTGCCAAGGGGACATCCATGGATGTCCCTCGGTTTCAGTGGTTATACCAGAATGATGTCTGCACCTACAGGCACCTACAGGCATCATTCTGGTTTGTTTGTTTTCAGCCAGCCCTTCCCTTTCATGCAGAAGTGATCCAAGTGACTAATTAGCCACTCAATCACTTCTGCTGGTGGCCGAAGGGGGTCCCTCCCCCTCCTGCCACCGTCTCTCTTGGGGTCTACCATACGATTGCGGTGCCTGGGAGTAATGCAGCCAGTGGCAATTACTACCCTGTACAGAGAGAGAGAAGAACTGACTTTGTTCCCCTCTCTCTGTAACCCTGGAAACAAGGAGTGATGAGTTATGTCGTCACTTCTGGTTGCGCCTCTTTATTTACCTGGCCACCAGCGGCCAGGAAAGCAGCCGGTCAGACTGATCTGTGTTTGATCGGATGCATGGGAGGCTAGAGGAGAGATTTGGGGTCTAATAGACCCGAGATCTCTCCTTAACCACTTAAGGACCCGCTCATGTACATATATGTCAGTACTTTAAAGATGGATATCTCGGTAACGGCAGCAGCTGCTGCCACAAGCGAGATATCCATCTTTTCTTTGAGCAGTCCTGTAAACGATAATGGTGGTCTCCATGGCAGATTCGCCGCGATATCACGTATAAAAATAAAGTACCCCGCCACACTGTGCTAATGCAAACGCAAATGTTACTCCCGCACGCATATGTAAACGGTGATCACACCACACATATGAGGTATTGTCACGAACGTCAGAGCGAGAGAAATAATTCTAGCACAAGACTCCTTTGCAACTCTAAACTGGTAACCTGTAAAAGCGTTTAAAGCATTGAATATGTTGAATTTTAAGCACTGTAGTTTTCTGCCATTCCATGGCAGACACAATTTTAAGGCATGACATGTTAGGTATCTATTTCGGCGTAACATCATCTTTCACATTATACAAAAAAATAAATAAAAATGGGATAACTTTAGTGTTTTTTAACCACTTGACAACCAGGCCAAATTGGCCATAAAATAGCCGAACTCCGAACCCAAACTTTTTCCAATTATTCGGGTTCAGGAGCAAAAAAAAACAAAGTCCGTACCGAACCCGAACTTTACAGTTCGGGTTCGCTCAACCCTACTCATAATCTTATTCATGGCATATCAGAGGGGTGACCTTTCAGCATACAATATCAATTAGAGTGACCTGTCAAATTAATGAAAAATCTGTTTAACCAACCTAAAATAACTCCATCCACCTTTTCTACCCTTAGTTTTTTATATGTATTCTAATGCCGATTAGAACACACAATAATTATTCAGGCTCTAGAAAAAACAACGTTTTCAGGCTCTAGAAAAAACGTTTTTCATGCTCTAGAAAAAACAAAGTTTTTTTCAACTTGATCATTAAAACGACGTTGCCTACACACGATCGTGAAAACAAAAATGCTCTAGCAAAGCGCGGTGACGTACAACACGTACGACGGCACTATAAAGGGGAAGTACCATTCGGATGACGCCACCCTTTGGGCTGCTTTAGCTGATTTTGTGTTAGTAAAAGACGATTTGCGCTTTTCTGTCTGTTACAGCGTGATGAATGTGCCTACTCCATTACGAACGGTAGTTTTACCAGAACGAGTGCTCCCATCTCATAACTTGCTTCTGAGCATGCGCGGATTTTTCACGTTGTTAAAGCCCACACATGATAATTTTTTACAACTCGAAAAACAACAACGTTAAAAACGTCATGAAAAAATAGAGCATGTTCGAAAAAAAAAAAAATCCTGTTTTTCAGAACCAGAAAAATGCTCTGAAGCCCACACACGATCATTTTAATGACATAAAAAAAAAAGTAATTTTTTACAACCCGAAAAATTATCGTGTGTACGCAGCATTACTATTAATAGTAATTAATCGCTTAGAGCGGCGATGCAGGGCGGGCAGTGTGAGATGATGTCATCTCTCTGCTCCCTCCGACACTGAGACAGAGCACTGGCTTTGAGGGCGGAAGAGCGGTGATGCAGGGGGCGGAGAGAGATGATATCTCTGTTTGCCCACCCGCTTGCTTCTTCCATCCACCCAGCACTCTCACCCCCCCCTGGCTTACGGCTCCGATCGGGACTCCGCCTCTACAGCCCTCTGCATTGCCGCTCCTCCTACTGTACCCACAAATGCTAATAATACTAATACCGCCTCGCCTCACCAGTCCTCTGCTTTGGGAACAGATTCCGATGGGGGAACCATTCTCGGCACAACACAGGCAGCCCAGTATGTCTCTTGACGGCCACTCGCGGCCCGTCTGCAGAAGGGCCATGGCCCGGTAGTGGACCGAGGGTTGATGACCCCTGCTGTATATTTTGCATTATTGTTTTTTACTTTCTGTATATACTTGAGTATAACCTTCTCTTGTCCGAGGATGAAAGAACATCCGTGATTGGCAGAACACTGAACACAGTGTCTGCTGGGAAACTGAGTTTGAGGATGAAAGAACGTCCGTGATAGGCGGAAAACTGAACACAGTGTCGAACGCCTATCACGGAACGGGATGGGACTAGGAGAAAGCTACGAGTTTTAAAAAATGGATGCCCGCAGCGCAGCCTGTCAAGAATTTCAGGTACGCTGCAATGTGCACAGTGAGGTTGTAATGGGCACCGTGAGGTAATGGGCACAGTGAGGTAATGGGCACAGTGATGTAATGGGCACAGTGAGGCAATGGGCACAGTGAGGCAATGGGCACAGTGAGGTTGTTATGGGCACAGCCTGCCAAGAATTTCAGGTACGCTGCAATGGGCACAGTGAGGTGTAATGGGCACAGTGAGGTTGTAATGGGCACAGTGAGGTTGCAATGGGCACAGTGAGATTGGGCACAGTGAGGAGTACAATTGGGCACAGTGAGGTGTGCAAATGGTCATTGTTGACCCTCTTTTCAGCTTACAGTAGCTGATGCATTCTCACCCTAGGCTTATACTCGAGTCAATGCGTTTTCCCAGTTTTTTTGCTGTAAAATTAGGTTCCTCTGCTTATACTCGGCTCGGCTTATACTCGAGTATATACGGTATCTATTATGAATTGCAGGTATTTGTATAACACTGACAATTTATGATGTGCTTTACACACATTTTACTTTAAACATGAGTCCTCAAGTCCTTACAATCTAAGGTCCCTAGCTCACCCAGTTTCAAGAGTTGGATAAGTCATAAAATATGAATTATCCAACTCTTGAAACTGGGTGAGCATGGCTCAATCTTTTTATTGCTAACATGGCGCAAATTATTATCATATCAATTTGTACTAATGTTATTTATTAAACTATTGTCTGATGCTAATGACATATTCTTATGTCCTGTACAGACCTGATGAAACTAAAGACAAGTGCAAAGCCCTGATGAAGCACAGCTGTGTGAAACATGTTGACTGACTGCACAACATAGCTTCTTGTATCAACTCTTCCTATGGTCTATGTAAATGTATAAACTTTTTTAACTATGTCATTAATAAATTTATATTTTTCTTAAAATGTATTGTCTTATTGTGCTCACCTTCTAAACAGAACTGGTGTCTCCCATTAAAATCCCGGCCTTGTGTGAGAGCCTTGTCTCTCCCCAACCTTTTTCTTTTATCGTCTACGTGGCGCTGGGAGACCATATGGCTTTCTGTTTCTGGAAATTATCCAATTACTTTTTATATATTAAACCTTTAAACAAAAATGTAGTTTGATGCTGCATACAAGTCTTCGGTTGGGTTGGTTGTATTAATTTCCTATTTTAGTTTATCTCTTAATCTCATAAAGTAATCCTGAAAATAACACACATTCCAACACTGGGTTGTTAGGATCACTCCTCTACTGTATCAATGGAAGCTTCCAAGGTTGCCGCCCAAACTGAACCTCAAACATGTTTGCCATTTTTCTCAATTACGGTGTACATGGAGAAAGGGGTGAGGTAATGTAATTCAAAAGTTATACAAGAATAATAGGATTTATTTTGTTCCAGTTTAGCTTACAGGAAATGGCATGCGTAAAATGAATGTGGCCTTCACATCTAAAGAATGGAAAGCTGTAATATATACATTCTTTGTTTTGGGGTTTAGTTAAATTAACATGGGGCTAAATGAAGATTTAGTGCTTAAAAAGATTAGAATTGCACAATTTTGAGACATCTTTGGAATTTCTCTCAGACAAGGTGCAGAAAATACAACATTTTATTAAAAACTAAAAATTTACAACAAAAAAAAAAAAAACTTGCATATTTAATAAATTTAGTTTGCTAATCATGGTTATCCTTCTACATGCCTACTCTGTATAAGAAGGTTACATTGGACACCTGCATTTTGGTGGTGCCAGCGAGGGGCTTTGGAGTCTGTTTAACTGGTATAGTGGAGACCCTGGTTCCAGTATGAGTGGAGTGTGGGGACCTGACCAGAGACTTGACATACAGGGCTGGCTGTGGTGCCTGCAAGGCTTTCCTCTTTACTTTCAAAGATTTTTATTTATTATAAAAAATAAAAACAGACAAATAAGAGATACAAAGTTTGTTTGAGGCATTGAAAGAGCCAACATTGCACAAATACAACAGAAACAGTTAAGCCGTGTACACACGATCGGATTTCTGATGGAATAAAATCCGATGGATTTTTTTGTGAGAATTCCGATGAAGCTGACTTTCATCAGTCTTGCATACACACTATCAGACTAAATTCCGACCGTGCCAAAACACGGTGATGTAAAACACTACGATGAGCCGAATAAAATGAAGTTTGATGCTTGATTCTGAGCATGTGTGGAGTTCCACACAAACGATCAGAATTTCCTATTGTTTTTTTTCCATTGGAAAAATGTAAAACATGTTTTATTTTTTTACACCGATGGACAAAAGTCTGTTGGGGCCCACACACGATCGGTTTCTTCGATGAAAAAAGTCCATCGGTGTCTGAGGCAATACTAAATTGTCCACATTAAACCACTATTACTAGGATAACTGAACATGGGGCTCTGGGAGGCTCACCCGGCACCACTAAGGGGAACGCACTGTGCCCAGCTGAATTATTTGAACACAGCGTCAGCCACTTGCTTTTTGAGGATGCACCGACATTACTTGATTCTGATGTTGGTTCTGAGGCAGAGGACGGTGGGAACATGAGCCTACAGAGAGGGAAGAACACCGATAAACAACAAATTGACAGATATGTTTCCCCAGCCACAGATTATTACCAAGTTGGCTCCAGTGATGATGAGGATGGAGGGGAATATTTTAATGAGGTCATTGACTCTACTTGGGTGCCTGATAGAGTAGATAAGGAAAGTAAGGGGAAGGAACAACCCCAATGATGCAGAATCTATTTTGGAGATGTTGCATAGATTGAGGGAGCAAGCTTTGGGCAGCGATTGGATGTGAGGCTAAAAGCATAATTCAAAGTCCAGTATAACACCTAGCACCCTGGCATGCAGGGATAGGTTGATAGTTGTGCCATCTATCCTGACAGAGAAGTTAGGGGAAGAGGCATGTGGGGGAGGAACTATTATGAGCTCGGTTTTGGCTAGATTGAGTTTAAGAAAGTGGTGTGACATCCAAATTGATACTGTATATCTGTTAGTAAATTAGTGATGTGTGTGTAGATTGGTGGAGTGAGCTGAGGGGTATAGAGATACATTTGGATGTCATCAGCATATAAATGGTATTGGAAGCCATGGGAGGAAATCAACTGACCTGGGAAGGGGGTGTAGATTAAGAATCTGAGAGGTCCAAGAACAGAACCTTGGGGGACCCAACAGAGAAAGGAAGAGAAGATAAAGAATTGTAAGTGGCACTGAAGGTTTGGTGAAATGGGTAGGATGAGAACCAGCAAAGAGTACAGTCATGGAGACCAAAGGAGTTTTTTGTAGTAGGGGGTGGTCAACTGTCTCAAAGGCAGCAAAGAGGTCCAGAATTAAAAGCACAGAATTGTGTCAATTGGTTTTAGCCATTAGTAGATGCTTTGTGAGTTTTGGGAGAGCAGTTTCTGTGGAGTGTTAAAGACGAAATCCAGAATGAAGGAGATCAAAAAGGTTATTCTCAGTGAGGTGGGTGCTTTGGAGTTTGAAGAAAAAGGGGAGCAAGGAGATGGGGGTGTAGGTTTTTAAGATTGGTTGGGTCCAGTGAGGGCTTTTTAAGTTTTGGGGGTGACTACTGCATGTTTTAGGGAGAAGGGATGGAGAGATTGAAGATGTGAGTTAGAAAGGGTAGGATAGAATCAGAGGGTAACCATAGCATTTGTGAGGGAACAGAGTCCAGGGAGAAGGGGTAAACACTAGGGGGCTATCCAGGGATTAACTGTGTGTTCCCTTAGTGTGTTCTAACTTGTGGGGATGGGAGTGACCAGGAGAGAAGACATATAGCTGTTCCTACCTAGTAGGAACAAATGATACGTTTCCTCTTCCCTGACAGCACAGGGACTTGTGTGTTTACATACACAAATCCCTGTGCTGGTGCTTATGCACAAGATCGTGCGCACCCTCTGGTGGCCGAAAAAGATAAGGATGTACCCGTACTGGGTTTCGCTCAGGGAAGCCATTCTGCCACAGTATATGTGCGTGAGCCGGTTGGGAACCGGTTAAACTGGCCACTCTGTATGTAGCTTCTGACAGGCTACACAAGAAGCCCCATATGTCCGGAACCATAGTTCGTATAGCCCAAAATTTGGCCAGACTTCAGCTACTTTCCCCCCAAATTTGGGGTCTTTGTGACCCCAGGTCACTGAGCTACGACCCTCGAAGCTCAATGTTTTTTTGGGGGGGTTTGTTTTTCTGCGTTGCTTTAACTGACAATTGCGCGGTCGTGCAACGCGGCTCCCAAACAAAATTGACGTCCTTTTTTTCCCACAAATAGAGCTTTCTTTTGGTGGTATTTGATCACCTTTGCGTTTTTTTATTGTTTGCGCTATAAACAAAAATAGAGCGACAATTTTTAAGAAAATGCAATATTTTTAACTTTTTGCTATAATAAATATCCCCCAAAAATCTATAAAAAAAAAACATTTTATTTCCTCAGTTTAGGCCGATACGTATTCTTTTAGATATTTTTGGTTTGCGCAAAAGTTATAGCGTTTACAAAATACTGGATAGTTTTATGGCATTTTTATGAATATTTTTTTTTTACTAGTAATGGCAGCGATCAGCATTTTTTTTGTGACTGCGACATTATGGCGGACACATCGGACACTTTTGACACATTTTTGGGACCTTTGTCATTTTCACAGCGAAAAGTGCTATAAAAATGCACTGATTACTGTGAAAATGACAATGGTAGTGAAGGGGCTAACCACTAGGGGGCGCTAAAGGGGTTAAGTGTGCCCTATTGTGTGTTTCTTACTGTAGGGGGGGTGGCCTATGACAGGGAACAGACGATCAGTGACAAGCCACAGAGAGGAACGGGGGAGGTTTGGTTACACTCACCTCTCCCCGTTCTTCAGCTCCTGTGACCCGATTGCGGGACACCGGCGGTGATCGGGTCCGCGGGTCCCACGGGCGTGGTCACAGGGCTAGGTTGCGAGCGTGCTTCCTGCGGCGTGCTCACGACCTACGGCTGGGCTCTTAAAGGCGACATACCTGTACGTGCTTGTGCCCAGCCGTGCCCTTCTGCCGACGTATATCGGCGTGAAGGGGTTATTAAATGGTTAAAATAGCATTTTCCACATGTTTGTCATTTTCTCTCCCCTATTGTATGTGCTAATAAAAAAACATGTGAAAAACATTGTGGTGTGCAAAAAAAAGTTATTGGTGAGCAAACCGCTGCACACACATACAAATGAATTTAGTCTGAACATAAAGTTTGATATTATCCTTGGGTTTGAAAGGGTTAATATTAACCACTTGTTGACCACCACACACCGACAGATTGGCACGGCTGCGCAAAGGGAAGTATCTGTACGTCCCATTTAAATCACGGTATAGTGGGCGCACACGCCTACCGCATGCTCCGTGAGCATGCCCGCGGGTTGAGCAGACTCGATGTCTGCCGGTGCCCGTGATCGCGTCATGGAGAGGCAGAACGGGGAGACGCCTATGTAAACACAACAATTCTCTGTTCTGCCTAGTGACAGGACAGAGATCTACTGCTCCCTGTCATCGGGAGCAATGATCTCTGTCATGTTGTAGTGAGACCATCCTTCCCACAGTTAGAATCACTCCCTAGGACACACTTAACTCCTTGATCGCCCCCTAGTGTTTAACCCCTTCCCTGCCAGTGCCATTTACACAGTAATCAGTGCATTTTTATAGAACTGATCGCTGAATACATGACAACGGTCCCAAAATAGTGTCCGATGTATCCGCCATAATGTTGCAGTCACAAAAAAAAAATGAAGATCGCCTCCATTACTAATAAAAAATTATAATAATACAAATGCCATAAACTATTCCCCATCTTGTAGACGCTATCATTTTTGCCCAAACCAATCAATATACGCTTATTGCGATTTTTTTTATCAATAATATGTAGAAAAATACATATCGGCATAAACTGAGAAAAAAATATGTTTTTTATATATGTTTGGGGATATTTATCTTAGAAAAAAGTAAAAAATATAGCTTTTTTTTCCAAAATTGTCGGCCTTTCTATGTTTATAGCGCAAAAAATAAAAACCGCAGAAGTGATCAAATACCACCAAAAGAAAGCTCTATTTGTGGGGGGGAAAAAAAGGACAAATTTTGTCTGGGTGCAGCGTCGAATGACAGCGCAATTGTCAGTTAAAGCAACGCAGTGCCGAATTGCAAAAAGTGCTCTGATCGGGAAGGGGGGTACAATTTAAACTAGCAAGTGGTTATGATATGCAAAATCATGGAACTTCAGACCATGTTAACAAATAAAGGCGGCCATACAAGGTTTGAATTTCGAAAGAATTTTCTTTCGAAAATCGTATCAAAGAATTTTCGTATGAATTTTGCACTGTTAGTGGGCTGCAGCAACAGCCGATTTCCGTGGGGCAATCAAATTTGAGGAATCCGACATGTTGGAAATGTTTGGAAAAACAAATGATTTTCTGATCAATGTTGGGAGAATCGTGCGAGAAATGTAATAGAAAGAAAAATGCGCATGTGCAAGAAAATATTCCTGGAGAGAAAAGAATATTCCCGGAGAGAAAAGAATATTCCTGGGAGCATGGTCGGCCGAATTTCGAAAATCAATGGTGGCATCATCGGATCACAAAAGTTTCTGATTTTGAAAAGAAAATTAGTTCGAAATTCCACTATGTATGGCTTTAGAGCAGAGCTGGGTTTAAAAAATTATATTATTTTATAATTTTTAATAGCACAAGCAGAATTTCAAAACATTCATTAGGCTATTCCCAGTTTCACAAAACACAAACATAGGACGGTTTCTCATGGGGAGTCCTGCTTGTTAGGTTAATGCCAATCCCAAGACATTGTTTCCGATTTGGCTTTTAGATTTTTAAGCTATAAAATGATACTGTACATGTTAATGTTTATTTATTTAATCTGGTAAATGTGATGCTCTTCAGATTGAAGAGATGTGCTTGAACTTTTGCTGACTGTATTTTATCTGGCCTACCTTCAAAATTTCAATACAAAGTATTTACAAGCAGACCAAAATGTGTATTTCAATCAAGAAACACTTATTAAAATAATTTAAGAAGATTGCTGAGATGTGTGAATGAATGCGGGAATACGTCTTCATTGTCACAGCTGAAAGGAAAATCATTTTTAATTTTTATGTTTTTTGCGCCCACAGAACATAATTATTTTCAGCTGATTTTGTCTGTTATGGATAAGCATGATAAATACAGATAAAAGAAAAGTATATCAATGCAAAAAGAAAAAAAAGAAAAAAAATCAAATCAAGGAAAATTGAAAGGTAAAAACAATTAATTACATTTGTTATTTTCTGGATAGATGAAATGCAAAATAATTACTTACTAAAGTCCTTCTCCCAGTTATGTATGAATAAGGGCCGACCTGATGTGGAGAGAGACAGTAACACTTTACAAAAATAGGAGAGAGGTCTCTCAATTGGGCGGTCTTCCGCCAGCGCAGCTTCCACTTGTGTCAAGTCACATAGTGAACGTAGAGGGTGTGGGAGAGAACGTACAAAAGCAGTAAGTTGACGGTGTTTCCAGTGGTCCAGATGCGTGCTAGGGGAAGGGTCCAGTATGTCCAGCAGTGGAGCAATGCCGTAGGGGGTAGTCACGTGATGGAGCAGGTTTGTCTACCCAAAGACCAAGTTCTGCCAGATGAGAACATATTCCCAGGCGGAAAGTAGTCATGGCTAGCTAGAGGCATCAGGGGGGAGTTGTGTGGCCATTTGTGAGATTTGCATAGGGAATCCCAGATCATTAGTGTAGATTGGGTGAGGAGAGACGTATATACAGCCAAGGTCCTTCACCTCCTTGGTATCCACAGTTGTGTAAAAAGGTCCGAGCAACACATTGCCTCCTCCAAGGTTACCCACAACTTGGTGTTCCTATGAAACCTCCAATCCGAGATCCTATTGAGGACCACGGCCAAGTAATATCCCTTGACATCTGGGAGGGTAAGGCTTCCCTCACTCTTAGCCCTAATGAGAATGGTCCTAGCTAGCCTGGGTCGCTTCCTGTTCCAAATGTATATGCACAGTAGGGATCTAATCAACGTAAAGAATCCTATGGGGACCCCAAAGGGGATCATTTGAAATAGAAACAACAGCCTAGGCAGAATGTTCATCTTCACAACGCTGAGCCTCCCCAACCAGGAATGTGTCAGTTGGGTCCACTTCTGCAGGTCAGACTTTATCATGTTCAGCAGAGGTATATAGTTAACTCGAAATAGGGAAGAGATATTAGGTGTAAGATGTATGCCAAGGTACTTAAGGGAGCAGGGTTGCCAACTGAAAGGGAAGGATTCTTTTAGAAGGGATACGGTCCTAGCTGGGATGGAAAGATTGAGAATTTCAGATTTTGTCATATTAATTTTGAAATTGGAAATAGTACTAAATGTGTAAAAGGCGGACATCAAATTAGGTAATGTTAACGTGGGTTGCTGAACATAAAACAAGATGTCATCTGCATAAGCAGCGTATTTGTGCTCTACAGATCCCACCTTGATCCCCTGAATATCTGGATTATGCCTAACTGTGGAAAGGAAGGGTTCAAGGGAGAGGGCAAACAATATAGGAGAGAGGGGACACCCTAGGCGCGTTCCATTATGGAGCATGAAAGAGTCACTCAGGGAACCGTTGATACGAAGTTAAGCTGTGGGAGAGGAGTATAGGGCAGAGATTCGGGACAGAAGAGAGGGGACGATACCCAGATGGGATAGGGTTGCAAACACGTACTCCCAGTCCACCCTATCAAACGCTTTCTCCGCGTCCGTGGATAAAAGAAGGGTGGGCTGGGAGAACTGTCGAACGTATGATATCAGGGAAAGAGTGCGAAGGGAGTTGTCCTGTGCCTCCCTGCCGGGAATAAATCCCGTCTGGTCTGCAGAGACCCATTGGGGGAGAAGCGGGAGAAGTCTGTTCGCAATTGCTTTAGCATAAATTCTAGCGTCAATATTCAGCAGGGAAATGGGTCTATAACTACTACAACTACAGGGGTCCTTACCAGATTTGGGAATAACAGTGATATGTGCGTGGAGAGTTTCTGGTCAGAGAACACCACCCTCTGGGATGACGTTGACAAACTTGGTCAGGCGTGGAATTAGAAGATCAGCAAAGGAGCGATAATACAACACCGTAAGGCCATCAGGGCCCGGAGCCTTACCATTAGCCATGGCTTTTAGGGCAACCCGCATTTCAGAGGTGGTAAGTTCCCCCTCCAAAGAGGACAGGGAATCTAGTGAAAGTTTGGGCAAATTAGCACAAGATAAATAGTCACGAATAAGTTGGGACCTAACATCTTTATCTTCAACGGTGCTGTGGACGTGGTATAAAGCTTGGTAAAAGAGCAAAATTCCGTGGCTGTGGCCGGCGTCTCATGAACCAACGAACCGCACAAGGTTTTGAACTTAGCGACAAAGGCTGCAGACTTCCTCTGTTGTAGGGAACGGGCCAAAAGGCGACACGGTTTATTGCCCCACTTGTGTAGTCGCTAAGCGACTACACAAAAAGTCTGCTTCTGCTCCAGGTGGAAGAGGGCTTTCAGGTCCTCCCTCCTCTGAGTCAGAACCTCAAAAACCGATTGCGACTGGCTAGCTTTATGGCGACGCCCAAGAATTTCAATGTCGCGGATTAGTTCCAATTACTTGGAAGTTCGCTCTTTCTTTTTCCTGGAGCCCAGCTCAATAAGTTTTCCCCCTGATGAAGGCTTTGTGGGCCTCCCATAACGTACCTGGCTGAATATCCGGGAGCGTGTTGTCTGCAAAATATCTTGCCAGGTCCTCACCGAGAATCTTCTTATCAATGTCGTCAGCAAGCAGATGGTCATTTAGTTTACAATTCGAGGGTCTACAGGGCAGGGAGGGAATAGATAACATAAGGGTGATCGGGGCATGATCTGAAATAAGGGTATTGGCAATACTGGAAGCTGTGGGGAGAGTGAGGTGGTGGTGATCAATAAAAAAAATATCTATTCTAGAATAGGTGTGGTGTAAGTGGGAGAAATGAGTGTAGTCCTTCACCCGCGGGTGCATGACCCTCCAAACATCCATCAATTGAGCCGTATGTAGGCACTTACGCAAAATCTGTAAACTTCTCTGCGAAATACAGGAGTGACCCAGAGATGTGTCTATAGACGGTTCCAGGGACACATTGAAATCCCCAGCGAGGAGAATACACCCACGGGCAAAGTCCTGAAGTTTTGTGAGGGTGGCAGTCAAAAAGGTGATCTGATTCCGATTGGGGGCATACAGCATGGTGATAGGGCAAGCATACTACCCAGGATGTCCCTTAAGAAAAGAAAGGGACCCAAGTCATCACTAAGAATAGAGTCCAAAGTAAAGGAGGTCCCCCTACGGAATCCAATGGCAACACCTTTAGCTTTATGTACATCAGACAAACTATAATACCAGGTTGGGTATTGTGGGGAAAAAAGCCTCACCGAAGTGGTGTGGGTGAGATGGGTCTCCTGCAAGAGCACTACATCACCCTGCAAGCGACTCAGCTCTCTATATAGGTTATGTCTCTTACCTGGGGCATGGAGACCCTGAACGTTCAGGGAAACTAGATTCAAGGTAGCCATGGGATCCGGCAGAAGGAGCTCAGTACAGCAAATCGATGGGGGGTGCACCTGCGGTGGGGGGGGAGAAACAGGGGACAGGGGGGAGGAAAGGGTGAAGACAAGACTAAGAGTGAGAAGAAAAGAGAGGGGAAAAAGACAGTTACCAACAACATAACAAATAGACAAATCCCACGGAGGGGAACATACAGCGTTTGCACGCAAATGAATGCTGTGCAAGAAAGGGATGCATGAGCGGCTCGCCACTCCCGTACATCCCGCCTCCAGTGAAGCAGGGGCACGAGAGCGCGAAGCCACGCCACTCATCCCAATGATGGGACAGAATAGTACGGGGGAGCCGGCAACGAGCACCGAAAGTACCGTGATCGACCCCAGCGCTGACACCTTAAGTAGTACATAAGAACCGTAAAATACATATTACCAAACCTGCGGGCTAAAAAAAAGGAGAAAAACTGAAAAACATAATAGGGCCAAAATAGATCAAAAACAAAACGAAAAAAGAACAGGGACAAAGCGAAACCATGCGTCCTTAAACTTGAAAAACTGGGAAAGGTGGGCCCTGAAGGCCCATAGACTGGTCTTGGAGAGCAGCGACGGCCAGGAAACCAATGGAACAAAAATAAACAAAAATAAAAATAAAGATACTCAGCCGAGTGAGATGGACAATCTGATGAACAAGGAGACCGCAAACACCCAGGGCCTAGATCACTCCAGCTGCGGGGAGGACCCCGCAGCAGCGGGGCAACTCTTGCAGCCTACTTTCTGCCACTGTGAATCTGGAACCGCGGGCAGGGTGGGGATAACATCTTCCTAGCCGGGAAGTTCAGGAGGGGTGATGTTGACATCCAGGCAGAACGATTCCAGGTCTTCAGGGAAGTGAAGAATCGCCATCTTATCGTCTCGATGAGCGATCAGGGCCGACGGGAATCCCCAATGATAGTTAATGGATGCAGCTCTAAGCTTTTCTGTTAAAGGCTTCAGGGCCCTGCGTTGGTCCAGAGTTTCTTTGGCGAGATCTGGATAGAATGCTAGGGAGGCGCCATCAAAGTCCAGGGAGGCCGATTCCCGAGCCTTTCGCATGATGCGCTCCTTCTCCTCATAAAAGTGGACCCTGCAGATAAAATCTCTCGGGGTATCAGAGGAGAGATTTCACGAGCGCAACGCCCTGTGTACTCTGTCTATCTTGAGCGGGTGGTCCGCCGCTAGGCCCAACATACCATTAAAGATGCCGCGTACGGAGGGGAGGAGGTCATCGCCGCTGGTCGCCTCAGGTAGGCCTCTGATGCGAATGTTATTCCTCCTGGCGCGATTTTCCTGGTCCTCAATTTTGTACATAGCCATCCTGTGTGCGATAGCGAGGGATCTAGTTGAGGCCTGTAAGCTTCTGATGGCCACCGCGTGTCGATCAAGTCGTAGCTCAGATTCCTCCACTTGCTCCAAAACTTGAGAGAGGTCCCCGCGAACTGCCGAGATCTCTTTCTTGATGGACCGCTCAAGGCTCAGGAACATAGACGCCAGTTCAGATTTAGTCGGCAAACCGTCGACCAGGGCTGCAACCTCCGAGCGTCTAGAGGAACAACCGTCAGCGTCTGAACAGGCAGACGAGGCTGGGGAGTGATGTCTGAGCTCCGGCTTATGCCGGGAGGCGGAGCCCGCTCCGGCGTCCATGCCACGTGGAGAGCGGCCTAGGCCATCCATGATCTCCACATCCTCTGGCGGCCAGAAACCTTTTTATGAATCCAGACTGCGATCCCTACTTGGGGAGAGACTTCCCCGTTCTTTTCCACATGGATGGTTTGCGAGAAAAAGGCAGCAATTAGAAGTTATAAAAGCAGGTTATAGCGGTGTCAGCACCAGAGCTCTGAACAAGCACGTCCTCACCACTGCATGTCCAGGCCACGCCCCCCTGCCCTTGTTGTTTTAACTTAGGATAGTAAAACATTTATTTTTAAATGTTCATTTTCACAGCTGAAAGGGAAACCACTTTTAATCATTATGGTTTTATTTTGCACACACAAAACATAATTTTTTCATCTGATTTTGTCTGTTATGGATAAGCATGATAAATACAGATATGAACAAAGTATAACAATGCAAACAAATAAAAACAATGAAAACAAATCAAGGAAAATTGAAAGGTTAAAAACGATAAATTACATTTGTTGAAACTCAGTACTACTACACAGTGATTTCATTTTCTGAATAGATGAAATTTAAAATAATTTCATTTAGAAAATATTTAAATCAGACCTTCAGTTTTTTTTTACTTTCCATCTGTTAAACCCTCTGCCCTTGTTGTTTTAACTTTGGATAGTAAACGTTTTTTGATGTTTTTTTAAATCTTCACGGTCACAGCTGAAAGGAAAATAATTTTTAATTTTTATTTTTTTGGGCCCACAGAACATAATTATTTTCAACTGATTTTGTCTATTATGGATAAGCATGATACATACAAATACAAGAAAAGTATATCAATGCAAAAAGAAAGAAAAAAAAGAAAACAAATCAAGGAAAATTGAAAGGTAATAACAATTGATTACATTTGTTGAAACTCAGTACTACTACACAGTGATTTCCTTTTCTGGATAGATGAAAAACAATATAATTGAATTTAAAAATATTTAAGGTCAAATAAATAAATTTGAGTTTTCAAATGTGTCAATGAGGACTGAAGAAAAATTCAAAAAACTTTTAGATGTACTTCATAGCAAACATATAATACAGGGATATTGAAAATGGTAGGGACGCACACAGTTAGGTTGAATAGACTGGTGTCTTTATTAAACCTTACCAACTATATAACTCTATGTAACTATATGCTATATATAGCATATCTCATAAAAAAATATAAAATCTCTTAATACATTTTGGCCAAAATGCTCTCTGCTACATGTTGTTGGTAAAACAAACAAACAAAAAAAAAAAGTTTATATTGATTGGTTTGGGTGAAAGTTATAGGGCCCGATCCACGTACCTGCGCACATTTTTCCGTCCGGCGTAGCGTATCTCAGATACACTACGCCGCCGTAACTTTCAGCGTATTTTCCGTACCCTGAAAGAATTTGCGCCGTAAGTTACGGCGGCGTAGTGTAACTGTGTCGGCGTAAGGAAGCGCAATTCAAATGGCTAAGTTGTGGGCGTGTTTTATGTTAATACGTCTTGACCCGACGTAAATGACGTTTTTTCTGAACGACGCATGCGCCGTCTGTGGGGGTATCCCAGTGCGCATGCTCCAAATTAACCCGCAACAAGCCAATGCTTTCGACGTGAACGTCATTCTACGCAAAGCCCTATTCGCAAACGTTTTACGCAAATGACGTACACGGCGGAAAATTCGACGCTGGCCCGACTGCATACTTAACATTGGCTACGCCTCATATAGTAGGGGTAACGTTATGCCGAAAAAAGCCTTACTAAAACTACGTAAAAAAATGCGCCGGCCGGACGTACGTTTGTGGATCGCCGTATCTAGCTAATTTGCATACTCAACGCAAAAATCGATGGAAGCGGCACCTAGCGGCCAGCGTAAATATGCACCTAAGATCCGAAGGCGTACTAAGATGTACACCAGTCGGATCGAGCCCTCATTCAGTCGTATCTTGTTTTGTAGATACAAAACAAAGATACGACGGGGGATCTTAGAAATTACGTGGCGTATCAATAGATACGCCGGCGTAATTTCTTTGTGGATCTGGCCCATAGTGTCTACAAACTATGACACACACTATATTACCAAAAGTATAGGGACACCTGCCTTTACACGTACATGAACATGGTATCCCAGTCTTAATCAGTAGGATTCAATATTGAGTTGGCCCACCCCTTTTCAGCTATAACCACTTCAACTCTTTTGGGAAGGCTGTCCATAAGGTTTAGGAAAGTGTCTATGGGAATGATTGACCATTCTTCCAGAAGTGCATTTGTGAGGTCAGGCACTAATGTTGGATAAGTAGGCCTGGCTCACAGTCTCTGCTCTAATTTATCTCAAAGGTGTTCTAATGGGTTGAGGTCAGGACTCTGTGTAGGCCAGTCAAGTTCCTCCACCACAAACTCGCTCATCCATGTCTTTATGGACCTTGCTTTATGCACTGGTCCAAATCATTTGGTGGAGGGGGTATTATGATGTGAGGTTGTTTTTCAGGGGTTGGGCTTGGCCCCTTAGTTCCAGTGAAGGGAATTCTTAAGGCATCGGCATACCAAGACATTTTGGACAATTTCATGATGCCAACTTTGTGGGAACAGTTTGGGGATGGCCCCTTCCTGTTCCAACATGACTGCACACCAGTCCACAAAGCAAGGTCCATAAAGACAGGGATGAGTGAGTTTGGGGTAGAAATATTTGACCGGCACAGTCTTAACCTCAACCTGATAGAACACCTTTAAGATGAATTGAGAGCGGAGACTGCATGCCTGACCTCACAAATGCACTTCTGGAAGAATGGTCAAACATTCCCATAGACACCCTCCTAAACCTTGTGGACAGCCTTCCCAGAAGAGTTGAAGCTGTTATAGCGGCAAAGGGTGGGCCAACTCAATATTGAACCCTTCGGACTAAGACTGGGATGTCATTAAAGTATATGTGCATGTCCCAATACTTTTGGTAATATAGTGTTAAAGTTTGCAAGTGGTTTACCAGGATTATGGCTGAAGATATCAGCCGTAACCCCAGTATTGTTTTTTGCATCCGGCGCACAGTTTTCTCATGAGCCGCTGGAACAGTTTCCGAAGAGGCGGGAGGGGACTAAACCCCTCCACCACTCACTGGTGTTTCTCACGCCCACTGTTTCCACCGATTCACACAAGAAATTATCCAAAAGTGTGGCTGGCTGCTCCCATAGATCATCAAAGAGTAATTATTCTTTTGATCAACTCTATGGCCTTGGAAGACTGGAGTGACGTCATGACTAGGGATGAGCTTTGTATTCGAGTCAAACTCATGTTCGACTCGAACATCGTATGTTTGATCGTTCGTCGAATTACGAACATTTTGGGCCACTCGCGCCAAATTCGAGTGGCGTGTCATGGCCCATAATTCACTGCGGCATCGCAGTGCATTGCTGGCTGATGATTGGCCAAGCATGCACTATGACCCGCATGCTTGGCCAATCACAGCGCTCAAAAAATGGAGAGCCATAATTAGCCAAAGCCATGGTGGCTTTGGCCAAATATGGCTGAGGGGGTTTAGTACACGCTCCACACTATATAATGCTGTCAGCCTTGTGTAATGTGTTGGTGGTTTACAGAGAGAGACAGAATGTCATTTTTTGGAGTTAGATAGAGCAGGCAGGCAGGCTAGTCAGTTAGAGTTACAGTGTGTAGAGGATATATATGCATCCCAGGTGTTGTATATATTTATACACTGTATTGAGTTTAGCTAGATCCGCTCTTCCTAATTTACTGACAGGCAGGTGATTGTACTAGCTCACGTGTTGTACTGTCTGTGTCCTCTGTACAGTGTTCACCTAAAGCTATGTCAATAGATTTGCTGGTGTTTCTCATATTAATTCCTAAAGGCAGTAGAGCTGCACGATTCTGGGAAAAATGAGAATCACAATTATTTTGCTTAGAATGAAGATCACGATTCTTTTACGATTCTCAAAAAATGCATGGTGCTTTTGTTAGCATGCATTTTTGTGATTTATTTTTTTATTTTTTATTTACACGCACAGAGTATGTGCCTTGCTGCAGAACAGACTATTAATTTGAAAATTGAACTGCCTGCCACCCCTCAATAGCACCAGAGTGCATGGGCCTTTTTTTTAATGCCGCTGCATCAAAATGCATGGTGCTTTTGTTAGCATGCATTTTTATTTTTGTGATATTTTTTTTATTTACACACATTATATATATATGTGTGTGTAAATAAAAAAAAAGTCAGAAAAATCAGAGGCTTCTTACCACGTGATCAGCTGTGACCAATCACATCTGATCATCGCATGAACCAGGAAGTGCCGATAAACGACATTCCTCAGTTCGCGCTGACAGGGAGAGCTGACCGGCGGCTCTCCCTGTCAGGTCTGTGCTGATAATCAGCATATTGATTATCAGCACAGCCCCATCAGATGTGCCAATCAGTGCCCAGCAGTGCCCCAATAATAAAGTCTGCCAGTGCCCATGACAGTGCCAATCAGAGCCCACAACAGTTCCAATCAGAGCCCACAACACTGCCAATCAGAGCCCACCACAGTGCCAATCAGTGCCCATTACAGTGCCCAGCAGTAACACCTGTCAGTACTTCATCATCAGTGCTGCCCATCAGTGCCACCTGTCAGTGCCAATCAGTACTGCCTATCAGTGCCAATCAGTGCCACCTGTCATTGCCCATCACAGCTGCCTGCCAGTGACCATCACAGCCACCTGTCAGTGCCCATCAGTGCTGCATATCAGTGCCACCTATTGGTGCCCATCAGTGCTGCATATCAGTGCCGCCTCTCAGTGCTCATCAATTATACATATCAGTGCCTCCTCATCAGTGCCCATCATTGCTGCCTCAACATTTCCCATCAGTGCCGCATGAAAGCTAAAAATTGTCCTGGGCAGATGCCACATCTGACTTGAATGGTTTAAAAGTATATTTTATCTCTCCAGGAAATGGTCAAATACAACCACACTTCAGTTACTGAATTCATCCTTTTGGGATATGAAGATCACAGTTTCCAAAGTCTCTTATTTCTTCTTCTGCTTCTGATTTATGTGGCCACCATGACTGGGAATGTCCTCATTATTGCATTAGTGTCAACGACCCTCTCTCTTCAATCTCCCATGTATTTCTTTCTCTCTCACCTTTCTTTCTGTGACATAATGATCAGTACAAACGTAGTCCCCAAAACCTTACAAGTCATTCTTACAGGTAGATGCCACATTTCATCTTTATCTTGTAAAATACAGTTATATGTTTTTGGTGCTTCTGCTCTTATAGAATGCTGTCTATTGACAGTAATGTCATATGATCGATATTTGGCCATATGTAACCCATTGCACTATTCGACTATTATGAAGCACAGACTTCCTCAGTTCTTGGCTACGTTATGCTGGATGGCCGGTTGTGGCATCTACCTTGGTCACAGAAATTCTTGTGGCTGAATTAGACTTTTGTGGTCCGAATATTATTGACCATTTTTTCTGTGACCTTGCTCCTCTTCTCAACCTTTCCTGCTCTGACACCAAACAGGTGGAAATCCATGTATCTATTACGGTCATTGGAATTGTCATTTCTCAATTAATCTTTGTCATCGTCACATACATTTGTATCTTTACATCGATTCTTCAGATCTCCTCCATTGCTAACCGACAAAAGGTCTTCTCGACTTGTAGCTCTCATTTGGCAGTTGTGTCTACTTATTACGGTACACTTATAACACTTTATGTGGCTCCATCGAGAGGCTATTCACTAAACCTCAACAAACTTTTATCTCTTTTTAACACAATCATAACCCCGCTATTCAACCCAATCATTTACACGTTACGGAATAAGGAAATAAGAATTGCATTGAGCAAAGTTATTTTAAAGGGACTCTACCTGGGAAAATATTAACCAGACACCTTCACCCCCTTCTTGCCCAAATGTTCAGCTTTCATTGATCTCACGCTTTGAATGACAATTACTCAGTCATGCAACACTAATAGCTAGATTCAGAAAGAGTTAAGCCGGCGTATCAGTAGATACGCCGTCGTAACTCTGAATCTAAGCCGTCGTACATTTAAGTGTATTCTCAAATTGAGATACACTTAAATGTAGCTAAGATACGACTGCCTGCGCCATCGTATATTAGCTGCTAGGGGCGTGAACGCTGATTTACACCTAGAATGCGTAAATCAGAGAGATACGCCAATTCACGAACGTACGCTTGTTTGTCGCAGTAAAGATATGCCGTTTACGTAAGGCGTTTTCAGGCGTAAAGTTAATCGAACAAAAAGCTGGCCTAGCCAATGTTAAGTATGGACGTCGTTCCCGCGTCAAATTTTGAAAATTTTACGTTGTTTGCGTAAGTCGTGAATGGGGCTGGCCCCAATGTCTGCCGGCCACCTGCAATTGTGAGAAAGAGAGCCAGAACACGGATCTGTTAATGTAAACAGACAGATCCCCATTCTGACAGGGGAGCTGAGAGTTATCGTCTAGTGATTAGGAACAGCGATCTCTCCCCTCTTCCAGTCAGTCATATCCCCCCACAGTTAGAAACACCTCCCAGGGAACACAATTAACCCCTTGATCACCCCCTTGTGTTATCAGTAATCAGTGCATTTTTATAGCACTGATCGCTGTCAATGGTCCCAAAAAAAGTACCTGATCTGTCCACCGCAATGTTGCAGTCCTGCTATAAATCGCAGATCACCACCATTACTAGTAAAATATATATATATATACATATATATATATATATATATATATATATATATATATATATATATATATATATATATATATATATATATATACATATATATATATATATATATATATATATATATATATATATGTGTATATATATATATATATATATATATATATATATATATATATATATATATATATATATATATATATATATATATATATATATATAATATCAAATATAATAATATAATAAAAATTCCAAAAATCTATCCCCTATTTTGTAGACGCTATAACCTTTGAGCAAACCAATCAATATACGCTTATTGCAATTTCTTTTTACAAAAAATATGTAGAAGAATACGTATCGGCCTAAACTGATGAAGAAATGTGTTTGTTTTATATATTTTAGGGGTTATTTAGTATAGCAAAAAGTAAAAAATATAGCTTTTGTTTCAAAATTGACGATCTTTTTTGTTTATTGTGCAAAAAAAAAAATGCAGAGGTGATCAAATACCACCAAAAGAAAGCTCTATTTGTGGGGGGGGAAAAGACTTCAATTTTGTTTGGGTGCCACCTTGCACAACCATGCAATTGTCAGTTAAAGCGATGCAGTGCCGAATCGCAAAAAGTGCTCTGGTCAGAAAGGGGGTAAATTCTTCTGGGGCTGAAGTGTAAGTGAAGATTTTTTTTTATATATAAGTGAAAAAATACCCAAACTTTTGGAAAAAAATGCTTTCTTTTAATTTCTGTTATAAAAATGCCTGTACAGGCATCTCCGCAGATCAGAGGGCTGTCACCCACAACGGAGGTACAAAGGCGTTTCTGGACAAATTTGGACACTGGGATAGTTGACCAGGGATTGCCATTGTCAGGAATTTTGGTATTATACCAGTCCCCTAATTATTGGGGTTCGGAGTACCTGTCCATGCACTGTGTGTTTTTTACTCTGTCCCTTTGGCCTCAAAATCAGTCTGAGGAGTAATCCATGTTACCTTGGTTTCGATACTGACCACGTCCTCTGTGTGTGTTTTAATTTTTATATACTCAATATATCACATCAAAACTCCTGAGCAAGCGATTACATTACCAGTGCTGATGTACTGACTGCTTATCTAATTTTTTAGGCCCTAAAACTTCAAAACAGTACAATAACCCACAAATGATACCTTTTTGGAAAGTAGACAGTCCAAGGTGTTTAGTAAGAGGCCTGTTGTGTTTTTTGTCAACATTTTTGGGAAAATAAGGAAATGTAATAAAATGTTGTTTTTTTCACAAAAAGTTGTAATTTTTTACTCACAGCATATGTATACTTATTATTACACCCAAAAACACATTCTGCTATGTCTCCTGAGTATGAAGATACCACATGTGTAAGACGTTTTTAACAGTCTCGATGCACAGATGGGCCCAAAATCCGAGGAACACCTTTGGGCTTTCAAGGAACATAAATTATGCATCTAATTTCCTGATTACCTATTCAATTTTTGGACAGTAGAAACACCCACCAAATTACCCCATTTTGAAAATAAAGTACCCCAATTGTTTTGTTTTTTTTTGTTAAGAGGCATGGTCAGTCTTTTGACTGTGTCATTGCTTTTGCTACAACTTTTTGGAAAATGCAGAAAGAAAATTAAAATTTATTTTTTACACAAAGTTGCCAACCTAATAAGACCAGACATTCAATTATTACCCCAGCTAGCCCTTATTGAAACCAAGCAGTTATAAATCAATTTTTGTATTGCAGCTGAACACTGCTATGTGTACCAACATCCAGCTTATACAAATGACTAATAAAGTGCAGCACATTTATTAATATCTATACAACATTACAATATTATAAGTAATATAGTAAACCAGCTTATTTAGTGATTCCAACACATATATTCCTCTATTGCAAAGTTGTCTCCAAATGTTAATTAGGATGGAGGAGATGATAATAAAGAGGTCATTGATGTGACTTGGGTGCCAGATAGAGCAGAGGGGGAAAGTGAGGATGAGGGTGAGGCACAACCCCAATAAGGCAGCCATCATGGAAGAGTAGAGTGCAGCTGCCCTATTCCATCACATTGTGGCGCTGTTATCTCCCAGCCCACTTCTCTCAGCTCAGCTGTCTGGGCCTTTTTTAGCACATGTGCAGGCGATTGCACTGTTTCAATTTGCAAACTTTGTCTCAAGCACATCAAGCATGGTAAAACACCAGCTATTTTGGAACCAAATGCTTGACAAGGCATTTAACCTCCAACCACTCAGCCTGTTGGCAAGAGCACATGAAAGCCACACAAAAAGGGGTTTTCTGTTCCTCCTCCTTACTTACCTCAGCCTGCCTCCGCTATACCTCATGACCTCTCAGCAGCCTCCACTGACAGGGATGATGGCATAGCACAGGGTGTCCTAGGTCCTTGAAGAAAATCTGCAAGCAGTACACCACCAGCTGTAGACTATAGATGGCAAATTTCTCTGCCCCATCTGCTGCAGTGGAAAAAAAATACAGTCACTGCCACCCACACGCCAGGGTCCAAATGCAAGCTTGTCGAAGCTGCTACAACTTCTGTCTTTACATCTGGTGGATTCTGCCCCTTCTGTGAATTTTTTAAATGTTCTCTACCACAATGGCAGGTTCCCAGTTGCTATTTATTTTCTCATAAGGACATTCCAGTGTTGTACCATCACGTGGTAGGCAATGTTGTATTATCCTTGGGCAAGGCAGTAATCCTCAACGTCCAAATTACTGCTGACACGTGGTCCAGCAAGTATGGTCAGGCACAGTATATTTTGTTCACAGCACACTGGGTAACTCTGCTTGCAACTCAGAAGTGATCAGTGCTGCAGCTTGTTGTGCCTCCATGTCCCCATACAGCCAATGGTGATGATGCAAGATTTGTCAGGTCTACCTCCCCACCCTCCTCCTCCTTCTCCTCCATGCCCTTCTCTGCTGAATTGTCCTGTGAACCACAAGTACCACCTAAGCGTTCAAGGGGCTATTCAATGAGTTAGGCTAAAAGGTGTCATGCAGTTCTTCAGCTGGTGTGTCTAGGGGACAGGAACCACACCAGAAAAGAGATTCTTGCAGCTCTGCAGGGTCAGGCCCAAAGGTGGTTCACGCCACACCAGCTGGAGCCAGGAATGGTGGTGTGTGATAATGGCACAAACCTCCTCTCCACCCTTAGACAGAGAAAGTTGAAACATGTGCCATGCCTGACACATGTCCTCAATTTGGTGGTGCAGCATTTCCTAAATGGGTACCCAGGATTGGAAGATCTGCTAAAGCAGGCCGGAAGAGTCTGTAGCCATTTCACGTGGTCATACACAGTAAGGCCTCGTACACACGATAGGTTAAACAGAGGACAACGGTCTGATGGACCGTTTTCATCGGTCAAAACCGATCGTGTGTGGGCCCCATAGGTTTAATCATCGGTTAAAAAAAGCCAACTTGCTGTGACAATACATGCATCTGTGACACAATCCCTGTTGTGTTCATGCTGGAGCATACTCTGCGTGGCATTATGGACAGGGCATTTGTGGTAGAGCAGCGGGAGAAGAGGAGGACTTCCTTTCCTCTCAAGGCCCACCATTGTTCCTATGCAACAGAACACACAAGAGGAGAGGGAGGAGGAGGATTCTTGCAGTTTTGGAGGCATTGAAGCAATGGAAGACATACGTCAAACATTAAGAGATGGTTTTCCATCCCCAGAACCCTTGGGAGTAGTACGTGGCTGGGAGGAGGCAGTTCCAGATAGTCTAATCCTCAGTGACCCAAAGGAGTCTGCTTGTCATGCCTCCTCAAATTTGCGGTGCATGGGCTCCCTCATGATAAAAAACAGGCAAAGGGACCCAAGAATATGTGGCATAAAGGAAAAGAGTCACTATTGGTTGACAACCCTCTCAAAAAGTCTCAAAACTCATCCCATCCCCACAGAGAGTGCAAAAGATGAAATCTCTTGAGGACAACTTAAAGAGGAGTTTATCTCAGGCCTCGTACACACGACAGAGGAACTCGACGTGCCAAACACATCGAGTTCCTCGTCGAGTTCAGGGATGAAGCCGCCGAGGAGCTCGGCGGGCCGCCTTCTCCCATAGAACAATGAGAAAATAGAGAACATGTTCTCTATTTTCTTGACGAGTTCCTCGGCGGCTCCATCGGGCCAAAAGTGTACAGACGACAGAGTTTCTCGGCAGAATCCGGCTCTGACCGAGTTTCTCGCCGAATTCTGCCGAGAAACTCTGTCGTGTGTACGAGGCCTAACACTTTTCCCAACTCTGGTAGGTTACAGTGTCATGAAAAAACTTTGTTTTGAGGCTTCTGTTGGTCAACAGAGGAGCGATGGAGGAGGCGGCTGCCTAAGTGATGCATTTCACAATTGTTTTAGTCCTTGTCGCCCAGGGCTGGAAGCTTCTGCATCTCATCTGCAGCATCTACATCACAATTATCTAGGGGTAAAAACAAAGATGGAGAGCTTTCCTAGATTACCAGCAGCTATGAAGCCCCTAATGCTGATGTCGCTGATTAATTGTTTTTGGGATTTGAAATCTCTGCAGGACTTTTATTATTATTTTTATTATTATACAGGATTTATATAGCTCCAACAGTTTGTGCAGCTCTTTACAACATGAGGGCAGACAGTACACTTACAAAACAAATCAATACAGGAGGGATCAGATGGTCCTGCTCATTAGAGCTTACAATCTAGAAGAGAGGGTCAAGTGGAAAAAAAGGTAATAACTGTGGGGGGTGAGCTGATGGAGAAAATGAAAATACAGGGGGTATTCCACAAAAGGGATACGCCGGCGTATCTACTGATATGCTGTCGTATCCCTGTTTCTATCTATGCGACTGATTCACAGAATCAGTTACGCATAGATATTCCTAAGATCCGGCAGGTGTAAGTGTTTTACACTGTCGGATCTTAGGAGTACCGCATCCGCCGATGGGGGCATTTCTCGTCGAAATGCAGCTTCGGGTATGCAAATTAGCACTTACGGAGATCCACAAAGCTTTTAAGCTTTGTTTTTTCTCCGTAAGTATTAGTTTGCCGTCGCAATATTAGGGCTGCTTTTACAAGGCCTAAACTGTTTACACCTTGTAAAAGTAGACCCTTCTATCCCGCGTCGCTGTCATTTTTTTTTTTCCCGCCGCAACTCGTTTTTTTTTTTACGTCCGTCGCGATTCTCAAAACCCGGCACAACGTAAAACCGTGCAAAGCACGTCGGGAAAATGACGTCGGGAGCATGCGCAGTACGTCCGGCGCAGGAGTGCGCCTAATTTAAATGGGACTCGCCCCATTAAATTAGGAACGCCTTGCGCCGGACGGATTTAAGTTACACCGCTCAAAATTTCTAGGTAAGTGCTTTGTGGATCGGGCACTTAGGTAGAGATTTTGCGGCGGTGTAACTTAAATGGCAAAAGTTGCGTTGCGCCGGGTTTTTGAGGATTAGGCCCACAGTTGTTAGGTGTGGGTAGGATAGGCTTCTCTGAAGAGGAGGGTTTTCAGGGAACGTCTGAAATCTAATAGAGTAGGAGATAAGCAGACAGATTGGGGTAAGGCATTTAGGCTGTCTAGCATTGTGGGTGTTGATTTCATCTGGAGGAATTTTTTTTGTGATGGTTTCATGGGCACAATTAACACCCAAAGTCCAATATTTCTGCACCAGTCTTGATATATACAGTATGGGCCAGATTCACAGATATCTGCGGCGGCGTAATGTATCGTCTTTAACTACTTAAGGACCGGACCAATATGCTTCTAAATGACCCAAGGGGTTTTTACAATTCGGCACTGCGTCGCTTTAACAGACAATTGTGCGGTCGTGCGACGTGGCTCCCAAACAAAATTGGCGTCCTTTTTCCCCCACAAATAGAGCTTTCTTTTGGTGGTATTTGATCACCTCTGCGGTTTTTATTTTTTGCGCTATAAACAAAAATAGAGCGACAAATTTGAAAAAAATTCAATTTTTTTTACTTTTTGCTATAAAAAATATCCCCCAAAAACATATATAAAAATATTTTTTTTCCTCAGTTTAGGCCGATACGTATTCTTCTACCTATTTTTGGTAAAAAAAAATCGCAATAAGCATTTATCGGTTGGTTTGCGCAAAATTTATAGCGTTTACAAAATAGGGGATAGTTTTATTATTATTTTTTTTTACTACTAATGGCGGCGATCAGTGATTTTTTTCGTGACTGCGACATTATGGCGGACACTTCGGACAATTTTGACACATTTTTGGGATCATTGTCATTTTCACAGCAAAAGATACATTAAAATTGCATTGTTTATTGTGAAAATGACAATTGCAGTTTGGGAGTTAACCACAGGGGGCGCTGTAGGAGTTAGGGTTCACCTAGTGTGTGTTTACTACTGTAGGGGTGTGTGGCTGTAGGACTGACGTCATCGATCGAGTCTCCCTATAAAAGGGATCACTCGATCGATGCAGCCGCCACAGTGAAGCACGGTGAAGCCGTGTTTACATACGGCTCTCCCCGTTCTTCAGCTCCGGGGAGCGATCACGACGGAGCGGCAATAAACGAATAGCCGCGCCGTCGTCCCGGATAGCTCCCCGCGGGAATCCGACCATCGCATGTAGCGGGGGGGTCCCGATCGGACCCCCGACCCACGTCTAGGCAGGGACTTACAGGTACGCCAATGTGCCTGTACGTGCCATTCTGCCGACGTATATCTACATGTGGCGGTCGGGAAGTGGTTAAGTTACACCGCCGCAAGTTTTCAGCGCAAGTGCCTGATTCACCAAGCACTTGCGTGTAAACTTACGGCGGTGCAACGTAAAGCCGCCCGGCGCAAGCCCGACTATTTCAAATGGGGCGTGTACCATTTAAATTAGGCGCGTTCCCGCGCCGAACGTTCTGCGCATGCTCCGTTACGGCGCCCCGACGTGTTTTTTGAATGGCGACGTGCGTAACGTAATTTCGTATTCCCGGACGTCTTACGCAAAAAAAAAATATTTAAATGCGACGCGGGAACAACGGCCATACTTTAACATGGCTGTTCTAAATGTAAGCCATGAAAAAGCATGCCTAGTTTTGCGATGGGAAAAACCGACTAGCGACGACGTAAGAGATTGCGACGAACGTGCGTACTCTGCGCGTACTCCGCGCGTACTCCGGCGTACTTTTTTTGTGAATCTGGCCCTATGTATGTATATATATATATATATATATATATATATATATATATATATATATATATATATATATATATATATATATATATATATATATATATATATGTGTGTGTGTGTGACGCCATCTTGAGAAAGAAGGGCTGTTACCTACCGAAATGTTGACATTGACTAAACTACGTTGAAAAATTCCTCTTGCTGTAAGTCCATTGAGTGCACCTACTTCCTGTGCTGCATATTTACTTTTTCATGGATTGAAGGACCGTTTTCATCAGTCCAAACCGATCGTGTGTGGGCCCCATAGGTTCTTTAACCTTCGGTCAAAAAAATGAGAACTTGCTTTAAAATTGAACCGATGGACGCCTAATCGATAGGTCAAAACCGATCGTTAGTATGCAAAAGCATCGGTTTAAAACCCGCGCATGCTCAGAATCAAGTCGACGCATGCTTGGAAGCATTGAACTTCATTTTTTTCAGCACGTCGTTGTGTTTTACGTCACCGTGTTCTGACACGATCAGTTTTTTAACCAATGGTGTGTAGGCGCGACGGACCATCAGTCAGGTTCATCGGGTTAACCAATGACAACAGTCCTTCAGACCGTTCTCATCGGATGGACCGATCGTTTGTACGCGGCCTAAGACTGGGACGCCAATTAAAGTTCATGTGCGTGTAAAGGCAGGTGTCCCAATGCTTTTGGTAATATAGCGTATGTACAATATTGTATATATTATTGTTGCAAGCATTTGTCTTTTGGGATTTTGCCCAACAGCAATTTATTTTTATCTTTTACATATTTATCATAGACACAACATTTCTTTTAACATTAATTGGTTATTTCTCCCATGAGAGTTAAATCCCTCAGCACATTTCTATCTATCTAGAGTATAAATACACCTTTAAATGGTGTGCTGTTATATTCTGTATTGGACGCTCCCTGAATGAATTATGACAAGCAAAAACAAGACTTCTGTTGTTGGAATGTGTAAATACAGTACAGAATCAAAGAAAGGAGAATTAAAAAAGAAACAGTAAGTACTTATCGATTGATTTTATGAATGATTCAATAGAAGACCCTCTAAGAAAAGATTTTGACTTGAAAGAGCATTATGTACTTGCTGTGGGACTGTGAGGCCCCGTACACACGACCGAGTTTCTCGGCAGAATTCAGCCAGAAACTCGGTCGGAAGCTGAATTCCGCCGAGAAACCCGGCCGTGTGTACACTTTCGGCCGAGGAAGCCGACGAGGATCTCGGCGAGGAAATAGAGAACATGTTCTCTATTTCCTCGTTGTTCAATGGGGAAATTGCGGCTCGCCGAGATCCTCGGCGGCTTCACAAGGAACTCGACGAGCAAAACGGTGTGTTTTGCCCGTCGAGTTCCTCGGCCGTGTGTACGCGGCCTCAGTGTTTGGATAAATGTTTCAATATAATAAGTGTAACTGGAAGCATTTACAATAATTGCCTGAAGGAAAAGGGAAAAAGGGCATTGTCCAGATCTCCACTTTCTGTTACATACATTTAAAGATCAGCTGTGGACCATTTAACCACTTAAGACCCGGACCAATATGCAGGTAAAGGACCTGGCCCCTTTTTGCAATTCAGCACTGAGTCGCTTTAACTGACAATAGCGCGGTCGTGCGACGTGGCTCCCAAACAAAATTGGCATCCTTTTTTTCCCACAAATAGAGCTTTCTTTTGGTGGTATTTGATCACCTCTGCGGTTTTTATTTGTTGCGCTATAAACAAAAATAGAGCGACAATTTTGAAAAAATTCAATATTTTTTACTTTTTGCTATAATAAATATCCCCAAAATATATCTAAAAAAAAAAAAAACATTTTTTTTCCTTAGTTTAGGCCGATATGTATTATTCTCCATATTTTTGGTAAAAAAAATCTCAATAAGCAAAAGTTAGTTTTTACTAGTAGTGACTGTGACATTATGGCGGACACATCGGACACTTTTGACACATTTTTGGGACCAATGTTATTTTCACAGAAAAAAGTGCTATAAAAATGCACTGATTACTGTGAAAATGACAATGACAGTGAAGGGGTTAACCACTAGGGGGCGCTAAAGGGGTTAAGTGTGTCCTATTTGTTTCTTACTGTAAGGGGCGTGGCTGGATGTGTGACAGAGAACAGACGATCAGTGACAAGCCACAGAGAAGAACGGGGAAGGTTTGTTTACATTTACCTTTTCCCCGTTCTTCAGCTCCTGTGACCCGATCGTCGGACACCGGCGGTGATCGGGTCCGCGGGTGGCGACCCACGGTTGGGCAATAAAGGGCAACGTACCTGTACGTGCCTGTGCCCAGCCGTGCCCTTCTGCCGACGTATATCGGCGTTAGGATGTCCTCAAGTGGTTAAAGGAAAAGCCACCACATTAAAATATTAAGGTTGGGTTAACACTTAATACAGATGTGGCTCCCAGCAGGAGTCCAGTGCGTCCCAGTTCACCGTTTTAGGTCCGATTTCAGCCTGAATTTTTTGCTGATTTCGGACCTGAAATGGACAAATAAATGTGGATAAAGATGGCTTCACCATGAGGAGATCTTGAAGATGGAACAACAGTTTGACAGAAGTGCCACAATCCAATGGTATAAAAGGGGGCTTACCAAATGCAAATGACTAGGGAAGGTATATACCGCCCAAGTCGCCAAAGGCTTGTATCGATCATCCTGATCTAAACAGCTGGTCCTGGATCCAAACGGCTAATCGACTTGATGATCCCATTCATCAGAGCGGCTCGGCATGAGTAGAGAAGAAGGCTGAGAGGCTTCGCTATGACCCAGGAGGCCTTTCCAGGACCTTCCTACCAGTGGCCCGGAGCAAGCGTGGCTACCTAGCCTCTATAAATTTATGATTTACACCGTGATTTGGGATCATCAAGTCGATTAGCCATTTGGATCCAGGACCAGCTGTTTAGATCAGGGTGATCGATACAAGCCTTTGGCGACTTGGGCAGTATATATCTTCCCTAGTCATTTGCATTTGGTAAGTCCCATTTTCTACCATTGATGGTGGCACTTCTGTCAAGCTGTTGTTTCATCTTCAAGATCTCCTCATGGTAAAGCCATCTTCATCCACATTTATTTGGACTTTAGTCACTTTATGCACTTTCCTGTGGTGAAGCCACCCTTTATGCACTTTCTCAATTCATTGTGATTATTTGTAAGCTTTTACAACATGTTGGCACACTAATGTGTTTAGTAAGGTCACGACGTGACGCTATAAGATTCAGTCATATATCATTATATGCAGATTTGGTTTGTTATCTTTAGATGTGGGTTTTTTCCATATCCTTACACAGGTATTAGCGCTACATTGTTCCAATTTATCTAATTTTGCTCTATTCCAAAGTTGTGAGGCGGCTTATATTTGTATTATACACAGCGCAGTTTATTCTTTATATTTTTGGACCTGAAATGGACAAAAGACGCCCAGGGCTCCTGTGCAAATTCACAGCGGAGATTTGCAAACCGGCTCCATAGATAGCCAGTCAAAATCTCCTGCTATTGAAAATTAGAATCCACATCCAATTCGCAATGGTGTGAACCCAGCCTAAAACAGCACATACAATTGCTACACAAGCCAATATAATGGATTATCTGGACATTTTCTTACTGTTATGCCCTGTACACACGATCGGTTCGTCTGATGAAAATGGACCGATGGATTTTTTCATCAGATATCCGATGAAGCTGACTTTCATCAATCTTGCCTACACACCATCGGTGCAAGGCAAATCCGACCGTGTCCAACGCGGTGACGTAAAACACTACAACGTGCAGAAAAAAATGAAGTTCAATGCTTCCGAGCATGCGTCGACTTGATCCTGAGCATGCGTGGATTTTTGACGATGGATTTCCCCACAGACAATCATTTTTTTCTATCGGTTTTTTCACCATATGAAAATTTTAAAACAGGTTCTATTTTTTTTTACCGATGGGAAAAAAAAACTGATGGGGCCCACACACGATCGGTTCGTCCGATGAAAACGATCTATCGGTCCATTTTCATCAGACGAACCAATCGTGTGTACAGGGCAGAAGGGAGTCAGCATGATGTGTCTCTAATCTGTTGATTACAAGTTTCTTTTGGCAACCACTGCATTTGTGGTCTTCAACATTGACGCCACCATAAGACCACTTTGTTGCCTTGTTGCTGGGCTCACTCCTACCACCATTGTCTAATATTTTTTTTTTTACATCAAACTGTCTTTGGCATCCTACACTTTTTAGTATAGAAAGTATTTCCTTAATCCAGATTCTTTACACCTACTGACATGGCCTATTTGTAGATAGGCAACTTCTATCCTCATATTGATTAAGGGTTCCAAATTAATAATAACTACTTCAGTAGGGAACAGACACAAAAGATACACTCAGCATCTTTCCAAATAACTCTTCTGCTTTATTATGACGCAATTGAAGGTTTTTATACACATGATTATGTAGGTATCACATTAATATTACAATTGTACATTTATGGTAACAAGGGGCGTAACATAGGCAGGCTAATTCTAATCGGGACTCAAAAGAATGTAAACATGTAATGAAAACATTATTAGTGCCGTGTGCAAAGTGGGGGCAGTGTGCAATACACACAAAATAGAATACAATTATATACAGAACTTACAAATTTCGTAGGAAGAAGATGCACCAAAGGTTTATTAGATTTCATTGTTTTTGTCTGTTTATGCAATATGTATACATTTTTCTGTTTTTAAAATGCATTTAAAGAATATTTTATATTTCATATTTTAAGTATCTAACAGTACTATGTTTATGTGTTTTTTTTTTCTTATATGTACATGATATTTTCCAATCTCAAAGTGTATGTATCGTGGCAGACAAAAGATAGATACTCCCAAAACAAATCACTGCTCACCTATATGTTCAATATTTTTTTATTGAAAGAGTTTGGTAGAAAGTACATTACAAAATAAAATAAAACAACAAAATAGAATGAAGTGTAAGGTGCATACATCCAGTGTGCATCAACTATATCGTAATGTCAGATATCATATATGTGAAGAATAACCAAACCAGCCTGTAATCATAGACTTAGGGCTCGTACATACGGATGGACTGTATGCTGAAAACGGTCCGCCGGACCGTTTTCAGCGGACATGTCCGCCCGGAGATTTCTGTCTGATGGTTGTACACACCATCAGACAGAAATCCGCGCGTAAACAATACGCGGGGACGTGGCCGCGCCGTCGCCGTGACGATGACGCTGCGACGTGGGCGGCCCTGGAAGTTCAAAGCTTCCACGCATGCGTCAAATCACTTTGATGCATGCGAGGGATGGCGGCCGGTCGGACATGTACGGTGAGTCTGTACAGACGACCGAACATGTCCGATGGACAGGTTTCCAGCGGACATGTTTCTTAGCATGCTAAGAAACATTTGTCCGCTGCAAAACGGTCGGCTGGACAAATGTCCGCTGGAAACCTGTCCGGTCGGCCGTACACACGACCGAACATGTCTGCTGAAACTGGTCCACGGACCAGTTTCAGCAGACATGTTCGGTCGTGTGTACAAGGCCTCACACACAATATCAAACAAAGGAGCCCACATAAATAAGTGAAAAGCTTGGGGAGTAATAAAGAGAAGTACAAGGAAGGAAGATGAGAAAAAAAGAAGTAGGAAGGAAGGGGCGGTAGAGAGGGAGAAGTCATGCCCTGTAGATCAACAATGGGAATAGATCCTGGTATACACTAATGTATATATACAGATTTAGACATAATGGCCCGGATTCAGAAAGGACTTACGCCAACGTATCTTCTGATATGCCACGTAAGTCCATGGATGCGCCGTCGCATCTATGCGTCGTATTCAGGAATCAAGATACGCCTGAATTTCGGCTTGATACGACCGACGTAAGTCTCCTACGCCGTCGTATCTTGGGCGCATATTTACGCTGGCCGCAAGGGGCGCTTCCATTGATTTACGCGGGTCGAATATGCGTCGAAATGAACGAGATACGCCGATTCACGAATGTACTTGCGCCAGTCGCTGTAAACTACGCCATTTACGTAAAGTTAAGCCTCATAAAGCAGGGGTAAGTCATGTTAGGGTATGGACCAGGGAACAGCCGTCGGATTTTACGTTGTACGTAAGTTGTAAGTGAATGGGGCTGGGCGTAGGTTACGTTTACGTCGAAGGCATTGAGCCGTCATATCTTAGGGCGTATATGCAACGTGATTCTGAGCATGCGCGCGCATGAGCCGTTCGTTCGCCCCTTCATTTACATGGGGTCACGGTTAATTTAAATGTAACACGCCCACTACCTTCCTACTTTGAATTAGGCGGGCTTACGCCAGCCAATTTACGTTACGCCGGTGCAAGTTTGGGAGCGAGTGCTTTGTGAATACTGCATTTGCCTCTCACAGTTACATTGGCATAGCGCATATGAGATGCGCAACGCCAGCATAAAGATACGCCAATATACGTGAATCTGGGCCAATATCTGTATAGTCAGTAGTGTAAGTAAAGGCTAACCAGCAGGCCCATACAGTGGGGAAAATAATAGTTTTACCCCCTGCAGATTTTGTAAGTTTGCCCACTTACAAAGAAATTAAGGGTCTATCATTTTTATCATAGGTGTATTTTAAATGATAGAGACAGAATATCAACCAAAAATGCAGAAAAAAACACATGATATAAATGTTATAAATAAAGTTGCAGTTCAGTGAGTAAAATAAGTATTTGATCCCCAAGGAAAAACATGACTTGGTGGAGAACCCCTTGTTGGCAAGCACAGATTTAAGAAGTTTCTTGTAGTTGGTGACCAGGTTTGCACACATCTCAGGAGTGATTTTGGTCCACTCTTCTTTACAGATCTTCTCTAAATCCTTAAGGTTTCTTGGCTGTCTCTTTTTGAAGTTTCAGCTCCTTCCATAAATTAACTATAAGATTAAGGTCTGGAGACTGACTAGGCCACTCCAAGACCTTGTGTGCGTCATCTTGAGTCACTCCTTGTTGCCTTGGTGGTATGTTTTGGGTCATTGTCATGCTGAAAGACCAATCCATGACCCATCTTCAGTGTTTTGGCTAAGGGGAGGAGGTTCTCATTAAATATTTTACCATACATGGCCCTGTCCATTGGCCCCTTAATGTGGCAAAGTCGGTCTGTACTTTTAGCAGAGAAACCACTCCAAAGCATAATGTTTCCACCTCCGTGCTTGACTGTGGGGATGGTGTTCCTAGCGTCATAGTCAGCATTTATCTTCCTCCAAACATGGCGAGTCCCCCTCTGAAACTAGGCACATGTACAGTCATGCCAATGAACATCTAAATGATTAGAGAAGGATTGGAAGAGAGTTTTGTGGTCAGATGAGACCAGAATTGAGATCTTTGACATTAACTCAATTCGCTGTGCTTGGAGGAAGAAAAATGCTGACTATGACCCTATGAACATCATCCCTACAGTCAAGCATAGAGATGGTAACATTATGCTTTGGGGCTGTTTCTCTGCTTAAGGTACAGGCCGACTTTGCCACTTTGCCTTGGATTGTAAAATCTTGGATGAAAACCTTCTTCCCTCAGCCAGAACACTGAAGATGGGTCATGAATGCGTCTTCCAGCATGACAATGACCTAAAACATACCACCAAGGCAACAAAGGAGTGGCTCAAGAAGAAGCACATTAATTAAGGTCATGGAGTGGACTAGCCAATCTCCAGGACTTAATCCTATACAAAATTTATGAAGGGAGCTAAAAATTTGAGTTACCAAGCGACAGCCAAGAAACCTTAAGGATTTAGAGAAGATCTGTAAAGAAGAGTGGACCAACATCCCTCTTGAGATGTGTGCAAAACTGGTCACTAAATACGTCTTACCTCGATGCCTGCCAGCAAGGGTTTCTCCAAGTACTAAGTGCATGGGGATCTAATACTTGTATTACTCACTGAAGAGCAACTCAATTTATAACATTTGTATCATGTTTTTTTTTGTCTAGATTTTTGGTTGATATTCTGTCTCCATCATTTAAAATGCACCTATAATAAAAAAAATATAGACCCTTCATTTCTTTGTAAGTGGGCAAACTTAAAAATCTGCAGGGAATCAAATAATTAATCCCCCCCACTGTATCCATTAGCTAAGTTTTAAAAAGAATACACAAATACAAAAAGGCAAATATAAAGATTTTGGGGCTGATTTACTAAAACTTGAGAGTGCAAAATCTGGTGCAGCTGCTCATTGTAGCCATTCAGCTTCCAGTTTTCTTCTTTTTTTTTTTTTTTTTCAAAGCTCAATTGAACTATCGGAAGTTAGAAACTGAATGGCTACTGTGCGCACCATATTTTGCACTCTCTAGTTTTAGTAAATCAAACCCTTTGTGTAGTCTTTGGAACTTGGCTAATAAAGAATTTCAATATATTGCTGTGTGGAAATTTGTTTTGGGAGTACCTTCCTTCTTTCTTTTCTCTTGCATGAGTCCATAAATATCAAAAGAAAGAATACATTTTTGTTAATTTTGCTAGGAAAGGAAAGTTGTGTTACCGTATATACTCGAGTATAAGTCGAGTTTTTCAGCACATTTTTTTGTGCAGAAAATGCCCCCCTCGGCTTATACTTGAGTCAGCTTTTTGCGCCTGATCTCAAAGATTTTGGGGACCTGGTATGGGCACACATGTAGCCCCACTTTTCCTCTACAAGTTTGTAAATTTTTATTCTACGGCCTGGGAGCACCGATTTTTCAAAGCCAGGCACCCCTTCTATAGACTCCCATGTTAAACTGTCATTTCTCCAGTGAATTTGGGGACCCGGGAATTGGCCGGTCTTAGGTTCCCTCGATACGGAACTTGCCATGCATATAGCCCCATTTCTCCTCTACAAGTGTGCTAAGTTTGTTGTCTGAGGGACCTATGGCTGGGGAGCACCAATTTTTCAAATCCGGGCACCCCTTCCATAGACTCCAATGTTGAACATCAGTCTAGTCATGGACACAGTGAGGCATGGGCACACTGAGGCATAGGCACAGTGAGGCATGGGCACAGTGAGGTATGGGCACAGTGAGACATGGACACAGTGAGGCATGCACTGGCTGACCTATGGCTGGGAAGCACCTATCTTTCAAAGCCTGGCACCCCTTCCATAGACTCCCATGTTAAACATCAGTCAAGTCATGGGCACAGTGAGGCATGGGCACAGTGGGGCATGGACACAGTGAGGCATGGACATGGACACAGTGAGGCAAAGTGAGGCACAGTGAGGCATGCAGATGCACACCCTAAGCTTATAGTCGAGTCAATACGTTTTCCCATTTGTTTGTGGTAAAATTAGGTGCCTCGGCTTATATTCGGGTCGGCTTATACTCGAGTATATACAGTAAGTATTGGTAACAATTTTCTGTTATATTATTCCCAGATAGAATTTTTTTTTTAGAAACACTAAAGATGGAAGAGAAAAGGGAAAAACAAAGATGGAAGAGGAAAGAGATAAACAAATATGGAGGAGAAATGGAGGAAGCATAAATATAATAAAATATAGAAATATAGATACTCTTTTTTGTTTTACTCATATTTTGTATTCATTTTCTTTGCAGGAGATGTTTACCAAAAATAATCAGACAGCCGTGACAGAATTCATACTTTTAGGATTTGAAGATCTACATCAATTCAAAATCCCATTCTTTGTCCTTCTTACAATAATTTATGTTGTGACCTCAGTTGGAAATTTTTTAATTATTGCCTTAGTTTCTTCTTGTCGGTCTCTACAGTCCCCCATGTACATATTTCTCAGCCATCTCTCGGCCTGCGATCTTGTCATTAGTACAAATGTTACTCCAAATGCACTGCAGATTATTTTATTAGGAAAGGTACCCATGTCCTTTCTTTCCTGTATCACCCAATTATATTTTGTTGGTGCGACCTTAATTATGGAATGCTTTCTTTTAGCAGTGATGTCCTACGATAGATACTTAGCCATATGTTGCCCATTACATTACAGCTCTATCATGAACCTCAACCTTCCACATTATCTTGTCCTAGGTACGTGGTTAGTAGGCTTTGGTCAGTCGTTAATCACTAATTCTTTTATACTCAACACTCAGTTCTGTTCATCCAACATCATCAATCATTTCTTTTGTGATCTTGGCCCAGTCTTGCAGCTCTCCTGCTCAGACACAATAGCGGTCCAAATAGAGGTGTCCACCTTTGTCACTGTGACAGTACTTAGCCAAGTTCTTTTCATTATTGTTACCTATGTCTGCATCTTTAAAGCCATCCTCCACATCTCCTCTGTCACAGGGAGAGAAAAGGTCTTCTCCACCTGTAGCTCCCACCTGACGGTTGTCTGCATTTACTATGGGTCTTTGATCATTCTCTATGTCTCTCCATCAAAAGCAAATTCATTTAATTTAAATAAGATCTTATCATTGTTAAACTCTGTTGTTACACCACTGTTCAATCCCATTGTATACAGTCTGAGGAATAAAGAGATTGGAGCAGCACTGAAAAAAATCAAATTCCTAAAGATATGCCATGATAAATATTTTTAAGGGGTAAACATGTTGTTAAAATGTATCTGTAACGGTCAGGGGTTAATGCCGTTACGATATTCCATTCCACCAACCCAAGACAGCTTATCGACACTCCACAATCCAGCAGACAGGATCCATATGGATTTCCCCCAGAAAACGAGACACACAGCGCTGTTCTTTGGTTCCAAACGAATGACACTTTAATGGTAAACTTAGGCTCTTTTTATACAGTTGAAAGCATGCTGCAGTAATCAAAGGGACAATGACACACTCCACACACAACATCATACAATGGGTGCTAACGAGCCTCAAATACACATTTCTTGGGTAGACTTTCTGGCACCAAATCTACACGAGTTAATTACTATAGCTGACAAGGCAGACGTTATGACTTTAGCTTATCTCACCTGCTATTCAATACACATTCTTTTGTAAACATAAGTCAGACGTCTGACCTTTAGATTGTGCTAATTCACATCACATATTATCATCAATATACTTTCACACAATACAGTGTCAATTAGCATAGCACAATGAAATATCTTAGGAGCCAGACTTAATTAACACAATAGACAATATAATGCAATCACAGCAAGCGTTATCACTACAGCCAGGTAGCTGGAGGGGATTAACATCAATTAACATCTTAACAGTGTGTGTCCCCACATTGAATGAATCACTGTCCTATTGACATGTTGGGTTCAGAATTAACCACCTGTAATATTTCAAGATATAATTTCTCAGTCATCCTATGCCCCTAGTGGACATAGGATGACCCTAGACACAAGAGTCATTGGTAAGCTGAACCAGGAGTATCCCGTATCCTTCAAGAGCCTTTGGGTCCCACGGGCCATACTGTTACAGTATCTGCCCCCCCCAAATTGTCCAGCCCGATATCAACAAAGGCCTGGGGAATGCCCAGGAAAAAACCAAGCCTACATACCGACCAGCTCGCAGACAACCAATTAACCTGTCTAACAGTATGCATTAAAAACAGGGGTTTTGTCTGCATGCATTTGCAAATGCATGTGTGAGCCACAGAGCCACAGAGTCTGTGGTCCTAACACTAAACTATGAGTGTCCCCACAATGGAGGCACATGTCCAGCCCAATACCCTTACCTAAATACCCCAAATGTTACAGGTTGCCTTTTGGCAGTTAGATCACACAACCCCTCCAATGTGTTTATCCGCCATGAGGAGTGAGCTTCCCTTCTCTGCTTCCCTTGTTTGTTCTAGCTGAAGAGTTTGGATTAACCACATCTCTATGAATAGAGTTATGCATCAGCTAGCGTACATTTCTCATCTGTTATGAATCCCTTTCTCACCACATTAATTAGGGCTGCGTCCCCACACAAATGGTGATTTTATTCTCTATGTATCCCGAGACTGATTCTGCACCTGTTTGATATCCGTTTTCTTCTATACCAATAAAAATATTTGAACAACAAAAGAAAAATGTATCTAAAAGGACTGACATTTATTATATTGAAGTTGACCAGACCATATATGTGGTGATCCAGCCAATAACACACTTCCTGTACTGGGGCGACAATGCACACCCATTATACTGTACTGTATCTATCTGTATCTGTACCATACTGCATATGCATTGTCACATGGAGGGGGCCGGGGGATCAACAAATCTACCTGTGTCTATTTTGTAAATAGTTTTGTGAATCTTGCTTGAAGTTTGAAGTTGGTAAACCCTATTAAAGCCTATGGAGAGGCATAAATTATTATTAACCACATCAGTGTCAGCGACGTACCCATACATTATAAGGTTGGAAGGGTTATACTGGGATTATAACTGCATCTACAGGCATGATTCCAGTATCTTTTTCTTCAGCTGGTGACAGACTTTAATGTTAAAGTGATCTCAGTGGCTAATTAGCTACTGGATAATTTTTATGAGCATAGAAATGGGGTCCTCCTCTCCTGCCACTTTCAGTTGCCTTCCCAGGCTCTCCCATCCCAACAGGGAGCCTGGGACAGAAGCTGGATAACCATAGAGGTGACAGAGAGCTGGAATGTTGGTTTTATCTGATGCTTTTAAGGTACTGATAACAAAACGCAACATTTGGGTGTCGGCAGCTTAGGAGAAAGGAGAAGAGTGGACACACATCCTCTCTCCTCCCCTTCTTGCTGTGACCTGAAAAGTGAAGTTTGTGACAATATCTTCCGGGTCAGCCTCTCAGTGTCCCAGTCTCTCAGTGTCCCTCAGTGTCCCCGGCTGGCTCAGCCAGGAAGAAATGCTTTGCAATGCAATCTGCCCCCCCCCCCATTTCCACGTATATGTGCGTACAAACGTAAACACACACATTGGATGTTACATTTTGCCGCACACGATTTCGAAATTCGACCAACCAAGCCTTCAACCACGCCTCATGTTGCTACAGAATTTATTTTTTTGTGGCTGGGAATCTTCTTTTCTTGTACATGCACATTTTTTTTAACCTCCCTGGCGGTATGATTATTTCAGAAAAAAGGTGCTGAAAGCGGTACCATTATTTGCAAGGAAATTTGGAGTTTTATACTGTAGGCCTGTAATTTTTAGGAATAACTCACTTAAATCTGACCAAACAAGAATCTAATAGGCATCCCGGGTATGACATTTTTTTAAAAACAAAATTATAAATTATAATATAATAAATAATTATAAATAATTATAACAAATAATAATATAATTCTAATAAAAATGATTCAATGATGTAATCAACTCAAAATCACTGAAATGTTCTCAGTTGCAGAATTGTTGCTGTCATTATTATTTTCTTTTTTATGACGAATTTCCCCACAAATCGCTATCGCACAATTCTGCAAGTGATTATAATTTATTATCGCTGTTTTCTAGCTGATCTAAAACCATTTTTGACATAAAGGGACACTTTTGGTTGCTATGGACAATATACAGTTTGCAGGCAGAAAGAAAGGTTTTTATTATATAAAAGTACATGTAGGGCACTGGGCAGACCACTAGGGACAATGGGGGTGTGTATTTTTTACATACAGTACTGTAATCTATAAGATTACAGTATACTGTATGTATAGTGTTTATTTACTTTTTTGAATTTGGCGCCGATCTCCGCTCCCGTGCGTCGTAACGTCACAGGGAACGGAGATCGGTGGCACAGGAGGACGCTGTGTGAATCGAGCGAGGTCCCGCTCAATCGCTGGATCCAGGAAAAGGTAAGTCAGTGCGCGCTGCAGGCTCTGCACAGCTACCCCGAGCGTGACTCAAGGTTACCGATTTTGGGAGAAAAAATTAACCCGAGTCACCTTCGGGGTTACCGCCAAGAGGGTTAATTACATGTCTTGCGCAATTCTCCCACCATTGATTAGAAAATTGTTTGTTTTTTAAAAAAAAATCCAACATGCCCGATTACTCAAATTTGATGGCCGCACAAAAATTGGCTTTTTCTGCAGCTCACTAATGGTGTGAAATTCAACCAAAAATTCTTAGATCAGATTTTCTAAAGAAAATTTCCATTTGAAATTCAACCCATTCCTTACCCTTTAAATATGTGAATATAATTTTCCAAGAATCTCACCATGAACTTGCTATAATTAAAAAAACAAATAGCATTTCTCCAGCAACAGTACCCATGGGTCGGATTCCGAAATCATTTTTGTTCTAATTCTGCACCGTTAGTGGGCTGCAGCAACAGCCGATTTTCAAAAGAAAATTCTTTCAAAATTCGACCATGTATGGTCAGCCTTAAGCGAGTAAACACGATTGGTTTGTCCGATGAAAACAGACCGATAGACTGTTATCATTGGACAAACCAATCGTTTGTGGGCCCCATCGTTTTTTTTCCCCATCGGTGTTAAAAAATAGAACATATTTTAAATGTTTCCTATGGATAAAAAAAGATAGAAAAATACGATCTTCTGTGTGGAACTTCATCAGAGAAAAATACACGCATGCTCAGAATGAAGCTGACGCATGCTCGGAAGCATTGAACTTAATTTATTTCGGCTCGTCGTATTGTTTTACGTCACCACGTTTTGGCACGGTCAGAATTTAGTCTGATCGTGTGTATGCAAGACTGATGAAAGTCAGCTTCATCGGATATCCGATGAAAAAATCCATCGGATTAGATTCCATCAGATATCCGATCGTGTGTACACGGCTTTTGTCAGCATGAGGTATTTAAGTATAAAGGTAATATTAAAAAGGGCAATATTACAAAATATATATATATATATATATATATATATATATATATATATATATATATATATATATATATATATATATATATATATATATATATGTCTACTGTTTTTTTAACAAGCCTGGACACCAAAGAAGTTATTTGTGTTTCTTTGTTAATGGATCCTCCTATTATCACCTTATTAGTTAGCTATAAAATGATTGAGCTTTTTATTTTTTTTATTTTTGGTAAGGTAACTAGCATATTGCAATATTCACATTGATTAAGATCTGAATTTATTTTTGCATTATTTACAGTACATATGATGTAATTTTAAGGACGTATTTTCTTTTTTTCTACAAGTGTTTCCCTTTCAGTGTTTGTATTTCATTTATTTAAATCTTATTTTATTGAGAGGAACAAGGTGAAAAATGCAGTCAGTACAGAAAATATCATTAACAATACTAAGTAAGGACAATAAAACATGTGTAGAGGGACGTTACAAAAATATATTATTGCATCGCATTCAAAAAAGTATAAAAGAAAATATGCTGTGGCTTGACACATTTCTTGGACACTTCCTCAGGAGCCGTCAGTATCTTTATATACAAGTAGTAAATATCTGATCAAAAAACAACAGTGCCCTTCCACTGAGCAGTACTAATACATCATCCTTCCATCGTCTCCAAGGATATACTACAACAGCTCTTAGAATAACATCCTTATATTCAGGGCCATCTTAATACCATCATGGGCCCCTGGGAAAAGTAATGCTCTGGGGCCCCTACAATAATGACAGTGCAGGTAAACAGACATCAAGTGGGTAGGAGGCCTCCCCTGTGTACCTATCACTCTCAGTACCATCATGGGGCCCCCAATTTCAGGGCAGGGTGGACTCAAGGACCAGCTGCTTTGGGGAAAGTGCAGAGGCCCCCATGCAGCTGGGGCCCCTGGGCAGTGACCGGTTGTGCCCTCTCATTAAGACAACCCTGCTTATATTATATACAAGGACTAACATCACTGCCAAGCCAAAAACCTAAAATTGCCTTGAAGGGCACCACTCCAGAATCCATCTCTCACTGCACAGGAAGGTAGGCAAATGACATACCATAATTTGGTATAATTTATCCAAGGGGAGAAAAGAAGAAGTATCCCAATCCTCAACGTGTTTTATGGATTATTCTGCTTCTTCAGGAGAAAGAAGTGGGGAACAGAAAAGGCAACAAATTAACAGATCTAAAAGATCAAAAATACAGTCATAGCAATATCTTATATTGACAATGCCACATAAAAATCTTTTTCAATAACAGTGGTATACCAACCAAACCAATCCAGTGAAGTGCACATTTTCCCGGGGACATCATCAGTGGCAGAACTTGTGAATATCTCCTAAACAACACATTTTTAAGAGATATTCATTGTATGTACAGGTAAGCTTTATTATAAGCTTATCTGTAACTGTAATTGACCAAGTGGAGTTTACTATTGCTCTGAATCACCCTCATAATTGTGCAGGTGTGCATGTATGCACTATTCAACTAACTAAATAATTAGATTTTTTTTAAAGAAGCTTTAGTTTCTTTCTATTCCTAGCTGTATGCACAACAAATGATTACAGACAGGTATTCCAAATTGCATTTCTTGTGCACATTTTCTCTTACTCCCACGTGAGATCGGCCATGAAACCTCAGTAGTTTAATTTAATTATTGCTGCTTCTTTTACATCTATAAAAGGGCAAGTTTATTGTATTTTGTATCCAGATATCTTTGTATAGACAAAGCATCTCGGTTCTCCTAAGTCAGGATTAATACTAACTATATTCTGTGTTCCATTACTATAAAATGCAATGCTCGTGATTGTGATTATTATGGTTATTATCTTGTTTTTACCAATGATGTAATGTGATAAATTTGTTTTATATCCATGATTTTAACTAAGCACACAGTTGTAAGTACTGTATATACTCGAGTATAAGCCGACCCAAATATAAGTAGAGGCACCTAATTTTACCACAAAAAATGGGAAAACTTATCGACTCGAGTATAAGCCTAGGGTGTCCATCTGCATGCCTCACTGTGCCTCACTTTGCCTGACTGTGTCCATGTGCATGCCTCACTGTGTCCATGCCTCACTGTGTCCATGCCTCACTGTGCCCATGACTCACAGTGTCCATGCCTCACTGTGCCCATGACTCACTGTATCCATGTCTCACTGTGTCCATGCCTCACTGTGCCCATGCCTCACTGTGTCCATGTGCATACCTCACTGTGCCCATGCCTCACTGTGCCCATGCCTCACTGTGTCCATGCCTCACTGTATCCATGCCTCACTGTATCCATGCCTCACTGTGTCCATGCCTCACTGTGTCCATGACTAGTCTGACGTGTAATATGGGAGTCTATGGAAAGGGTGCCCAGCTTTGAAAAATCAGTGCTCCCCAGCCGTAGGTCCCCTACAGAACAAATTATGCACACTTATAGATGAGAAATAGGGCTACATGTGTGCCAAGTTCTGGGTCCAGAGAACCTACGACCGGCTGGTACTGGGTCCCCAAATTCACCAGAGAAATGACCATTTAACATGGGAGTCTATGGAAGGAGTGCCCGGCTTTGAAAAAATTGGTGCTCCCCGGCCATAGGTCCCCCGGACAACAAACTTTGCACACTTGTAGAGGAAGAGTGGGGTCCAGGGGACCTATGGCTGTCAGGTCCCGGGTCCCCAAATTCTGGGAGATCAGGCTCAAAAAGTTGACTCGAGTATAAGCCGAGGGGGGCATTTTCAGCACAAAAAAATATGATGAAAAACTCGGCTTATACTCGAGTATATACGGTAAATGGATATTAAAGTGTATTTAAACCCAGAAAACAAAAATGAAATATATTGCAGCTTACCATTCCATAATTGTAGTGGCTGCATTTGTTTTTGTTTTTTTTTCACTTTATTTTCTCCTTGTTACCATGTGGGAAACACTTTATCTAATTTATCAATGAAGGAAGTTATGTGTGCCATACTAGGTTGCTATCATGATATGAACTACGGACATGTCTACTTCTTTATTCCTTGATGGGTAGGGGCATAAGCAGTTTACAGAAAGTTAATAAGATTGTTTGAAATTTTAGTTCACCATCAGGGACAATGACACATAATTTCTGGCTAGGTCTTTAGTTATTTTATGTTCTTTCAGAAAATGGTCTTAGCTTGAACAATGAAGACAAAGGCAACCACTACATCTGAGGATGGTAAGCTGCAATATATTGTATTATATTTCCGTTCTTGGGCTTAGACATGCTTTAAAACTTAATTCATTTGACCAATACTTTATACTTTACTATTCAACCAATGCTTTACTATTCAAATTGAAACATTTAGCTTATCTTGTATTATTGTAGTTGTTGCTCATAACATAGGGACCCACTAAACCTCAAAAGAGAAAGCTATATACAGGATTTTTTAAATGAACTTTATGCCGCATACACACGATCGGAAATTCCAACAACAAATGTTCAATGTGAGCTTTTGGTCAAATATTCCGACCGTGTGTAGGCTCCATTGGACATTTGCTGTCGGAATTTCCGCAAAACAAATGTTTGAGAGCTGGTTCTTAATTTTTCCGACTGCAAAAGTTCTTGTCGGAGATTCTGATTGTCTGTATGCAATTCCGACGCACAAAAAATCCTACACATGCTCGGAATCGATTAGACGTATGCTCGGAATCATTGAACTTCGTTTTTCTCGGCTTGTTGTAGTGTTGTACGTGACCACATTCTTGACATTTGGAATTTCCGACAACATTTGTATGACTGTGTGTATGCAGGCCAAGTTTGAGCCAACATTCCGTCGGAAAAAAATCCACGGTTTTGTTGTTGGAATTTCCGATCGTGTGTACGTGGCATTAGAATGTAGATATGTGATTGGTAGATTATTATTATTATTATTATTAGTAGTAAACAGAATGTAGATATGAGATTTACAGATGCATATTATTATTATAATTATTAAACATTAGAATGTCGATATGAGATTTACAGATGCATATTGTTATTTTTATTATTATTATTTATGATAGGAACCTATTAAATCTGTTACGAAAACATTAAGCTATAAGCCAGATTTTTTTCATGGACATTAGAATAGTTATATGAGATTTACAGATGCATATTATTATTATTATTATTATTATTATTATTATTATTATTATTAAACAGTATGTTAGGTCCAATTTTAATTCCTTTTTACCATTTGAACTCCCCAACTGGTTTAGTTGCATTTATTTCACTATATACATGCAAGGATCTTAATTTATTCTATTAATCTGCAAAATCTTGTCTCTCCTTTCAAAAGCATTTCAAATAAAATGTCTTCTATTGGACATGCTCTATCAAAAGTAATCAACCCATATCACTAAAACCCTGTACACACGATCAGATATCTGAAGGAATCTAATCCGATGGATTTTTTCATTGGATATCTGATGAAGCTGACTTTCATCAGTCTTGCCTACACACCATTGGTCAAAAATCCAACCGTGTCCAACGCGGTGACGTAAAACACTACGAGGTGCTGAGAAAAATTAAGTTCAATGCTTCCGAGCATGCGTCGACTTGATTCTAAGCATGCATGGATTTTTGACTGATAGACTTCCACACAGACGATCGTTTTGTTCTATCGTTTTTTTATCCATAGGAAAATTTTAAAACATGTTCTATTTTTTTTTTCACCGATGGAAAACAAACCCATGGGCCCCCCACACGATCGTTTTGTCCAATGAAAACGGTCCATCATGTGTGTACAGGGCTTAAGTCTTCAATAATAATAGTTCCTTTCTCTTTATTCTGCACTTGGTAGCTTACTTTGCCAAAAATGTGTTGGATATTGTTTTCATAATACTCTGATATGATTACACATGCCATGTAACTGGACCCCAAAATTACAAAATCATTTTCTGCAGACAATATGCTCAAACTTTGTAAGATTTTGTGGATTTCTATATTAACGACTACAATTCTAAAAGGAAAAAAATAAAACAATATTTGTTAATTCTCCTTGCTACAGCTTGCTCCATCTATGAATATACGTTTTTGAAACATTATCGCTGTTATGCTTTAAGCATAAGAAAGGCCAAGAACAATTAACATATTGCACATTACCAGCCCTTAAGCCTCGTGCACACGATCAGTCCATCCGATGAAAGCGGTCTGAAGGACATTTGTCCTAGGTTAACCGATGAAGCTGACTGATGGTCCGTCGTGCCTACACACCAGTTAAAAAAACTATCGTGTCAGAACGCGGTGATGTAAAACACAACGACGTGCTGAAAAAAACGAAGTTCAATGCTTCCAAGCATGCGTCGACTTGATTCTGAGCATGCGCAGGTTTTTAACCGATGCTTTAGCATACTAACGATCGGTTTTGACCTATCGGTTACTAATCCATAGGTAACATTTTAGAGCAAGTTCTCATTTTTTTAACCTAAGGTTAAATAACCTATGGGGCCTACACACGATCGGTTTGGACTGATGAAAACGGTCCATCAGACCAATTTCATAGGTTTAACCTATCGTGTGTACGAGGCTTAAGATGTGATGACTGTATTACTTTTCCTTTAATCTATTGTCTGAAAATACATTCTCCTCTTTCAAAATGTTTGAAATAATATTCCGTTCTCCATTGAACATGCCTTTTTTTAAAGGCTGTAAACCCGTATCACCTAAACTGCAATAATAATAATAATAATAATAATAATAATAATAATAATAATAATAATAATAATATCTTTACTCTGCACCTGGTGGATTCCTTTGACAAAAAAAAGAGTTGGATAAAGGCAATAGTCCTTTGCATTGTTTTCATAATTCTTTAATATTATTATACCTGTAACTGCAAAACACTGCACTATTACCATGTCTACAACATAATTTTCAGCAAACATTATGCTCACATTTAACAGATTTAATGGGTTTCTATGTTAACAAAAAATAATAATAATAATAATAATAATAATAATAATAATAATAATAATAATAATAATATGCATCTGTGAATTTCATATCTACATTCTAACGTATTAGAATAATAATAATAATAATAATAATAATAATAATAATAATAATAATAATAATAATAATAATATGTATAATGCATCATATACACATTTGTAGGTGTGATTTTAGGTTTATTTACTAGTGCTGGAATGTACTTATTTAATCCAAAGGTACAAAAGTACAAAAGTGATGAGAACTTATCGATACATATAAATATCGATACATTTTGCAAACAACGTACAAGCATCTCCATCAAAGGGATATTGGAACAATAGGGGTTACAATTACTGAATCCGTGGGCTACTCTTCCCCAGGACCACCCCAATTGGGAGCACTTTTGTGATCCTGGAGGAGAGCAGACCAGTATCGCCTAAACAAACTAGGGATTTGACCCCTTAGAAGAATTGTATTATTAACCATTAGAAGTATCTACAACAGAACAACGCAAAAAATCCTGTAAGGAAATGTACACACATATTGCTCGGTCAAGCAAGAAGATGTGGAAGCTCAAAATATTGACACGGTTCTAGCACCTGATGCCCAGGGGTTCCAGGCCCCCCGGGTTTTTTTACCCAGGTTATTGCTGGCAGCTAGTAACGATTTGTGACAATATTGTAGGTTTACAAGGTCAATAGTTTGGGCCACCTGCAGAGCCTCTTCTGATTTCCACAGTCTTGTGATACATAGTCTGGATGCTAGAAGAATATGCGAGGTTACATAACGGGAGGGGGGGTATGTCATCAATCTGAAGGTTCAGGAGCACCAGTTGTGGAGAGGGGGTTACCCTTGTGTTAAGTGTGTCAGACAAGAGATTAAAAACCTCTGTCCAGAAGAGTTGGACGTGGGGATAGGACCAAAACAATAACATGTTACCTATAGAGGATTTACACCTCCAGCATATGTTGGAGGATTGTGGGGCGAACAACGCTATTCTAGCCGGGGTCATGTACCACCGTAGGGTAATTTTTTGGGTGAGTTCCCAGAGGGCCACACATTACATGGAATTGTAGATGGAGCGAAGGGCAGAGGATCATTGGTCATCTGAGAAGGAGAGAGACAAATCCCTCTCCCACTGGAGACAAGAGGGCAGTTTTGTGAACTGTCGTTTGGAGTGGAGGAGGTTGTAAAAATGGGAGATACCTTTAACCTTGGGTTTATTGTTTGTAAGGAAGTCCCAGGTCTTAATGGGAATGGTGTACAGGGGTAGGGGGATGTTACGCAGGCAATGACTTATCCGTAGATGGGAGAAGAAGTCCGACTTGGGGAGGCCAAACTCCTCTTGTAATACTGAGAAGGGCTTGGGAGTAGAGTTGAGATGCAAGCTTTGAATGGAACTTATCCCTTTAAGGGACCACTTGGAGATATGCAAATCTGGGGGGAGAGAAAATGGAGGGTATTTGGTAGCATGGGGAAGCGGGGGCACAGTCCACGAGGGAGACCAGTTTTTTCTATGATAAGCCCGAGGCTCTCATCGTAGGCGGGAAGGAGGATGGAATTTTCACCCCCAGTGGAACACTCATTAGCCAGGCTTTCAAGCTAGAGCGCTGGAGGAAAGAACTTTCCAATTGGGCCCAGGGGGAGACAGGCTGAGGACTGAACCATTCTGGCAGTTGGACCAGGACAGTGGCAAGGTAGTAGTCTTCAAAGGCAATTGAGACTACCCCACCCGCCATTTTGTGTTTAATCAAGTTGGAGTGAGCACACCTGGGTTTCTTCCCTTTCCATAGAAGGGTGTTAAGAACAGTTTGGAGGGACCGAAAGTATGATGCAGGGATCGGGATAGGAAGGGTTCTAAAGTAATACAGAATTTGTGGTAGAAATTTCATTGTGAAGGCTGACAATCTACCTGACCAAGAAAGTTTGTGCTTAGAGATTTGCAGGGATTCCTCTCGAATCTTAGAGAGCAAGGGAACAAAATTGGTCGAGAACAAGGATTTGGTAGCCCTGGTCAAATGTATTCCTAAATAGGGAATTTATTTTTCTGCCCAATTGAAATCATATTGCATTTGTAACAAGTTTTTAGTAGTAGCATCTAGGTTTATATCCAATATTAGTGATTTAGTCGAGTTGACTTTGTATTACGAGGTTGAGCTAAAGTGTTGGATCACCTTTTGTACCTCCACCAGGGAAGAAGCCGGGTTTGTGAGAATCAGTATTACATCTTCCGCGAATAGACTGATTTTGTGGGAGGCTTGGCTAATTTGAATGCCCGAGATAAGAGTGTTGTGTCTAATGTGGGCTGCTAGAGGCTCCATGAGTAAATTGAAAATAAGGGGGGATAGGGGGCAACCTTGACGGGTACTATTGGTTATATGAAATGGGCGAGAGGTCATGTCCTCCACATATACTGGTGCCGAGGGGGAGGAGTAAAGAGCCATGATAGCGTCGAGGATGCAACCAACAAATCCAAATTTACAACGCACCGATCTAAGGTACGACCAATGCACTTAATTGAACGCCTTCTCTGCATCCAGGGAGAGGAGCAGAGAAGGCGTTCCAGTAGATTCTGCATAATGTACAATGTCGATAAGTCGTCTGGTGGCATCTGATGCCTGTCTTCCTTTCGTAAAGCCCGTTTGGTCCCTGTGAATTAGGGTGGACATTATATCCATCATCCTCGTCGCTAGCGTTTTGGAATACATTTTGATATCAAGGTTGAGTAGGGCGAAAATTTTGGGGGGATGTTGGCTCCTTCCCCGGTTTAGGTATAGTAATAACAAGAGCATTTAACCTTTTCGTTGTGGAATTTTAAAGAGGGGGCAGCAATATTAAAAACTTTAACTAGGTTGGGGAATCAATTGTGCAGAGAAACTTTTATAGTACTTCCCTGAGAAGCCGTCAGGACCTGGGGCTTTGTTCAATGGGAGAGAGTGAATCGTCTTCAACAATTCCTGTTCTGTAAAAGGGGCATTAAGGGACTAGAATTGATCAGTGGTCAGGGTAGGTAGATGAAGATTTCGAAGAAATGTGTCTATGTCGTCTTGTGAGGGTTGGAAAGTTGAGGAATCTTTTTTTTAGGTTATACGGGTCTCTATAATAGTCGCTAAACATGTTGGCAATGTCCTCGGGGTTAGTAAGTGGGGTGTGGTCATGGGGATGGTAGAATCTATTTATCTTGGTCTTGGCCCTTTAGCCCCTAAGGCACTGAGCCAGGCGTTTACCTGCTTTATTGGATGTGGAGTAGGTGGTAGCTTTCAGTCTCCTCTGAAGTGGAGAAGCAGGGATCGTAATTCTTGTCGTAGCTCAGAAAGTTAAGTAGGGGGTGGGGACCGTGGGTCAGCCTTATGTTGTGATTCAAGAGACGTAATTTGGGATGAAAGCTCATCTAATCGCTGCGTCCTCTTCCTTTTATGCATTGCACTAAACTTCAACAGCACACCTCTCATGAAGGCCTTGTGCGCACTCCACACCACCCCAGGGTCGGACACTGAGTCTTTATTCAGTAGAAAAAATTTGTCGATGTGTTTTGCGATTTTTTTTACTAACAAGTTAAAGTATCAGTAATTGCAACAAATTAAATTACAGTTAAAACTTTTTTTTCTTATAGTAAGATTTTTTTTCTTTTGCATCCCCACCCAAGGCTAAAGATGCAGTGCAACAATTACAGCCGTGCAACAGAAATATTTCTTTTGGGTTTTCAGAATCTTCACAGCCTTACCATCATTTTCTTTCTTGTATTGCTAATCATCTACTGCATAACACTATGTGGGAACCTGCAGATCATCTTATTGGTGTCATCCAGCAAGAACCTCCAAAAGCCAATGTACTTCTTCCTTGCTCAGTTAGCCTTTTCAGACATCTTACTGAGCAACTCTATTGTACCCAACATGCTTCGTATTGTTCTCCATGGAGGAGCCACCATAACATTTGAGAGCTGTCTTACTCAATTTTATTTTTTCACGGCCTCCGAAGCCTTAGAGTGCCTCCTACTTACGGTGATGTCCTACGACCGATATCAGGCCATCTGCAACCCATTACATTATACATCTGTTATAAACCTTGAATTTTGTCTAAAAACAGTTATTTTGTTTTGGGTATTTATTTTTCTAATTATACTGATGATTTCATTATCAATAAGCCAATTACAATTCTCTGGTTCAAATATCATTGACCATTTCTTCTGTGACTTTGCTCCTCTTCTTGAACTGTCCTGTTCAAACACACTTGTAGTTGAGCTGGAAAGCATGGTGCTGGCGTTCCCTCTTGTTATTTGCCCTTTTGCTGTCATCACAGTTTCCTATATTTATATTGTTTTTACCATCCTAAAAATACCATCCGTTACTGGGAGGCAGAAAACTTTCTCGACCTGTAGTTCTCATTTGGCTGTGGTGTCCTTATATTATGGGTCATTAATTAGCATCTATTTATTTCCAAACCAAGAAAATATAAAGAAGTTTTTTTCCCTGTTCTATACAGTAATAACACCTCTGCTTAATCCTATAATATACAGCCTAAGGAATAATGATATAAAAGAGGCTCTTGCTAAAAAAATTGTTTTGCTTAATGCTAAAATATTGGATTAACCTCCCACTTTCCCCCACATAACTTGAGTTAAAAACCCAAGTTAAAAGCCCCACTTGCTTTCTTAAATTTAGATTTTGACTAGAAACTAGTGATTTTTGACTTTAAAGGCACACGGTAGGTATATTAAGAAACTAGATAGTTACAAATATTAAATTAAAGAAATTACATCAATAACTGGTCCACACAGGTTATCACACTCATATTAAAATAATACAATTATATCATAAAAGGAGTATGATCAAAAGTTTAGCTGTGCGATGTGTAACCAGGCGGTGGGTCCAGAGGAAAAGGAGGGCTCGCTCTACATGTTACGCATTATAAAAACGCTTCCTCAGCAACATAGAAATGTCGATAGGATTAACCCGAGTTGAAGGTAGGCAACAATCGGTCTTTTTAGCTTAACATTGGCAATAGTTTGTTAACACTTAGCCAGTCAAGGGGATATTTTCGTAAAAAAAACTAATTTACGATGACAAATGACCAGGCGATCATATGCTGGTAAGCAAAGGATCAATCAGGGGGGACAAGGCTGGTACAGAGCAGTGGTCTGTAGTGCTAAACCAGAGGGCAATAATCAAAATGGTTACCTTGAATCGCACAAACTGACTTAAGACTTCCGGTCCACTTAAAAGTGGGTTAAAAAAAGACCCCTTAGGATGTATGCTGCAGGTGCACCACTATAGAGTATCCCCAGATCGTTGAAGTCGCCTATGCTCCAGAGGAAGCGTTTTTATAACCCGTAACATGAAGAGCAAGCCCTCCTTTTCCTCTGGACCCACCGCCTGGTTACACATCGCACAGCTAAACTTTTGATCATACTCCTTTGAGTCTTTTATGATATAATGGTATTATGTTAATATGAGTGTGATAACCTGTGTGGACCAGTTATTCATTTAATTTCTTTGATTTTATATATGTAACTGTTTTTTATGACAATTCTATAAAACAAAATATCTAGTTTCTTATTATACCTACCGTGTGCCTTTAATGTCCAAAATCACTAGTTTCTAGTCAAAATCAACATATTATCGGGACGTTGGCACATTAGTATTAGTATATCCACAGTATCACCCTGTAGGGATATATGTTAAACTCAGTTCCCATTCATGCTTTCTTAAACGTGTGGACATGTAATGCACTGGATTTTGGGTCTTCTTGCTTCTTCACTGCAGATGAGGAGGGGCTTATTTAGGCATCAATGTCCCTGCCTTAGAGATGTGGACACTTCCCATTGGCTGTCATGTGGTAGTGTCTTCTCAGGCCCTATAAATTATAACACGATGGTGGTGCTGGCAAGGAACATGGATGGTGGACTAAATCTGTCTGTTAGGATTAAGTTCACCTGCTGGTGGCACTATCCTGCTCTGGGCTGTTTGCTGCACTTCCAGTGTCCACCAGCAGGTGTCTCCCAGGACCCAGTAGGCTATTGTAATCAGGCTAATTAGTGTTCAGCTGCCTGGGGGCTACTCTAGGCTTATCATTCCTTCCCCCGGGGTGTCACGATTTTGGTCCCTGCCTTGCTGCTCATCCTTATCCTGATCTAGTCTTCACCCCTGTGCCTTGCTCCTGCCTCCCTCTGTTCTGTTCCCAGCCATGATCCCCCTTCCTTGCAACCCTTGTACCCTTGTTCCTAGCTTGGTCTGTATATATTTATATTTAGTTGTTCAGGTTCAACAGCTCTTGTTAGTGGGGTTTTTGGTTCTGTGTGGGGTAGTTCATGTTTTCTGTGTTCATTCTTTGCTATGTTTCACTGTAAATAAATATCACTTTAATCTATATATCCTTTGTTTGGTCTCAGTTCCCTTGTGTAGCTACATGTCTGGGGGTCTTGGCTGCTCATCCCTGACACTGTCCTTACACCGGTAGAATTTAATTAGAAAATTTCCATTTTACGATTGTTTGTTTGATTCTTTAACTGGTTGCCAACCAGCCACCGCAGTTCTACGCCGGCAAGAAAAGCTCGCTCCTGACTCCCGCGCGCGTGCCAGTTCCGGTTCTCGTACAGAGCGAGAACCGGAAGCTGAGTGTGTCAGGGGAGAAATGCCTGACCGTCTGTTCATACAATGTATGAACAGCGATCAGTCATTTCCCCTAGTGATTCCACCCCCCTACAGTTAGAACACACCCAGGGAACATACTTAACCCCTTCCCTGCCCCCTAGTGTTAACCCCTTCCCTGTCAGTGTCATTTTTATAGTAATCAATGCATTTTTATAGCACTGATCCCTATAAAAATGCCAATGGTCCCAAAAATGTGTCAAAAGTGTCCGAAGTGTCCGCCATAATGTCGCAGTACCGAAATTTTTTTGCTGATCACCGTCATTTACTAGTAAAGAAAATATTAATAAAAATGCCATAAAACTTCCCCCTATTTTGTAAACGCTATAACTTTTGCGCAAACCAATCAATAAATGCTTATTGCGTTTTTTTTACGGAAAATATGTAGAAGAATACGTATCGGCCTAAACTGAGGAATTTTTTTTTTTATATATTTTTGGGGGATATTTATTATAGTAAAAAGTAAAAAAAATATTTTTGTTCAAAATTGACGCTCTATTTTTGTTTATAGCGCAAAAACTAAAAATCGCAGAGGTGATAAGATACCACCAAAAGAAAGCTCTATTTGTGGTAAAAAAAAGGACGCCAATTTTGTTTGGGAGCCACGTCGCACGACCGCGCAATTGTCAGTTAAAGCGACGCAGTGCCGAATCGCAAAAAGTGCTCTGGCCTTTGACCAGCAATATGGTCCGGGGGTTAAGAAGTTAAAGGCCCGTACACACAATCGGATATTCTGACAACAATTCTGTGATGGAAGGGTTTTGTCAGATAATCCGACCGTCTGTATGCTCTATCGAACAATTGTTGTCAGAATTTCCAACAACAAATGTTGGATAGCCATGCTCTCAAACATTCCGACAACAAATGTGTTCCGTCGGATTATCTGATCGTGTGTACACAAATCCGTAGGACTAAAATCCAAAGTACAAACACGCATGCTCCGAACCAATGCCAACCATCAGACAACATTAGCCAATATTTCTTATAATTCTTGACTATATAAAGATAGGTTTCCTCCTGATTGAAAGGATTACATTTTTCTTTGATGTCAATGATTTATTTCTTGAGTCTGGAAACTTTTTTCTTCTTTCCTTCCAAAAGGAAAACAAGAAATTCCAGAGCTGCATCATTAAAAAATTGAAATCATTCTAAAAGTTCAGTATCACCCTGATCAGGGCTAATATTCCACCTTAAACTTCTGGGGATCATCCTTTCATCTCTATAGCATAAAAAGACAATATCCTATGAGGCATGTAATTCAGCTACCATCACATGTTTAAGCCTCATAAAGATGCCCCTAAGTTCCGTGGTTTCAGAGGGAGCTTTATCAAAAGCTTCCTCTAATATAATTTTACGAGAGTTAGGCCCCTTTATACCGTCGAAATTGCAGCGGAATTTCGGCGGTATTCGGTTGCTAGCGGTGCAGTTTTAACCGTCACTTCCGGTCACGTGTGCTGTTCCTGACACGTGTCGTCACGTCACGTGTCTTCCTTATTGTTGTGTGAGACACATTTATAGGTACACACACTGCTCACGTTTAGCAGTGACTTATTTATACACATCTGGTGTGTTTGAGATTGTGCTCATCATTATTTATTCATTTTTCCCATTTTTAGTGATTTGTACACATTAGATTTGAGCAGCATTTTCACTTACGTTTACACATCACCTTCCCGATTGTAGATTTCCTTTATAGATTCATTTGGCTAGCGCAGAAGACCTCCTCGTTTATAATCCCTTCAATGGATATGTCCTCATTCCCTCGAACAGTGTCATGATATACTCATGGCCAGATGGAAAAGGAAAGCCAACATAGCGTAACCAGGCTTAATTTTTTTTATTAAAACAATAGAAAAAATACACTTACAATATATGAAGATAAAATTCACGTGTGGATGTTGTGTAGCCGGATGGCTCTCACAGCCCGTTCCTTCAGTGACCTTGCGTTAACGCTCCTCCCTACGCTGTTTCATCAAAACTGACGTCGTTCATATCTGACCGAGTCACATAGAGACCCTGGCTGGGGTATAGGCCATCTGTGAATATTGATCTCTTCTTGGGATCTAATCTTTTAGTACGCGGCGGCTTCATTGGAGGTGAAGGATCCCTTTTCTATCTGATAGCACTATTCTTGGGTGTCTCTTCATTTGATGTCTATAGAGGACTTTTAAATTCAAATACATTGAGCTGAAGAATTAGGCCGCGTACACACGACTGGTCCATCTGATGAGAATGGTCCGACGGACCGTTTTCAACGGTTCACCGCTGAAGCAGATCGATGGTCTGATGTGCGTACACACCATCAGTTCAAAAACCGATCAGGTCAAAACGCGGTGACGTAAAACACACCGTCGTGTGTTTTACGTCACCGTAAACTTCAGGCTGTTTTCATCGGTTTGGACCGACCACGTGTACGTGGCCTTAGAGGATTTTAAGCACTCAACCTGTTCATTAATATTGATTTTATTTTATAATATTCATTATTCCTAATGCATGGGCTATATGGATGCCATTGATTGATTTCAACAGCACTGGGTTTATAAGGATTTAATTTATTGCGCAGCTTATTTTTTACAGGTATAATATTTTGTGTGTTTCTCACATTTAAAGTTGCAGCATTCTTTGAACTATATCACAGTCAATGCTTCAATATTAGGATTGTTTTAATTGGCAGCGCAGTATTATACACTTTTTTCATGTACTGTTACATACTGAAGCAGAGGATGATCCCCTCCCTTCAGAGAATGAAATTGGTACTGTGAAATTGTCAGTTAACCACTTAAGACCCGGACCTTTAGGCAGCTAAAGGACCTGGCCAGTTTTTGCGATTCTGCACCGCGTCGCTTTAACTGACAATTGTGCGGTCGTGCGACGTGGCTCCCAAACAAAATTGGCGTCCTTATTTTCCCACAAATAGAGCTTTCTTTTGGTGGTATTTGATCACCTCTGCGGTTTTTATTTTTTGCACTATAAACAAAAATAGAGCGACAATTTTGAAAAAAATTCAATATTTTTTACTTTTTGCTATAATAAATATCCCCCAAAAATATATAATTTTTTTTCCTCAGTTTAGGCCGATACGTATTCTTCTACCTATTTTTGGTAAAAAACAATCGCAATAAGCGTTTATGGTTTGCCTAAAATGTATAGCGTTTACAAAATAGGGGATAGTTTTATTGCATTTTTATTATTTTTTTTTTTTTTACTACTAATGGCGGCGATCAGTGATTTTTTTCATGACTGTGACATTATGGCGGACACTTCGAACAATTTTGACACATTTTTGGGACCATTGTCATTTTCACAGCAAAAAATGCATTAAAAATGCATTGTTTACTGTGAAAATGACAATTGCAGTTTGTGAGTTAACCACAAGGGGGCACTGAAGGGGTTAAGTGTGACCTCATTTGTGTTTCTAACTGTAGGGGGGTGTGGCTGTAGATGTGACGTCATTGATTGTGTTTCCCTATAAAAGGGAACACACGATCAATGACGGCGCCACAGTGAAGAACAGGGAAGCTGTGTTTACACACAGCTCTCCTCATTCTTCAGCCCCGGGGACTGATCGCGGGACTCCAGCGGCAATCGGGTTCGTTGGTTCCGGAGCTTCGGACAGGGTCGTGGGTGCGCGCCCGCGACCAACGGCTGGGCACTTAGAGAGGACGTACCTGTACGTACATGTGCCCAGCCATGCCATTCTGCCGACGTATATGTGCAGGAAGCGGTCCTTAAGTGGTTAAAGTAATGCAGTGCCGTATCACAAAAAATGGCCTGGTCATGAAGGGGGGTCAATTTTTCTGGAGGTCAAGTGGTTAAAATGAACCATTTTTGGATTACCAACGGCTACCAAACTGCTGTTGATGTTACAGATAAAATTGCCCCCCCCCCCACACAAAAAAAATGATATCTATCACCAATACCAGCTACTGCCACCCCTCCTGGCCTCAGCTGCTAAATTTCTAATATTTGGTGCAGGATAAATCTTGCTTTGCATCTCAAAGTCGGCAATCTATTCCAATTATCTGGCACTGTAAATGTGCCACATATATTGAATGCTTGTGGGAAGTAAATTATGTTTGTGGTCCATTCTGCAGTGCTCTTAAAAAGGTGCCACACTTTGTTTCCACAGCTGGACCCCCACTGCCAAATGTCTAATGCTTGCTGCATGGGAAATCCCAAAGTTTATGGTGACATCACCACCAAAACAATAAAAAAAAAAAAATCAAAGTCACAAAAGCCAAACCAGAGGGATCAAGAGTACTCTCTATGGAGTCTTCATGTTCTTTAAGGAAAATATAAATATCGATGTGTAAAATGTTTTCTTATTTGGTTCAATTGGCTTATCTACTAATGCACATTATATTTCACATACATATAAAAGATATGTATTATTTTATTTCTTTATTTTATTTTAATTTGTTTACTATCTATTCATTAATTCATGTCTTCTTTTTTTCAATGTTAGATATAAAAAAAACTTATAAAAAAATCACTTATGGATAAGAGTCATGTTATACTGATATTTTTTTGACATAATGATTTTTATTCATAGTAATACTAACTAAAAAGCAAATGTGTCTTGTGCTGGTTTATTTGTATTTCAGTTAAATGATAACTACATATGGATTTCCATCAAGGATCATTTGTGAACATCGTAAGTACCTTTCGTTAAATGAAACAGGTTACAAGTTATAGACATGTGCATTCGTTTTCGTCCGAATGAATTTTTGTCCGAATGAATTTTCGGCCGAATTTCAGGTATTTTCTTTATTGTTTTAACAAACTAAAACGAACGCGCAGAATCCGAAATCCGAAAGATCCGACATAAAAAATGCTTTATTTTAATTTTCGTTGCTACAACAGTTCTATATAGATAGAAGATTCAACATGACACTGACAATAGCGATCTGTGTCTATCGAACTTGCGATCGAATGTGCCTTACCTAACTCTATTAGTCCAAGATTATTCTACATAGAGAAAGACATAGAGAAGAAAGATTTGACATTCAATTGACAGATTCAACCTTAATTAATTTGGATTTTCGGACGAATGCATTTTATAAAGAAACAAAATAAATAAAAACGAATTTCGGGAGTAACTAAATAAATGTATTTTCCGGACGAAAACAAAATTCCGAAAACAAAATATTTCAGTGTGCACATGTCTACTAAGTTATAAACCTCATTGCTGCAAGTAATCATCATTAAGACTAACATATTGGAATGAAATCTGTTTTACTTATGTCTTTAATGATTATAAAATGCCTGTATCTGTATATAAACTGTTTGTAATCTGTATAAGAATAACGAAGGGCCAGATTCATGTAGATTTGCGGCGGCGTATCGTATCCCGTTTACGTTACGCCGCCGCAAGTTTCCAGCGTAAGTGCTTGATTCACAAAGCACTTGCGTGTAAACTTGTGGCGTAGCGTAAAGCCGTCCGGCGCAAGCCCGCCTAATTCAAATGGGGTGTGTACCATTTAAATTAGGCGCATTCCCGCGCCGAACGTTCTGCGCATGCCTTGTTTGGAAATTTCCCGCCGTGCTTTGCGCGAAATTACGGCGCCCCGACTTGTTTTTTGAACGGCGACGTGCGTAACGTACTTTCGTATTCCCGGACGTCTTACGAAAAAAAAAAATTGAATTTGACGCGGGAACGACGGCCATACTTTAACATGGATGGTGTAATTTTTTTTTTTTTAAAACCGACGTAAGAGAATGCGACGAACGCGCGTACCTTAAACAGCTAATTTGCATACCCGACGCTGGAAAACGTCGCGTACACCACCCAGCGGCCGCCGGAGAATTACACCTACGATCCGAAGGCGCACGAAGCCGTACGCCTGTCGGATCTATGCCAAAAGCCGTCGTATCTTGGTTTGAGGATTCCAAATCAAGATACGACGCAGCAAATTTGAAAATACGCTGGCGTATCAGTAGATACGCCGTCGTATTTCTGCTGTGAATCTGGCCCATAGTGTTGAACTAGAAACTATTGCAAAGAAATAAATAAATAATACAAAAAAAAACTAAATAATAATACTGGCCCGTTAGTTAGCAAAGTGATCTTTCACATTGTTTAGTACAGGAGGTACATCTGTGCTAACCCCAATTTTCAGGTGCAAAATAGTGACTATGCACTTAGCACATCTGCCTTACAGCACTATGGGTATGCAAATCCTGATCAGGACACTATCTGCATGGAGTTTGAATGTTCTCCTTGTATTTGTGTGAATTTTCTCCCAAACTCCAAAGAAATCTTAGTAGGTTACCGGTAATTGGCTATATACATGTGAGATAGAGACTTTAGAGCTCCCTGAATGTATGGACACATCTGAATATATTGTATACAAAGTAATAAGAAATCAATCAAATTACGCCCTGTTTTTGAAATTTTACTAAATGTCTTGCCTCAACTACTGCAACTCCCTTCTCATTGGCTTACCTCTAAATAGACTATCCCCACTTCAGTCCATCATGAACGCTGCTGCCAGGCTCATCCACCTCACAAACGGCTCAGCGTCTGCTATACCCCTCTCCCAATCCCTCCATTGGCTGCCACTCAACCAACAAATTAAATTCAAGATACAGGCATACCCCACTTTTAAGTACACAGTGGGGTTTATTTAATATCGCTGAAGAGTGCAAAATTAGTCTCACTTCTGCATAGAAACCAATGACCTTCCTGGTTTTATCACCAGGCTTAATTGAACAAGCTGGGATTAGAAGCTCTCTGGTTTCTATTCAGAAGTGAGCCTGATTTTGCACTCTCCAGCGATAGTAAATAAACCCCACTTAAAAGTGGGGTAAACCTGTACTAACTATAACTTACAAAGCCATCCACAGCCTGGCCCCTAGCTACATCACAAACCTAGTCTCAAAATACCAACCTAATCTCTCTCTTCCCTCCTCCCAAGACCTCCTTCTCTCTAACTCCCTTGTCACCTCATCCCATGCTCGCCTTTAGGAATTCTCCAGAGTCTCTCCCATCCTCTGGAATGCTCTACTCCAATCTGTCCGACTTTCCCCTACTTTGCCCACTTTCTGATGATCCCTGGAAACTCATCTCTTCAGAGAAGCCTATCTGCCCCCCCCCACCTAACAACTGTACATTAATTTTATTCATCAGCAAATCCCCCACAGTTATTACCTCTTGTATCTCTTGACCTTCCCTTTTAGATTGTAAGCTCTAAGGAACAGGGCCCTCTGGTTCCTACTGTATTAAAGTGCATTGCATTTTTACTGTCTACCCTCAAGTTGTAAAGCACTGTGTAAACTGTTGACGCTAGATAAATACTGTGTAATAATAATAAATAATAATAAAACACAATATGATATCTGTATGGCCATCTTTGAGTTAGAGGTCCACCTTAAGATTGAGTTATAATTGAGAGCGACCTCAACCCTGTCCCAGGGCAATGGTGAGCAGGGCACAAGTAAAGGTACCCCATGTGTAACGCAGTCATCCTATCCAAAGTGCCAAGATCAAAAAGCTATTCCGGGGGCCTCCTATGTGACCCACACTTGTCAATGAGGCCAAGGCCCCCAACAAGGAGGAGAACATGGAGGAAGTGTCACCCACCTATCCTACAAGATGCCTCAGTAGTCATTAGAAATATGGGGAGGAGAAAAGAGCAACAAGATCATACCTGACAGTTGGAAATGGCAGTTCCTATCGGGCAGTATTAGCACAGGTACACAATGGGGAAGAACACCCTGTGGTGTACCTAAGCAGAAAGCGCAATGACCATGAGAAAAATTATGCAGTCATTGAAAAAGAATGTTTAGCCATAAAGTGGGCCATGGACGCTCTAAAGTACTCTTTGCTGGGCGCCAGTGTGAGTTAATAACTGACTATGCTCCCTTGAAATTGATGGTCTAAAAGAAGGAGACAGATGAACCGGTGGTTTTTGGCTCTACAGGATTATTTCTTCACTGTAAAACACAGGCCAGGTGTTGAGATGGGGAAGTAAATGCCCTGTCCCGTTCATTCCTGTTGGGCCACAGGTGTTCCAACCCAAAGGGGGAGTATATGTAGCAGAGAGAGCCAGGAAAAAGTCCTGTTCAGGGTTTATACCTCTTCCAGGCTCCTCTTATACACATTCAGGAATCTCTGATCCATGGTCCAGTTTCGGGTCTTGGTCCTCTTCTCCAGGCTAATTTAAGCTCACCTGAGCAGACAGCCTTTGCTCTCTGCCTGGGAAGATCAGACAACTTTGGTCTGTGAGAGCAACAGTTGAAGCTGGAAAGCTGCAGGCTTGCTCAGCCTGCTAGTGAGGGTCTGAATATTGTGTAGTTAGTGCCGAGACACGGCTAGGTTTTTGTTTGCCTATTTTTTAATGCTGGTGAAGTTGTGTTTGGTTATTTATTTTCCTGGCAACATGGTGGCTGTGACACAGCTTAAACTCAAGCTTGATGGGGTGGTAGGGGCACTGATTTCAAGACCAGTGGCTGCAGGCAGACAGTGTGCGAGAGATCTGCCAAAAGGTTAGGCCCGAACGGTGCCCAGCTATTTTTTATCATACTTGACAAAGATTTATCTATATTATTTATATACAAAAGTTATTTTTTTTTTGTAAAGTAGGAATTAGTTTAAATTGTAACAGACAAACAGTATACTTCAATATTACATTTAATAAACTTAATTAAATATTACACTAATAATTTCTTTGCTCGCATCACACAGACGACATATAAAGGTGTTGTCACCACATTTATCTTTTTGGGATTCAATGGCATGGCCGTATATAATCTGCTGCTCTTCACCTTGGTCCTTATTATATATGTTGTGACAATATGTGGAAATGTTTTGATCATCATGCTAATATATTACAGCAAGACCCTTCATTCTCCCATGTACTTCTTCCTCTCCCAACTCTCTATATCTGACATTATATTGACCACAGTTATCACTCCTAACATGATGAATATTGTTCTACATGAGCAGACCTCCATATCCTTTTCTGGTTGCATGACTCAATATTATGTCTTTAGTTTATTAGAAATATTGGAATGTTACCTTCTGACAGTGATGTCCTATGACCGCTATCTAGCCATCTGCTCCCCTCTACATTATGTCTCTATTATGAAACAAACACTTGTTATTAAATTAATCCTTGCATCCTGGCTGTTAGGTTGTTTACTGGCATTCATTTTAACACTTGGTGTATATCAACTAGAGTTTTGTGGACCAAATGTTATTGACTATTTCTATTGTGATCTAAACCCTCTTCTGGAACTTTCTTGTTCAGATACATCCAGAGTTCAAATGGAAGCCATTGTGTTGTGCTTTCTTGTGATAGTATTGCCCTTCCTAATGTTAGTGGTTTCATATACTTATATTGTTTTAACCCTGTTAAAGATATCCTCCTTTTCTGGAAGACTGAAATCCTTTTCCACTTGTAGCTCCCATCTCACGGTTGTGTTTATATTTTACGGAACCCTAACTGCCATGTATCTGATTCCAAAGAAAGGACAATCACAAAAGATCAGTAAGATAATGTCATTATTGTACACTGTTTTTACTCCCTTTTTGAATCCTTTCATATACAGCTTGAGGAATAAAGATATCAAGGGCATTTTAAAAAGCAAACAGTGTATGTAAACACAGGCCGTTTTGTTCACCATTTGCTAAAAATTAGGCAAATCAAATAAACGTGTTTAAACTTGGGGAACTTGGGGTGCACTGGTCTAAAGAATTAGCCTTCCATACCGAAGCAGAGCTTAATAATAAAGTTGAAAAATTACAGGACAAGACAGATAGATTCAAGGCTATATGTGAGCCCTGGGCATCCTATTGTAACATTCCTATTTACCCTGGCATTACCCCCAGATCCGCGGTGGAACCTGGACTACTTTGAGCTCCTTGCCTTACCTCTCCTCCTCCCTCTTACACTTTTCGCCCTGACCAGTTTCTGGGACACTCTGTTCCCATCTCTCTACCTTATTATGAAAGACATACATCAACCCATCAGACTAGTGCCAAGTCCAGCCTGACTGCACTAGCTAAGCGGATTTCCTTGTGCGGTAGGAATTGGGTGGCCCCAGCGGGACCGCCTTACTCTGAACTAAACCATACTATACTGGCTGCATTTCGCAGTGGCCTGGACGGGGGGGGGGTGGGTGGAGCCCAGCGCCTCTGCGGGTCGGGGCATCCACACAGAGAGATCCCAATGGGGTGGGGGGCTTGGACCCTTCCGCGGCCAGCACCCCTAGACTGTCCCAGGTACAACTATATATTCGAGCCAGACCCTGCAGCGAGCGGGACCTGGCCCCCAAGCCATTTGGGCGGATAGTCTCACAGAAAAGTTATCTACGTTACGTGTTGTGGGCTGTTAGCCCAGAGCATTTCATTAGTATTGCTCATTGTTTAATTACTGTAAAGAATTTGAACATTAGTTCATTGAATGTTACTACCCTCATACTTTGGTCTCGAGTTCGTAAAGCTTGTGGATAGCTATAACACTGTAATGTATTATACTGTTTTTTAAAAAAAATAAAAAATAAAGTTGAGAGTTTTAACACTGAAATTTGGTTCCTAAAAAAGGCAACAAACTCCATACTTTCATGTCATGTTTCCTTCAACAACTTCAACAAAACTGGAAACTTTTTTTTTTCTTTAAAGTTCTGCCTTAATGCTGAGATACCTAGAGAACCAAGGTTAACCCTTCCTCTTTCCCTGGTTCCATCCCTACTGTATTGCACAATTCCTGTTTTTTTAATATAAACTCTTTCTCGTGACCACCAGAGATTTCCTGACCTTATAATTGATTTTTAGCTACTTTATTTTATTTAAACACCTTACTGGACACTTTTTAGAAATGTCCCTTTCACTTGCCAAACACTGTTTGTGGTTTTCAAAACCCAACAGTCTCTCATCTGTGTATAACTACCTTTGGCTTCTGACCAATTTTAAGGTTTCGCATTTTTACTTTTTTTCCTTTTTCATTTGATTCCCCAGATGAGCAAAATACTAATAACTTGACATGTACTGGGACCCACTGCTTTATGTTTACATATGGGTCATCGTATCGCATACAACATTTATCTCTATATACTGGGAGACCCGCCTAACTTTCACATGTTTTAGCTCTTGCCAGGTCCACAAGAAAAAATACAAAATGATATCAAAATAGTGCACCTGCCCATCACTTTAATACCAAGTCTACTATATTGTATCCAAATTATAAAGATGTGATTGGAGGATAGGTACCCTAATGTATTTGGTAGTTTTTATCTAAAATCAACTTGGTGGTGCATGTAAAAACAAAAAAAGAATGACAGAAAAGTGCCACTACCTAAGTGTAGTGTTTATTAAAATATATGTATGTAATGAAAAACCATATGATACACTTTAATACACCGAGAGAGAGAGGAACTGACGTCACTCTTGCCTTTCTGTGAGATAAGAAAATGGAAGTGATAAGGATTTTTTTACTTCTGGTTTTGGCATCTTGTTTGCTGGCCTGCTACTGGCCAGTGAAGTAGCCAATCAGACCGACCTGTGTCTGATAGGCTGCATTAAGGGCCAGAGGAGAGATCTGGGATCTAACAGACCCAATATTTCTCCATAAATGGACCTGGCATGGTCTTTGCTATCATAAGGCATGTTGTTCATCCCTTGTGATAGCAATAAAGTTATTAAAAACTAAATGGACAGTGTAAAAAAGTTTTAAGTAATATAAACAAAATGTAAAGCACCCCCGTCCCCTCATGCTCACAAACAAATGTAAATGCATGTGTAAATCCTGCTCACATATATAAAGAAAGATCACACCACACATGTGAGTTATCATTAGGGATGAGCCGAACACCCCCCCCCCGGTTTGGTTCGCATCAGAACCTGCGAATGGACCAAAAGTTTGCACAAGCTTTAGAACCCCATTGAAGTCTATGGGACTCGAACGTTCAAAAAGTGCTAATTTTAAAGGCTAATATGCAAGTTATTGCCCTAAATTTGGGTTTGGGGACCCGGGTCCTGCCCCAGGGAACATGTATCAATGCAAAAAAAGATTTAAAAACTGCAGTTTTTTCGGAAGCAGATGATGCTTAAAGTGAAAAAAAGTGAAATATTCCTTTAAATATCGTACCCGGGGGGGTGTCTATAGTATGCCTGTAAAGTGGCATGTGTTTCCCATATTTAGCACTGTCCCTGCACAAAATTAGATTAGTATAAGAAAAAAGTAATTTAAAACTTCTTGGGGCTTTAATGTAATGTCTGGTCCCGGCAATATGGATGAAGATCTATGAGAAAAATGGCATGGGTCCCCCCCAGGCCCTATATACTCTGAACAGCAGTATACAGTCAGTGCAAACAAGACAGGGAGTGGTATTAGTATATGGAACACCAGCAATTGTAGTCAGGTAGCTTTAGGTGAACACTGTGCAAAGGACACAGTACACTGAGTGAAAATACTGCAGCTAGCACAATCACCTGTCTGCCTGTCAGTATATTATGAAGAAAATAGGAATGGATTTAGCTAAACTGAATACAGTGTATTAATATATATATATATATACAACACCTGGGATGCATATATATCCTCTACACAGTGTAACTGCAGCTAGCTGACTCGCCTGCCTGCTCTATCTAACTCAATTGAAATTACACTTTCTGTCTCTCTCTCTCTGTCTGTCTGTCTTTCACCACTGACGCAACACATGCAGGTGGCCTTATATAGTGTGGGGTGTGTACTAAACCCCCTGAGACATAATTGGCCAAAGCTACCCTGGCTTTGGCCAAATATGGCTCTCTTTGCTTACGGCGCTGTGATTGGCCAAGCATGTGGGTCATAGTGCATGCTTGGCCTATTATCAGCCAGCAATGTACTGTAATGCCGCAATGAATTATGGGCCGTGACGCGCCACTCGAATTTGGTGCGAACGGCCCATAATGTTCGAAATTCGGCGAACGGCCAAACAGGTGATGTTCGAGCCGAACATGGGTTTGACTCAAACTCGAAGCTCATCCCTAGTTATCATCATAAATCTCAAATTGTAGAGCAATGATTCTAGCACTAGATCCCCATGTGTAACTCTAAATTAGTAACCTGTAAAGACTTTTAAAGTGTCACCTATGGATATTTGTAGGTACCATAGTTTGACACGGTTCCACTGGCATACACAATTTTAAAGTGTGACATCTTAGTAGGGTTAAGAAATAAAAAGAAATTACAGCGCTCACAAAAAAAATGTAACATGTGAAAACATCCATATAAATTGTGCAGCTGTGCTCCAGGTAATAAAGTGTAATAGTGCTCCAAACTTCGAGGTGCATCACACACCCTCCCTGTGTCCCCACTCACCAAAAAGAATGGGCCCCTGGTTTTTCAGTCCAGGAGTCAATCAAGCTTGAGTGTTGGCCATAAATGGCATATCACAGGAGGATCCTCCAAAATTATTCCCCAATCAAGGTGATCATAAGTTAATGGCACCAAAAAGTAAAGAAAGGCTGATAGTGAATAGTGTTGAGCGGAATACGCCATATTCGATTTCGCGATATATCACGAATATATAGCCAAATATTCGTGAAATATTCGCTAAAATCGAATATTCGTGATATTTTATCAAAAACATTTTTTTGCAAAATTTCGCTAATGCGAATGCGAAACTGATTGCGAAATTTCGCTAATGCGAATGCGAAATTGATTGCGAAATTTTGAAACATTCAATTTCACCTGCCCTTTGGAAAAAGTGTGGTTTTACGTAATGGACCCTGCAACTAACAAGGTATTAATAAAATAAATACTTTATTATATAGATTTGAGGGTTTACTTTGACCAATTTGTATATTGATTAGTTTAATAAATATTGAATAACCATAGATTTGGAAAATACAAGTAAACCGTTTACGTTAACATCTCTTAAATGTCTTTATGTTAAACAGTTATTATTCTCATTAAAGTGGTGAATTGCAAATGATGATGACACGGGACAAAAGATGGAAAATTCTTTGAAGATGTGATACACTGGAAAAACGCACAGAAACACTCCACTCTCTCCTATGACAACTGTGGTAGGAGAACTCTGATTGGCTCTGATGCAAAAGAAGGGCGGAGAAAGTATTCGCAAATATTCGGAAATCGAATATTCGCGATTGCGAATATTCGACAACATAAAAGGATCGCCTCAGCTTAGCTACTCGGCCCAGGGTCTCTAATCATACCATCAATGCTTTTAGACGTCGATGGAGATCACTAGGATGTGATCTGTTTTAAAAATAAAATTGAAAAAATACGAATATTCGGAATAGCGAATATTGGCCGTGAAATTCGAGTTATTTGCGAATATTCGAATATGCCATATTCGTAACGAATATTCGCAATGCGAATATTCGTGAGCAACACTAATAGTGAAGTACAGAAAAAAAAAAACGCTTTATTGCACAAAGTGTATAGGTACTTACAGACTGAAAAAAATCCATATCGCATGAGGTATTGCAGAGAAAACAATCAGGAAAGCCGCATCCAGCATGCATTCCACAGAAACCAGAAATTACATTGTTTGGACTCGAACACCGGAAATGATGTCCCTACGTTCTGCCGTAATTTCCGGATGTTCGAGTCCAAACTACGTAATTTCATGTGGTACCGTACTCCCTCCCTTAACCACAAATTCAACCCAGAGATTCCAGATGTATGCTGGAGATGCAAGCAGGACAAAAGGAACTCTCCTACACATTTGGTGGAGTTGCCCCACCATCCAAGCCTTTTTGGGGCGAAGTTAATCAAATCATAAAGAAAGTAACTACCTACACGCTTGACTTCTCCCCAGCACAAATTCTCCTACACATCACCACCCTATCGAACAGAAACTACTTCAAACCTCTAGCCATGCATATGATAAATGCAGCAAAACAATGCATCCCAGTACACTGGGGAACCACACATGCCCCATCAATCAAAGAATGGCTAAATTGAATCACCAAGATAGCTGAAATGGAACCCCTCATCAGCATTGCACATGACACGCCAGTCAAATTCTCATCCCAATGGGCATGCTGGACCTACTTCCAGACAACAACAGACTACAACAACACAACCAGCCTGACACTTTTTCATCTCACCTACGCAATTCCAGACCCAAATCAGATTAACCCCTACAATCAATAATACCGGACTCAGCGATCAATCCTCACTAGTAGGACTAATCACAACCCCGTAACAGTCACCATTCCCCTTACCTTTCTCCACCGGGAGGAGTGAGAGATGGACAACAACAACCATCCCCCCGGACCCATACCCCCATACTTCAACTTGGTCCCCCCTTTTTTCCCCTTCTATGTACCCTACCCCCTTCTTTTAAAGAAACAACTCCCCCACCTTCTCATATACACACTCCTACCCTGACCCCTGGAACATCTTATCAGATATACAGAAACTCTTAGGCCTCGTACACACAACCGAGGAACTCATCAGAAAAGACACATCATTTTCCTCGACGAGTTCCTTGTTAGGCTTGTCGAGGAACTCGACAAGCTTGCTTTGCGTACACACGGTCAAGACAAAATCTCGTCGTTCTCAAACGTGGTGACGTATAACACATACAATGGCAGGGGAAGTTCGATTCCACTGGCACAACCCTTTTTTCCTCGTCAGTTTCCTCGATGAAAAACGCACACTCGACCGTTTTCCTCGGCAAAAAAGCTCTCCCACCAAGTTTCTTGATGGATTCTATCGAGGAAAACGGTCGTGTGTACGAGGCCTTATGCCCTGTACACACGATCGGTTCATCTGATGAAAACGAACCAATGGATTTTTTCATCAGATATGTGATGAAACCGACTTTCATCAGTCTTGCCTACACACCATCGGTTAAAAATCCGATTGTGTCCAACGCGGTGACGTAAAACACAACTAAGTGCTGAGAAAAATTAAGTTCAATGCTTCGGGGCAAGCGTCAACTTGATTCTGAGCATGCGTGGAATTTTGACCGATAGATTTCCCCACAGACAATCGTTTTTTTCTATCGGTTTTTTAACCATACGAAAATTTTAAAAAAGGTTCTATTTTTTTTCACCAATGGGAAAAAAAACTAATGGGGCCCACACACGATCGGTTCATCCAATGAAAACGGTCCATTTTCATCAGACGAACCGATCGTGTGTACAGGGCATTACTCTTGCCCCCTCCTAGAACACGCCTCGCTTCCTAAATCACTCTCAAGGCACCTCGACCTAACCAAAACACACCCATCCTTCCTATAACAGTTAATATACTTACACAGACTTACAATCCCACGTGCCTAACTAAATCTATGAAACCCAGTAAGCTCAACCACCATATTGATGTTAATGGCCTTTTAGCTTTAGGCCCCTTTCACACTGGGGCATTTTTTGAGCGTTATTCGAGCGTTATTCGAGCGTTATTCGAGCGTTATTCAAGCAAAGCCTCATCTGCAATCCCAATGTGAAAGCCTGAGTGCTTTCAGAGCCCTTTGACACTGCCAGCGCCCGAAAAATGCTGGTAAAGCACTGCTAAGACCCTAACGTTTTAGACCCCTTTCACACTGAAACGTTTTTACAGCATTAAAATTAGCGCTATTAAAACGCTCATAAAACGCTCTCCATGCATCTCAATGGACCCTTTCACACTAAGTCCTGCAAGCAGCATATTTGGAGCAGCTTTTGGGCGCTGAAAAAAAACGCTCCAAAAACGCCCCTCTTCATTGAAATGAATTGAAAGCGCTGTAAAAACGCCTTACCCTTTCACACTAAGGCGTTGCACTGGCGGGGCGTTGAGAAAAGTCCTGCAAGCAGCATCTTTAGAGCAGCTTTTGGGCGCTGAAAAAAAACGCTCCAAAAACGCCCCTCTCCATTGAAATGAATTGAAAGCGCTGTAAAAACGCCTTACCCTTTCACACTGAGGCACTGCAAAAACGCCCTAAAACGTTAGGGTCTTAGCGGTGCTTTACCAGCACATTGGGATTGCAGATGAGGCTTCGCTCGAATAACGCTCGAATAACGCTCGAATAATGCTCGACCACCGCCTCAGAGTTACACACTTACGTCTTATCCGGGTACTGCCAGTTGGAGCGCAGTTGAAGCGCACGCTGCGGTTTCCAACTTGGCTGTTACACTGTGCCCATTGTTTTTATTTTTATTTTAGGTTACTTCCTGGAAACAGGCAGTGGCTATAAATATATTTTTTAACCTTTTATATTGTAATACACCATTCTCCTGTACTTTTTTTGGTGTTTTTGGAATAAATATATTTTTACATACTACACTATGGAAGCCTTACTTTTCTTTTTCTGAGGACACTGGATATACATCACTGCCTACTTCCTGTTAAGCCTGATACTTCCTCTTTCACAAACAACCAGTCTGGCAAGTGGAGGAACAGAGGAGTGGAGATCCAGGAGTTTTATCCTATACGCACTATACCCCTGGAGGGGTGATTGGATCTGGTGAGTGGGGACCCATGTGGGGGAGCACCGCTAACACTTCAAGAGTACCTGTATTCACCTCAAGATCACTTGCTGTGTTTCACTAAGGATGAGCTCTGGCGTGTTCGCATGCTACACGTGCAGAGCCCGCCAGGAAGTGTGCACGGCGCTGCGCTAATCACAGCCAGTGAGACATTTCCTGATCTCTGCAGCCGAGCATCGGGACAATGTCTCCCTGGCTGCCTGGCTGTGATTAGCGCATGTGTAGCATGCGAACACGCCAGAGCTCATCCTTATGTTTCACTATTAATTTGCATTGTGGGACATTTTCACTGGCTTTTGGATATTGAAGAAAGGAATCTCAAAAGTGTAATTTATGGGACTTTATATACACCTGTGATTGGACTTTCACTTATTATGTTTTACTTTGTTCACACATTTCCCTGTTTTTTATAGACATTTTTTGATATATCTTTGCTTTATATACTTACTTGATACATGTGCACATATATATGACCATAACTTATATATTGTTTCAACCACTTGAGGCACCAGTCAGCAGCTTTGGCTGTCCCATTTATTTTATTTTATTTTCATTCTATTTATTCACCATATTCTCATAAGGAGGTATGACCAGAGATCTCACTCTTTATGAATAATACTGAATAGACATTTAGGCACCCCAGTATTTAGTTATACAGGTGCACATTTGGTCTATATAGCATATGACCCAATCAGGTAATATGAGCATATCTGGTAATGAAGTAGATACCCGGAAAGCCAACCATATATATAGGTGTATGCAGTAAATAATGGAAGAGGTCTACATAGTATACAACCCAATCAAGTATGAGTATGGGCTTGGAGGCAGATGGGAAGTAAAGTTGATTGACGATTCAAAGCAATATTGTTAGAAACAGCAATGAAAGAGAAACTGATGAAAAATATGAACAAACAAAAAGTGACACGTGGACTCTATAGCCCATATGTAAAGACAAGTTTTGTGCTGCATGCTAGTGAAGAGTAAGACTGCTTACCATGATATGTGTCCTCAACATGTGGCTTATGGGGGCATGAAAAGAGAAATCCCATGATGCTAATCCCTCCATATATACCCCCCAGGAATGGTTGTATGTGACAATGGAACCAACCTTCTCTCTGGCATTTGATAGGGACACTTGACCCAATGCTTGCTACATGTTCTGAATTTGGTGGTGTAGCATTTCTTGACCAGGTACCGAGGCTTACAGGAACTTCTGAGGCAGACCAGAAAAGTCTATGGCCATTTCTGGTGGTCATACAATGCCAGTGCTCGGCTGGTTAACATTCAATGGGAATTCAACCTGCCCACCAATTGCCTCATTTGTGACATGCCCACCAGGTGGAACTCAACATTGGCAATGCTGCAGTGGCTGCACACACAGAAGATGGCCATAAATGAGTACCTGTGTGAGTATGGCACCAGGACAGGCTCAGGGGTGCTTGGCTTCTTTTTGCCATGCCAGTGGCTACTGATTAAGGATGCATGCACTGTCCTGTCACCATTTGAGGAGGCCACAAGGATGGTGAGCAGCGACAATGCATGCATCAGTGACACTGTCCCTCTAGTCTACCTGCTGGAGCACATGCTTTGTGGAATCATGGACAGGGCACTTGAGGCAGAACAGCAGGAGGAAGAGGAGGACTTTCCTCTCAAGGCCCCCTTTATGCAGATAGCATTCCTGGGGGGCCTCGAAACACACAGGAAGGAAAGAAGGAGGATTTGGTTAGCATGGATGTGGATAACACGCAGCAGTTTTCAAGGGATGGTTTTTAGTCACCAGAAACCCAAGGACTTGTACGTGGCTGGGAGAAGGTAGTTCCTGAGAATGTCATCCTTAGTGACCCAGAGGACTCAGAATCTCATGTCTCGCCTTCCATGGCTGAATGGGTTATTCAAATTAATTGTGTTGCTGAGATGGAGGAGCCGATCTATACTGCCTCAGATAATATTTCCAAGTTCACTGCAATTTGGGAAGCCTGGACAACCCTCAAAAGCTCTCAACCATGCCAGGACCTTCTAGATAATGCAAACTAATACCAGATTGGGGCTATATTTCCCCAGACCTTAAAAGCAGAATCAGGTTTACGCTAATGGCGTGACGCACCTTAGTGTTTTTTTTTTTTTCCCATAACATTTTTATTCAAAATCAAAGACAGAAAACAAAAGGAATTTTAAGGCATACATGCTCCAAAATTGGATTTGTGTACCAGAAAAATACAACAAATGTACAAAAAAAATAAAAATATCAGGGGATTCCAAGGGAATGAAGTACATTATCGTACACATAACATATCAAACCAAAACTTCATGTGCATAAAGAAAAATGCAACCCTGTTATGTCTGGTACAGTACTCATATCAGTAGCCCAACTTTCAGAGCTAAAGCAGAGAAAAGTGAGAACAGAAAAAGGGAGAAAAGAAGAAAGGGTGAAGAAGGAAGAGAGAGAGAGGAAAAAAAAGGGGGGAAGGGGGTAGAGGGGTAGAGTAGGAAAAGGGGAATGGAGAGTAACAGAAAAGAGAAAAGAGAAAAAAAGGGAGGGAGGGGGAAGCCTGCTGAGCATAGAATCAGAACGGTGCACCCTACCGTCTCCGCCCCCACATCCCCATCCACAACCCCTTAATTAAGCAAGCATATAATTGCAGTGTGATTCACACATCAATGTGACATCTAAGTGCTAGCTGATTGAAAATAATCAGTTGTTTTGAAGTGCGACCAGCCTGCCCAAGTTTCAGTAAACTTTTGTATCCGTTCCTGAGAAATGTGGATGAGTTCCACCATTTCTTCTATTTTAGAGATCTTTGCAAATCATTCTCTAACAGATGGCGGGGTGATAGATTGCCAGTGTATCGGGACACACAGTCTTGCCGCATTCACCATGTACATAGCCAGGGATTTATAGTAATTTCTCCTAGATAATGTCGTATGATCTAATAAATATTGTGCTGGGGTATAATTCAAAGAGTATGTGGTGACATGGGAAAGATTGTCATGTACTTTCTTCCAGAAAGGCTGGATGGACTTACAGTCCCACCAAATGTGGGAGCATAGTGCCTTCTGTTTTTCCACATCTCCAGCACGTGTTAAGTATAGTTGGTGAGAATTTGTGTAGCAGAGAGGGAGTTCTGTACCTCTGCGTTTCAATTTTATAACAGTTTTCCTGGATTGCCAGGAAATTCATGGCAAGCCCATTGTGTGCATATTTATGTATAGTTTCCATTCCATTCACCGGACAGGGAGACCTGAAGCTCCCTGCCCCATGCGGAACACGCAGAGTCCTTAGTGATGTCAGACCCGTCCAATAACAACTTATAGATGAGGGATACTAAATGCCTTTGTGGAATTTTTCTCGTGCAAAGGGATTCAAAAGGCGTAAGCTGTCTCGTCCATGCTGATTGTTGTGTGTGTGTGGACAGAAAATTTCGTATTTGTCTAAACGTCCAAAAGGGGAAAGATTTGGTCAAAGAAGTATTGACCAGGTTTTCATAGGTACATAGATTACCTTTCAGAAAGAAATGGTGTGCTCTCATGTCTTTATGTGGCCATTCATTTTTCAAGAAAGAGCTTACATTACCCGGTGGGAAGTCAGGATTGCCTTTTAGTGTGGTCAGGGGCCCCGGAACCGAGGAGAGAGCCACAGTTTTACTCGACCGTGAGAAGGCCAACAAGGATGGATAAATAAGGGGGTGTGTCAAAGACTCTTTTGGCCAGTGCTTAGATGAAATCCAAGGAAGATTATGAATAGGAAATTGCGTAAAGCAATTCTCTATGTATACCAGTGCTTTAACTGGGCCGGAACGCGGCGGTACTCAGTACCGCCACTTCCAAAAATGGCCCTGGATAGTACCAGCACCTCTCCGTGCGCCCAGTACGTGGGTTTCCCGTACCGGAACGCAGCCCCAGGCCAGGAATATGATGATCAGTGGTGGAACTACCGCCATAGCGACCCACGCGGGCGCTATGGGGCCCGCAGCCGAGTGGGGTCCGCTGATGGGGAGGCAGATCGGTGCGCTTTGACAGTTACAGAACCGATGCTGTGTATCTCTCCCTCCTGTCGGCATCATTTCTGTAACTGTCACAGCGCACCGATCTGCCTCCCTGTTCTAGCCACATGTGATCCTCCTATAGGTGCCTGGTCTCCCCCCAGCGCTGCCTGCTTTCCTCTCCCTAAAAGCTGGGGGACACTGTGAGAGCGGGGGAGGGCTTTCCTGTCTTAATGCACAGGCGAAGCATCAGGGTAATGATGCTGCGAGACAAGCAGTGCCTGCAAAGGGATAAAATGCATATAAAACTAGGTTGTAGAATGAGGAGGGGGGGATGTACCCCTCTGGCGGACCTTCTTAGGTGAGCAATGTAACCTCTTTTTTCCCCTTGTCCACTTATGTTGTTGTTTTTTAAATCACTGATGTATTGTTGAATCACTTCTAGATCCTCTCCTGATGAAGCGGTTTTCAGTCCACGAAACTAGTTGAGAACTGTTGCAACCCCCTACCCATCGTTATGTCTTCCCACTTTGGGGACCTCAACTTTGGCGCTGTTGGATGGTTGTCACATTTTTTATCCTGTAACTGTCTGTATATGTCTTGTAATAAAAATTATGAATTTTAATTTTTTTTTCTTATTTCTTTCTGTAATTGTCTATTGGTACCGCTAATAGTTCTATTGGCCCCTCATTCCCTTCTTGACTCTTTGGTTCGGGGACCTTAGACTCAAGTACTCCATATATTGATCTTAAGGATGAAGGTACCCCTCATTATAATATTAATTAAATTTATCCTTGAGGCTTCGTTTCACAACAGGTACAACCAAATGAGCATGACTCATTCAATCAGAGCAGAACCTCAGTAAACAGACTTGCAGTCCACGTTGCCGGTTCAGGGATCCGATTGATCCCTACACAGGGTTCCTGCGACTTCAGGGCTCCGGTGGTTCAGGGCCCTATGCATATCGTGGGGTTCAGGCGAAATGGGATCCAGTCTGTGGCGTCTTGAGTGATGTCTTTGCGCCTTTGGCGATGGAGCTGCTGAAACTGGACACCAGGGCTCACTTGGGAAATAGAAAGCATACCAATGCGGTAATTCAATTGGAGGCAGATTAAGTTGGTGACAAAAAGATTGTAGATCTTCCTGTGTACGCAGCAGTGCTGAGCGCCCCCTAGCAGTGGCTGACAGGGAAAACGGGAACTTCCACCTGTATTGGATATTACGTGAACGGAGAGCTTCCAGCAGTGGTCGCAATGCACGCCTGTTGTGCAAAGTGATTTGAGATAGGTCTTGAAAAAGCTTAATTTCAGCACTATTATACACAATGCGCCCTCTATCTCTTGCTTTTTTGAGGATTTCCTCCTTAAGTGGAAAGTTCACCACACAGCAAACAATATCTCTCGGGTGCTCCGAATCTCTAGGCGGGGGTCTCAATGCACGATGTGCCCTTTCCATTTCAATGGGGGAATCTGCAGGGTGGCCTAAGAGATCATAAAAGATGGCACAGACAGTCTGTGGTATGGCCGTCGGTTCAGCCCCCTCCGGGACCCCTCTCACCCGTATGTTATGTCTGTGACCGTGGTTATCAAGGTCCTCCACATGGCGATGTAGCTCTAAAAGATGTGGCAGCTGCATATCATAAGTGTGTTGCACTTGTTTAATGGCCGCTGTATGTAGCTGTGAGGCCTGATCAATAGTGTCCATGCGGTGTGCTATCGCTTGCATCTCTGACTTAAGGTCAGATATGGCGGCTGCCAGAGAGCTCTTAATGTCCATGGCTACAGCTTGCAATTCAGGGAGGCTTACCGGTGGGAACGATCTCCCGGTGTCTGTATCCCTGCTGTTGGCCTGCACTTCAGATGCGCTGCTCGGCGAGAGTGGGGCAAAAATCCATATCAGACCCTTATCCGAGCAAGCAGTGTGGCAGGCCAGGAAAGGGGGCGCGAGCGAGTGCCCCTCCCTCCTGAACCATACCAGGTCACTTGCCCTCAAAATGGGGAGGGTGCTTTGGGGTCCCCCCAAAGTACCTTGTCTCCTTGTTGATGGGGACAAGGGCCTCTCCCCGACAACCCTTGCCTGATGGCGCTTGCTAGCCCCCCTATCCTGTCCTCCCAGGCATCAGGGACCCCACACCAATTTTAGTTTTTTTTATTTTGACGGGGAGTTCCCCTTAAAATCCATACCAGACTTAAAGGGCCTGATATGGACTGGGGGGATCACACAACAATTTTTTCCTTGATTTTCTATCTATATTACTGGGAGTCGGCAATACATTACAGCTGCAAACAATTTTGAAAGACATTTTTTCCTTTAGAAATTTAAATTTGCTGCGGCACTGTAATACACATCACACAGATGTGCCACTTTACAGTCAAGGGATTCCCCCAGGCACGGTATTTTAGTGAATATTTTATTTTTATTGTTTCACTTTGAGCATTATTAAAATCATTATTAAAATCGCTGCTCCTGAAAAAATGTATTTTTTGCATTGATACATGTCCCCTGGAGCAGTACCCGGGTCCCCAAACACTTTTTATGGCAATGATATATTTGTAATCAGAGTCTTCAAGTCTTCGAGTAAGGGATGCGATAACCCTAATAACCAATGGCCTGGATTGTGCCCATTTGGCCCGCCGTAGGTACGCCTGAAAGAGGGCATACCCTGAATAAGAAAAAGTAGAATGAGAATATGAGAAAGCTGAGGGAATGGGTGGGTGGGACCCAGAAATCTACCGCGACCCAGCCCTGACCGGGAGGGAGTCTTAAATAGCCTCAGACTCCTCCCACAAATACAGGCTGGCCTGCGGCCAGCCTTCTTACTTGTAATCAGAGTCTTCAAGTCTTCGAGTAAGGGATGCGATAACCCTAATAACCAATGGCCTGGATTGTGCCCATTTGGCCCGCCGTAGGTACGCCTGAAAGAGGGCAAAAAGACCCATATTTAGGTGGAGAGGGGGTAGATGAGCGACCAAGAAGAAAAGCAGCACGCACCTGGATGGCAACCGTAAGCATACCTGATAAGAAGCCGTTGTGACCGGAGAAGCTACTGACTCATGACCTGTGAAAGAAGGAAGCCCCTGCCGAACGCGAGAAGCAGCCCCTGAACCCGACCAATGCCCCGAGAAAGATTGATTCGAGCCTGCTGCCTGCGATAAGCCAGCCAAAAGCCTGAAGCGTTGATGATACAAGGATACTAGGGGGCAACTGAACCAGAACTGGCCCGAGACGCCCCTGCAACCATGCCTAACAATGAATACTACAACTGGACGCCAGACTTAGCTCCGTGAGGAAACCCCCCAACCCCTGGCCTACCCATACCTGATATGGAAAGTGAGCGGGTGAGTTGCAAAAAATTGACAACTGGCAGGAGCCTGAAGCGCTGCATACCTAATGGATACGTTGAAGGAGCAGAAGGACGAGGCCAATGCGCTGCGGCAGCAACAACCTAACATGGAACCATGTCAACACCCAAAACCCGTTCCTACCTGATAGACTTGACTGAAAGTACCCAGAGAAGGGACGTCAGAGAATCGGGGATGGGAGATTCCACCACCACCTCCGACAAGGAACACCCATGCCACAGCCATGAACCAGGTCTGCTAGACCGGACCCAAAGGAATGATGACATGGCCGGCCGAACTGGAAGAAGAGCAGAAATTGGGGGAGCACAGACACAACCTAGACAAGACAGAAGACAGACATGCAACACCACCCTATGAACCTACCTATATATGAGCAGAACATCAAGACCGCCACGCATGAATGACCCCGATGACACCCCCACCCAGTGTGACTGGCATGTGAGCCTGAGTAACCTGCAGCGCAGAGACAGGCAATTTAACTGAACACTCAAGGCTAGTGTACCCACGGACGGTTGTGGGCAATCGTATAGGTGTAAGAATGAACGTGCACGTATGACGTATGGTATACAGGCGAGAAGATTGTGGTCAACAATCAATTAAAAACAAAAACCTCAGCCCGTAAGAATCTGAAGACGTGACAGATCCTGAGATGTGAGCACTATCTAATCAACCCAGATGCAACGTGGACAAAGTACAATGAGACGTGGTCACCACGGAGATGACAACACCAAGACAAACAAACACAGACAGGAATCGCGGGGCAACGCTAGAACAGAAATCGTGAGGGCAGAAATGCTATGACAGAAATTAAGGGGGCCAGAAATCGTGGGGGCAACAGTAATGCTAAGACTGAAAACGTATACAAAACCTGGGGCAGAAATGGTATGGGGGACCCGCTGAAACCTGAATACTGAGGCAAAATATAAATAGGACAAAATAAAGACAAAACCCTGGGGCATACCTAGTATGAGAGCGACACTGAGCCTGAAACGCAATGACAGACAGAAATAAGAACGTGGGGTTCGTAGTGCCCAGACAGAAAACGTGGGGGCCGCCGTGCCCAGACAGAAAACGAGGGGGCCGTAGTGCCAAGACAGAAAACCAGGGGCAGAGACGCTATGACAGAAAAGCCAGGGGCAGAACCGCCATGACAGCAAAGCTGGGGCATAACCGCCATGACAGCAAAGCTGGGGCATAACCGCCATGACAGCAAAGCTGGGGCAGAAACCCTATTACCGAAACCCTGGGCAGAACCCTATGACCGAAACCCGGGGCAGAAACCCTAAGACCGAAACCTGGGGCAGAAACCCTAAGACCGAAACCCTGGGGCAGAAACCCTAAGACCGAAACCCTGGGGCAGAAACCCTAAGACCGAAACCCTGGGGCAGAAACCCTAAGACCGAAACCCTGGGGCAGAAACCCTGGGGCAGAACCCTATGACCGAAACCCTGGGGCAGAAGCCCTATGACCGAAAACCTGGGGCAGAAGCCCTATGACCGAAACCCTGGGGCAGAAGCCCTATGACCGAAACCCTGGGGCAGAAGCCCTACGACCGATACCCTGGGGCAGAAACCCTACGACTGAAACCCTGGGGCAGAAACCCTATGACCGAAACCCTTGGGCAGAAACCCTGTGACCGAAACCCTGGGGCAGAAACCCTGTGACCGAAAACCTGGGGCAGAAACCCTACAACCGAAACCCTGGGGCAGAAACCCTATGACCGAGAACCTGGGGCAGAATGGTCTGACAGAAACCCCAGCCTGGAACGCTGAGGCAAAATCTCCAAAAACTCATGATACTATAGCTATGTAAACACTTGAGCGACTACCATGAGAAACGTAAACACACATGAGCGACTGCCATGAGAAACGTAACGTATGCAGACAAATACCATGAGCCACGTGAAAGCATGAGAAACATCATCGCAAGATCAACCACCATGAGAAACGACATTGCATGAGAAAAGACTTTGCATGAGAACATGCATGGTACTAGAAACATAACCTACTTGAACATAACTAGCATGCGCAACATAGTCGTAGACGCATGATGAGCAACGTAATCGCATGATGAGCAACGTAATCGCATGATGAGCAACGTAATCGCATGATGAGCAACGTAGTCGCATGATGAGCAACGTAATCGCATGATGAGCAACGTGATCGCATGATGAGCAACGTAGTCGCATGATGAGCAACATAGTCGCATGAGCAAACATAGTCGCATGAGCAACATAGTCGCATGAGAAAGTCGCATGAGAACATAATCGCATGAGAAAGTCGCATGAGAACATAATCGCATGAGAAAGTCGCATGAGAACATAGTCGCATGAGAACATAGTCGCATGAGAACATAGTCGCATGAGAACATAGTCGCATGAGAACATAACCGCATGAGAAACATAGTCGCATGAGAAACATAGTCGCATGAGAAACATAGTCGCATGAGAAACATAAACGCATGAGAAAACGTAGTCGCATGAGAAACAGACTCATGAGAAACAGTCGCATGAGAACCAGTCACATGAGAAACATAGACGCATGAGAAACATAGTCGCATGAGAAACATAGTCGCATGAGAAACATAGTCGCATGAGAACATAGTCGCATGAGAACATAGTCGCATGAGAAACATAGTCGCATGAGAAACATAGTCGCATGAGAAACATAGTCGCATGAGAAACATAAACGCATGAGAAACATAAACGCATGAGAAACGCAGTCGCATAAGAAACATAGTTGCATGAGAAAACGTAGTCGCATGAGAAACAGACTCATGAGAAACAGTCGCATGAGAACATAGTCGCATGAGAACATAGTCGCATGAGAAACATAGTCGCATGAGAAACATAGTCGCATGAGAAACAGACTCATGAGAAACAGTCGCATGAGAACCAGTCGCATGAGAAACGCAGTCGCATGAGAAAACGCAGTCGCATGAGAAAACGCAGTCGCATGAGAAAACGTAGTCGCATGAGAAACAGACTCATGTGAAACAGTCGCATGAGAAACAGACTCATGAGAAACATAGTCGCATGAGAAACATAGTCGCATGAGAAACATAGCCGCATGAGAAACGTAGCAGCACGAGACACGTAGCCGCACGAGACACGTAGCCGCACGAGAATCATGACAGACTTAATGCAAGAAATACTGCCGGCGTGACTCTCCCCCCCCCAGCTAGCGTGACCACGAAAACAAGGCCACTTCCCCCCATGCTGCCAGCATGACCCCCCCCTCATGCAGCCTGTATGCGACCCCCAGCGCCGAGAGGTGAACCACCCCCCCCCCTATTCCCCGCCAGTGAGGCCTGCAACGTGAGGATGAATGCCCCCCCCCACAAGACCCAAGCATGCCCCCAGATGGATAAGTGGCTGTATGGATGCTCCCCCCCCCCCCAAAGCAGCTGCATGGGGAAGGAAAGCAAGCCAATGATCCCCCACGTGACTCCCCCTGTTTGCCAGCGTACCGACCGGGACCTCCCCCCCCCCCCCGGTGTGAAACACAGGGCAGCTCCCTCCATGCAGAATGTGCCCCCTCCCCCCCCCCCCGGCGTGACGCTGCAATGACGGTGAGCGGCTCCCTCCATGCTAGTGGGATCAATGGAGCGGGCGAACATTACCCCTCCCCTCGGCAGAGAACCTCTAAGGTCCAGCGGCTCATGGAGTGTTTGAGGGGATGGATAAACAGCTTGCCGGCCGGCCCCGCCCCCCTCCCTCAGCGTGAGTTAGAGACCTGACAGGGAGGAGGAGCGAACGGCCACCGCAAGACGCCGGTGTGTGCCCGGAGGAGTGGGAGGGAGGGAGGTTGGATGGCCCCCCTCATGTGCCCGGATAAATTGCAATGCTCCCGTGTGAGCCCGCAGATTCCCAGTGTGGAAGGCGGCTCCCGATCCCCCCACACCGCCTGATACTCCCCCAGGGAGAAGATAGTGTGTCCGAACCCCACGTGGAGCCGCCATGAGCGGGCGAGCGGACGACCCCTCCCTCCTCCAAGCCGACAGCTGAATGCATCTGACGCCGACATGACACGCCCCCCTCCTACCCAGAAATCTACCGCGACCCAGCCCTGACCGGGAGGGAGTCTTAAATAGCCTCAGACTCCTCCCACAAATACAGGCTGGCCTGCGGCCAGCCTTCTTACAAGCCTTTAAAATTTGCACTTTTGATTTTTCATGTTAATCTCAAACAATCCAGAGCTTATTACTAATGTTCAGATAAAGGAACACCTGGGTAGCAGTGATCATAACATGATTTCATTTAATGTTAACTATAAGCAAGAAATACATACAGGAAAGATAAAAACACTCAATTTCAAGAGAGCAAATTTTCCAAGGATGAGGGCTGCTCTCCAGGACTTAGATTGGGAGGGACTATTGGCACCGATGAACACAGAACAGAAATGGGAATTCTTCAATAAGACCATTTATGAACTCACTACAAAGTATATTCCCATGGGCAATAAGTTTAAAAGGCTAAAAACAAAACCTATGTGGCTCACAGTCAAAGTTAAAAAAGCTATAAACAATAAGAAAATAGCTTTTAAAAAATATAAAAATGAAGGAACACTAGTGTTGTTTAAATGTTACAAAGAATATAACACGATATGTAAAAAGGAAATCAAGGATGCAAAAATTCAAAACGAACGACAGATTGCAAAAGATAGGACAAACCCCAAAAAATTATTTAAATATATTAATAGTAAAAAGGTGAAGTCTGAGCATGTAGGCCCCTTACAAAATAATCTAGAGTGGGTGACTGGGGACAAAGAGAAGGCAAATGTATTAAATGCATTCTTCAGCTCTGTGTATACAAAGGAGCATGGGGGGGGGGGGCTCATGTCCAAAATGGGGGTGAAAGTGTCAAAGTGATATGGTCCAGAAATATTTAGACAGAATAAAGGTGGATAAAGCACCTGGACCAGATGGCATCCACCCACGGATCCTAAAAGAATTGAGCTCTGTAATTTCAAAGCCACTGTATCTAATATTTAGGGACTCATTAATGACAGGAATAGTACCACTGGATTGGCGTAGAGCCAATGTGGTGCCTATATTTAAAAAGGGAACAAAGTCTTTGCCAAGTAACTATAGACCTGTTAGTCTAACTTCTATAGTTGGGAAGATACTGGAACGTTTAATAAAAGACCACATGGATGAGTTATTGATGGAAAAAAACTATTTAAGCAGCAGACAACATGGATTCATGAAAGACAGAAGTTGTCAGACAAACCTGATTTCCTTTTATGAAGAGGTAAGTAAAACTCTGGACAGAGGCATGGCTGTGGACGTGATATACTTGGATTTTGCAAAAGCGTTCGATACAGTTCTCCACACACGGCTCATGTGTAAGGTAAAGTCTACAGGATTGGATATATCAGTTTGTAAATGGATAGAAAACTGGCTGAAAGACAGAATTCAGAGAGTAGAGGTTAATGATTCTTACTCTGAATGGTCCAATGTTATGAGTGGTGTACCCCAAGGTTCGGTGCTGGGACCCTTACTTTTTAATATATTTATAAATGATATTGGGTCTGGGATCAAAAGTAACATTTCTGTCTTTGCAGATGACACCAAGCTATGCAGTGGAATAACGTCCTTGCAGGATGTCTCCAATTTACAAGCCGACCTCAATGCTCTGTCTAATTGGGCGTCTAAGTGGCAGATGAGGTTTAATGTTGATAAATGTAAAGTTATGCACTTGGGGGCTAAGAATATGCATCATACATGCTAGGGGGAGTACAGCTGGGGGGATCTGTAGTGGAGAAGGATCTGGGGGTTTTAGTTGATCATAAGCTCAATAATAACATGCGATGCCAAGCTGCGGTTTCCAAAGTGAGCAAAGTCCTTTCTTGTATTAAGAGAGGTATGGACTCCAGAGACAGAGATATAATTTTGCCACTGTATAAATCATTAGTAAGACCTCATCTGGAATATGCAGTTCAGTTTTGGGCCCCAGTTCTCAAAAAGGATATCGGAGAACTGGAGAAAGTGCAGAGAAGGGCAACCAAACTGATAAGAGGAATGGAGGAGCTCAGCTATGAGGAAAGATTAGAAGAACTAAATGTATTCGCTCTTGAGAAGAGGAGAATAAGGGGGGATATGATCAACATGTACAAATATATAAGGGGTCCATATAGTGAACTTGGTGTTGAGTTATTCACTTTACGGTCAACCCTGAGGACAAGGGGGCACTCTCTACGTCTAGAGGAAAAGAGATTTCATCTCCAAATACGGAAAGGTTTCTTCACAGTAAGAGCTGTGAAAATGTGGAACAGACTCCCTCCAGAGGTGGTGCTGGCCAGCTCAGTAGACTGCTTTAAGAAAGGCCTGGATTCTTTCCTAAATGTACATAATATAACTGAGTACTGACATTTATAGGTATAGTTGATCCAGGGTAAGTCCGATTGCCTCTCGGGGGATAAGGAAGGAATTTTTTCCCCTGCTGCAGCAAATTGGATCATGCTCTGCTAGGGTTTTTTGCCTTCCTCTGGATCAACTGTGGGTATGGAGTTGGGTGTATGGGATTGTATTGTGTTTTTTATTTTGTTTGTTTATTTTTATTTTTTTGTGGTTCAACTGGATGGACTTGTGTCTTTTTTCAACCTGACTAACTATGTAACTATGTAACTATGTTGGTGTCCCATGGACTTTAATAGGGTTCACATGTTCGCACATTTTTTTTGTCTGTTTGCATGTTCTGGTGCGAATCGAACCCTGTTTGGCCCATCCCTATAAAAAAAAGTCTTGTCTCTGCCAGCTGCGTAAATAGCAAGTCATAAAAACTAGTTGTGGCATGAACGTCTGAAGGGTGTTAGCCCTTTGAGGAACCACATTGAGAGGCTTGAACTCTATCAATTTATTATTAGGCATCACTACTGCATGGTGGTGAGACCAGTGCACCCCATGTTCCCTATATTTTAATGATCTATTTTACCAAATGTTTTGAATGAAAATTACTTTTTTTTCTATACAATATTTTTAAACTGTCCTTGATATCTTTATTCCTCAAGCTGTATATGAAAGGATTTATAAAGGGAGTAAAAACCGTGAACAACAATGGCAATATCTTACTGATCGTTCGTGATTGTCCTTTCTTTGGAATCAGATATGCAGCAAGTAGGGTTCCATAATATATAAACACAACAGTGAGATGGGAGCTACAAGTGGAAAAGCATTTCTGTTTTCCAGAAAGGGAAGGTATCTTTAACAGTGTTAAAACAATATAAGTATATGAAACCACTATCACTAGGAAGGGTAATATTAGCACAGGAATACACAACAAACTGGCTTCAATTTGAATCCTGGATGTATCTGAACAAGAAAGTCCCACAAGAGGATTTAAATCACAATATAAATAGTCAATAGCATTTGGTCCACAGAATTCTAGTTGACTTATGGCAAATGTTGAAATTGATGCCATAAAACAGCTGAAAATCCAGGATGCAAGAACTATTTTAATGCAAAGTGTTTGTTTCATAATGGAGGTATAATGCAGAGGGGAGCAGATGGCTAGATAGCGGTCATAGGACATCACTGTCAGAAGGTAACATTCAAATGCTTCTGTTGAACCAAAGACATAATATTGAGCGATGCAATCAGAAAAGGATATGGGGGTCCTCTCATGTAGAGCAATATGTAAAATGTTAGGAGCAATATCTGTGGTCAGCATGATATCAGATACAGAGAGTTGGGAGAGGAAGAAGTACATGGGAGAATGAAGGGTCTTGCTGTAATATACCAACATGATGATCAAAAAGTTTCCACATATTGTCACAATGTATATAATAAGGACCAAGGTGAAAAGTATCAGATTATATACGGCATTGCTACTGAATCCCAAAAAAAAGAAAGTGGTGACATTATCTTTATGAGTGGTCTGTGTGATATAAGAAAACACATTATTAATGTCATATTTATTTATTTTAGAAGTAAAAAAATGAATGTATGTTCATGTTGCAAAATGAATCATCGTAAAAAAGGTGAATCTGTTTACTGGTATAGAGCAGCAGATTATATACGGCATTGCTGTTAAATCCCATTAGGAAGAATGTGGTGACATTACCTTTACGAGTGATCTGTGTGGAAGCAGAAAATATGTATATAATATTTATAAGTATTAACCATAGTAGGGAAAATGTATGTTCACTTTGCAGAATGATTAATAGTAGATAAGGTGAACCTGTGGCTTTAATACCCAACCACTTTAACCCTTTTGTTGCCAAGTCCATACGGTGTACAGACCTACAGCACTGCTTCCAGCTGGCCAGGTCCGTACGCCGTACAGACCTTGCATTTTCTGTGCCTGTAAACTCATGGCTGCTTTAACAACCATGAATTTACACTCAAATGGAAGCTGAAACTTTGTATTTTACTGAATGAATGTAAAATTCAAAAATGGTCTGGCCATCTGAGTTTTAAAGTTGAGCGCAGGGCCTGGCACCAAAAAGATATTTTTTTTTTTTAAAAGAAAAGATTTTTCTTCTAAAGCCCTGTACACATGGCCCAGAATCTCGTCAGGAAAAAAACATAGGCCCAGATTCACAAAGCACTTACGCCGACGGATAGCAAGTTACGGTTAGGTAAGTGAAAATGTGCGCCGTCGTATCTGTGCGCCAGACCCACAAACAGATATGCGCCTAAAGCCAGGCTACACCCCACCGACGTATCTTGCTTACGCCGGCATAGGGTGGGTGCACATTTAGGCTGGGTGCATGGTGCTGCTCCCATTAATTAGCCATTCAAACATGCAAATGAGGGAAATACGACTATTCATGAACCTGTGTGTGCCTGACGCAGGCTACGCGAGGTGTGCGTAAGTTGTACGTCCGGCGTAAAGTTATTCCCCATAAAGGAGGCGCAACCCAGCAGCAGACATGCACAGATCTGCACCAGGGAACACAAGCTGGCGTATTTTACGTTGGACATGTGTCTGGCTGGGCATAGGTTACGTTCACACTGTACAAAGTGATCCGGCGCAGTTTAGGCAGTTCTTCCAACTTGGTTGTGAGCAGGCGCAGGGGGATGCGTCCACGTCACGGTGCATGCGCAGTTCATAATACGTATCTGTCTGGCGCTTGGCCCATCATTTTCATGGGGTCACACCTCATTCGCATGGGTCACGCCCACTTCCACCTACGCCTTCAAATCCTACGCCACGCTGGCGCAGCGTTGGGAGCACTGGCTTGCTGAATTAAATGCTTGCTCCTCCACGCTACGCCAGCGTGGCGTACGGCGTTTGCGCATCGGCAGCGTAATGTGCGCCCACACTCTGTGAATCTGTGCCATAGTTTTTCCTGATGAGATTCTTGGCAAGATTCTCTTGCCGGCCGAGTGTACACACACTCTATTCAAAAGAACCACCATTCTTTTGAATGGCACGAAGCATGAGCTCGTCACATTCGATGTCGTCGTCGCCGCCATCTTGCTACACCCTACCTATGCCTTGGAAGCTACCACACATGCGTCAAAGTCATTTAGAGCATGCGCGAGTTTCCACGGCGACAGGTAAGTATACAGACGCTCGGGTTTTTCGGCAGGAAAACACTACCGAGAATCACGACGAGAAAATAGACAGCAGGTTCTCTATATTTCTCGTCTAGATTCTGGGCAGTTTTCTTGACGAGAAACCTCAAAGCCTCGTACAAATACTCGGTTTACTCTGCAAAAAAAGCTCTGCCAGCAGTTTTCTTGCTGTTTCTTGCCGAGAAAACTGAGCGTGTGTACGAGGCTTGACACTTATTTTGTTGATTGAGATGACCATGGCTTAATTTAGTTTAATAAGCACAGTGGATGTTCCCTTTGTGAAGTGGACAGTCTCTGTTCTTGTAGTGAATGACATGCAGATTTAGAAGAAGTATACAGTTTCTTTTTACTATAACACATATAAAGTGGAACTCTGAACAAATAGAAAATGATGTATTTACAGTATATACACAATATGTAAAAAAACGTTGCACAACTACGTTAAAAAATGTGAAAAGGGAGTTATATATATATACAATTTTAGTGCCTGGTATTTAAGTAAACTTTAATGCCATGCCAAAGACAAAAACAAAAAAATCATGAAACACTGTTATAAAAAAAATCGAATTTATCATACCAATTATTATTTTCATCAATAAAACCATTATAGGTTGGCGAATTTTGCCTGAAATAAAAAATAAAAATAAAAATGTACTTACGCTATTCACTAATGATGTCTGATGAAAACCCATATGTGGTTATTATTTAAACATAAGTTTAAATAAACCAACAAAAAATGTAGATTTTAATTTTGGTAAAATGAAAAGTGCCAATGTTAAAAATGTAGCAAACTGAATTTTTGTCAGTTTTTCGATTTAACATGGAAAGAAAAAAGTCAAAATAATGTTAAATATGTCAAAATAATAAAAAAAAAATATTGTTCTGTTTCAATATTACATGAATCGTCTTTTATAAGAGTTTTTGCCAGTTGTTTTTCTATTTATCATGGAAAAAATAAGATCTAGATGAAGTCATTAATGGAACGAAAAAAAAAACAGAAAGAGAGAGAGATAAAAAAATAATAAGTATCTTATATATCGATTGAAAATGTAAAACAAATGATGTGTAGTGGTGGATAAGCTCAGTTGACTGAACAGGAAACCTATTTTCACACTAACATTTATATGTTTCTTTACAGATTAAAGATTCCATAGAGAGTAATCAAGATCTCTTTGGGTTTACGTTTGTGACTTTAAAAAAAATAACATGTTTTATATATATATATATATATATATATATATATATATATATATATATATATATATATATATATATATAATTATAATATTTTGTTTTTATTATATATATTATTTTTTCAAAATACAATAATGTAGTAAATAATTGCTCAGGAAACACCAGTTTAACATTTTAAAGGGAACCTGTGTTGAAATACATATGTAGCCTGTACCTGGTTAGATCCCTCTCCATCTGAAATGTTAGTTCCCTGGCTGTCACAGCAGGACACAAAATAAAGAAAGACACTTAGGGCCAGATTCACAAAGAGATACGACGGTGTATCTACAGATACACCATCGTATCTCTGACTTACACTGGTCCTATCTATGCGCCTGATTCATAGAATCAGATACGCATAGATAGGGCTAAGATCTGACAGTGTTACACTGTGTTACACTGTCGGATCTTTTTTTCAATTTAAAAATTGCGCCGGGGGCGTTCCAGCTGATTTACGATAAATAATATGTAAATCAGCGAGATACGCAAATTCACGAACGTACGCGGTCCCGACGCAGTGTTCTTACGTCGTTTCCGTAGCGGCTTTCCCTGCGTATACTTACCCCTGCTTTTATCAGGCGCAGCCAATGTTAAGTATAGCCGGCGTTCCCGCGTCGAATTTGAATTTTTTTACGTCGTTTGCGTAAGTCGTTCTCGAATACGGACGGACGTCGTTTACGCACAAAGAAATGGGTGTGTCACATCACTATCACATGACTGGCGATGTCACATGATATGTTTTGATGAGTGACTATATTGAACCAATGCCGATATTAACCTGTAGGGGGCAGTGGTGTCTAGGGAATAATTCCTAATTTTCGGGTCATTCAGAGTTAATCAGGATTTACGACCCCTCTGACTTTATCTAGGTGTAGCACCATCATAAATTGTCCTATATGTCAAACAATTGTCAGACATCTTGGCGTTCTAGTGAATTGTGTGGACTCAGAATCTTTACATATCATTAGCTCATACATCTGTTTAATTCTTTAGACAAGTGAAAACCTTTGAAGTGTACTTTTACAGGAGAACCTTTTGCTCCTCAAATATAGATTCTCAGAGTCACTTGTGATCTCACATGTGTAAAGATGATACTATATATGTATACGTGCTTAACGAGTTATACTACATGAACTACTAATACACATATATTGTTATGGCATTATAAAGACACAATACTATTTAAGATATATAGTTCCACTGGGATTGTGAATAAGCTCCTTTAACCTCATAGTACAAAGACAATACTGAGTTTCGTGTAACAGCTTGTGCTCATCAGACCCTTATCTACAGATGCCAAAACTTCTAATTTATGGTCTGGGATACAAATACAGAAGAACCAGGTCTTCTTGTAAGGCAGAAAACCGCTGTATAGATCTTTGACTTGATATTAACCTCTTAGAGAGAGGATAAGATCCAAAATGGCTTTAGTATTGTTCATCATATATATATGGATAGGAACACTACGAAACATATACTTGTGCAACTTTATATGTATTCTTTTAACCCCAAATGTTCCGACAAATCCCCCCCACGTTCCTTCATAGTGTGGCGAATAGCCAAACACATATTAAGGACCGTGCCTGAAGACGTATCACAGTTGTTTAAAAGATACGGCCACATTATTATATTTCTTTATACTTGAAAAATGTTCCTTTCTTCATCCATATGATAAAGAATGTTCTTGTATGACTTGGATCTTCCTTAATGAGTTCAAGTCTTTATAAAAAATAAAATGAACTGTTGCAGTGGTGGTGTCACCCCCCCATTTCAAATGTAATAAAACAAAACTGATAAACCAGCAATTGAAGAAACTCTTCAGTGAATCCGCTCCTGTAATGTTACAAGCTGTAAATGGGATTCAATATCCCTTCTTTCAACGGATATTCTTGGATTCAAATAAACAAGGGACTTCTGCAACAAATCTTTCTTTCTGAAAATACGAATCCTGGAGTATCTTGCTTCATGACTCCTGATGAAGGATTCGATGTGGCGGCAGGTTCCATCCGGAACTGGGCATCACGGATTAATTTCATCCAGACGATCGCGGTATCTTTTGGTGGTTAACTTCATCTTTACCAATCAACGATCTGGTCTGGAGTGTAGTTTGGTGACGGTTCCCTCCGGAATGGGATGCCAAGGATTAACATCATCCATGCGATCGTTGCGTCTTTGGTAGATCACTTCACCTTTACCAATCAATGATCTGGTCTGGATTGTCAATCATTTTCTATTTGAGTAAATAGACAGTATGAATACATATTCTTATTAATTAAGATTTACATTTTCTAACTATGCTATATATATATATGATATAGCGATTGGTTAACTATATTTTAATTAACTAAAAATCATCAACAATGTAATGATAATATTATTCTGCCATGAATGGCAGGATTAACACTAATGCTGAAATATAAGATTTGGAGATCTGTAAGTCAAGAGAGAAATATCACAATGTCATTTTATTACATTACATTCTCTTGATCCTTTTAAGTCTCTTCTTATACATTACCTTCCAGCATTCTTGGTTGGAAACTAGGATGACAAGCATACAATTTCATATTTCATACCATACCCAAACATGTCCTCAATTCATTGATATTGGCAGATACTCTTGACCTCATCACAGTCTCCATTTTCTTCTGGTGCGAGACTTAGGCTGCAAACTGTAGGCCTCAGGAGATGAACCTTGGAGCGACACCATTGGTCTTCCTGAAATGAAATTTCAAACACCCGCCTCCCTCAACTGGTTAAGAACATATCTGAACTCTGGGATACGCTTTTCAAACATTTTGCTATTCAGCAAAATTATCATCCACCTATGTTAAACTTTTTCTTGAAGGTATGTCAGGCCTTGGCCTTATGTAAAATAACAAACAGAAACAGAATCACATTCAAAACATGAATTTATCTGACCAAGTTACATTCTGTTTCAGTTGCACTATTTCTTACCACCGTTAACTGCCAGCTTGTATGGGTCTTCAGGACTTACCTGAATGTTCCACCATCATTGGGCATCACTTAGTGTGGTGAAGTACTTAGCGCTTTGTACTTTTATATCAAGCATTGGTCAAGGTATGGCACAGCTTAGCTGTACATATATACTCGTTTATGTAGCTGTCTTAGATCGGCATATAAACACAATGACCATTTGGTTTAAGAATATCAAGTATAGGATTATCATAAGATCTGGTGCACTGATCCTACAAAGCTCCTCTCCTTTAAATTCTTAATGGTCTCCACTAGCGAAACATAGCAAGCTAGGGAAAGACAACAATGTTTGATGTAAAACACAAGGTACATTTTCACTTGGATCAGATTGGATCCTGGCTATGCGTATGTCTATTATACCACATCACAGGAATCTTTTCATATACATATTTTCTTGAACTCTATGAAAACTTTTCTTTCATGAGTGTGATTTACAGAAATCTTTCCTGTGTACACCCTGACTGCGAAACCTTTTCATGCAGCAGGGTTCTTTTAAAATCTTCGGCCTATGTATACATGGCCGGGTAATAATAAAACTGTATTAGTACCTGTCTGAATAATGACCTTTGTGGTACTAATAGGTTTACTGCATCTGGCAGTAACCAAGAATATTAGGGCTTCACGTTCATTTATGAAACTGCTTGGGTTTTATATTAATCTGGACCACAGCGGAATTTACCAGATCTATGTGTATAACAAAGCAATGTAATATATTGTTGCCAATGTACACATGATATATTGGGTCATTGATTATCAGGAATAAATGATTGACTGATTATTTATTTATTCATTTCCTGAAGGGTGTGAATACCTAAATATTTATTTTAGGATTGATCAACTATTTTAATAATTTCTACTAATGTGATTATTTTCCTGGCATAAATATGAACCTCATAAATATTCCCCAGGTCACTGACCTGTTAGGGAAAATACCATACAATCCCAGTAGGATTACGTATAATTGCTAAGCTCAATAGAGTCAGCATACACTGTATGGATATGAGCATTTGAGAATATCACCTTCCAAGCATACCTCTCAACTATATTCCAGGGGACATACACTTTAGTATGATCCTCCTGTCTGACCCTCATTTTAGGGAAAATCGGAGATGCCTGTATGAGGGTGCCATCTAAATATGGATCTCACTTATACTCACTGATTGTGAGAGAACTGAGAAGGTTCACATGTATGGCCTTGTCACTTGAGACCATATAACATTTAAATAAAATCACAAAAATATATAAATATTTTTAAGGAGATCGATACCCATATGTAATCGATCGTGGGCATATTAATTATACCTGCGGGAATATAAATTACTTCATTCCCTTTTAAGTTAAAGTACAACTGGGCTTTTTTTATTTTTATTTGATTTCAGGGCAGTGCTGAAATATTTACCAAGTCAGCTTAAAATAAATAATTTTAGCTGATGTATTTTTCAGAAAATAAATTATTGGATTTATTTTAAATATTTCTGAAATAAAATAATTGCTTGGATTTATTTTAAATATTCCATATATTCATATGGCATCCTGTTATTATAAAATACCTGTAAGGAAAACAATATAAAAACAAACAATACTATATTTGGTATTAATGACATGGAACAGTTTTTGTTTCACTTTGTCAGCTGCGTGTTTGTATAAGCAAGGAGCAATGCCCCCCCCCCTTCTATCACACAGACATTCCTTAAACCTGTCAGTTTCTACAAAGCCATGTCTTGGCTGCTCTTTTCACCCCCTCCTTCTTTTTCACAAAGGAGGGTGTGAAATAACCCCTTTAGAGAAAAGAAAAAAAACTTTAAACAGACATTTACATTTTTGAACATCTCAGCTAAATTTCACTTTCTAGTTTTTAGAACTGAGTGTAACTTTTTAATTGAGAGGAGCTTCAATTTTGTTCTGGCTCTTTTTAAGCCATTATTTGAGCGGGCTTTTTTTTTTTTAAATTTGTTTTTGAAGCTCTGGTTCTGTAGAACCGTAAAAAGGATGGTGTTCTGTTTAACCAACCCGATCCATTTTTGGGATAATATTCCCCGCCACAATAATTTTTTTCTTTATTTTATTTGGCAAAGCCTTACCAAACAATCAGGAAAATTCATGGCTTCAAAATCTGGGCTTCTTACAACAGCCTGGGCTTTCTTGAGAACTTTTAAAAGTTCTGTGGTACTTTGATTGGGCTTAAATTTGAAAGTACCCATTGTCCTTATTGCAGCGTCAGCTGACTTATAGGGACCAAGCTCTGTCTTCATTAACCATACTTCTCTGATAGAAGACATTACCTGATATTTTGCAAACTGTCTGTGATGCAGACCAATTTCATTCTCTGCATCAGCAGGACCGTCTGCACTAAAAATAACTTTAGTCTGTGTCATTTTTCAATATTGCATCTAACAATGGCAATACAAATATTAATTTTCAAAAATCAATATTTTTATTTTTTTCCAAAAAAAATTGAAATTAAAAATGACACCAAATATATAATTTTGCCCAATTATATTACTTGTCTCAAACGTTGACAGATCCCAGACGAGCCCCCATATATGTCAGAACCATTGACGTATCTCGGCATAGAGCCTACATATACCGTCAGAATATTTATTCTGAACTATAAAATATTATTGTATTATGAAAATATGTAAATCTGTGCATACAATTTTCCTACAATACAAGATATCTAAAATTATTTTATCCGTGCTATTTTGAGGACAAGCAATACAAATGAATATTTAAAATATATATATTTATTAACTAAAGAGTGGAAAATTAAAATCAGGTACAATTCGTATTACAACAAATAATTGATATGCTTCTATAATCAGAAATAAGCGATGGTTGAATGTTTAGATAATATTTACATCATATGACAACGTAAATTCATAGCTCTTAGTGACATAACCTTGACATTGTATTATCTCTTCCCAATAACAAATAGATCTCTTGTTACTGCTTATCATATACGTGTACATAACAAATGTTATATTGTACACAAGCTTTTGTTAAATTTGAAGAGGATATATCTTCACATACGCCCTCACTCTAAAACCAATTTACCATCATTGGCACTTAGCTTTTCAAAGACAAACGTAATGCTTATGTCTTTAATATTTGGAATACAATTACGTCATACTGCAGTTAGACATAACTAACTCCCAAATTATATTTGCCAAGTATATTTACATGGTTTTAGTTGTGTGTATGTGAATATCTCTAAATTACAAAAAAGGTAAATAATCAAGATTATACATTACCAGTATGTAAGAGTTCTGTTTGAGAAGGGGAAGTCCTAATACAAGACTCTTGAGAGCCCCTACATGTTTGCGGTCACTCTCTGCCTTCCAGCTTCCTTCAGAGATCAGAGATCAGATCAGCTCCAGCCATCAGCCCTCCAGAGCTCAGCCGTCTCTCTCCCATCAAGCTTCTTCCCATCAGAGCCCCTTCCTGTCTTGTGTAATCACTTTTTATCTCCCCAAAGAAATGGGTGTGTCACATCACTATCACATGACTGGCGATGTCACATGAAATGTTTTGATGAGTGACTATATTGAACCAATGCCGATATTAACCTGTAGGGGGCAGTGGTGTCTAGGGAATAATTCCTAATTTTCGGGTCATTCAGAGTTAATCAGGATTTACGACCCCTATGACATTATCTAGATGTAGCACCATCATAAATTGTCCTATATGTCAAAAAATTGTCTAACATCTTGGCGTTCTAGTGAATTGTGTGGACTCGGAATGTTTACATATCATTAGCTCATACATCTGTTTAATTCTTTAGACAAGTGAAAACCTTTGAAGTGTACTTTTACAGGAGAACCTTTTGCTCATCAAATATAGATTCTCAGAGTCACTTGTGATCTCACATTTGTAAAGATGATACTATATATGTATACGTGCTTAACGAGTTATACTACATGAACTACTAATACACATATATTGTTATGGCATTATAAAGACACAATATTATTTAAGATATATAGTTCCACTGGGATTGTGAATAAGCCCCTTTAACCTCATAGTACAAAGACAATACTGAGTTTGGTGTAACAGCTTGTGCTCATCAGACCCTTATCTACAGATGCCAAAACTTCTAATTTATGGTCTGGGATACATATACAGAAGAATCAGGTCTTCTTGTAAGGCAGAAAAGCGCTGTATAGATCTTTGACTTGATATTAACCTCTTAGAGAGAGGATAAGATCCAAAATGGCTTTAGTATTGTTCATCATATATATATATGGATAGGAACACTGCGAAAAATATACTTGTGCAACTTTATATGTATTATTTTAACCCCAAATGTTCCGACAATATGAATGGTGCCTTGATTTACATATGAATGCTCTCATCACTTTTACATATGAATACCGGTTATTTACATGTAAACACAGGGTCTGCAGGTGAGTCATCGGTACACAACAATAGGGCATAGCTGGGCATCATTAGTAGCAGCACTTCACACTGTGTATAAAGGCCTATATTGTGATAAGATTAGGACAATTTAAGCTGACACATAGGTAGATTCAGAGAGATTGGACTAACTTTAGGGCGGCCTAGCCTAGCCTGTTTAGGCTAAACCGCCGTAAATTAACTAGGCTAGTAGTGATTTTCAATCTACTTACCTGCTAATCTATGACGGCATAGCCTCAAACGAGCGGGCGTAAGGGCGCCTAATTCAAATTGGTTGGAGGGGGGCGTGTTGTATGGAAATGAGGCTTGACCTCACGTTTTTTGACGCTTTTTGCTACTGCGCATGCGCCGGGCACCTACATTTCCCAGTGCGCATTGCCGCTAAGGACGCCGTACGGCCTTTTGATTTTGACATGTACGTAAACGACGTAACTCCCGATTCGCGGATGACTTGCGCAAACGACGTAAAAAATTCGAACCTCGCAGTGGGAACGGCGGCCATACTTTAACATTGTTATTCCACTTCATAGGTGGAATAACTTTAGGCCGCCTAAGGCCTTACGGAAACGACGTAATTCGACTGCGGCAGCCACACGTACGTTCGTGAATCGGCGTACAAGCTCATTTACATAATCTACGCCGGCCGCAATGGAAGCGCCACCTAGCGGTCAGCCAAAACATTGCAATCTAAGATAGGACGTCCTATCTTAGATATGTTTAAGTGTATCTCTGTTAGAGAATACACTTAAACATAGGTCGGTGCAGATTCAAAGTTAGGTTGGCTTATCTGTAGATAAGCCGGCCTAACTCTTTCTGAATCTACCTAAATGGATAAATTAAGGCAACCAGACATACTGCTGAAATTCATTGAAAAATATCAAGAACTCTGCAACCTGTGGAAGGTTAAGAACACTCTTTACCACAATAGTGTGGTACGAAGGTCAACAATTGTAGAATTAGCGGAATATATGAAGATGTGGATCCCAGAGGCAGATTATAATATGATTAACAATAAAATGAACAATCAGAGGAACTCATACACAAAGCAGTACACAGAGGTCAGCGCTTCACAGAGATCAGGAGCAGCAGCAGACCAAGTGCATGTGCCCAAGTTGTGGTACTTCAAACACCTGCAATTTCTGGACAACCAGATTGAAGCCAGTAAATCACTTTTGAGTCTTCCCTCCACCATTCCCTCTAGCATTCTTTCCACCGTTCCTTCCAGCGTTCGTTCCACCCTTCCCCCCACCCCTGCAGAGGGGTGGGGGTGACGGGAAAGAAGCTGAGCTGGAAGAGCCGGATCTCCACATCTTTAGCCAGGTATAGCAGTTTACAACATATTTATTGGCCTAGAATTATTGTTGGGAACTAGATGTTTTTTATCTCAAAGGAAAGAACATAAAAAAAAACAACAGTAGTGGCCAGAAATGATTGTGACAGAGATGCAAACTGCTGGGGTCAGAATGAGTCTTTTCTATTTCTTTAACATTCAAATTGCAACAGTCATGAGCTTAAAAATGTGTGTGATTGATGGAGCAAAAACTAAAACTATGTCCCTTTTTTATACACAGGAAGAGCTCAGCCAGGAGCACGAGACTCCAGAATGTGGCAGCCAGGAGGAGGAAGGGGTGTGTGGCAGACAGGAGGGGGCTGGGCCAAGTGGCACTCAGCAGGTGCCCAGGCCAAGTGGCAGCACCCTGTCCCAGGTGCCTCCCCTCCACGTCAGAGCCAAGAGACCCTGGCGGATGACGCAGGTGGAGGAGGAGTCGCTTAAAATCATCAGGGACGCAGCTGCCATAATGAGGGCCCCCCTCGACCCTGTAGAGGCCTACAGTTGATACCTGGCCTATAAGCTGCTAAAGATTGAGAAGGGACAACGTGCCCTCTCTGAGGAGCTTTTTGCCAGTGTGCTTCACAGGACAATGAGGGGCCAGCTGACAGAGGCCACACATCTGTGATCTGGCCCATCCTTCTCCTCCTCCTCCTGCCACATTCCCACCACCAGAGCCAGAGCCTGCAAGGGGGTGTGGAGGGAGCCGTGGAAGGAACGCTGCAGGGAATTGTGGAGGGAAGGCTACAAGGAAGACCAGAAAGTGATTCCCTGACTTCAAGATGCTCTGCCAGAGCTATAAGGGGGCAAGTAGCCACTGTGCTCACAGGCCAAAGAGGCGGTCATGGATGTGGTGCATCATTTACCGTTTCCTTCAGGTGCTGGGCATGCTATACAACCAGAGAATATAGAGGAGGTTGTGGAGTGGCTAACCAAGCCTTCATTGTCTTCCTCTTTTGTTACCCGGGTCCAGACTAGTTTATATCCCACCACAGCTGCTCTATTATGCCTCTTCATCCACAGCTACTCTTGCCCTGCCAACTGTGTTAAAGGAGTCTGCTGAATTATTTAAGCAAAACATTAGCCACTTGTTTCAAGAGGTTGTGCAATGATCATTGGACTCTGAGTTTGAGGAGGAGAGTAACAGGAACCTAGAGGGGGCGGGGGACACCAGGGACGCAGAATAAATTGGCAGTGATTTTCCTTCTAACGTAGCATACTGCAGAGTTGGCTCAAAGGAAGAGAAGGGAGGCGACACTGATGAGGTATGGATGACCATACCCGGATTCCCAATAAAGCAGAGGAGAATAAAAGAGGCAGAAGCACAACCTCAGTGAGGCAATATGTCATCCAGGGGCAACTCACAGAGAAGTGGAGAGAGAAGTTGCTGCGCTCCACTCGATGACAAGACTTACAGTCCGCAACCCAGAGCATACCTTTGTAGGCCTTTTTCAATGTTTATGTAATAGAGCACATCATTGTTATTTGCTGTCTCTGTCCCAAATGTATCAAGCAATATAATTTGGGTGCCATCTGTGTGAAGAGAAATCTGACCGTGCAGCTTAGTGGAAACAGCACCAGAATCATGTTTGTCAGTTCCTTTCTTTCCACCTCTTCCCCTAGTACACACAATTTCTGGGTGTTAGAGGTCTATCCTCTGGCTCTTCCGGTAGGACAGAACATTTGCATGGGATCATACAAGAATGGCTGTGACCTTACTTGGATTCTGCCAACCCTACCCCACAAGATGTAGCATTGAGTAGACAAGCTAAGCCGCTCCAGCTACTAGAGTTAAAAAAATCCGAACTTCCATCCGAATGTCTGTAGGTAGAGCGTTCCATAGCCGCAGTCCTTGGACTGCGAATATTCGTTCTCCTTTATATTTGTATAGGGACTTGGGGATGCGGGGGAGGTTCTGATTAGTTGATCGTAGGGCCCGATTTGGAGTGTAGTGTTTTATTTTCTCACATAAGTATTGCGGCGCGATTCCTTGTGTGCATTTGTGGGTGAGGCAGAGGGTCTTGAATGTCACCCAATCCTTTACGACTAGCCAGTAGAGGGAACTCAAGACCGGGGAGATTGGTTCCCACGTTTTTTTACTTGTTACCAGTCTGGCTGCAGTGTTCTGGACAACTTGTAGAAGAGACATCTGGTATTTGAATAGTCCTAGGTAGAGGGAATTTGCATAGTCGAGTCTGGAGTTGATGAGTGTTCCCACTACCACTGCTGTGTCTTCTTCCGGGATGAAGGGGATGAGTCTACAAAGCAAGCGGAGAAGATAGTGAGATCCGCTGACCACTGATCCTATTTGTGCGTCCATAGACATGTCTGAGGCCGTGTACACATGGGAAAACATGTACGATGAAACCGGTCCGCCGGACCGTTTTCACCGTACATGTCTGCCCGGGGATTTCTGTACGATGGCTGTACTAACCATCGTACAGAAATCCGCGCGTAAACAATACGCGGGGCGTGTCCGCGGTGTCACCGCGTCGATGATGCGGCGACGTGGGCGGGCCTGCCAGTTAAATGCTTCCACGCATGCGTCGAAGTCATTCGACGCATGCGAGGGATGGCGGGCGCTCGGACATGTACGGTAGGTCTGTACAGACGACCGAACATGTCCGAGCGGGCAGGATTCCAGCGGACTGTTTTAAAACAAGTCCAGGAATATTTGCCCGCTGGGAAAAGGCCTGGCGGGCAAATGTTTGCTGGAATCCTGCACGCTCGGGCCTACACACGACCGAACATGTCTGCTGAAACTGGCCCGCGGACCAGTTTCAGCAGACATGTTTGGTCGTGTGTATGGGGCCTGAGTCAAAGATAACTCCTAGGCTTTTTACTTTCATGCTTGGGGTGATGGTTTGTCCCAAGATGATGGGAGGAGTCAATGTTGTTCTAGATTTTGTCTTTCGGTTTGCGTGGAGAAAGAGAAGTTCTGTTTTTGATCCATTGAGTTTGAGGGCGCTCTCTGTCATCCAATTATCTATCAATGTTAGGCATTTTTCTAATCCATGATATTGATCTTTTTTGTTAGTGATACGCAGATAAAGTTGAGTGTCATCCACGTAGGAGCGGTAGAACAGGTTTTGTTTGCTCATGATTGTGAGGAGTGGGCGTAGGTAGATGTTGAAGAGTACGGGCGACAGGTGTGATCCATGAGGGATTCCGCATGTGACAGTGCAGGTTTCCGACATGAAGGCTCCTAGTTTCACTGTCTGTGATCGATTTTCTAGGAACAAACCAGGTTAGATCAGAGTCTGCGACTCCACCTACTTCTGTGAGCCACGTGAGTAGAGTATTGTGGTCTACTGTGTCGAACGCTGCACTTAGGTCCAGCAGCACCAGGAGACAAGATTCTCCTTTGTCCACTGCTTGGAGAGCATCATCCCATATTTTGAGAAGTGCTGTTTCTGTCCCGTGGCCTGGGTGAAAACCTGATTGTAGTGGGCCCAGGAGGTTGTTGGAGTCCAGATGGAGTTGTAGCTACTGCTTTCTCCATGATTTTGGAGACGGTGCTAATTCTTGTTATCTGTCTTCGGCAATTTGGGTCTTTGGGGTCAAGGTTTGGTTTCTTTAGAATGGGTTTGATTATGCCTTGCTTGAGAGCAATTGGAACAATACCTTCTTTGAAAGATTGGTTTATGAGATGTTTTATGGTGGGTGCCAAGATGTCGATACATTCTTTCAAGATTTTAGTAGAAATTATGTCATTTGGTCCTGTAGTGTCTCGGAGATTTTTGATGATGCTTTTGGTAGTGTTGATGGTGATTGGTAGCAGCGTGAATAGAGTCGATTGAGGAATATTTATACTGATGTTTTTTTTTTCCTTTGGCTGGCTGAGGTTGGTTGTTTTTTTGTGCAAAATTATTTCACAAATGTTTTCGATTTTGTCAATAAAATAATCAGATAGTTCATGACAGAATTCTTGTGTTTCGTTCGCTGGAGGCTCTAGACAGGTAGGGTTCATCGACTGAGAGATTAGATGGAAAATTTTGTGGGGGCGGTTTAGGACTTTTACGATGGTATTGGAGAAGTGTTCTTTCTTGGCTTTGAAGATTTCTATGTGGTATTTATTGGTAACCAGTTTGTAGATTGTGTGGTTTTCCTTAGTTGCGTTTCTCCTCCAGGCTCCTTCTGTTCGTCTGCGTTCTTGCTTCAGCAATTTAAGAGCGCCATTGAACCAGCCCGAGTTGTTTTTGCGGGTAAGCGCTCTGTGTTTTGGAGCAACTATGTCTGCTGTTTGTATTAATGTTTTGTTGAGGAGGTTGAGGGTTTCTTCCGCTGAATGGTTTTTATTGACCATTGTTATTTTATTTGATAGTGTGATTTTGAACAGCTCTGAGTGTAGTTTCTTTTGTGATCTTGTCAAATGTGTTGTTATTGGGTGTGTTGGTTTGTGGAGGCTAGTGTTGGTAGCTCACAATTAGCACTAAGTTCATACCAAGCTATTTACTTTTTTTTTTTTTTTATATTCTCTCTTTTATTATATAAACACATATAGACACATACACATAATAAAAGTCACATTCCTATATCTAAATTCCTTATTACAACAAATCTATACATTTATTCTCCCTATCCCCCAAACTATCCCAACTCTCCCCCTCTAAATCCCTACACCTCCATCAAATTCCTCAAACCTCCATGTTCTTTAAACCCCATCCATTTTTCCCATATATTCCAATATATCTTCAATGAGCCGTCTACTGTATGAATTGTTTCCTCTATGGCTCTCACTTTCTCAATCCTTACTGCCCACTCCTTCATGTTCGGCACTTTTTGGGTTCTCCATAGACTCAAACTTTTAGCTGTGTTTAAAAGGAATGGGGCTAGGGAATTCTTGTATTGGGGGCACATTTTCCTTGTATCATGAAATAAACATTCCCATGGGAAATGGGGCCCTTCTGAATCCATTCTCCTATTGTTTGATGGATCGCTGCAAGAATTCCCTTCCAGTAAGTGTGTATCTTTGTACATTCCCACCACAGATGCTCAAAGGTCCCCGTGGTATAACAGCCCCTACAGCAAGTTGGAGACCCTTCTGCCCCGAGCTTTTATACATTTTTGATGTACTTTGATTTAAGCGGAGTCCTCTTCCACGCAATGGTTGTGGTAATGATTGCGTAAAGTGCTGTAATTCTGTATACCTCCCATTTATCTAGTGGCTTATTTCCCCATTTATGTGTAATTTCAGCATAAGTGCATGCTCACTTGGATCATTGTTGGAGGTGAGCAGCCAATTCATAAATTTAACAGTCGATGTTTGGATAGAGGTTTTATCTGTTTTTTTCTTCTATCAAGTTATCCCTATGATATTTTTGCCTTTATATGAACTAACTCCTGCCATTGGGCTTTAGTTGGACTTTATTCACATTTATTTATTTATTTGTATGTTTGGATACCCATCATATTCATTCTTTGAGTATATTAATTTATGGCACATTATTACCATTCCCATATGTTTCTTTCACATTTATTATGCAGTGTTGTTTGAGTACTAAGTGGTTGCAGCTAATTCACGGTCACTATACATGTACTATATGTATATATATATTTTTTTCTGAGTTTATTTTCACTATATTCACTGAAAGCTGATGGTTTATATTTGCTTAAAAATTAGAACATTGTTTTTCCCTTATAACCCAATAGTAAAGTGTTCTAAAAAATGCAGCGTTAGCAGGATCAGCCCAGACACCTGCCAGCACCTGCGTTTAGCCCCTCTGCCCAGCCCAGCTCAGCTAAGTGCAGTATCACTGTCACTTACAAAACATAGCACACTCGGAAGAGAATCACCAGGCCTTCAGAAAAAATTTCAAGACCCATCTTTTCTGAAGGCTCTATAGAAGGAAAATGGATGCCAAGCGCCTTGAGGCGATTCAGTTCGCATTTGTAGCGCTATATAAGTTATTCACTCACTCACTCACTCACTCACTCAAAACTTCAGCATTAGCAGAGTCATTGAACTGATGCCTGCTAGCGCTAACAGTTAATTTTTTTGAAGCGATTCAAGCAGTCACTGACAACCATGTGCTCTATTTCCTGTGAGTCGCACTAGCTGTACCTATAATGTATAAATATGTGTTAAAGTAAATAGTAGTGCTGACTTAATAAACACTGTAAATCAATAAACCCAGTGGCAGGTGATAGTGATTGAAAACTAATACATTAGTGAACAAATTAAAAATAATAATAGTAAAATCCATGATTAAACAGACCATAAATAAATCCAGAATATCTAAACGGAAGGTAAATTTATCCTGATGTGAAATATTCAAACATTTCACCCAACAGCCTGCAATCAGTGTTTCCACTTTCCTTTAGATATGCACTCACCAAATAACGATGCCAGCAAAATAGCATCAACCCTTAATGGGCTAAACATCCAACGATATCCAGACATGTCACCCGATATCATGGACTCTCCATATATAATATAAAACAATAGTGCAGTATCGTTATTTTTTTTATCAAGAAGCTTCAAACATTGCACTCACATAAGCTAAGATCAATAAAGCATAGAGACATCCCCTTGCAACTGCAAGTACTGGTGTAGTATGGTCACAGTGGACAGCATGTGTGAACTGAACTGAACCAATGAGAGATCGTGCTCCTCAGAACATCACTTCCTGTATAGCGTCAAGTTTTATCAACTGGTTGCCATACAGCCAACATCCCAACGTTTCGTCATCACAATTTACTCATGGGACCTTCCGTTTGAGATATTCTGGATTCCTTTATGGACTGTTTAATCATGGATTTTACTATTATTATTTTTCATTTGTTCACTAATGTATTAGTTTTCAATCACTATCACGTCACTGGGTTTATTGATGATTTATAGTGTTTATTAAGTCAGCGCTTCTAACATTTTGAAATCCTCACATGTCTTATGCCCATGGACAGTACTCCCTCAGCTACTGGTATAGATATGTTCATGCTGCCCCCACCCACATGCTAAGTGATGCACCGACTTTGTGACACACCAGGGTTCAATGGTGGTTTCCTTTTTCTTCCTTATTTCCCCATTTATATTATTATTATTATTTCATGATATTAGTTGTCATTGTTTTAAAAATTTTTTTAACAGGTATCTGACCCTGAGGAAGTATATTTTAAACCACGAAACCCATCAAACTTGTTGATGCAATTTTACCACACTACTGTGCGTTTCTACAGGTTAGTGCATTTATGTTATTTTTGTCATGTATACATTGTTACTGATATGCTCATGTTCAGCATGTCATTTTCCCACTGTATCCCATGTATACAATTTACATGGGATTGAGATTATACATGTTATGTTTCTATACTGATAAACGCTTCTAATAAAATCAGCTCTCAATTACTGTACATTATTCTCTTTGATTATATGGTAAAACCATGGAAACCCATGCATCTCATTTAAAGTCTTAACTCTCCTTCTTTGAATCATGAACAGAGATGGAGGTATCAAGCCTCATTGCAGGAGGTGCCCTACTTCATAGCACTGAGCCTCAATGCAGTAGATGCCTCATTTAAAGTACCAACCCTACGTTTCGACCATAGGGTGGTCATCTTCAGGGGGATCATTGACTCTGGCCATGCAACTGTCTACTCCTCTTTATAAGCGGTAACTATATTGCCATGCCATATTTGCACTGTGATGTATGATCATATGCTTTGAATATTTGAAATAATTTTATATGTCTCTCAAAATCAATGATCCCCCTGAAGATGACCACCCTATAGTCGAAACACGTCTGGGATATATACCTACCTACATATGCTATGCAATCTTGTTTTACATTTTGCATGTATGGTACTCTTGTTCTACATTTTGCATGTATGGCAATATTGGATTATGCAGGATTTTATCTGGCCAGACCGTTTTACATGTTTTATTTATTGTAATTAATTGTGACATTTGACAACTCTCAAATAAATATGTTTTATACTATTATTTAACAAACAATTCTTTGATCGCATTTATATTGCTGCCCAAAGCCCCACTGGGGAAAATGTCCTATATATAAAAGTCTTGTCTCTGCCAGCTGCGTAAATAGCAAGTCATAAAAACTAGTTGTGGCATGAAAGTCTGAAGCGTGTTATCCCTTTGAGGAACCACATTAAGAGGCTTGAACTCCAGTATCAATTTATTTTTAGGCATCACTTCTGCATGGTAGTAAAAGCAGTCAGGGCCGCAGATAGGGGGGACCACCAGACCTCCTGTAGGAGGCCCAGGCACACAGGGGGGCCCAAACACCAGAGGGAAGTAGGGGCAATTACAAAATGCCCTGTGCGGCTCTCTGCAGCAGCTGAAAAACCTCATGCGGACTTTTAGCTGTTGCAGGGAGAGACACAGACACAACTGCCGGCTTCCTAGTCCTGTTAAAAAAATAACAAATTGTAACCCTGTATTGTTTTAATCCCTTGTAAAAAATAAAAAAATTTAAAATTGTAAAAAAAAAATATTTGTAAAAATTTTAAAATAAAATAATTTTAAAACAATTTAACTTTTTTAAATTTTTAACATTTTTGAAGAAAAACATATTTTTTAAAAAGGGCTAATTTACACATCTTCTCTGTTATCTGTGTGTCCGCTAAAAATGATTTTAGTATATTTATTGTGAAAATGTTTTTTTATTATATATTTGAGGGGGGCCCTGCAGGTAGGTTGTACGGGGCCCTCGTGATTTCTAACAGCAGCCCATAAGCATCCCCATGACGTCACCGCGGCCTACGTTTTCCCCTAATCCCATCCACAACGCTGCAGCAGACCGGCTGGACTTCACTGCAGGTTCGTTTGACAGGACACAGGCTATCTCAACCATCGAGCGCGGAAAGACGCCACCTAAGGGACTTTGTAACACATGCCGTTTTCCTACTACTTCACTGTAAGTGGATGCTGCACCTTTGTTTGATTAAAGTTTTTATGTTTACTAACCTGGAGGCGCCTTCTCTTTCTCTCTTTTGCATACTGGAGTTTTGCTTTTATCTCCCCAACCTGTGAAGGCTTTGCCCCGGATTATGGACTGATACCATCTGCTTTCTCCAAGGACTGCATCCCTCTTATCATATTCATGTTCCAGCCCAATTTTAAGGTTTTATCCATTTTTTATTGTTCTACATTTATTTATCTACATCTAGGAGGTTCCTTTCTTTGCACAAAGATTCATTGTTAGCCACTCTCTTTCTATTGTTTTTTCAGCGCCACTACCCAATTTTCTGAGAGCAGTGCACCCCATGTCCCCTACAAGTTTAAACAGATGTATTTTTATTATCTATTTTAACAAATGTTTTTAGTTAAAAAAAAAACTTTTTTTTCTATACAATATTTTTAAACTGTCCTTGATATCTTTATTCCTCAAACTGTATATGAAAGGATTTATAAAAGGAGTAAAAACCGTGTACAACAAGGACATTATCTTACTGATCATTTGTGATTGTCCTTTCTTTGGAATCATATATGCAGCAATTAGGGTTCCATAAAATATAAACACAACGGTGAGATGGGAGCTACACGTGGAAAAGCATTTTTGTCTTCCAGAAATGGAAGGTATCTTTACCAGAGTTAAAACAATGTAAGTATATGAAACCACTATCACTAGGAAGGGTAAGGCTATCACAGGAAAGCACAACAAGGTTTCTTCAATTTGAATACTGGATGTATCTGAACAAGAAAGTTCCACAAGAGGATTTAAATCACAATATAAATAGTCAATAGGATTTGGTCCACAGAATTCTAGTTGACTTATGCCAGATGTTATTAATGATGTCATAAGACAGCTGAAAATCCAGGATGCAAGAACTAGTTTAATGCAAAGTGATTGTTTCATAATGGAGGTATAATGCAGAGGAGAGCAGATGGCTAGATAGCGGTCATAGGACATCACTGTTAGAAGGTAACATTCAAATGCTTCTGTTAAACCAAAGACATAACATTGAGTGATACAACCAGAAAATGATATGGGGGTCCTCTCATGTAGAACAATATTCATCATGTTAGGAGAAATAGCTGTGGTCAGCATGATGTCAGATACAGAGAGTTGGGAGAGGAAGAAGTACATGGGGGAATGAAGGGTCTTACTGTAATATACCAACATGATGATCAAAAGGTTTCCACATATTGTCCCAATGTATAGAATAAGGACCAAGGTGAAGAGCAGCAGATTATATACGGCATTGCTACTAAATCCCAAAAAAAAGAAAGTGGTGACATTACCTTTATGAGTGGTCTGTGTGGAAGCAGAAAATATTTATATAATATTTATAATTATTAACCATAGTAGGGAAAATGTATGTTCACTTTGCAGAATGATTAATAGTAGATAAGGTGAATCTGTGGCTTTAATACCCAACCACTTTTAACCCTTTTTCTGCCAGGTCCATTCGGTGTACAGACCTACAGCACTGCTTCCAGATGGCCAGGTCCATATGCCGTACAGACCTTGCATTTGCTGTGCCTGTAAACTCATGGTTGCTTCAACAACCATTAATTTTCACTCAAATGGAAGCTGACACTTTGGGCTAGATTCAGGTAGGGGGCGTAATTTTGTGCGGGCGTAGCGTATTCCTATTTACGCTACGCCTCCGCAACTTAGACGGGTAAGTGCAGTATTCACAAAGCACTTGCTCCGTAAGTTGCGGCGGCGTAGCGTAAATCAGCCGGCGTAAGCGGGCCGAATTCAAATTGAGAAGAGGTGGACGTGAATGACGTCTTTAACGAACCGCGCATGTGCCGTTCGTGAAAGAATCCCAGTGCGCATGCTCGAAATTCCGCCGCAAATTGTCAATGCTTTCGACGTGGACGTAATTTACGTAAAGCCCTATTCGCGAACGACTCAAAATTTGACGCGGAAACGACGTCCATACTTAACATTGCGTACGCCTCATAATAGCAGGAGCAACCTTACGGCGAAAAAGCCTAATGTAAACGACGTAAAAAAATAGCGCCAGGCTATTTGTGAATCGGCGTATCTACCTAATTAGCATATTCCTCACGTAAATTGATGGAAGCGCCACCTAGCGGCCAGCGTAAATATGCACCCTAAGATACGACGGCGTAGGAGACTTGCGCCGCTCGTATCTTAGCCTAATTTTAGCGTATCTGGTTTCCAGAATACGCTTAAATTTACGACGGCATAGATTCAGAGTTACGACGGCGTATCTACTGATACGCCGGCGTAACTCTACGTGAATCTAGCCCACTGTATTTTACTGAATTAATATAATCTGCAGCTAACAAGCTTCTGATTATATGCAAACAGTTTGTAAAGTCGGTGGTTCTAGCTCGGCTCCACTGCGCAAATTGCATCCACATGCCAAAAGTGTGCTCTTTTTACTTGCCCTTGTCCCCTACAGTGTCACCTGTTAGTGTCTCCATACAGTTTCCCCTCCAGTGTTCCCTACAGTTTCGCCCTTCAGTGACTCCATCCAGTCTCCCTCCAGTGCCCTCCTCCAGTGTCCCCCTTTGGTGTCTCCATCCAGTGCCCCCTCCAGTGCCCCCACCCAGTGCCCCCTTCAGTGTCTCCCACCAGTGCCCCCCTCCAGTGTCTCCACCCAGTGTCCCCCTCCAGTGCCCCCTCCAGTGCCCCCATCCAGTGCCCCCTTCAGTGTCTCCCACCAGAGCCCCCCTCCAGTGTCTCCATCCAGTGTCCCCTACAGTTTCCCCCATCAGTGTCTCTATCCAGTTTCCCCTTCCAGTTTCCCCCTTCAGTCACCCCCCAGTGTCCCCCTTCAGTGTCTCCAGTTCCCCCTCCAGTGTCCCCTACAGTGTCCCCCTTCAGGGTCTCTAGCCAGTGCATCCCTCCAGTGTCCCTCTCTCTGCCCCTTCCCTATCCCTAATCACTGTAAATGTCCACATTGCCAGCATGGCTCTGTCATCCTCCCACTGTGCTGCTGGCTGGCTCTCCTTCTTCCCCCTTATGCCAGCTGCAGCTTCTCCTGGGTAGGGATGAGCCGAACACCCCCCCGTTCTGTTCGCACCAGAATCTTCGAACGGACCGAACGTTCGTGCGAACATTTAGAACCCCATTGACATCTCTGGGACTCGAACGTTTGAATTCAAAAGTGCTCATTTTAAAGCCCAATATGCAAGTTATTGTCGTAAAACGTCTTTGAGAACCCGGGTCTTGCCCCAGGGAACATGTATCAATGGAAAAAAAGTTTTAAAAACTGTAGTTTTTTCAGGACTCCTGAAAAAACAATAGTTTTTAAAACTTTTTTTTTCCATTGATACATGTTCCCTCGGGCAAGACCCGGGTTCTCAAAGACGTTTTCACAGGCATACTATAGACACCCAGCAGGTACAATATTTAAAGGAATTTTTCATTTATTTAATTTTTTTAATTTAAGCACCATTAAAATCACTGCTCCTGAATCTTTAGGTGCAAACTACAGAGCACACGGCCAGTACACACCAAGTAGCTTTAGGTGCAAACTACAGAGCACACGGCCAGTACACACCAAGTAGCTTTAGGTGCAAACTACAGAGGACAAAGGCAATAAACCACGTAAGAATACTGCAGCTAGCACAATCACCTGCCTGCCAGTAAATTAGGAAGAACTGATCTACCTAAACTATACAGTGTATAAATATATGTACAACACCTGGGATGTATATATATCCTCTACACACTGTAACATTAAATGACTTGCCTGCCTACCTGCTCTATCTACCTGAAAAAAATTACACTCTCTCTGTCCACCGCAACACACTACACAAGGCCGACCTGCAGGCGGCCTTTTATAGTGTGGTATGTGTACTAAACCCCCTGAGCCATAATTGGCCAAAGCCACCCTGGCTTTGGCCAATTATGGCTCTCCGTTTTTTGCAAGCTGTGATTGGCCAAGCATGCGGGTCATAGTGCATGCTTGGCCAATCATCAGCCAGCGATGCCGCAGTGAATTATGGTCTGTGAAACGTAACTCGAATTTGGCGCGAATGACCCGTTTTGTTTGTATTTTGAAGAACGATCGAACATACGATGTTTGAGTCGAACACGAAGCTCATCCCTACTCCTGGGGCACACAGACAAACTGTCAGGATGGGGAGCAGTGAGGGGGGTTGATAAACACGCATTTACCAGCAACCTTTCTAATCTTGAATGGGCACAGTGAGCAATCACTAACAATTGCTCATGTGTCCATTCATCATTTACTATCCTTACTATGCTTCTATTTATTCATGTACAGTGCAGTTCAGGCTATAGAGAAAGAGACTGTCTTCAGTCCTTTTCTCTGTCTCAAAAAAGAGACATCCGAGGTATGTTTAGACCTCTGATATCTCATCAAAATCAACACAACTCCCCCCCCCCCTCAAAAATAAAATACGAAATATAAAAAAAAAAAATAATAATAATAAAAATCAATCATCATCGATTTGACCGATCGTGTGTACGCGGCATTAGAGTAAATATTTTTTTGCGCACCTTCAGTTTTCACCATTTCACAATGAGACAAAATAAAAAATGTACAACTATTTGTTATTTATTAACTCAATACAGTTTTAACTTCTTTATTTAGTAGGAATTCAGCAGGGATTTTGTAAACGTTGCCATGTATGTATTCACTAATAATGATTTTAATGTATTTTTAGTGAAAATAGAGATATGATAAATATTTGTGCAAATATCACAAGACCTAAAAAAAAATTTAAAAATATATACCGTATTTTTCGGGGTATTGTGCGCTCTGGTGTATAGCGCACACCCTTAATGTAGACCCGAAATTCCTGTACATTTTTTTTTTATTACTTACAGTTTTGGTGTCTTGCCTGGCGTCCATCGGCGGCCTTGTCCGGTCTGGCGTCCGTCTGCGGCCTCGGTGGTATCCTCCTGGCTTCTCCCGCACTGTCTCCGAGTCGAATCCCCGCTTCCCGCGCTCAGTTTGAACGCCTCCGCTGACATATACCGAGCGCAGTACACTCGTGCACGTTCGGCCACGCTCGGCTTCTCACGCATAAACGTCAGAGAGCGTGACCACGAGCGAAGCCAAGCCTGGCCGAATGTACCTGAGTGTACTGCGCTCGGTATATGTCGGCGGAGGCGTTCAAACTGAGCGTGGGAAGCGGGTATCGGCGTATATGGCGCATCCACTATTTTCCCCTTATTTTAAGGGGAAAAAAGTGCGCGTATACGCCGATAAATACGGCATATATAGTTGCGCTAAACCTTAAATAACATTAATTAATAATATAACATATTAACAGTGAATTATCCTGATGAATCCCCACTGCCAGAATCCCAAAAAAATTATCTGGTATCACACTTTATTTTCAACTGTCTTCGACTGCCAGTCTGTATAACCAGAGCTTTAGGCATTTTTTGTGCCAATATTTGTTTTCCAATTTTTCTAGCGCAGTTTCTTTTCTTTTTTCTTACTAAAAAAACAGTAGCACAATTTTTTTTATTATAAAGGTCATTTTCTTTCAGAAAATATGTGGTTGGGGGGTTCTTTCACAAACTCTGAAATCTGCAAGGAAAAAATAAAAAATCGATGGAAAAATTGCAAAATTGGTCTGGCTATCTGAGTTTAAATGTTGAGCGCAGGGCCTGGCAGCGAACATATTAAAGATATTTTTAAAAAAAAGACAAGATTTTTATTCTAACACATATTAGGTTGACTGAGGTGACAATGGCTTCATTTAGTTTAATAGGCTCAGCAAATATTTCCTTTGCTAAGTGGACAGTCTCTGTTCTTGTAGTGAATGACATGCAGATTTAGGAGAAGTATACAGCAACACATATAAAGTGGAACTCTGGGCACATAGAAAATGATGTATGTACAACCTAATCATCCTCTTCGTTCTTCTCAAGACCTTCTGCTCTCTAGCTCTCTCATCACCTCCTCCCATGCTCGTCTCCAGGACTTTTCCAGAGCCTCTCCAAGACTATGGAATGCCTTACCCCAATCTGTCCGTCTATCTCCTTCTCTATTAGCTTTTAGAGGATCCCTGAAAACCCTCCTCTTCAGAGAAGCCTATCCTTCCCACACCTAACAACTGTATTTTCATTTTGTCCATCTGATCAACCCCCCCACAGCTATGTAAGCTTTGTTCTACGCAACCCTCCCTTCTAGACTGTAAGCTCTAACGAGCAGGGCCCTCTGATTCCTCCTGTATTGAATTGTATTGTAACTGAACTGTCTTCCCTGATGTTGTAAAGCAAACTGTTGTCGCTATATAAATCCTGTATAATAATAATAATAATGATAATAATATACACAGTATGTAAAAAAAGCTTAGCACAAGTACATTGTGTCTGGCTTTCAGTACACTTTAGTGCCATGACAGTAGTAGAAAACAAAAAAAAACAGAACTAAGTTATAAAAAAAAATCGAATTTATCATAACAATTATTCAATTCATCAATAAAACCAAATAAAAAAAAAAATACTTACTCTATTCACTAATGATGTCTGATGAAACCCCATATGTGGTTATTATTTAACTTATTTTTAAATAAACCATCAAAAAATTTAGATTTTATTTTTGGCAAAATAAAAATTTAACAATATGACACAAATGTCTTTGTGACAGTTGTTCTATTTAACATGGAAAAAAGGCAGATTGTCAAAAAAAAGAAAAAAAGAAAATCAAGAAGGAGGAGAGTCAAAATAATGTTAAATATGTAAAAAAAAAAAAAATAATTATAATAATATATTGTCGTGGTTCATCTTCATAAGAGTTTTTACCAATTTTTCTCTTTAACATGGAAAACAAAGAGCTGGATGAAGTCATGAATGGAAAGAAAAAACAGGAAGAAAGAGATATAAAATAATAATAAGTATCTTATATAGCTAATGAAAATGTAAAGCATATGATGTGTATCGGTGGATAAGCTCAGTTGACTAAATAGGAAACCTTTTTATACACGATGGATACCTCTAAGTGAGGTGAGATTTTTCGGGCAACCAAAAAGCAATTGTGACAACTAGGTCATAAAAATATAAATTTTAATACATTTGTTCAAAGCATAAACACTTCATAATGACAACATTATTTAAAAAGATGAAAAATTTCTAGGTTGAAAAAATTGTTACTGCTAGAGGATCACCGCACACCCCAGGACTAGGCTAAGGGCATAGATGATCATTTATCTGACGCGTTTCAGATGTCTCAGTAATACATCTTTCTTCAGGGAACAAAAAGCAGTAAGAGTTTTTCCTAAAACAAAAGAAGGGTATATAATAACATACATATAAAATATACCTGTGACCAAAAATTTTGACATTTGCAGCATGTGGAAAACAAAGGGGAGAGGTGGAAAGCTCAATATGTAAAAGGAATGGGACTCACCCTTTTCCAGACACAGAGCGCCTAGATCATCCCCATGGAGCTTGTATGTGAGCCGCAGTCAGGGCGACCAAACCAGATGATATGCTTAATGTCCATAACGATCCCCCACTCCAGAGGGCTCCATAACCATGGGGGGGTGGGATAACATGAGTATCCACAACAAAGTCAGCAGTCATAGAGCAATAAGAAGTGTCATGGCTGGGGAGAAATTTAGATAGATGTATACAGGGAGGGTATTAGATTCTTCACTAAAAAGGTGAAGCTAGGAGTAAAATAAATAAAATCTCCCTAAAGTGTACTTACCACTCCCAGTACATCAGCTCAAATAGGAATGAACGGACACTCCAGTCATGGAAACCAAAAAAGACCAGAAACCAAAATAACCTCCAACTCCAACAGGGGAAAGGAGGAAAATGAGTGCTGACAGAAACCCCCCTGACTCCCCTTTATACTTACTTGAAGGATGATGGGCCTCAGGTGTAGATAATCCACTCACTCCAGCGATACAACAGCTGTCCCTGGATTGAATGGGGTAATTGCTTGTGGGTGGAGCAATGAATAAACATTGGAAGCAAGCAAGCATAATTCCTGTCCTCCATGTCCACCGTGTTGGGCGTGCAAACAGCGCGCCCACTACTGACGTCAGCGTCAGGTGGCCGAGCTCTAGTCAATCAGGGCGCAGCACCATGGCCAGGCCGCTGGTGACGCGCATCCTGCGCGTCACACAGCACATGACCCAAGACGTCCAGTGCAGTCCCAGCATCCCAGGGATCATGTGACCGCAGCGCACCCAATCAGGTGCACGGGATGTCAAATGACTACACCGGAACACAATGCATTCATTGAAACATTGTGCGCGTCACAACGACGCGAATCAAGGGCGCTCAATAACCGGGTACAGGAAAACAAGAAAGTGTCCGCACAAAAGGAGCGGAAATCACTGCCTACTCAAAAGGGCCGGGTAGTCTATGGGTTTAAACAATAACAATAAAAATGCAATTTCGGGACATCATTGGACAAGGGGACCAGGGAAGATAAAGAAATCAAAAAATAGATACAGGGCAAAGATGGAAAAGGACCATTGGAGGAACGCTGCATAAAATGAGGGGGAAAAAGGGGGGCCCACAGATTTCCAAACAGTGCCTTCCCAAGGGAAGGGAGGGGAAATCATGTTCCCGAAGGAACTCCTAGAAACAGGGCAAAGATGTTTACTATGCCTAAATACTTGAAGACTGGCAGATGGGAAGTCTGACAGTTGAGAGAAGGGGAATAAAGTCACCACTGCCGGGTAAGAGAGTGCCCCCAGGGCATAGAATGCCCCTGGGGCGGGCACCAGGGTGCTACTCTCCCCCGGCAGTGGATGGAGGAGCCCTCTTGTGATAGGTGGGGTGGGATCATCACGGACACCAAAGACACCCAGAAAGGGCCAGTCGAGAAATGGTACCTATCACATATGGCTCCTAGTTGGAGGGCCACAAGGTGTGCTGCAAACAAATCGTCAATATTTAATCACAGGTTTACAATCAAAGGTTTCATGTATAAATCCAAGAAAAACTTTTCGACTCATACATTTACAAAGTCAAATCATACAATAATTTATAAATGTAAATCCTACTTATTACAAATCTCAACTTAAGGCCCCAGTGTCCCAAAGGGTACAAGTAGGGTCTGAGTGGGGAGGGGGGGGGGGGGGGGGGGGGGGGGGGGGGGGAGTTTTTGGGGGGGGGGGGAAAGGGAAAGAAATAACAGTTGGTCGATTAAGGAAAGGGGGAAGGGGCAGGAGGATGATCTCCCAGTGGCCTGTGGGGGCTAGTCCGTTTTCCCCGAACTGAACCCCTCTAAAAAGGGCCTAAAGCTCTCCATCTCATTCAGTCCTGGAAAGATTGTAGCTTTAAGGTGTCTAATCCAGCGCATTTCGCGCTGGAGAAGTACCTTATTCCAGTCCCCCCCACGTAGAGGGATATGTATTCTGTCAAGGACGGAAAAGTTGACTTTGGGCATGTGGTACCCATGTGCTTTGGCCACGTGTCTCCCAAGGGGTAAATACAGGTTGCCAATTCTCATAGAATGCATGTGTTTTTCCACTCTTTTATGGAATGGTTGTTTGGTCTTGCCGACGTAGAAGGAACCACACTGGCATTGCATGAGGTAGACTACCCCTCGTGTGGTACAGTTGGCAAAATGTTTTAGCGAGAGAGTCTCCCCATTAGGCAATGTCAGTGTGGTCCTCCTACCAATGACCTCACATTGCGCGCAATGTCCACATGGGAAAGTCCCATGTGTCTTGCAGGGGTCTTTGACAGAGTTGCCCTTGTACTCACTCCGGACCAACATGGTCCCCAGTGAGTCCGCACGTTTAAACGTAAGTTGAGGTCTATCCAAGAGTAGATTTTGGAGGATGGGGTCCTCAGTGAGTATAGGCCAAAATTTTGTTATTATCCTTCTAATTCTTGCATGCTCATTTGAGAACCCCAAAATGATCCTTGAGTTGTTTTCTTCTGACCTAACATTTTGTGATTTGATTTTAAAAATCAACTTGCGTCTATCTAGGGCTTTAACTCTGTTGAACGCTTTCCGGAGACAAGTTTTTGTATACCCCCTAGAGGATAACCGGAGAGAGAGTGCATTACATTGTTCATGGAAGTCATCCTCCAAAGAACAATTTCTCCTGATTCTAAGAAATTGGCTGTAAGGTATAGACCTCTTGAGAGGTTCGGGGTGAAAGCTACCAGCATGTAATATGGTATTCCCGGCGGTCTCTTTCCTAAAGAGAGTCGAGTATATTTTACCATCGGGATCTTTTTTGATTTTAATGTCCAAAAAACTGATTTCTGATTGGTCATGAGACATGGTAAAAAACAAATTAAATTTGTTGATATTCATAAGTCTCAGAAGTTCATCGAGGCCACTTTGCGGTCCATCCCAAATAATAAAAATGTCGTCGATGTAACGCTGCCAAATCAAAATATGAGCAGCGCACATCGACGCATTCTCTCCCAGGAGGAAATCCCGCTCCCACTCCCCCAGGTACAGGTTGGCGTAGGAAGGCGCACAGCACGTTCCCATAGCCACACCCTGTACCTGGAGGTAGTGGGAGCCCTGGAAGAGAAAGGTGTTGTGATACAAAATAAATTCTAACATGGTAAGGATGAAGGTGTTAAACTTCCAATCAGTAGTTGGCTGCTGCTTGAGAACCTGTTCAACAGCCCTCAACCCAAATGAATGGGGAATGCTGTTGTACAGGGTCTCAACATCGACGGAGACCAAGATGGCGTCCGTCGGTATCGTCATATCTTCAAGCATCTGTAAAAGATGTATGGTATCTTTGGTGTAGGATGGTAGGTTGAGAACGTGTGGTCTCAAATATTGGTCAATGACCTCACTGACACCTTCAGAGATTGAGCCATTACCCGATATTATGGGTCTCCCTGGAGGGTCCACAAGGTTTTTGTGGACCTTGGGGAGAGCATAGAAGGTGGGTTGTCTGGGATGTTGAACCCTTATAAAGTCCCATAAGTCTTTAATTATGACCCCTCGATGAAAAAAGTCATCGACGAGGTCATAAAATTGTTTATTAAAGCCATCAACCTGAGCTGGCGAGATTTTGAGATAGCACTGTTTGTTGTTTAAGATTTTGAGACACATTCGCTCATAATTACTGTTGTTCATCAAGACCACATTTCCCCCTTTGTCAGAGGCTTTAATAGTAATATCTGGAAGATTTCTCAGAGTTTTCAAAGCTAGTTGTTGTTCGGAACTTAGATTTGAATGGACACTGTCCTTTTTCATGGCTTCAAGCTCTTTGGCAGTTTCTCTGACAAAGTGGGAAATGGCTGGATTTTGATTAAGCATGGGAAATTTATTTGATCTTCGTTTGAATCTAGACATTGGATCCTTATTTTTGATGTTATCCTCATTCTCCATTTCCTCCAAAGCCTCATTGTCCCAAGCTCCATCTAATGTCTCATTCTCCTGAAGTAGGAGATTTAGATCCCTAAGGGCTTTGAAGTCTGCTGCCTTAAGGTTAGGGGCCAGCTCTTTGAGTGGATCAATATGTTTTGCATATAGGCTTTTATAAAACAGCCTACGGGCAAACAAATGTATGTCTTTAACAGCATCGAATATATTCGTACCCATATTGGGACAAAAGGAAAGTCCCAATGACAAAACCTCATGCTCTACTGCTGTGAGGCTATGGGAGGAAAGATTGATGATGTTCAGACCCCCTCCTGGTTCAGATTCGGTAGTGCAGGAGGTATATCCATTATTGTTAGGTTGGGGGACGCTGCTGGCATCCCCCTCTTGTCCAAAAAATTGTCCAATGCGGTACGTTGTATTTTGGGAATGGCCCCACTGTCTTTTTTGGGGAAAAGTCTGCTTCTGTTGGATGGTGGATCCTTAGTATCCCCATCAATTACTTCACTCGAGGGAGTCGTTATTTTTCTAGAATTATTTGTGACCAAGGATAGTTGTGGCACTGTTGCGGCCTTTTTATTGGCCTGTTTGACTTCCCCTTCAACGTTTTGTTTGAAGGAGGCCCCTTTCCTTTTTGATGCTATACGCCCCGTGTTGGAGGACATAGAGGAGGAGGAGTTTGAGGGAGTGTCAGAGGAATAGTCTTTATGTTTACCATCTATTTTGCTATTTTTCTTGGGATTTTGATTTCTAAACCTTTTAATATTGTGGTCTTGATGAACAACAGTAATTATGAGCGAATGTGTCTCAAAATCTTAAACAACAAACAGTGCTATCTCAAAATCTCGGGGGCGTGGCCAAGCCGGCAAGGATGATGGACGTGTGATTCCAGCACTCCTGTCACCTCAGGGAAGCACAAAGGCTTTTGCGGCAGAAAATAGCCTCAAATTGTTCAGAAAAATACCTCACCAGCTAGGCACAACCTCCCTACATACAGCCTGGGCAGCGCTGAAAAAAAAAAAAATCACCGCCGGAAATCGCCGAGGACGGAAGCTCCAGACCGGGGGACGTGCCTTAGGAAAGGCCGCGGCTTCGGCCTAGTCGTGGAGCGGCGGCCATTTTAATCCTCTCGGCAACGGCTCCCAGCGCTCTTAACTGCTCCCCCTTGCTCCGCATCGCTCCACAACCACCTGGACCAGTGACTGAGGGACCCGGAGACACCCCCAAAGAGTCCTACGCCCGATATTACCTGCCAGAAGGGCCGCAAATCCAGTCAGCAGCTTGTGTCGGCGGCCATATTGGTCCTCCGGGAGGCGACCTCCTGATCCCATAGCTGCTCCCTCAGACGCCCCAACGTTATAAAACCCCCTGTAACGGCAACCGGAAGGTAGGAGGACACCACCACTTCTAACAAAACCCGGTATGTAAGGCGGGAGGGGCTGTGTTTCCATCTAGTCCCTCAAGTCGGCGGCCATACTGCACAGTGGATTAAACGGCACTTAATAGCCTCAACGAGTGCCCAAAACCACCTCACAGGCTCAGCGCAACCACCCGCCACACACCCTGAAAAGTGCCAGACCGCAAGCCGCCACCGCCCGAAACCGCCGGTAAACAGCGCTCCGGACCGGGGAAACGCTTCAGGAAACACCGCGGCTTGGGCCTAGTCGCGGAGCGGAGGACGGCGGCCATACTGCACCCCAAGTAAGCGGCTCTGGACGGCTCCACGGTCTCCCCCTAGCTCCCTCACGCCTCACCAAAGCCCGGAACAACAACAGAGGGACCCGGGGACCCCGCCACAGACGTTCTCCTCAGGTAACAGACACCTGAAAGGCCGCAAACCCGGCCAGCAGCCAGAGTCAGCAGCCATAGTGGCTCTCTCAGGGGTGAATTCTCCCACACAGTATTTGCTCCTCCAGACTTCCCACCGCTCCCTCATTCAATATAACGGTTACCTGGCAAGTAAGGGGCCCTAGTGACTTTACCAGCACTCGGAGAATATCGCAGATAGGGCTAAGGACCCTTATAAGCCCTCAGGTTGGTGGCCATATTGTCTCACCCACAGAGAACCCAATACTCATCATACCGCCCCCCCCGCCTGCTAACACCCATCATTCTTGCAGTCCATCGCCAGGATACCCACAATTAAACCATTTCTAACTGCTCCAAGGTTAAGATTCTCCTGTCATAAGAAATAGATTTGCCTGACAGACTGGATAACATGGGGACCGCCTCCCGTGGTTCCTCAGGCTCTCGGTCCCGCTCCCCAAGAGGACACACCGGGCCACAAAACCAAAATACTTCAGAGGTTTTCCGCACGCCCCGAGGTAACTTGTCACAGACACGCCGGGGCTCCCCTCAAGACCCAATACAAAACACCGCACAGGACCAAGCGGACATAGTGCTTAGTGCTCCGGACGCGGCGCCTCCATCGCCACCGGTTAGAGGCCAGGGTGACTTGCAGCCCACTACAGGTGCACACCTCAGTATTACAGACCTGAAAGCGGTGGCAACAGATATCAAAGACACCCTATCGGCGGCCATCGCTGAGCTCCGCATTGACCTGCGCTCACTCTCTGATAGGGTCACTCGCACCGAACAGACACTGGATGAACATGATACAGTTCTCCAGAAATCAACAAGAAAAATCGACGACCACACCCTCCAGCTAAGGGAAGTGAACCGTCAACTGGAAGATCTCGACAATAGGGGCCGTCGCCGAAATTTGCGCGTAAGAGGGCTACCCGAATCTGTTGAAGGAGAACAAATCCAAAATGAAATTACGGCCCTGTTTAACTCCATACTAGAGAAACCTAGGCAGACAGCCATTAATTTCGAACGGATCCACCGCGCTCTTCGTCCTCGGGGAAAAGATACGGATCCCCCTAGAGATATAATCTGTTGCCTAATGGATTTTAAGCTAAAAGAAGAAATACTGCGCCGAGCAAGGGGTCAAAGGCTTTACTGCGGAGAGACCACAGTTCAATTATATCAAGACCTCTCAGGAATAACTCTTCAACACAGACGTGACCTCAAGCCACTCCTGGAAGCCTTAATATCGAGAGGAATTAGATATAAGTGGAAATTCCCTTTTTGCCTAGCTGCATCTCACCAAGGCCGCAACGCCGCTTTAAGAGTGCCGGAAGACCTGCCTAAATTCTGTGAAACGCTCGGACTACCACCAATTTCTGTACCAGATTGGTACGCACCATACCGCCGCTCGGTAGGCAGATGGGGCAAACCGCCTGAAACACCTATGGAGACCCAAACGACAAATTTTCGAAGGAGAAGATCCCCGTCCACCCCAAGACTTCCCCAAGGCTCACGTGGTGCAAGAAGGGATCAAGACCAAGCGACCCCCCCGGATGCCCGTAGGGCCAGGATCGACAACTGAGAATAAATGAAGTAACATTTCTCTCTAATACTTTCTGAGGCCAGAACACCCAACTTTGAGACCTTCGTCGATTGAAGAAACTAGTCAAGAAAGGTCTATGTGATACTCTTCAGAAGACACCCCAATCGAGGGAACAAGCTTTCGATGGGAGTAAAACAGTCCTTTATCGAAATGGTTGTGCCACAAAGACTGCCTCAGAGATTGGACGTTCCATAAAGATAAGTTTTGAATAAGGTTACACACGGTTCATAGTATAGACAAAAAGTATTTAGTGGATGTATTTGACTTGATTCGGGGCAGTCGTCCTCCCTTACGGGGGGGGAGGAGTGCCCTGAGTTGTTAACCTAGGAGGAAAAGGGAGGGTATGTCAGTTCTGAATAGTTATAAAGATGGCTGGATTTGTATACTCTTTTAGGTGTTAAGTAAGGTTGCACACTACTCATGCCCCTCGAAAAGATGGACTCATTCTGAGAGACCCCTCAAAACGACATGCCGAACCCCGGCTTGTTGGTAAAGTATCACTCAATTTTGTTGCACATAGTGCTATCCAAATTTATACTCGTAATATCTGCCTTCTCTCAGCATGACTCTATTCTGGGGTGGCACGGACATGTTTGAATTCTTGTTATCTCTAATCGCAGATCAGTTCTCGAAACCATATTTAAGTATTTAAGTATTTTAGTATTTCAGTAGTGTTTCATTCCATTGTCTTGGTATTGGTCAACCCCAAAACGGTGGTGCACCTGTGCTTCTAGGCTCCCTTGGGAGGGTGGGAGCGGGGTGCTCACCGTACTAACCCGATTAATTTGTATATATAGGAAGTGGGTGAAGTACATTTCACCACTTAAATCGGTTACTGTAAATATAAGGGGGTGGAGACCCCTCATTAGACCTTTGCGTAGCACTACAGCTCCCTTTGGTACCTTCGGGGCTCCCCCCATCCTGCTCAGACCCCTCCTAGTGTTTTTATCCCCCCCCCCATCGGGGACCCGCTAAAATACAAAATGACTACAACCTTGCACCCTCTACCCACGGATAGGACGGGAGGGCCCTTAGATCGGATCAAATTATACTCACTAAACGCCCGCGGCCTGAATACCCCCGAAAAGCGATCACGCCTACTGTATACATTATGGAAAGAAAAAATTCACATCGCACTTCTACAAGAAACACACTTCCGATCTGACGGAATTCCAAAACTTACCGACAAAAATTTCCCCTTGGTATACCACGCCCCTAACAATACAGCGAAATCCAGGGGGGTGTCGATCCTGGTCTCGCGGCGTTGTCCCTTTCAGGTTGAGGAAACCCTAAGAGACCCAAATGGCAGATTTATTTTTATCCGCGGTTCTCTACACAACTTAACTTACACAATCGCTAACATATATGCGCCAAACACGAAACAAGTAGCCTTTTTTCGTTCTGTAACATACCAATTAACGGCCTTTCAAAGAGGTACACTTATCGTAGGCGGAGACTTCAATGTCCCATTGCAGCCATTTCTAGACACGTCCAATGGATCCTCATGCATTAAATTTAATGCCTTAAGGTCAATTAAATCTTGTCTAACCACATTGTCCCTCCACGACGCTTGGCGTACCCTATACCCTAATGTAAAAGACTTCACATATTATTCCCCCTTACACAAGAAATACTCAAGGATTGACCATTTTTTTGTATCACAGACTGACCTTACAGCTCTGGTAGATGCAACCATAGACCCCATGCTATTATCCGACCACCACCCAATAACCATCACTCTTTCAATCCCCTCCCACCGGGCTAGATCACCCATCTGGAGATTGGATGATTCCATCCTGTTAGACAAGTCCAACATTACGAGCATCTCAAAGGTCTTATCTGACTACTTCAGAGAAAACACAACAGAAGACTCCCCCTCTCCATTGGTGTGGGCTGCACACAAATGTGTGGTTCGAGGATCGTTTATCTCCATAATGGCTAAAAGGGCGAGAGCACGCAAAGCACGGATTGTTGAGTTGTCTGACAGGATCAAAGCCTTGGAACTTACACACAAAAACACGTTAGCACCCCAGGTACAGGAAGAGTTAGTGATCGCAAGAGAGGAACTTCTTACGGAGATTAGAAAAAGGCTTATACGTAAATATACCCTAACTAACAAACTGTTCTACGAACACGGTAACAAGTCGGGCAAACTTTTGGCCGCCGCCCTACAAAAGAAAAAAGCCTCATATACCATTAATAATATCACAACAGCGACCGGGGAGTCCATTGTAACCAATAATGAAATTGCTGAACAGTTCGTAAAATACCTATCTAACCTATACAATCTACAATCTCCAACACCATCACTTTCATCGCCAAATAGGAAAACACTGATCGAGGATTTTCTAGCCGAACACTGCCCATCCCACTCCACACCCGAAGATATTGAGGATCTTGGCTCCCCAATCACCATGGAAGAAGCCACCCAAGCAATAAAACAACTTAAACCTGGGAAAAGCCCGGGTCCGGATGGCCTACCGGTCAGCTACTACAAGGCTTTTAGCGACCTACTACTACCAAACTTTTTAACGACTTTTAATGACGTCATTGACTCCCCATCCTACAACAAAGACCTCCTGGAGGCACATATTTCTCTAATCCCCAAGCCAGGTAAAGACACTACCCACGTCCCCAACTATCGCCCAATCTCACTACTAAATGTGGACATTAAACTATACGCCAAAATAATTGCCAACCGTCTTATTCCACTGATACCCAGTCTAATCTCAACAGAACAGGTTGGATTTGTCCCTGGTAGAGAAGCCAGGGACAACACCACCAAAGCTCTCAACGTACACCATTGGCTAACAACCTCTAATAAAGCCGGATTCTTTTTGTCCCTGGACGCTGAGAAGGCATTCGATAGAGTGGCCTGGGATTACATGACATCGGTGCTGTATAGAATTGGTTTTCCGGCCCGTTTTGTCCAAATGATCCTGATGCTATACTCTGCTCCTTCGGCACGGATCAGGGTGAACGGCCACCTATCGGATGCCTTTTCCATAGCCAATGGAACTCGTCAGGGTTGCCCTCTTTCCCCCCTCATTTTCATCATTTTGATGGAACCCCTCCTCAGAAGATTGCAGGCCAACGCAGCTATTAGGGGGATTGAGATCCGGGGGAAACAGTATAAGATTGCCGCATATGCGGATGATGTCTTGATGTTCCTCTCTGACCCAATCACTTCGATTCCTAACCTCCTTTTGGATTTCAAACTTTTCAACTCACTATCTAACCTCCAAATAAATTTTGATAAATCAACAGCGCTAAACGTCACCCTGCCGACCACAACAATAGATTTATGTAAAAAGAATTTTCCCTTTAAATGGGAAACAGATCACATCACATACTTAGGTATCAAAGTCCCGAAAAACTTAAATAAACTGTTCGAACTCAACTTCCTGCCCGCTTTGATGTCTATTAAGACAGACATGTCGGACTGGAATAAAGGCAAGATTTCGTGGTTCGGCAGGGCATCAGTACTTAAAATGAATGTCCTCCCACGGATTTTGTACCTTCTTCAAGCAATCCCAATTAAGCTCCCACAGACCTTCTTTAACACATTCAAGAGACACTGCAGAAATTTTCTTTGGGCAGGTAAAGCTCCGAGACTAAGTTGGGCCAAATTGATCCAACCAAAATGCAGCGGCGGCCTAGGCGTCCCTGACATATCCACTTACCACAAAGCCTGCCTCCTTACGAGACTCGTTGACTGGCACCTCCATGGGGCAAACAAAGAATGGGTTGAATTGGAAAATGCATATCTTAAATTTCCCATCTCCCATTTGCCCTGGATAAAACCCGGTTCAATACCCAAAAACTGCACAGAACATCCATTAATCGGGCCCACGATACTAAACTTTAAAGCAGCTTGTAAAACCCTTAAAATAAATCCCTCTCCTGGTCCATTAACGCCTCTATCACTTAGCCCAGACTTTCCTCCCAACGTTACCTTCACCCACCCAGTTTCGGACCCGTCTCTCCAGACACTCCGAGCACACCATTTTTACCAAAGTGGCAAGTTGTTAGCATACCCGGACCTGGTCACCAAGCTCCCACACATCTCTATTTCTGTTTTTAAATATCTCCAATTTAAACACTTCTTTAGCTCTACCCGGTCTAATTCGTCGTGGTGTAGAGATCTGTCACCCCTAGAGCAGATATGTACTTCAAAGGTACCCATGCGCCATCTAATCTCGATTTTATACTCCCTGCTCTCCCAGGATAAAATTCTTACCAACAACACCCGAACTGCCTGGGACACCGACCTCACCCTACGCTTATCTGACGAGGACTGGAAACTTACCTGGGAATACACACATAAAGGCTCTATTAGTGTAACAGCACAAGAAAATAGATTCAAAATATGCACTAGATGGTATCGGACACCTGACAAACTCCATAAAATCTTCCCGACTGTGTCCTCAAGTTGCTGGAGATGTGATGGAGCAGAGGGCTCATTTCTTCATATCTGGTGGGAATGCCCCTCATTGACACAATTCTGGAAAACAGTACACGAACGCATAGTCCAGGTCACCACCCTGCCAATAGCTTGCTCTCCAGAACAATTCTTACTACATCATTCTCCCATAACAAAATCAAAATATCAACACTCTCTGGCGCTCCATCTAATAAATGCGGCCACACAGTGCATCCCTCTGTACTGGAGATCCAAAACCCCCCCGACAATTGATGATTGGCTGAAAAGGGTAAACAAAACAGAAGAAATGGAAAGATTAATACACCAAGCCAAAGATTCACATGAAAAGTACAGACACATATGGGCAAACTGGTTACATTACATGGATTCCCTTACACAACTAGTGGTCCCCAGTCCTACAGATCCTTCATCGACAACGGGAGGGGGTGATGTCGGCTGACCGGAATTCTCATCTCCCTCTTGGCCATTATTCCCCCTCACCACTTCCCTATACTGTCCTCTCAAGAGCAGAAAGAAACCAGTAAGCTGGGAACAAAGCAGCATTAGGTAAGGGCCTGCTGATGGTCCGGAGAAGGAAACCTTCTTACTGAGGGGTGTGCTCTCCTTCTTGTTACCCACAGATTGTTCCCTTCGCGGGGTGGGGGAGAGGGGGGGAGTTGCTTCTCATTTTCAGAAATATTGGTTGATTGAAGATGTTTCGTTTTACTTTCATGGTTCGTTCATATGGGTCATAGGTCAGTTACTTAAATTCCTATGTCTTGCTTTTTTCTTATAGATACAAAGTAGCATTAGGCAAACATGTACTGATATTTTTGAGAAAGAAACCTTCTCTCTAAGAGATGCTTTCCCACTCTCGCCACCCACAGATTGCCCCCTTTACGGGGTGGGTGGGATGGGGGGAGTCACTTTTCACTTCTCACTCTCGGTAGTATTATCTGATTGAAGATGTTTTGTCTTATTTTTACAGTCCTTGTAGATGCTTATTGATGACAAATTACATATTCACTATCTTATGTACTGTTACATTATGAAAAACTCTGTATCGCATAAATACTCAATAAAAATTTTCTTGCAAAAAAAAAAAAAAAAAATCTCGCCAGCTCAGGTTGATGGCTTTAATAAACAATTTTATGACCTCGTCGATGACTTTTTTCATCGAGGGGTCATAATTAAAGACTTATGGGACTTTATAAGGGTTCAACATCCCAGACAACCCACCTTCTATGCTCTCCCCAAGGTCCACAAAAACCTTGTGGACCCTCCAGGGAGACCCATAATATCGGGTAATGGCTCAATCTCTGAAGGTGTCAGTGAGGTCATTGACCAATATTTGAGACCACACGTTCTCAACCTACCATCCTACACCAAAGATACCATACATCTTTTACAGATGCTTGAAGATATGACGATACCGACGGACGCCATCTTGGTCTCCGTCGATGTTGAGACCCTGTACAACAGCATTCCCCATTCATTTGGGTTGAGGGCTGTTGAACAGGTTCTCAAGCAGCAGCCAACTACTGATTGGAAGTTTAACACCTTCATCCTTACCATGTTAGAATTTATTTTGTATCACAACACCTTTCTCTTCCAGGGCTCCCACTACCTCCAGGTACAGGGTGTGGCTATGGGAACGTGCTGTGCGCCTTCCTACGCCAACCTGTACCTGGGGGAGTGGGAGCGGGATTTCCTCCTGGGAGAGAATGCGTCGATGTGCGCTGCTCATATTTTGATTTGGCAGCGTTACATCGACGACATTTTTATTATTTGGGATGGACCGCAAAGTGGCCTCGATGAACTTCTGAGACTTATGAATATCAACAAATTTAATTTGTTTTTTACCATGTCTCATGACCAATCAGAAATCAGTTTTTTGGACATTAAAATCAAAAAAATATACTCGACTCTCTTTAGGAAAGAGACCGCCGGGAATACCATATTACATGCTGGTAGCTTTCACCCCGAACCTCTCAAGAGGTCTATACCTTACAGCCAATTTCTTAGAATCAGGAGAAATTGTTCTTTGGAGGATGACTTCCATGAACAATGTAATGCACTCTCTCTCCGGTTATCCTCTAGGGGGTATACAAAAACTTGTCTCCGGAAAGCGTTCAACAGAGTTAAAGCCCTAGATAGACGCAAGTTGATTTTTAAAATCAAATCACAAAATGTTAGGTCAGAAGAAAACAACTCAAGGATCATTTTGGGGTTCTCAAATGAGCATGCAAGAATTAGAAGGATAATAACAAAATTTTGGCCTATACTCACTGAGGACCCCATCCTCCAAAATCTACTCTTGGATAGACCTCAACTTACGTTTAAACGTGCGGACTCACTGGGGACCATGTTGGTCCGGAGTGAGTACAAGGGCAACTCTGTCAAAGACCCCTGCAAGACACATGGGACTTTCCCATGTGGACATTGCGCGCAATGTGAGGTCATTGGTAGGAGGACCACACTGACATTGCCTAATGGGGAGACTCTCTCGCTAAAACATTTGGCCAACTGTACCACACGAGGAGTAGTCTACCTCATGCAATGCCAGTGTGGTTCCTTCTACGTCGGCAAGACCAAACAACCATTCCATAAAAGAGTGGAAAAACACATGCATTCTATGAGAATTGGCAACCTGTATTTACCCCTTGGGAGACACGTGGCCAAAGCACATGGGTACCACATGCCCAAAGTCAACTTTTCCGTCCTTGACAGAATACATATCCCTCTACGTGGGGGGGACTGGAATAAGGTACTTCTCCAACGCGAAATGCGCTGGATTAGACACCTTAAAGCTACAATCTTTCCAGGACTGAATGAGATGGAGAGCTTTAGGCCCTTTTTAGAGGGGTTCAGTTCGGGGAAAACGGACTAGCCCCCACAGGCCACTGGGAGATCATCCTCCTGCCCCTTCCCCCTTTCCTTAATCGACCAACTGTTATTTCTTTCCCTTTCCCCCCCCCCCAAAAAACTCCCAAAAGAACAGGATGCGCGTCACCAGCGGCCTGGCCATGGTGCTGCGCCCTGATTGACTAGAGCTCGGCCACCTGACGCTGACGTCAGTAGTGGGCGTGCTGTTTGCACGCCCAACACGGTGGACATGGAGGACAGGAATTATGCTTGCTTGCTTCCAATGTTTATTCATTGCTCCACCCACAAGCAATTACCCCATTCAATCCAGGGACAGCTGTTGTATCGCTGGAGTGAGTGGATTATCTACACCTGAGGCCCATCATCCTTCAAGTAAGTATAAAGGGGAGTCAGGGGGGTTTCTGTCAGCACTCATTTTCCTCCTTTCCCCTGTTGGAGTTGGAGGTTATTTTGGTTTCTGGTCTTTTTTGGTTTCCATGACTGGAGTGTCCGTTCATTCCTATTTGAGCTGATGTACTGGGAGTGGTAAGTACACTTTAGGGAGATTTTATTTATTTTACTCCTAGCTTCACCTTTTTAGTGAAGAATCTAATACCCTCCCTGTATACATCTATCTAAATTTCTCCCCAGCCATGACACTTCTTATTGCTCTATGACTGCTGACTTTGTTGTGGATACTCATGTTATCCCACCCCCCCATGGTTATGGAGCCCTCTGGAGTGGGGGATCGTTATGGACATTAAGCATATCATCTGGTTTGGTCGCCCTGACTGCGGCTCACATACAAGCTCCATGGGGATGATCTAGGCGCTCTGTGTCTGGAAAAGGGTGAGTCCCATTCCTTTTACATATTGAGCTTTCCACCTCTCCCCTTTGTTTTCCACATGCTGCAAATGTCAAAATTTTTGGTCACAGGTATATTTTATATGTATGTTATTATATACCCTTCTTTTGTTTTAGGAAAAACTCTTACTGCTTTTTGTTCCCTGAAGAAAGATGTATTACTGAGACATCTGAAACGCGTCGGATAAATGATCATCTATGCCCTTAGCCTAGTCCTGGGGTGTGCGGTGATCCTCTAGCAGTAACAATTTTTTCAACCTAGAAATTTTTCATCTTTTTAAATAATGTTGTCATTATGAAGTGTTTATGCTTTGAACAAATGTATTAAAATTTATATTTTTATGACCTAGTTGTCACAATTGCTTTTTGGTTGCCCGAAAAATCTCACCTCACTTAGAGGTATCCATCTTTTTCAATTGATACAGGGATGTTGGCAACCTCATGCCTCCATACATGAGCCAAATCTTTTCACCTTTTTATACACAAACATTTATATGTTTCTTTGCAGATTAAAGATTCCACAGAGAGTAATCAAGATCTCTTTGGGTTTATGTTTGTGATTATAAAAAAATAAATAACATGTTTTTATTATGTATAATATTTTTTTCAAAATACAATAATGTAGTAACTAATTTCTCAGGAAACACCAGTGTAACATTTTTAAGGGAACCTGTGTTGAAATACACATAGGGCCTGATTCCCAAAAAAGCTGCCTAACTTAACTTTCAGCAGTTAAGTTACACTGACTTAAAATTTCTACCTAAGTGCCTGATCCACAAAGCACTTACCTAGAAATTACACGCCGTGTAACTTAAGTGCCTCCATCGCAAGGCGGTCCTCCTCTCCGGGGGGCGTTTAAAATTTAAATGAGGCGCGCTCCCGCGACGGCCGTACTGCGCATGCGTGTGACGTAATTTTCCCGACGTGCAGCACGCGAACGTAATTTACGGCGGGCTTTGTGGATTGCGACGGGACACTAAAGTTGCGACGGGTGAAAAAAAAAAAAAGCGCCGGGAAAACAAAAACAAAAAAGAAAAATTGTCAGCGTCGCTCGGCATGCATTCCTGAGAGGGAGAACTCCATGCCAATTTTCAAAGAAAAAACCGGCATGGGTTCCCCCCCCAGGAGCATACCAGGCCCTTAGGTCTGGTATGGGTTGTAAGGAGACCCCCCCTATGTAATTTTCCCGACGTGCAGCGCGCGAACGTAATTTACGGCGGGCTTTGTGGATTGCGACGGGACACTAAAGTTGCGACAGGTGAAAAAAAAAAAGCGCCAGGAAAACAAAAACAAAAAAGAAAAATTGTCAGCGTCGCTCGGCATGCATTCCTGAGAGGGAGAACTCCATGCCAATTTTCAAAGAAAAAAACGGCATTGGTTCCCCCCCCAGGAGCATACCAGGCCCTTAGGTCTGGTATGGGTTGTAAGGAGACCCCCCCTACGCCGAAAATTCGACGTAGGGGGTCCCCCTACAATCCATACCAGACCCGTATCCAAAGCACGCTACCCGGCCGGTCAGGAAAGGGAGTGGGGACGAGCGAGCGCCCCCCCCCCCCCTCCTGAGCCGTGCCAGGCCGCATGCCCTCAACATGGGGGGGTTGGGTGCTCTGGGGCAGGGGGGCGCACTGCGGGCCCCCCCACCCCAGAGCACCCTGTCCCCATGTTGATGAGGACAGGACCTCTTCCCGACAACCCTTGCCGTTGGTTGTCGGGGTCTGCGGGCCCCCAGATACCGGCCCCCCACCCTAAGTGAATGGATATGGGGTACATCGTACCCCTACCCATTCACCTGGAGGCAAAAAGTTAAAGTTATTAAACACACAACACAAGGGTTTTTAAAATAATTTATTAGTCTGCTCCGGAGGCCCCCCCTGTCTTCTTTATTAGCTCTAATACCAGGGGGGGTTTCTTCTTCCGCTCTCCGGGGGGGTCTTCTCCGCTCTCCGGGGGTCTTCGTCTATCTTCGCCGCTCTCCGCTGTTGACTCGGCGCACCCCGGTTCTTCTGCAGATGTCCGGTGCCTTCTTCTTCAGCGCTGGCTGCCTGCTATCTTCGTGTGTTAGCTCAATTACTAGCAGGCAGCCATCGCGGTCTTCTGTGACGTCACCTTCTTCTCTTCTGTTCTTCTCCCCTCTTCCGATGTTGACACGTCGCCTCTTGTCACTGCAATGATGGAAGCGCGCCTTGCATCCCATTTATATAGGCATCACCGTCCCATCATGCTCCGGTAGGTACCCACGTGGTGGGTGCACGTGGGTAGGCACCCACCACGTGGGTACCTGCCGGAGCATGATCCACAAAAACCCGGCGTAACTTAATTTTTCCCGTTTAAGTTACACCGCCGCAAAATCTCTACCTAAGTGCCCGATCCACAAAGCACTTACCTAGAAATTTTGAGCGGTGTAACTTAAATCCGTCCGGCGCAAGGCGTTCCTAATCTAATGGGGCGAGCCCCATTTAAATTATGCGCGCTCCCGCGCCGGACGTACTGCGCATGCTCCCAACGATATTTTCCCGATGTGCTTTGCGCGGTTTTACATTGCGCCGGGTTTTGAGAATCGCGACGGGCGTAAAAAAAAAAGAGTTGCGGCGAAAAAAAAAAAAAAAAGACAGCGACGCGGGATAGAAGGGTATACTTTTACAAGGTGTACTAACTTTACACCTTGTAAAAGCAGCCCTAATTCTAAACTAATACTTACGGAGAAAAAACGAAGCGTAAAAGCTTCTTGGATCTCCGTAAGTGCTAATTTGCATACCCGACGCTGGATTTCGACGAGAAATGCCCCCAGCGGCGGCTGCGGTACTGCATTCTAAGATCCGACAGTGTAAGTCCCTTACACATGTCGGATCTTCTGCCTATCTATGAGAAACTGATTCTGTGGATCAGTTCCATAGATAGAAACAGGGATACGATGGCGTATCAGTAGATACGCCGGCATATCCCTTTTGTGGATCAGGCCCACAATTCCTGCCTGTACTGACTATGGATAATATTCCTGCCTGCTGCCTGGACAATTCAGTTTGCTGTCGCTGATCACGTCCCTGCCTGCTGCCTGGATCAGTGCTCTCCTCCTGTGGACAACTGTACTACTAAAAAAACAGTTAATCTTTTGTTCATCCTTTGCTCAGCAGAATGTATTTTGGGGTGTAATTCTTGGTATGTACATAATATGTGTTAGAAATATGAAGAGCCTTCAAAAATGTGGTTATGAGGAAATTAGATGTGTAATTTATGTCCCTAGAATGCCTGGGGGTGCTACTTGTATGTTGGACCTCTGTATGTGGCCAGGCTGTGAAAAAAAGTCACACACATGTGATATTGCCATACTCAGGAAGATTACCAACAATTTTTTTTTTGAGGTGTCATTTCATGCCACGTGAGAGAAATAACCTGTTAATATGACAATTTTGTGGGACACAAATCTTAATTTTGCAAAGAATTATGGAAGAAATTTACAACTTAAAAAAAACTAACCATACCTCTTACTAAATACCTTGGACTGTCTACTTTCCAAAAGGGGGTAATTTGGGGGGTATTTGTACTTTCATGGCTTGTTAGTGTCTCTAGAAATTAGATGAGGTGAGGTTGTCAGTACATCATGTGTGATCAGGTGTGATCAACTTTCAATGATTGCCACCATAAACTATATAACCTTCACAAAGACCAAATAATATACACTGTTTTTGGTTATTTTTAACAAAGGTATGTAGCAGTATAATTTTTGGCCAAAATGTATGAAGAGAAATAACTAACAGAAACAAAGAAAAATGCATTTTTTTTATTTATAGCGCAAAAAATAAAAAATAAACTGTGATGAATAAATCCACCAAAATAAAGCTCTATTCGTGTGAAAAAATGACAACTAATTCATATGGGTACAGTTTTGCATGACTGAGTAATTGTCATTAAAAATGTGAGAGTACTGAAAGCTAAAAATTGGTCTGTGGGCTTATGGTGTTTGGGCACCACCCACACCTAAAAAACGATTTTCTTTTACAGCCGTATCACAGCTGCACATAACTGAATGTTTGTTAACCTCTTAAGGAGCCCTTCACGTCGATATAAGTCGGCACAAGGCACGGCTGGGCACAAGCATGTGGGTTGCAAGCACGCCACCAGCGGTGCGCTCGCGACCTGGTCCTGTGCTCCATGACCGCGCCCGCAGGACTCGTGGACCCGATCGTCGCCGGTGTCCCGTGATCGGATCACAGAGCTAAAATAACGGGGAGAGGTAAGTGTAAACAAACCTTTCCCCTTTCTTCCTAGTGTGACTGCCACTGATCGTCTGTTCCCTGTCATAGGGAACGACGATCAGTGATGTCACACGCAAATCCACACCCCCACACAGTAGTAAACACACCCTAGGAAACACTTAACCCCTTCAGCGCCCCCTACAGGTTAACCCCTTTACTGCCTTTGTCTTTTCACAGTAATCAGTGCATTTTATAGCACTTTTCACTGTAAAGATGACAATGGCCCCAAAAAAGTGTCAAAAGTGTCCGCCATAATGTTGCAGTCACAAAAAAAAAACACTGATCGCCGCCATTACTAGTAAAAAAAAATATTAATAAAAATGCCGTAAAACTATCCCCTATTTTGTAAACGCTATAACTTTTGTGCAAACAATCAATAAACGCTTATTGCGATTTTTTTTACCAAAACTATGTAGAAGAATACATATCGGCCTAAACCCATCTGCTGTGCCTACTACGCAGACTCACTCCCTTTATCCCGAAAGAGGACATTCCAGTCATGGTGGGAACAATCATCAATTCCAGACTTGACTATGCGAATGCCCTCTATCTCGGACTCCCCAAATTCCAAATCACTCGTCTGCAAGTCGTTCAAAATACGGCCGCTCAACTCGTGACTGGGAAAAAACATGGGAATCAATCTCACCTTCTCTTTTAAGGCACTCTGCCTAATGCATAAATGTATTCAAGGAAACGCCCCCCAATATCAATGCGGAAAAATAAAAGCTCACAACCCCAATCGCGTTCTGCGATCCACCAATCAAAATCTATGCCAGATACCCAAAGCCAGATACAAGTCCAAAGGAGATCGAAGATTTGCAGTCCAGGGACCTCGTCTGTGGAACGATCTACAAACCACCATCCGATTGGAGGTGAACCACTTGGCCTTCTGGAGAGAGATTAAAACCTATCTCTTCTGAGGTCAAGGGGGCTCTACGCATGGAATCGATTAAGCGCCTAGAGGCGATTCAGTTCGCATGTGCTGCACTATATAAGTTTCTAACTCACTCACTAAACTGAGGAAAAAAAGTGTTTTTTTTATATATTTTTGGGGGATATTTATTATAGCAAAAAGTAAAAAATATAGAATTTTTAAAAAAATTGTCGCTCTATTTTTGTTTATAGCGCAAAAAATAAAAACCGCAGAGGTGATCAAATACCACCAAAAGAAAGCTCTATTTGTGGGGAAAAAAAGGATGTAAATTTTATTTTGGAGCCACGTCGCACGACCACGCAATTGTCATTTAAAGTGACGCAGTGCCGAATCACAAAAGGAGGCCTGGTCCTTTAGGCCTCGTACACACGACCAAGGAACTCGTCGGAAAAGACACATCGTTTTCCTGGACGAGTTCCTTGTTAGGCTTGTTGAGGAACTCGACAAGCTTGCTTTGCGTACACACTGTCAAGACAAAATCTCCTCGTTCTCAAACGCGGTGACGTACAACACATACAACAGCAGGGGAAGTTCGATTCCACTGGCACAACTCTTGGGGCTGGTTTTGCTAATCTCATGTGTTTGTGTGTTAAGTAAAAGTTTGTTAAGAGATGATTTGCACTTTTCAGTCTGTTACAGCTTGAAAAATGTGTTATCTCCATTACAAATCCTACTTTTACTTCCGTCTCATACTTTATTCTGAGCAAGCGCGGGTTTCTTAGCATACACACGCTCGAGTTTCTTGTCGGAAACCAGCCCGACGAGAAACTCGACAGGACAATTTGAGACTCCCGTCGAGGAAAAAGAGAACTTGCTCTCTTTTTTGCTTGTCGAGTTCCTCGACAGTTTCCTCGATGAAAAACGTACACACGACCGGTTTCCTCTACAAAAAAGCTCTCCCACCAAGTTTCTTGATGGATTCTGCCGAGGAAACTGGTCGTGTGTACGAGGCCTCAGCTGCATATTGGTCCGGGGCTTAATAGGTAAAGCAGAGTCCATCATGTGCCTAGCAGGAATTATTCTGTGGACTTATGGTATTTGGGCACCACCAGCACCCAAAATCATTTTTTTTTCACTGCTGTGTCATAATTGCAGATCTAGTGAATGTTTGCTAAAGCAGGATCCATCCAGTGTTCTGCAGGAATTTTTATGTTGGGTTCACAATGCTTGATCACTACCATTATCCAATATTTTTGCTATCTGATGGTAACACAAAACATGCAATGTTTACCCACGGTCTTTTTTGTGTTTGGTTTTGGTGCATAAAATATGCAAAACCTAATTTGAAAAGGCTTGCTGTTTCTATGCTTCCATATTTCCTCATGCTGCTCCCCATATGTGAGATTTGCAATAGGCAGTCTCCAAGTAGTGTGACCTAATAGTGATTCGTTACATGAAAACTGTCAGGTCCTACTATTTGCAATAGTGATCTCCTGCGCTCCAAATAACAAAGAAAAATTACAGTCAATGCTGCTACAACCATAAATATCAAAACCACTAAAAATGAAATATATATATCAAAAGGCATATATACATTAGCAAAACTCACAGTAGTGCAACATCAACACCTAATTAATTCAGTGTTCAATACAAAAATGTAATGATCAAATAATAATAACCACTTGCTTACTGGGCACATATACCCCCTTCCTGCCCAGGTGAAATTTCAGCTTTCAGCACTGCGTTGCTTTAAATTAAAATTGTGCGGTCATGCGACGTGCCTCCCAAACAAAATTGACGTCCTTTTTTTCCCCACAAATAGAGCTTTCTTTTGGTGGTATTTGATCACCTCTGCGGTTTTAATTTTTTGCGCTAAAAAAAAAAAGATCAACAATTTAGAAAAAAAACACAATATTTTTTACTTTTTGCTATAATAAAGATCCCATTTAAAAAAAAGGCCGATATGTATTCTACATATTTTTGGTAAAAAAAAACACATCGGACACTTTTGACACATTTTTGGGACCATTCACATTAATACAGCGAACAGTGCTATAAAAATGCATTGATTACTGTATAAATGTGACTGGCAGGGAAGGGGTTAACACTAGGGGGCAAGGAAGGGGTTAAATTTGTATCCTGGGAGTGATTCTTACTGTGGGGGGAGGGGACTGACTGGGGGAGGTGACCGATGCTGTGTCCCTATGTAGAAGGGACACAGCATCTGTCTCCTCTCCCTGACAGGACGTGGAGCTCTGTGTTTACACACAGAGCTCCACATCCCTGCTCTGTCATTGCCGATCGCGGGTACCTGACGAACATTGCGGCCGCCAGGCACACGCATCGGCATCTCGGGGGTGCGCCGGGGTGCGCGCGCTGCCGACGGTGCGCGCGCGCCCCCCAGTGGCCTTAGGACGCAAGCCCGTAAAAAGACGGCCTCACGGATTTATAGAGCCACCTGGAGGCCGTCTTTTTACTATGGCCCGGGACTAAAGTAGTTATTAAAGAAAAAACACCGTAAATTATCCACCACCGTAGTGTCACATCACCAAAAACATTTGTCTACCTGGCTAGTAAGATGTAAGTATCAGTTGTTCAAAGATTGCTTAATAAGCCAATCCTCTTCTCCACAGTTCCTTGTAAAAAAAGGTGCATCCATGGGTACATGAAAAAGAAACGCTCCACTAGTGTAATATTGTAAAGCTCATTTTTTTTTATCTAAAAACAATACCCAATCCACTCACATTTAAAACATCCTGTATCAAACATTGTGTAGCTCATAACATGATCGAACAATCCCCTTCAGTCTCACCACCTCCACGCTGCCTGACGACTATCCAGAGAAATGCCAATGTTAACAAGAGGTAGCCACTTGAGTCTCCTCATTGGAAACTGAAACTACCACCCTCCATCAAGAAGTCCCTAGTTTACAAGTAGCATATGACGATGTGTCAGACCAAGTAGCACAGCTGCATCCACTCCTTACAGACCTTAAAACAACTGTAACCACCATATTTAACACATACTTGGAGCACCCCCCTGAGACCACCAGTGCTATTGACAGGGTCTACAGGGCCTTAGGTCCCAGGAATCCCACCGAAAACAGACCCAGATATGTCCTCTGTTGCCTGCACAATTACTCTCTAAAGGAAAATATCCTCCAGTTGGCTTGGCACAGGGAGCCCATAGACTTTTATCTGTGTCTTTATGGACCTTGCTTTGTGCACTGGTGTGCAGTCATGTTAGAACTGGAAGTGGCCTCCCCCAAACTGTTGCCACAAAGTTAAGAGCGTGAAATTGTCCAAAAGGTTTTGTATGTTGACACCTAAAGAGTTCTCTTCACTGGAGCTAAGGGGCCAAGCCCAACCCCTGAAAAACAACCACACACAATAATCCCCCCTCCACCAAATGATTTGGACCAGTGCAAGGGCAAGGTCCATAAAGACATGGATAAGCGAGTTTGGGGTGGAGGAACTTGACTGGCCTGCACAAAGTCCTGACCTCAGCCTCCTAAACCTTGTGGACAGCCTTTTTGGAAGAGTTGAAGCTGTTATAGCTGCAAGGGGTGGGCCAACTCAATATTGTACCCTACAGACTAAGACTATAATGCCAATAAAGTTCATGTGCGTGTAAAGGCAGGCATCCTAGTACTTTTGGTAATATAGTGTATGTAAAGTGAAAGGAAAGCTTAATAGCTTAAGCTTTCCTTTCACTTTACATACACTATATTACCAAAATTGTTTTTTTGCTATCGGTTAGGTATCCATCGATTAAATTTAAAACAAGTTTGCTTTTTTTTTTAACCGATGGATAAATAACCAATGGCGCCCACACACGAACGTTTGGACCGATGAAAACGGTCCATCAGACCGTTCTTATCAGTTTAACCGATCGTGTGTACGCGGACAAACTCTAGCTTTCCTTTTACTTTGAATAGTTTCTGAGCAAATATTTACTAGTACTGTATTGTATTGTATTGTATTGAGTGTTTTATAAAAAAAAAAAAAAAAACATTTATTTTTATTACAGTCACACACATAAACCCAAAGAGATCTTGATTACTCTCTATGGAATCTTTAATCTGCAAAGAAACATATAAATGTTTGTGTGAAAATAGGTTTCCTATTCAGTCAGCTGAGCTTATCCACCACTACACATCATATGCTTTACACTTACAATAGATATATACAATACTTATTATTATTATTTTATCTCTCCCTCTCTTTATATTTTTTCTTTCCATTCATGACTTCATAGGTTTATTTATTTTTTTCCCTGTTAAATACAAACACAGGTAAAAAAAAAAAACTCATATGAAGAAGACGTGTTGAATCAAACCTATATATTTAATTGATGACATTATTTTGACATATTTGACAGTAGTTTCACTCCCTTTGTTTTACTTTTTTTATTATTTCCATTCATGACATTCTGCTTTAATACCATGCTCAATAGAAAAACTGGTAGAAAACTCTCTCATGAAGAAATGCATGTAATATTGTTACACTTTTCATATTGAATCTTTAATTTGCTGTTATCAAAAACAAAAAAAAAATCTACATTTTTTTGTTGGTTTATTTAAAAGTTAAGTTCAATTTTCAAAAAAAATATGGGTTTTCATCAGGGATCATTAGTAAATAGAGTAAGTACATTTTTTTTTATTATTTCAAACGAAATTCACCAAGTTACAATGCTTTAATTGATTGAAATATTAATCATTACTACAAATGAGAAATTCTATAACTTGATCCATTCCTTTTCTTTGCATTATATAGAATAGTTTTCCCTTACTGTCATGGCATTAAAGTATACCTAAAGCCAAATACTATATATATATATATATATATAGTAACTCTCTTCTTGTACAAAATGTAGTTTTGCAATCCTTTTTTTTTTAACATATAACGTACATATGTTATTTTTTATTTGCCCAGAGTTTCATTTCTTCTCAATGTAATTTTTCTTATATTAAAAATGAACTAAAATATTAGAGGCAAACAAAACATTCACTGGGCCTATTAAAAATAAAACATAAACAAGTTATATAAATCTTTTCTGTTTCCACACAGACCACACATAAAGGTAATGTCACCACATTCTTCTTTTTGGGATTTAACAACAATGCTGTATATAATCTGCTGCTCTTCACCTTGGTCCTTATTATATACATTGTGACAATATGTGGAAACCTTTTGATCATCATGTTGGTATATTACAGCAAGACCCTTCATTCTCCCATGTACTTCTTCCTCTCACAGCTCTCTATATCTGACATCATGATGATCACAGATATTGCTCCTAACATATTAAATATTGTTTTACATGAGAGGACCTCCATATCTTATTTTGGTTGTATCACTCAATATTATGTCTTTGGTTCAACAGAAGCATTTGAATGTTTCCTTCTGACAGTGATGTCCTATGACCGCTATCTAGCCATCTGCTCTCCTCTGCATTATATCTCCATTATGAAACAAACACTTTGCATTCAACTAGTTCTTGCATCCTGGATTGTCAGCTGTTCGCTGACATCAATATCAACACTTGACGTTTGTCAACTAGAATTCTGTGGACCAAATGTTATTGACCACATATTTTGTGATTTCAATCCTCTTGTGGAACTTTCCTGTTCAGATACATCCAACGTTCAAATGGAAATTACCTTGTTGTGTGTTCCTGTGCTAATATTTCCCTTCCTAGTGATAGTGGTTTCATATACTTATATTGTTTTAACAATATTAAAGATATCCTCCTTTTCGGGAAGACTGAAATCCTTTTCCACTTGTAGCTCCCATCTCACGGTTGTGTTTATATTTTATGGAACCTTAGCTGCTGCATATCTGATTCCAAAGAAAGGACAATCACAAATGATCAGTAAGATAATGTCCTTGTTGTATACAGTGTTTACTCCCTTTGTAAACCCTTTTATATACAGCTTGAGGAATAAAGAGATCAAGGAGAATTTAAAGATGTTGTATATAAACAAAAGGATTTTTATTTAAAACCTTTGGTAAAAGTAAAATTATTAAGATATATCTGTTTAAACTTGTATAGAACTTGGTGTGCATTAGTCTCCAAATATTAGACTTCTACGGTACTGAAGCAATACTTAATAAATTGGTATTAGTTCAATTGCCCAAATTGGGCTCCTAAAAAAAAGGTTACCACCCTTCAGACCTTTATTCCATGGTACCTCTAAAAACTCCCCTAATGCTTTGTACACACAACCGTACTTTCCGAGAAAAAAAGTCAGACTTTAAATGTTGTAGGGAGGATCTAAACTGCATTTTTTTAGTTTTTTTTTCTACTGTTCTACTAAACACTTTTGAGATAGTAAAGACCACATTTTGAAAATGCACACAGTGTGTCAACATGTGCTATCTCCCATCAGGGGATATCAATGTACATCTTTTGGGGGTGCAACTGAAAACTGAAGTAGGTGAGAGGAAGGGGGTTGCACCCCCAAAACACATCCATTGATCCCCTATGATGGCAGATAGCACATGTTGACACTAGGCATGAGATCAGGATGCAAATCTTTATTTTGCCACACCATTTTTGTGCATCTTCAAAATTTTGCTTTTATAGGGGTGACATAACCCCATCTTATGAAGGCAAGATCAAAACATTTTAAACAGAATTGAATGTCTGATCTTGCCTTCAATTTTTACATGTTGAACGTTGTAAGTTCCAGAGTTGACTATGTTTTATGTATTTAAACATGCATGTTTATGCATTTTTTTATATCTACTAAAAAAATATTAAGAACGCTCAATTTGAATGTGCAAGGAGTAAAAGCTGTTGTACTCAACTATGTGTGTCTTCTTATTTCAATGCTAAATACCATTGTTGGTGTGATTTGGGGTGTTTACAGTAGCAATGGTGGTTATTTACTAAAAGGAAAATACACTTGGCACTACACGTGCACTAGGAGAACCTAGGAGACAGATAAATAAAAAACAAGCAATAAATACAATTCAAGAATTTAGCTGATAATTTAGCTGAATTTAGCTTAAAAATTTAAACATAGTCTGGCATAGCAATGGCCCCCCTACCCATAAAATATTCCACATATTTGTCCCGAACTTCACGGGCACTTTGGGGGGGCAAGCCAGGATGGTCAGGATCCAGGCCCGTCAGGGGTTGAGCAAAAAGTCCAGCCTCAGGCCCAAATGAGGGCATTTTGCCTTAAAAAATTGTGCAAGATGCAGCATGTCAACAAATACGGGTGTGTGCACAAAATCTAGGATTCATTTATCTCCCCATTAACAGTAGACATATGCATTCGTTTTCATCCGAATGCATTTTCTTCCGAATTTCAGGCATTTTCGTTATTGTTTTAACAAACGATAACGAAAGCACAGAAAACGAAAACCGAAAGATCCGACATAAACAAATGCTTTATTTTCATTTTCGCTGCTGTCGAATGTGCCTAACCTTAACACTATTAGTCCAATATTATTCTACATAAAGAGAAAAGATTTGACATAGAGAGAAAAGATTCGACATTATAGAGACATGAAGAAGAGTCGATATAGAGAGAAAAGATTCGACATAGAGAGACATGAAGATTCGACATAGAGAGACATGAAGATTCGACATAGAGAGACATGAAGAGTCAATTTTTTATTTTTTTTTAAAGATTCTGTTGAATCTTTTTTTTTTCTTAGAACATTCGACAGACACCATAAGCCTTCAATGACATTTTCGACCTTAATTTGGATTTTCGGACGAATGCATTTTTTAAAAAAAAAAAACGAAATAATAAAAACAAATTTTGGGAGTAACTAAATTAATTAATTTTTCGGACGAAAACGAAATTACGAAACAAAATATTTCAGTGTGCACATGTCTAATTAACAGCACTTAGTGTCATGAATACATAGGGGCTGATTTACTAAAAACAATGCGCTGCGCCGGTTCATGGCTTAATTGGCACGCCGGATGAATCCTTAATTAGGCGCATGAACCGGCGCAGCACAGGGCGCAATGCAATTAATATGTAAAGCTGCCGCCGAACTCCCTTTAGAAGTCTATGGGAGAAATCAAAAGTGTTTGTCCTAAAAAGTGTTTGGGGACCTAAGTCCTGCCCCAGGGGACATGTATCAATGCTTTTTTATTTTTTTAAACGGACGTTTTTTCGAGAGCAGTGAATTTAATAATGCTTAAATTGCAACAATAAAAGTGAATTATTCATTTAAATTTCGTACCTAGGGGGGGTGTAAAGTAAGCATGTGAAATAGTGCATGTTTCCCATACTTAGAACTGTCCCTGCTCAAAATGACATTCTGAAGGAAAAAAGTAATTTAAAAAATCACTCGCGGCTATAATGAATTGTCGGCTCCTGGCAATTCATAGCAATTTCATTCATAAAAATAAAAAAAAGAGCTGTCAAAAGAATAAAATGATGTGGGGGTTCCCCCCAATTATCCATACCAGACCCCAAATTAAACAAAAAAAATGGCGTGGAGTTCCCCCAAAAATCCACACCAGACCCCTTATCCGAGCACGTAACCTGGCCTGACGCAGAAAAGAGGGGGGGACGTCCCCCCTCTCCTGAACCGTACCAGGCCACATGCCCTCAACATGGGGAGGGTGCTTTGGGGTCCCCCCCAAAGCACCTTGTCCCCATGTTGATGGGGACAAGGGCCTCATCCCCACAAACCTGGCCGGTGGTTGTGGGGGTCTGCGGGCGCGGTGCTAATCGAAATCTGGAAGACCCTTTTAACAAAGGGGACCCCCAGATCCCGGCCCCCCCCCTGTGTGAAATGGTAATGGGATACATTGTACTTCTACCATTTCACCCAAAAAAGTGTCAAAAATAAAAAAAAGACAATAGCCGGTTTTTGACAATTCCTTTATTAATGTCTTATTACCGCGCTTCTTCTTCTTATACCATCTTCTTCTTTTCTTCTTTCATTCGGGTTTCTTCCTCCATCTTCTTCTTCCTCTGCTTCTTTCTTGGGTCTTCCCGTCCGCATCTTGTACCGGCTTCTTTCTCCATCTTCTTCTCCTTCCTTCGGTCTTCTCGTCCGCATCTTGCACGGCTTCTTCTTCCCCAGACGATCCGCTTCCAATTGAAGTTCCCGCCGTGTGACGCTCCTGTGACCCCACCCCCTCTGACGTCATGGGGAAAGTCATAAGAAAGTCCCCATGTGGTACATGTGCGTCAGAGGGGGGCGGGGGCACAGGAGCGTCACACAGCGGGAACTTCAATTGCAAGTGGATCATCCGCATCTTGCACGGCTTCTTCTTCCCCGGACGATCCGCTTCCAATTGAAGTTCCCGCCACATGATGTTCCTGTGACCCAGCCTCCCTCTGACACACATGTACCACACGGGGACTTTCTTATGGCTTTCCCCGTGGTGTCAGAGGGGGTCGGGGTCACCGGATGACGCCGCGTCCTCAGTGATAAAAGAACTGTCTGAAGAACAGGATTGTGACACGGCGGGAACTTCAATTGACAGGAAGTGAGGGTAAAACCTTACTAATGTATTTTCTTGGGGGCACACAGATCAATCTAAATAGTTTCCCATTATGTAAATTGCACTTTAGCATTTTGTTGTGTACACCCCAAATTATTAGGGATCTTGGACTTTGGGGTCCATTTACTAAAGGCAAATCCACTTTGCACTACAAGTGGACAAGCAAGTAAGAAAAGAACAAAAAAAACTTTGCTTCTACATGGTTGGATGTTAAAATCATTAGTGCTTCCCCTCAGATTTTCAAGCGACTACGCTTGTACTGCAGAGTGGCTTTGCCGTTACTAAACCCAAAACGAATCATTTGGGGTGTACACAGCAGTGCTGGAGTGCAATTTGCTTAATGGGGACACTAGTTAGATTGAGCTGTGTGTCCCCAAGAAAAGACATTGGTAGGGTTTTAACCTCAATTCCTGTTCAGCTGTGTGACAGGAAGTGAAGCCAATTTTAAGAAAAGGGACACAAAGCCCAACCCAAAAAACACAAGCAGGGGTTCTAACACTCACTTGGCTTCCCTCAAACACCAACAATTAGAATAGGATTGCCTTGCGCTAGATTTAAGCACAGTGCTGTAAATCAGCACTTCAAGCCTGTCCGCCAATACCCCCCCCCCCCAACAGGCCATGTTTGCAGGTTTTCCTTCATCTTGCACGTGTGCTTTAAAAGACAGTCTGGACAGCAATTCTTGATAAGATAAATCCACAAAACATGTCCTGTCGGGGGTACTTGAGAACCACTGCAGTAAAAAGGAAACTAATTATACTTACCGCTCTGTATTTTTCCTTTCCTGGTGATTATACATGGCAGCAAACAATACATGCATACGCACCAGGAAAGGAGCTTCAAGACAAAAATCACACCTGTTTTGTTAGGCCATTCAGCCTATTTCAGCTGCAGCTGTCAAAATCTGTAGCATGAAAAAGTAACAAAAAAACAAACTTCAAAATGTGAAAGCAATTGTATTGGTCAACAAAACAAGGAAAGCAAAACACATATAATAAAATCAAACAAAAATAAATATAAAAAATAAAAACAAACATAGGTTCATTTGAGACAGTAAACAGAATATAGTTTATGCTTTGGAAACAGGATAAATAGACCCAGACGTCTATTAAGGATTGAAACATTAATTAGTCACAACATCTTGAGAAATATTTAGCAAAATAATGCAGCACAGACACATACATCAAAGTGAACACCCTAAAAACAACTGCTCTATGCAAGCTTTATATATCATAGGCTTGTGTGCTAATGAGGCAATTGAAAACACATGCACAGCCCATGAAACACACAAAACACAAGTTCACCCAATGTAGAGACTGAACTTTCAAGTGGGTACACCTGTTAAGGATGTCCTTAAATTACTAACCCAAAAAACACGCTCTATGAGCATGCTCAGAAACATCCAAGTGCTGTTCACACACAAAAAGCAACATCAAAAAATCTAAGTCCCTGGGCATGCTCAGATCACCAGAAATGCAGAGGAAAAGCCCCGTCCAAAATGAATCACATCATCCAGCATGCTACAAAATTAGAGATGGGACAAACACCCCCTGGTCTGTGTGGGCAAACAAAGAGCCTAACATGGGCAAAAATTATACCATAAATACCATTGCAGTCTATGGGAAATGACTTGTTCACCTATGTAGAAATCTCTAGAAGAAATGTCGCAACCAGCTTGTGTCCACGACTATAATTTGTTCATGGGGGGAGTCGACTTCAATGATCAAATGATAAAATCATACCTTCCCACAAGAAAAACCTGCCATTGGTATAAAAAAAGTCTCTCTTTATTTTTTTTCAGTTTGGCCATGTATAATGCTTATATTATTTACTGTAAATCTACTGAGACCCCCGTATCCTATCTTCATTACCAAGAATACATTTTCACTGCCCTATTGTACCCTGAAGGCCAACCAGAAAGCATTCACTCTGATTCAGTGAGCAGACTCCACAAATGCCACTCTCCTGAGAAACCCCCCCTCTTGTGAAATAGGCCAACGATGTAAAAGAAAATGCCGGTGTGCCCCAGATGAAAAGACAGCGTGTATTATTGTCCCCAATGTCCTTCCCAACCAGGCCTTTGCATAGGTGACTGTTTCCGCCGTTACCATACTTCTCTACATTATTAGTGAAGCTTGGTAAACGTAACTCTAAATTCCTGTCAATTACCTCCAAACCCCTTATGCCACTGCACTAAACTTTACATACCGCTGCCATTACTGGAACTGACCCTGGCCTGTTTTTTTTTACCAGGCTTCTGCCTTACGCTAAACTGTACCTACCGCTGCCTGCTCTGGAACTGACCCTGACCTTTTATATGACCACACTATTACGTAATGCTAAACTGTACTCCGGAACTGACCCTGGACTGTTTGAACACATTTTTTGCCTGCCTCTTGGACGGATCTTTTACCCTGCTACTGGAGTAGTGGAATTCATAACACAGGAGACTCACATACAGTAGGTGTTTGTGATATTGTGCTTTTAGCAGGACAGCGTCGCGCTGATACTCGGCGACAGGGTGCCGAGATCTCGCCGACATCTCACACTCACTGGAATAGTGACAGCACATCCCAGCAAGCGCGTCATAGAAGCGACGGGAGATCCGACTTGGATTCCCGCCAATTCTACACGTGTGCGGCGTTTGTTATGAATCCTGAGGGGGAAGTCCCCGCCGGATTTTAAATAAAAATCTGGCATGGGTCCCCCCCTCAGGAGCATACCGGGCCCTTAGGTCTGTTATGGGTTGTAAGGAGAGCCCCCCTACGCCGAAAAAAACGGCGTAGGGGGTCCCCCTACAATCCATACCAGACCCGTATCCAAAGCACGCTACCCGGCCAGCCAGGAAGGGAGTGGGGACGAGCGAGCGCCCCCCCCCCCTCCTGAGCCGTACCAGGCTGCATGCCCTCAACATGGGGGGGTTGGGTGCTCTGGGGCAGGGGGGCGCCCTGCGGCCCCCCACCTCAGAGCACCCTGTCCCCATGTTGATGAGGACAGGGCCCCTTCCCGACAACCCTGGCCGTTGGTTGTCGGGGTATGCGGGCGGGAGGCTTATCGGAATCTGGGAGCCCCCTTTAATAAGGGGGCCCCCAGATACCGGCCCCCCCACCCTAAGTGAATGAGTATGGGGTACATCGTACCCCTACCCATTCACCTGCAAGAAAAGTGGTAAAAACACAAATAAACCACACAGTGTATTAAAATATTTTATTTTTCTGCTCCGGAGGCCGCCCCCTGTCTTCTTTATTAGCTCTTTTACCAGGGGGGGCTTCTTCTTTGACGTCTTCGGGTGGGTGGGGGCCGCCGTCTGGTTCTCTTCCACCGCCGGGGGGGGGTGGCTTTTAAAAAAGCCCCCACCCCCCCGGCGGGTTTCCTCCGGCGTCTTCGGCGGGGCTCTTCTTCTTCCGCTATCCCGACGGGTCTTCTCCGCTATCCGGGGGGTCTCGCCGCTCTCCGCTGTTGACTCGTCGCACCCCGGTTCTTCGTCTCGCAGTCCGGTCCCTTCTTCCGTGCTGTACATCTTCTTCCGCGCTGTGACGTCATGTTCTTCACTTCTCTTCTCCCGATGTTGACTCGCCGGTCCTCCTCGCTGAAATGACGGATGCGCGCCTTGCATCGGACCTATATAGGCCTCACAGTCCCATCATGCTCTGTACCTACCCATGTGATACCTACCACGTGGTAGGTATCACATGGGTAGGTACAGAGCATGATGGGACTGTGAGGCCTATATAGGTCCGATGCAAGGCGCGCATCCGTCATTTCAGCGAGGAGGACCGGCGAGTCAACATCGGGAGAAGAGAAGTGAAGAACATGACGTCACAGCGCGGAAGAAGACGTACAGCACGGAAGAAGGGACCGGACTGCGAGACGAAGAACCGGGGTGCGACGAGTCAACAGCGGAGAGCGGCGAGACCCCCGGATAGCGGAGAAGACCCGTCGGGATAGCGGAAGAAGAAGAGCCCCGCCGAAGACGCCGGAGGAAACCCGCCGGGGGGGTGGGGGCTTTTTTAAAAGCCACCCCCCCCGGCGGTGGAAGAGAACCAGACGGCGGCCCCCACCCACCCGAAGACGTCAAAGAAGAAGCCCCCCTGGTAAAAGAGCTAATAAAGAAGACAGGGGGCGGCCTCCGGAGCAGAAAAATAAAATATTTTAATACACTGTGTGGTTTATTTGTGTTTTTACCACTTTTCTTGCAGGTGAATGGGTAGGGGTATGATGTACCCCATACTCATTCACTTAGGGTGGGGGGGCCGGTATCTGGGGGCCCCCTTATTAAAGGGGGCTCCCAGATTCCGATAAGCCTCCCGCCCGCATACCCCGACAACCAACGGCCAGGGTTGTCGGGAAGGGGCCCTGTCCTCATCAACATGGGGACAGGGTGCTCTGAGGTGGGGGGCCGCAGTGCGCCCCCCTGCCCCAGAGCACCCAACCCCCCCATGTTGAGGGCATGCAGCCTGGTACGGCTCAGGAGGGGGGGGGGGCGCTCGCTCGTCCCCACTCCCTTCCTGGCTGGCCGGGTAGCGTGCTTTGGATACGGGTCTGGTATGGATTGTAGGGGGACCCCCTACGCCGTTTTTTTCGGCGTAGGGGGGCTCTCCTTACAACCCATAACAGACCTAAGGGCCCGGTATGCTCCTGAGGGGGGGACCCATGCCGGATTTTTATTTAAAATCCGGCGGGGACTTCCCCCTCAGGATTCATAACAAACGCCGCACACGTGTAGAATTGGCGGGAATCCAAGTCGGATCTCCCGTCGCTTCTATGACGGCTCTGTCTCCATCGCGGCAAGCCAGCTCGGCGCTGGCTCCCGCGATGGGGCTCGTAGGTGCTCAATCTCGCCGAGAAAGAGAGCGAGATTGACACAAAATCGGGTTCACCTACTGTATGTGAAGCCTTTTAGAATTGTTTTTCTGGATTAAGAAAAGACTTTTATGTTTTCTCATTCCTGAATTAGGGTTTGGAGACAGGAGGCTTCAAAAAGATTTGGGTGGGAGAAGCCTCTAACCCTGTCCTCATTATTTCATGGCCTGCTGCCAGAAAACATAAAAGAAAGATAATAAAATTATGTCATAAAAAACAAAAAACAAACCAAGAGTCCAATAGCAGTCCTATTTAAAATAAATAAATAAATAAATGTGATGATATTCCCAGTGATGTCTTAATAATGAAAAAAAAAAACAGTAAATTATCCACCACCGTAGTGTCACATCAGACCCATTCCCATCAGGTGGAAACTCACCAAATACATTTGTCTACCTGGCTAGTAAGACATAAGAATCAGTTGTTCAAAGATTGCTTAATAAGCCAATCCTCTTCTCCACAGTTCCTTGTAAAAAAAGGTGCATCCATGGGTACATGAAAATGAATCGCTCCACTAGTGTAATATTGTAAAGCTCAATTTTTTTATCTAAAAACAATACCCAATCCACTCACATTTAAAACATCTTGTATCAAACATTGTATATCTCATAACATGATCGAACAATCCCCTTCAGTCTCACCACCTCTACGCTGCCTGACGACTATCCAGAGAAACGCCAATGTTAACAAGAGGTAGCCACTCGAGTCTCCTCAATGGAAACTGAAACTACCACCCTCCATCAAGAAGTCCCTAGTTTACAAGTAGCATATGACGATGTGTCAGACCAAGTAGCACAGCTGCATCCACTCCTGGATGATTTGGAAAATCGCAATCGCAGAAGCAATATCTGAATTTATGGCCTTCCAGAAACCACTGGGCAGACAGACCTTAAAACAACTGTAACCAGCATATTTAACACATACTTGGAGCACCCCCCTGAGACCACCATTGCTATTGACAGGGTCTACAGGGCCTTAAGTCCCAGGAATCCCACTGAAGACAGACCCAGAGATGTCCTCTGCTGCCTGCACAATTACTCTCTAAAGGAAAATATCCTACAGTTGGCTTGGCACAGAGGGCCCAAAGACTTTTATGGAGTACATATCTGTGTCTTTATGGACCTTGCTTTGTGCACTGGTGTGCAGTCATGTTCGAACTGGAAGTGGCCAACCCCAAACTGTTGCCACAAAGTTGAGAGCATGAAATTGTCCAAAATGTTTTGTATGTTGACACCTAAAGAGTTGCCTTTACTGGAGCTAAGGGGCTAAATAGTTTCTGAGCAAATATTTACTAGTACTGTATTGTATTGAGTATTGAGTATTGAGTATTTTATTTAAAAATAATAATAATAATAATAATTTTTATTACAGTCACAAACATAAACCCAAAGCGATCTTGATTACTCTCTATGGAATCTTTAATCTGCAAAGAAACATATAAATGTTTGTGTAAAAATAGGTTTCCTATTCAGTCAGCTGAGCTTATCCACCACTACACATCATATGCTTTACAATTACAATAGATATATAAGATACTTATTATTATTTTATCTCTCCCTCTCTTTCTTTTTTTTCTTTTCATTAATGATTTCATAGGTTTATTTTTATTTTCCCTGTTAAATACAAACACAGGTAAAAAAAAAAAAAACTTATATGAAGAAGATGTGTTGAATCAAACCTATATATTTAATTGATGACATTATTTTGACATATTTGACAGTAGTTTCACTCACTTTGTTTTACTTTTTTTATTATTTCCATTCATGACATTCTGCTTTAATACAATGCTCAATATAAAAACTGGTAGAAAACTCTCTCATGAAGAAATGCATGTAATATTGTTACACTTTTCATATTGAATCTTTAATTTGCTGTTATCAAAAACAAAACAAATCTACATTTTTTTGTTTGTTTATTTAAAAGTTAAGTTTAATTTTCACCCAAAAATATGGGTTTTCATCAGAGATCATTAGTAAATAGAGTAAGTACACTTTTTTTTTTATTTCAGACGAAATTCACCAAGTTACAATGCTTTAATTGATTGAAACAGTAATCATTACTACAAATGAGAAATTCTTTAACTTGATCCATCCATTTTCTTTGCATTGTATAGAATAGTTTTGCACTACTGTCATGGCATTAAAGTATACCTAAAGCCAAATACTATATATATATATATATATATATATATATATATATATATATATATATATATATATATATATATATATATATATATATATACTAGCCGAATACCCAGCATTGCCCGGTCTTCCTATCTTAACCTTTTGGGGAGGAAAATCATAGTAATATAAATATACCCATCTTTTATATAAGGGTGTAGGTAAGGGTTAATTTAACTGTCATATATTTTTATTTGGCATATAAGTAATATGTGTACCAGGTATTATTGAAATATCTCCAGGCGTGCAGAAGTTATGTGGGAACATACATTTCCCATTGATTTGCATGGGACTTTAAACAAAAACCCCGACCCTCACAAATGGGGGTAGTTAAGGGATAAATTAACTATCCTATAGTTTAAGTGGACATATAAGTAACATGTGACCAAGTGTTATCGAAATATCTACAGCCGTTTGGAAGTTATGAAGTAACATGTATTTCCCATAGAGTTGAATGGGACTTTAAAGGAAAACCCCGACCATGGCAAATGGGGGTGGGTAAGGGTTAAAGCACCTATCCTATGTTTGTTGCTGACATATAAGTAACATGTGTGCCAAGTTTCATGTTAATATCTTTAGCCGTTTGGACGTGATGCTGGAACATACATACACACACACGTTGAGTTTTATATATATATATATATATATATATATATATATATATATATATATATATATATATATATATATATATATATATATATAGTAACTCTCCTCTTGTACAAAATGTAGTTTTGTAAAGCTTTTTTTTTTAACATATCACGTACATATGTTATTTTTTATTTGCCCAGAGTTTCATTTCTTCTCAATGTAATTTTTCTTATATTAAAAATGAACTAAAATAATAGAGGCAAAGAAAACATTCACTGAGACTTTAAAAAAATAAAACATAAAAAAGTTATATCAATCTTTTCTGCTTTGACACAGAACACACATAAAGGTAATGTCACCACATTCTTCTTTTTGGGATTTAACAAAACAGACATGTTTAATCTGCTGCTCTTCACCTTGGTCCTTATTATATACAGTGTAACAATATGTGGAAACTTTCTGATCATCATGTTGGTATATTACAGCAAGACCCTTCATTCTCCCATGTACTTCTTTCTCTCCCAACTCTCTATTTCTGACATCATGATGATCACAGATATTGCTCCTAACATATTAAATATTGTTCTACATGAGAGGACCTCCATATCTTATTTTGGTTGTATCACTCAATATTATGTCATTGGTTCAACATGAAGTTTAATGGCATCCGAGTCTTAGTCCATAGGGTTCAATATTGAGTTGGCCCAAACTTTGCAGCTATAACAGCTTCAACTATTCTGGGAAAGCTGACCACAAGGTTTAGGAGTGTGTGTATGGGAATGTTTGAACATTCTTTCAGAAGAGCATTTTGTGAGGTCAAGCACTGATGTGGACAAGAGGCCTGGATTGCAGTCTCCGCTATAATTCCTCCCAAAGGTGTTTCATCGGGTTGAGGTCAGAACTCTGTGCAGGCCAGTCAAGTTCCTCCTCCCCAAACTCACTCATCCATGTCTTTATGGGCGTTGCTTTGTGCACTGGTAGGCAGTCATGTTGGAACAGGAAGGGGCCATTCCCAAGCTGTTCCCACAAAGTTGGGAGCATGAAATTGTCCAAATGTCTTGGTATGCTGAGGCCTTAAGATGATCTTTCAGTGAAACTAAGGGGCTAATCCCAACCCCAGAAGCACAACCCCACACCATAATCCCCCCTCCACCAAATTATTTGGACCAGTGCACAAACCAAGGTTCATAAAGACATTGATGAGGGAGTTTGGGGTGGACGAACTTGACTGGCCTGTACAGAGCACTGACCTCAACCCGATAGAACACATTTGGGATGAATTAGAGTGTGATCCAGGCCTTCTCACCCACATCAGTGCCTGACCTCACAAATGCACTTCTGGAAGAATGGTCAAACATTCCCATAAGACACACTCCTAAACATTGTGGACAGCCTTCCCAGAAGAGTTGAAGCTGTTATAGCTGCAAAGGGTGGGCCAACTCGATATTGGACCCTACGGACTAAGGCAAGGATGCCATTAAATTTCACATGCATGTAAAGGCAGGTGTCCCAATACTTTGGGTAATAAAGTGTATGTAAAATGAAAGGAAAGCTGATGTTAGGCTTTAAAGCAGTTAATCTTCTGAGCAATTATTTGCTAGTATTGTATGGTATTGTATTGAGTATTGTATTTTGAGAAAATAAAATAAAAATTATTACAGTCACAAACATAAACCCAAAGAGATCTTGATTACTCTTTATGGAATCTTTAATCTGTGAAGAAACATATAAATGTTTGTGTGAAAATAGGTTTCCTATTCAGTCACTGAGCTTATCCACCAATATACATCATATGATTTACACTAACACTAGATATATAAGATACTTATTATTATTTTATCTCTCCCTCTCTTTCTAGTTTTCTTTTCGTTCAAGATTTCATCTAGGTCTTATGATTTCCCCTATTAAATAGAAACACTGATGAAAAAAAAAGAAGATTTGTTGAACAAGAACTATGTATTTAATTTTTGACATTATTTTTACATATTTGACAGGATTTTCACTCCCTTTGTTTTTTTATTCTTTCCATGCTCAATAGAAAAACTGGTAGAAAACTCTCTCATGAAGAAATGCATGTAATATTGTTACACTTTTCATATTGAATCTTTAATTTGCTGTTATCAAAAACAAAACAAATCTACATTTTTTTGTTTGTTTATTTAAAAGTTAAGTTTAATTTTCCCCCAAAAATATGGGTTTTTATCAGAGATCATTAGTAAATAGAGTAAGTACACTTTTTTTTTTATTTCAGACGAAATTCACCAAGTTCCAATGCTTTAATTGATTGAAACAGTAATCATTACTACAAATGAGAAATTCTTTAACTTGATCCATCCATTTTCTTTGCATTGTATAGAATAGTTTTGCACTACTGTCATGGCATTAAAGTATACCTAAAGCCAAATACTATATATATATATATATATATATATATATATATATATATATATATATATATATATATATATATATATATATATATATATATATATATATATATATAGTAACTCTCTTCTTGTACAAAATGTAGTTTTGTAAAGCTTTTTTTTTTTAACATATCACGTACATATGTTATTTTTTATTTGCCCAGAGTTTCATTTCTTCTCAATGTCATTTTTCTTATATTAAAAATGAACTAAAATAATAGAGGCAAAGAAAACATTCACTGAGACTTTTAAAAAATTAAACATAAAAAAAGTTACATCAATCTTTTCTGCTTTGACACAGAACACACATAAAGGTAATGTCACCACATTCTTCTTTTTGGGATTTAACAAAACAGACATGTTTAATCTGCTGCTCTTCACCTTGGTCCTTATTATATACATTGTGACAATATGTGGAAACTTTCTGATCATCATGTTGGTATATTACAGCAAGACCCTTCATTCCCCCATGTACTTCTTCCTCTCCCAACTCTCTATTTCTGACATCATGATGATCACAGATATTGCTCCTAACATATTAAATATTGTTCTACATGAGAGGACCTCCATATCTTATTTTGGTTGTATCACTCAATATTATGTCTTTGGTTCAACAGAAGGATTTGAATGTTTCCTTCTGACAGTGATGTCCTATGACCGCTATCTAGCCATTTGCTCTCCTCTGCATTATGTCTCCATTATGAAACAAACACTTTGCTTTAAACTAGTTCTTGCATCCTGGATTTTCAGCTGTTCTGTGGCAATAATACCAATACTTGAAATAAGTCAACTAGAATTCTGTGGACCAGATGTTATTGACCACTTATTTTGTGATTTCTATCCTCTTGTGGAACTTTCCTGCTCAGATACATCCAAAGTTCAAATGGAAATTACTGTGTTGTGCTTCCCTGTGCTAATATTACCCTTCCTAGTGATAGTGGTTTCATATACTTACATTGTTTTAACAATATTAAAGATGTCCTCCTTTTCGGGAAGACTGAAATCCTTTTCCACTTGTAGCTCCCATCTCACCGTTGTGTTTATATTTTATGGAACCCTAATTGCTGTATATTTGATTCCAAAGAAAGGACAATCACAAATGATCAGTAAGATCATGTCCATGTTGTATACAGTGTTTACTCCCTTTGTAAACCCTTTCATATACAGCTTGAGGAATAAAGAGATCAAGGACAATTTAAAGATGTTATATATAAACAAAAGGATTTTTATTCAAAACCTTTGGTACAAGTAAAATTATTCAGATACATCTGTATGGTCAAAACCATATTCGCCAGAGTTCGCCCCCATTTGCTACTATACCAAAGATACATTGATGATCTTTTTTTCATCTGGGAGGGGAGTTTGGACACATTACAACAATTATTAGAGGAATTGAACGATAATGGAAATAATATCAAACTGACTAGTGAGTATAGTCTGACCAATATACAACTTTCTTGACGTTGATATTTTCAGAATAGGAAACAGGTTGGGAACTAAAGTATTCTTTAAACCCACTGACTCTAACAGCTATGTGCCCACTAGTAGTGGCCATCATCTGATGTGGCTCAGGAACATCCCGAAGGGGCAGCTAACTAGAGTTAAAAGGAATTGCTCTGAGGATAAAGATTTTTTATTGCAAGCTCAAATTATAAAGGATAAATTTACAGAGAAGGGATATCGAGAGGAGACGCTTGACTCCATTATCTCTGAATTATCCTCTGTACCCAGGGAAAATCTACTCTGTGAAGTGAATCGGCCCGTAACAAGTACTGAACGAGAGTGGAACTTTTTTTCGGGTTTCCACTCTCAATATAGAGAGGTTGAAGAGATCTTTGCCATTCACTGGCATGTTCTTTTGATGGACAAGGTTCTCTCTTCAGTTTGCCATCTAAACCAGGTTTTGTGTATCGGAGGGCCTCTAGCTTTGCGGACAAGATAGTCTGTAAGGTTGTGGATCCCCCTTCTAGTCCGTCTTCCTTCTGCGATAGAGATGTTTTTTATGCTTGCAGAAGATGTCGCGCATGTAAGGAAGCTGACCGACCATTGAGGGCGGTTGAAAAATTAATCTCCACTTCAAACAATAAAGAATTCACCATTAAATAATTCATTACATGTAATACCTTGCATGTAGTTTATGCTCTTCAGTGCCCGTGTGGCCTGATCTATATGGGTCGCACAAAACGACAAATGAAATCAAGGATTGCTGAGCATATCGCAAATATTATCATTGGTTTCAAAGACCATAATGTGTCGCTTCATTTCAAGCTTTTTCATGATCAGAACCCCATTGGTCTTAAATTTTAGAGAATAGATCACTTGAAACCTAAATGGAGAGGCTCTAACCTTGTTAGAGACCTCTCCAAGAGAGAAACTCAGTGGATATTCTCTGTTGACACTTTATGCCCGAAGGGGTTAAACCTGGATTTAGATATAAACTGTTTTATAAGTGATTTTTAGATATATTATACATTTTGTTTTAATTGACACCTTATAAGCGTCATATATATTGGTAGAGAATCCATGCAATTTTTGCTACTTTTACCTATATGCTGTATGAGATATTGTATATATATATTTATTTTTATATTATATTTATGTAGTCATTTTCCAAATTTTATTATATGTTTATCATTTAGTGATGAATTTATATATTAAGCGTTTAGTACTAATATTGAGGTTATGGAACAATCTATTTTCTGTACTTTGCGGTATTTATATTGGAAACACTGATATTATTAATTGCTTTTTATATTATGTTTTTTTATATAAAGTAAGTCAGTGGATACATAATCAACTTAATGTTTAGTGCGGTATACATGCCCTTTAAGTTTTGAGAGGATGAATACCCAGAACGCTATGTATTTTGTGCAGAGTTGTTGATCTGATCCTCCTACCCGCCTGTAGTAAAGACCGTCAGGGATAAACAACACCATACTGACGTGCACCTATGATCACACCGGGTGAGCCTGGATTGGTCTGTCCGGAGGGAGAGGGTTGATTTAACTGAGCGGAGTCATTCGTGTAGCCACGCCCTCCGTAGAAGTCAGCGTATGACAAAACTAGTCAGGGCGTGTGCTACACGACAAGCTGGAAAAGACTCCTGCGTTCCATTGAGCGGAACCAGGAAGTAATATACAACCTGGGAACCAGCCGGTGGCTTGAGCGGGAGATGCCGATCGGACCTTGATCTGGTGATCTTTTCATTTTCAATGTTCATGATTTTCTATTAGAATGTACGTTTGATGCATAGGGGAGCTTGGTGTGAGGGGCTGCTTTTCAAATAAACAGGATCACGCTATGTTGGCCTCTTCTGTGTTTATTTGTTTTATTTGAGGCTTCCTCCATACAAATGGCTCCTTGGTAGATGCATCTCGCAGAGGTTCACGCTTAATGGATTGATTGAAAAGCTATTGATTCATTTTGTTCTGGTGAGTTTGAACCCTGAAGGGGAGAGTGTTCACACGTGGTGGATTGGAAGAGTGTGGTGAAAGGTGCACGCTGCTATTCTCTTTAAGGACCCCTGTTTGGACATTACTAGAAGCACTTGTCTGTGTCTCTCATCTATCACATACTATATGGTGGTGTTGGCCACTTTTGTCACTCAACATCAGCGCTGTTTGTATTTTATCACTTGAATAGACTTGTCTTATTTATAGTTTTTAAAATATCCTCAACATCTGTTTAAACTTGTAGAGAACTTGGTGTGCACTGGTCTCCAAATATTAAACTTCTACCGTACTGAAGCAATACTTAATAAATTGGTATTAGAGTTAAATTGCCCAAATTGGGCTCCTAAAAAAAGGTTACCACCCTTCAGACCTTTATTCCACGGTACCTCTTAAAACTCTCCTAATGCCTCGTACACACAACCGGATTTTCCGAGAAAAAAAAGTCAGACTTTAAATGTTCTAGGGAGGATCTAAACTGCATTTTTTTTAGTTTTTTTTCTACTGTTCTAAACACTTTTGAGATAGTAAAAGCCACATTTTGAAAATGAACACAGTGCATCAACATGTGCTATCTCCCATCAGGGGATATCAATTTACGTGTTTTGGGGGTGCAACCCCTTCCTTGCAACTGAAAACTGAAGTAGGTAAGAGGAAGGGGTTGCATCAGGATGCAAATCTTCATTTTGCCACACCATTTTTGTGCATCTTCAAAATGTGGCTTTTACAGGGGTTACATCACCCCATCTTATGAAGGCAAGATCAAAACATTTTAAACAGAATTGAATGTCTGATCTTGCCTTCAATTTTTACATGTTGAACTTTGTAAGTTCCAGAGTTGACTATGTTTTATGTTTTATATTTACTAAAAAAAATATTAAGAACGTACAATTTGAATGTGCAAGGAGTAAAAGCTTTTGTACTCAACTATGTGTCTTCTTATTTCAATGCCAAATACAATTTTTTGGCATAATTTTAGGTGTTTACAGTAGCAATGGTGGTTATTTACTAAAGGAAAATACACTTGGCACTACAAGTGCACTAGGAGAACCTAGGAGACAGCTAAAAGAAACATAAGCAATAAATACAATTCAAGAATTTAGCTGATAATTTAGCTGAATTTAGCTGAAAACTTTAAACATAGTCTGGTATAGCAGTGGCCCCCCTACCCATAAAATATTTCACATATTTGTCCCGAACTTCACGAGCACTTTGGGGGGGAAAGCCAGGACGGTCAGTATCCAGGCCATCAGGGGTTAAGCAGAAAGTCCAGCCACAGGCCCAACTGAGGCAAGATAATTAGGGGCATCTTGCCTTAAAAAATTGTGCAAGACTCATTTATCTCCCCATTAACAGCACTTAGGCCCCATACACACGATAGAATCCATCCGCTGAAATTTATCCGCGGATCGGTTTCAGCGGATCGGCGGATTTATCTGTTGATCCGCTGGAACGTACACACTAGCGCCCAAATATCCCCGCGAACCAGAATGTATGCAACGTAAACCACGTAAGACGTCACTATAAAGGGGAAGACCAAAGTCAACGGCGCCGCCCTCTGTTCCGCTTTTGCTAGTTCCGTGTGACCGCGTGCTAGTGAAGGTTTGGTTACAGCCGATTCGTGCTTTTCAGTCTCCGCGTTTTGACAGTAGGTATTCTCGGGTTCAGTGCGTTTGCTTGCGGGTTTGCAGTTGGCATTCGGGCACAGGCTTTCAGCACGTTTCCGCGTACTGTGCGCTCGTATCTGTGTGTCGTGCGGACTTAGCAGGTTGTGCTGGATTTGGGGGTGCTTTCTGTTGGAGTGTGTTCTTGACTGACCAGCCGGCCGGTTTGAATCCATGATGGAGCAGCAGCGTCGATTCTCGCGAATTGGTGCTGGTTATGGGATTGCTTATGGCCATGTCCAGCGAACCTGTTTATTGGCCAGGAACAGTGGGAGGAGGCGTTTCTGGACCAAGAATTGGTTGCGCCAGCGTGACCAGTTTTCTCATATGCCTCTGCTTAGGGAACTCCAGGAGAATAATCCTGATGATTTTCGGAATTTTCTCCGCATGACGGACCCCGTATTCAACCGTCTGCTGGATCTTCTGTCCCCCTATATCACGAGGCAGGACACTGTGATGCGCGATGCCATCACGGCCGAGCAGAGGCTTATTGCCACATTGCGGTACCTGGCGACTGGGAGGAGCCTGCAGGACCTCAAGTTCTCGACAGGCATCTCTCCCCAGTCACTTGGGGTCATCATACCGGAGACGTGTACTGCCATCATACATGTTCTGCAGGAGGAGTATATTAAGGTAAGTTCCCTAATTTTAACATCACAATGTTTTTTTTTTAAATGTGTGAGAAAGTCAATTATTTTTTTCTTCCCTAATAACCATGAGATTGTAATCTGCTGTGTGTGGGATGTTCCCTTTTCTCCCCATGCATGTTGTTAACCTTTACATGTTTGTTTTGGGCCTACCTGCATATTTTGTCCTTACCCACCATAATCCTGTCCAGCATGCTTACCTAGGCCCCAACACACCTAGCCAAATTTTTGGTTATTTTTTGGCTAATCCATTGTAGCTCTGCCCCTCCCCCCCTCCTCCCCCCCGAAAATATTTTCTTGCTCGATCATCAGAGGGATGTGGAGTCTGATAATTAAGTGGGCCTATATTTTTGGGAATAAATACTCACTTTACAATGTTTTTAGGAAATGTGAATCCTGTTGTTGATGTTGCACAATGATGGTTTTTCTATTTTGTTTGCAATGTTTATGTGCCAAAGTAATAAATCTCTTATTTTGTTTGTCCCCACAGCTACCCTCCACACCACAGGAATGGCAGTCTGTGGCTTCCCAATTTGCCCAGCGTTGTGATTTTCCGAACTGCGGTGGAGCAATAGATGGGAAGCACGTCCGCATTGTGCCCCCACCCCACTCGGGGTCCTACTATTATAACTACAAGGGTTTTCATAGTATCGTGTTGATGGCGGTGGTGTCGGCACAGTATGAGTTTCTATATGTGGACGTGGGGAAGAACGGCCGGCTGTCAGATGGGGGAGTGTTCTCGCAGACAGAATTCTACGATCGTCTCCAAACTGGTGGTCTGGCACTGCCACCAGATGAAGATAATGTGGAAGGACTTCCGTTTGTGTTCCTAGCGGACGAAGCTTTCGGGCTTGGACCTCACCTAATGCGGCCTTTTCCCCAGAGGACCCTCACCTTACAGAGGAAGGTGTTCAATTATCGGTTGTCCAGGGCTCGGAGGGTAGTCGAGAATGCCTTTGGGATCCTCACCAACCGGTTCCGCCTTTTCCTGACAGCTATACATCTGGCGGAATATAAATTGAACACCGTTGTATTTGCCTGCTGCATTTTGCACAACTTTTTACGCAGGCACTCCCAGACGTACCTACCCGACAGCGTTTCTGAGGCAAGACTACTCTCAGATCCTCTCCCTGGGCTGGACACTGGTCGCGCTGGCTTTGCCCCCCTATCTGCTCGTGAGGTACGCGACAAATATGTTGAGTACTTCATGGGTCGGGGGGCCATTGCTATGCCAGATCATATTTCTTTCTAATTCGGCCCCCAAAAGAAAGGAATATTCACAGAACTAATAAATAATTAGACCATTGGACTTTATACAGCTGTTTGTCATTACTGCTTTTTCTATTTTTATCTGTCTTCCTGGTTAGCCACAAAAATAGTGCACTTCTAGTGCCAAATGTATGGTTCAGGTTTTAGTAAATAAACACAATTGCACATTATTCACTCATCTCCAAACTGGGTATTCAGCATCTTAAATAATCAAGCCACTCCTTGTAATGATTTTCTAAAATATTTTTTTATTGTCAGCTTTTTCCTTTTTTTTTTTTAGGAATATTTTTATTATTAAACATGCCAACATTTTTAGTTTGCAAGGCTTTTTTTTTTTGTTTTTTTTTTTTTCGTATCAATTTTTTTGTTTTTTTAGTCCAAACCATTTTGGAAATTTTTTTTTGGTTTTTTGAGAAAAAATATTTGTGCAGATTTTTGACCTTTTGGATTTTTTCATTATTTTTGTGGGTAATTTTTTGAGAAAATATTGATCACATTTTTAAAAGATATTTGTTTACCCAATAAATTTTTTTTTGTTTTCAATATTTTCAAAGATTTTTTTTAGAATTTTTTTAAAAATGTTTAATATTTTTTTTTTTTTGGAACTCCAAAAAAAAGATTGATCTAATTTTTTGGATCGATGTGTTAACCAATCTTTTTTTTGTTAACTAATTTTTTTTGTTTTTATTTAATTTTATATATATATTTTTTTACTTTTTCTGTTTTGTATGGCTTGTTGATTGGAAGCCATTTTGAAAATACCAAAAATAAAACATGTCCCAAAAACTAAAAACACAAATGTGTCACTTTTGCATTCCCAAAAACAGTCATGGTGGGAGGTCACACCGGAACACGCCAAAATTTGAAGATGCACACATTCAGTGCTATTCGCCAAATGTCAGTTCTACAACATAGAAAGACTTTAAAATGGCGACATGTGCTATCTGCCATCATGGGTGAACAATGTCTGGGTTTTGTGGGAGCAAACCCTTCGTCGAAAACTAATTGACAATCGAGGAGGGGGTTGTACCCACAAAGCACAGATATTCTATATTCTGTGATGGCAGATAGCACATGTTGACACACTGTGTGTGCATCTTCAAATTTTGGCGTGTTGCTGAGTCATACATTAAAACAGGTTGGGGGATGGGCGGGGGGTGTTTAGTCTTTGACATGGCCCATCATGTCAATGATGTTTTTATAGTTTTGTTCTATAACCACCATTCTTTGCCGCTTAGTGTCCAGCTCGGTGCAGCACTCGACAATTACATTCCGCACATTCTGTTCCATGTGAACCATCTGTTGCCGCATATTCGCCATTTTGCTGCTGCACTCCATCACTTGTTGAATAATTATTCCCGCACTTGCGCGAGAAAAATGCTGAACAGCATCTTCATCCCCTACAAAATGAGGAAAAAATATAAAATTAGCCATTTTACCGGCCTAGATACATCTAGGGTTGCCACCTCATCCCTTTAAACCAGAACACATATTAATTACACAGATTCTGTGGCTGATTAAAAGGTGGTAATTTAACTCACCTGCATTACATTAGCCACAGAACATGTGGAATCCATATGTGTTCGGGATTAAAGGGATGAGGTGGCAACCCTAACTACATCTGTTTTGCCCTATCAAGCTGGGGTGACACTGACCTGATGTCATGCCGATTTCCTCCTCCACCACTTCTCCATCTTCATAAACTCCTCCTTCTACTTCTTCCACCAATCCACCATCTTCAAAATCTCCTAAATCTTCTTCTTGAATTTCATCTTCCTCCTCAACAACTACCAGATCTAAAATTACGCCATCCTCCTCTCTTCCTTCCTCCTCCTCCTCCACATCAGCATCTCTTCCTTCCACCTCCTCCTCCACATCCTCCTCCTCCACATCCTCCTCTCTTCCTTCCTCCTCCTCCACATCCTCCTCCTCCACATCCTCCTCCTCCACATGGCCAGATGGCAGATCCCGGGCGTGTCTGGCCCTCTCTGCCTCCTCGAATTGCTGGCGTCTTCTTTCCCCTAGAAAGAATAACCAAAAAAAAGGTATACTCATCAGCACACAGATATTGTAGAGCAGAAATCGCACACATTGCATAGAAGTTTAGAGGCTTTTTTTTTTTGAATTTTGTTGTCTTATCACCCCAAACCTACATTTTAGGATGACTTCTAGGCCAAGCTCTGATTAATTCCATTTTTAGCTTAGTGACACACATGGATGTCCCCCCCTTCAAATTTTGAGCTGAGACCATCCAAATTTTAGTGTAATCTTTTGGGGGAGACACAGGTGCTCTGGATTACAGATCTGAAAACACCTGCTTAGTAGCACTGTTTGAATTTCCCATTCTTGGATTTAAATGTTCGATTAATACATTTTTACACAATGTTTACAAACAATGTTTTTGGCAAGAGAGGCATGTCCAGGTGTGTTGTTCCTGGGCCAACATCGTATTTTTGAGAAGCAACCTGATGTGAACAAGGTTTACTATTAACAGTCGTTGGCCAAGCAAATGATATTTAGAAAAATAAAATTATTTAAACATGTGTTCAGAAGTACAACCAGGCCAAGGATACAGATGTAGAAATGTACCTGACCAAACATTCAACTAATAAAATTGTCCCCACCCCTCAAACAAAAAAAGAACTTACTTTTTTTGAGTATTTTTTTAATTTTCTTCAGTTGATGTGGCTCACGGAGCTTTAAGTCGGACCACCGCTTCCGTAGCTGCTCCTTGGACCTGGCAATCCCAAACATCCTCTGCATTTTCCTTGCCACCTTCTCCATAATTTTCCCCTTCCTGCGGTTGGGGGTCTTGTATGGGCCATATTGCCCATCATAGTCCTTCCTCCGCATAATCTCTACCAGCTCCACCATTTCGTCGAAAGACATATTAGTGGCCTTATACCATTTTGGCCGGGATCGGGACGTTCCTGCCTCTGTCCCCTCACTTCTGGCCTGAGAGCTCCGTGCATGCTCGCCTGTCATCGCCATCTTTCATCCCCACAGAGATTAGGGGCGTGGAAAACAGGAAATGTCCCATCATGGGCGGGGACGAGGGCGGCGGTTCATACATACGCGGAGTGTAGAGAATGAATAAGACGTGATTACGTAGGTTACGCGGAGATTATTCGCCCGTTTCACAGAAGTAACATAGTTCACGCCAGATGTTGGGAATTAACATTGATTAGGGGGCATGGCAATGGTGACGAAAGCGGTGTGTCACGCACATGCGGAGTCTGTTAAAGGGAACCTACGTGATTACGTTGCTTACGCGGAGATTAGTAGAACATTTGACAGCAGTAACACAGTTAACGCCAGATTTTGGGAATTAACATTGATTAGGGGGCATGGCAATGGTGACGAAAGCGGTGTGTCACGCACACGCGGAGTCTGTTAAAGGGAACCTACGTGATTACGTTGCTTACGCGGAGATTAGTAGAACATTTGACAGCAGTAACACAGTTAACGCCAGATTTTGGGAATTAACATTGATTAGGGGGCATGGCAATGGTGACGAAAGCGGTGTGTCACGCACACGCGGAGTCTGTTAAAGGGAACCTACGTGATTACGTTGCTTACGCGGAGATTAGTAGAACATTTGACAGCAGTAACACAGTTAACGCCAGATTTTGGGAATTAACATTGATTAGGGGGCATGGCAATGGAGACGAAAGCGGTGTGTCACGCACACGCGGAGTCTATAAAAGGTAACCAACGTGATTACGTTGCTTACGCGGAGATTATTTCATTGAGCTGCACGAGGAGCTAGAGATAATAAGGTAAAAAATTAAAACATGGGATCAGCAGAGGCCTAGAAACTTGAGAGCCATGGGATTGTGGTTTTGTCTGTTGTTTGCAGCCTTTTAACGCAACTTAGTATGTTTCTTGTGTACCCAAAACTGAATTTACTTCTCACAATGCTTTCACACATCACTTAAATCTAGATGTGAAGAATGCTCTACCTATTTGTATTTTTTGCCAGGTGTATTGTGATCATGCAAGTATTGTTCTGTGTTGGTTGGCCAGAGGTTATTAGGAAGTGTATTTATATGTCAGGAATGATGAGGGGCATGCTAAGTACACATGAAATAGTGCCTTGATGAAAGGTCTAAATATAAAAAATTGTGGATGGGTCTAGATTACACGTATTTAGCAAACTGATTTGAAAAAGGGTCTGCATGTGAAGTCATTTTTGGTCACAACAATGGGGCAGAGCTGGCCAGCATTTTGGCTGCAGGAGACATTGTGTTTGCATAGTACTTGATCAATCTGGGGCCACATATGAATACAATGGGAATGCTGGGCATTTTTTAATGTTTTTTTTTTTTGGTTTAAGGCCTTGTACTCACGACCGGATCTGTGCGCTGGAAACTGTCTGCCCGACAGTTTCCGGCGTACAAGGCTGATTTGTGTTTTGTTCCGCTGGCGTGTACACACCAGCGGACCAAATTCCCGTCGTACCGGAACGCGTGCACGTAAACTACGTACGACGTCACTATAAAGGGGAAGACCAAAGTTAATGGCGCCGCCCTCTGTTCCTCTTTTGCTAGTTACGTGTTTGCTCGTGTTAGTGAAGGTTTGGTTAGAGCTGATTCGCGCTTCTCGGTCTCCAGGCTTTGACAGCGTGTATTCACGGGTTCAGTGCGTGTGCTTGCGGTAACGTAGTTGTCATTCGGCTATAGGCAAGCAGGTTGTTTCTGCTTTAGCAGTTGCATCCTGTGCGCTCGTATCTGTTTGTCGCGCGTTTGTCGCAGGTAGTGCTGGATTTGCGAGTGCTTTCTGTTTCAGTGTGTTCTTGACTGACCAGCCGGCCGGTTTGAAGCCATGATGGAGCAGCAGCGTCAATTTTCGCGAGTTGGTGCTGTTTATGGGATGGCTGCTGGATATGTTCATTTGTCCAGTACTTTGGCCAGAAACAGGGGGCGGAGGCGTTTCTGGACCAAGAATTGGTTGCGCCAGCGTGACCAGTTCTCACATATGCCTCTGCTTAGGGAACTCCAGGAGAATAATCCTAATGACTTTAGGAATTTTCTCCGCATGACGGACCCCGTATTCAACCGTCTGCTGGATCTTCTGTCCCCCTATATCACGAGGCAGGACACTGTGATGCGCCAAGCCATCACGGCCGAGCAGAGGCTTATTGCCACGTTGCGGTACCTGGCGACTGGGAGGAGCCTGCAGGACCTCAAGTTCTCGACAGGCATCTCTCCGCAGGCGCTTGGGGTCATCATACCGGACACGTGTGCTGCCATCATCAAAGTTATGCATGAGGAGTATATTAAGGTAAGTTTCCTGGCTCTAATAATGTGGCCAACTAACTTTATTTTTATTTTCCCAGATATGCTGTGTGTTTAACTAACGTTAGCTTTTCTCCCTATGCATGTTGATATCAGCTTTACATGTTTTATTCTTGGCCTACCTGCATATTTGTCCCTTACCCAATATTAACCTGTCCAGCATGCTATCCTAGGGACAAACCCACCTTGCCATTTTTTCAAACAGGACTTTTTGGGGTTTTCCCCCCCCCCCCCCCCCTTCAAACTTTTATTGTCCCCATCAGAGGGCTGTGGAGTCTCTTAATGAAGTGGCCCTATATATTTCATTTTCCAAATTCTCCATGCACATTTTTCTAATGCAATTTTAATACTGTGAACTGTCACAAGGATGCTTGTAGGATGTATTTGTTACAAAGTACTAAATCTCTAATTTTGTTTGTCCCCACAGCTACCCTCCACACCACAGGAATGGCAGTCTGTGGCTTCCCAATTTGCCCAGCGGTGTGATTTTCCAAACTGCGGTGGAGCAATAGATGGGAAACACGTCCGCATTGTGCCCCCACCCCGCTCGGGGTCCTACTATTATAATTACAAGGGTTATCATAGTATTGTGTTGATGGCGGTGGTGTCGGCACAGTATGAGTTTCTATATGTGGACGTGGGGAAGAATGGCCGGATGTCTGATGGGGGAGTGTTCGCACGGACTGATTTCTATGATCGTCTCCAAGCTGGTGGTCTGGCATTGCCACCAGATGAAGATAATGTGGAAGGACTTCCGTTTGTGTTCCTAGCGGACGAGGCTTTCGGGCTTGGTCCTCACCTCATGCGGCCTTTTCCCCAGAGGACCCTCACCTCAGAGAGGAGTGTGTTTAATTTTCGGTTGGCCAGGGCTCGGAGGGTAGTCGAGAATGCCTTTGGGATACTCACCAACCGGTTCCGCCTGTTCAGGACATCGATACATCTGGCGGAATATAAATTGGACACCGTTGTATTTGCCTGCTGCATTTTGCACAACTTTTTACGCAGGCACTCCCAGACGTACCTACCCGACATCGGTTCTGAGGCAAGACTACCCTCAGATCCCCTTCCCGGGCTGGACACTGGTCGCGCTGGCTTGGCCCCCCAATCAGCTCGTGAGGTACGCGACAAATATGTTGAGTACTTCATGGGTCGGGGGGCCATTGCTATGCCAGATCATATTTCTTTCTAATTCGGCCCCCAAAGAAAGGAATATTCTAAAAAATAATAAATAATTAGACCATTGGACTTTATACAGTTGTTTGTCATTAATGCTTTTTCTCTTTTTCTGTCTTCCTGGTTCTCTAACTAACTTCTTCAATTGTAATGCATAATTGATTTCTCCACTTTTAGTAACTAACCACATTTTGCACAGTATTCACTCATCTACAAACAGGGTATTGAGTCTAGAAATAAGAAGCAACTCCATTTGTAAATGTTGAGGTCAATTTATTTTTATTTTTGCTTGTTCATGACCCCAAAAAAATTTTTTGATTTTTTTCATTACTCCCTGCTTTTGTACTTAGGAGTCTTCAAAATTTTTTAAAAATTTTTTTTTTTTTTCAGGTAATTCAACCAAAAATATTATGCAGATTATACATTTATTAACAAGTTCACTTTTTTTTTCCTCAAATATAGTTAGATTTATTGTTTACATATATATATATATATATAGATTATATTTGGTGGGGTGTTTACCGCCTTAAATTTATTTTTGGCCATATTTTTTAGGCACAAAAAACAATAATTTTGTAACCATTTTTCTTGTTTTTGGTGTGTTTTTCTAAAACAAAATTTTTGGGTGAGAATTTGGAGTCAAATCTCTACTTCACTAAATTCAGTGATTAGAGAGATTTATAATTCTATATATATATTGAAAATAATTTTTGGCGTTGTTTATTCTTTATGGTCTAAACTTTATAGTATCCCAAAATGTTCAACATGGTCAAAAAGTAACAAAATCAAATTCAAAAAATATAAAAACTCACAACAGCAGTCAGTCATGGTGTGCTTTCACACTGGAACACGCCAAAATTGGAAGATACACACATTCAGTGCAAACTCGCCAAATGTCATTGGTTCAACAGACAAATGGCCACATGTGCTATCTGACATCATGGGTGATCAATGTCTGTGTTTTGTGGGAGCAAACCCTTCCTCTCAACTACTTGAGGATGGAGGAGGGGGTTGGACCCACAAAGCACAGACATTAGATATTCTGTGATGGCAGATAGCACATGTTGGCACACTGTGTGTGTATCTTCAAATTTTGGCGTATTCATTATTCAAACTGTTAAAATGTTTGTGGGGGCGGGGGATGGGCGGGGGGTGTTTCAGTCTTTGACACGGCCCATCATGTCAATAATGTTCTTAAAATTTGCTTCGATTACCATCATTCTTTGCCGCATATTGTCCATTTCCGTGCTGCATTCCAAAAGGACATTTGTTACATTCTGTTCCATGAGAAACATCCTTTCACGCATATTGTGCATTTCAGTGCTGCACTCCATTACCTGCTGAATAATTATAGCAGCACTTGCACGTGAAAATCTTGGCACACCATCCTCCTCCCCTAAACCAACAAAAAAAAAATGGCATTTACAATATTATTTTTCAATGAGGCCTATCTACATATGTTTTTTGGAATCAAGCTAGGGTGACACTGACCTGATGGGCTTCTCCTTTCCACCTCTTCGACATCTTCTATCACTCCTCCTTCTTCCACCACCTCCCCATCATCTTCAATCACTCCTCCTTCTTCCACCACTTCCCCATCATCTTGGACTCCTCCTTCATCCATCAATCCACCTTCTTTCAATTCGCCAAATTGTTCTTCCGCCACTTGCCCTTCATCTGCTATGACTTCTAAGTCCAAAATTACTTCTTCCTCCTCTCTTCCTTCCTCCTTTCTTCCTTCCTCCTCTCCTTCCACATCCTCCTCTCCTTCCACATCCTCCTCTCCTTCCACATCCTCCTCTCCTTCCACATCCTCTTCTCCTTCCACATCCTCCTCCTCCTCCACATGTTGAGATGGCAGATTTTGGCCTTGTCTGGCCCTCTCTGCCTCCTCCAAATGCTGGCGACTTCTTTCCCCTGAAATAAACCAAAAAAAATGTAGACTCATCAGCACACAGATATTGGAGAGCATAAATCGCACACATTGCTTAGAAGATGCTTTCATTTAGTTACTTTTATCTTTCACCAAACCTACATTTTGCAATTACTTCTATATGGCAAGCTCTGATCCTGCCCCTTTTTAGCAAAGTGACACACATGGATGTCCCCCCTAAACTGTATTTCTGGGATACCCTACCAAAACCCATTTTTGATTTGGGGAGACACAGGTGCTCTGCATTGCAGATGTGAAAACATCTGCTTTATTACCACTGTTTTTAGAATGAATCCTGTTTGCCTTTCCCATTCTCCTTCTTTTTTTTTATAGAACTAGCTTTTACACAATGTTTACAAACAAAGTTTTTGGCCAGTGAGCCATGTCCAGGTGTGTTGTTCCTGGAATAACCGAGCCTTTCTGATAAACTATGTGATGTTACGTTGTTTACTAAGAACACTGTTTGTAAATATGTAGTTATTTATGTTCTAAAAAATAAATAACAACATGTCTTTAAAATTACAAGCAGGCCAAGGAGGCAGATGGTGAAATATACATGGCAACACATTATTGCAGACAATCACCACCCCCCCCCCCCCAAACCCAATATATATTTACTTACTTTTACGCAGAATTTTAAGTATTTTCTTCATCTGATGTGGCTCCCTCAATTTTAAGTCTGACCATCGTTTCCTCAGCTGTTCCTTGGACCTGGTGATCCCAAACATCCTCTGCATTCTCCTCGCCACCTTGTCCATAATATGTGCCTTTCGGCGGTTAGGGGTCTTGTATGGCCCTAATTCACCATCATAGTCCTTTTTTCGCATGATGTAAACTAACTCCACCATTTCCTGGAACCGCATATTAGTGGCTTTATATCTTCTTTTCCTTGATCGGGACGTCCCTGCCTCTGTCCCTTCACTTGTGGCATGAGAGCATCGTGCCCGCTCGTGTGACATCGCCATCTTTCCTTTCCCACAGAGATTATGGGCGTGGAAAAGATGAATTCTTACGCCATGGGCGGAGAAGAGGGCGGCGTTTAATACATACGCGGAGTGTAGAGAATGCAAACAACGTGTTTACGTCCGTTACGCGGAGAATCTTCGAGCGCATCCAGAACATACACAGTTAACGCCATATTTCCTAAAATCATTGATTAGGGGCCTCGCAAAGGTGACGAGGGCGGGGTTTCATAAATACGCGGAGTGTTAAAAAGGTTTACGCCGTGATTACGCATCTTACGCGGTAATTAGGCGAGCGTGAGAAACGAGGAGCGAGAGACAGGAAGGTAAGGAATTTAAAAATGTGATCAGCAGAGGCCTTGAAAATGTAGACACATGGGATGGGGGTTTGGGCTGTTGGTTGCACCCTTTTTAAGCTATTCTGTCTATGGGGTACCACAATGTTATTTTGGTATCCAAATGCTTTTGGACACCTCACAAAATAGAGATGTGAACAATGCTGTACCTCATTGACAAGTTTTTGAATGGTGTATTCAGATCAGGCAAAGTATTGTTCAAGTGTTGGTTGTACAGAGGTCATTAGGAAGTGTCTTTTATGTCATCCATTGTCAGGGGTATGAGATTTACACATGAAAGAGTGCCTAGATGAAAACTGTCATTTGTAAGCATTGTTTAATTTAATATATTTAAAATATTTACTGCAATGTGAACAATGGCTCTGCATCTAGCAAATCAATGTTTGGTACAAGCAATGCGGCCGAGCTGCCAATCATTGTTTAAACAAGAGAGACTGTGTTTGGAATTAGATATAGGTAATAAATTTGAAGACACATATTAGATCAAGGTCAACGCTGATCCTTTTGAATATTTATTTTTCTGTGGTTTATGTTTTTGTAATCTAGACTCAAAAAGAAATATAATTTTTCAAAAATTGCAATGGACCTCCTACAAAGCAAGGAATCTATAGAGGCCTTACTTCAAAAATACCAGGACACGCCCATCCTGTGGAATTCAAAACACTCGTTATATTGCAATAAAGAGGTACGAGCGGCAGCACTAGAAGAGCTAGCAAATTATATGCAAACTTGGGTGCCAGGATGCACTGCCAACATGGTGAAGGATAAACTTGCCAACCTCAGAAGCACATACAGGAGAGCATACAAAGCTAATAAAATCAAAAAATCGGGAGCAGCAGCAAGACAAGCAAAGGAACCCAAACTGTGGTATTATAAACAGATGGCTTTTTTGCGGGACGAAATGGAAGGCAGGAAAACGATGTCCAGTCTTTCTTCCAACCTTTCCTCCATGCTACCTTCCAGCGGACATTCCCCAGATGACCACAGCCCTGCAGAGTCGGAGGAAGAGGGCCTGGCTGACAGAGATGCAGATCTGCCACCCTTCGATGAGGAGGTATAGTAGTTTCCTCTATATTTATGGCCTAAATAATTCTTGGTGGATTAATGATTAGATATTGAAAAAAATAAACCAAGCTGGAAAAAAACAAACAAAAAGGTGTACAGACAAATAGGTGTCAGGGATGACAACTGCAGGGGTCAGAAGTAGAGTGTATTCAAGTAATAATGAACAGAAAATACTGAACGAAAAACATGAAAATGAGTGTGGTTTTATTTAGCGAAATTGTAAAAAAATTCCTTTTTTTTACACACAGGAAGAAGAGATCAGCCAGGAGGTGGCAGATCCTCAGGTGTCTGTCAGCCAGGAGGAGGCCGGGGTCAGTGGCAGCCAGGAGGAGGCCGGGGTCAGTGGCAGCCAGGAGGAGGCCGGGGTCAGTGGCAGCCAGGAGGAGGCCGGGGTCAGTGGCAGCCAGGAGGAGGCTGGGCCCAGTGGCCTGCAGCAGGTCCACCCGGCCAGGAGAACCACCACCAGCCAGTCTTCTCCCCCCCAGGTGAGGCCATCAGGCCGAAGGAGGCAGTTGAGGCCTGTGGAGGAGGCAAGCCTCCGCATGATCCAGGAGGCAAGCGCCATCATGAGGGCCCCCCTCAACCCCACAGAGGCCTTCAGTGCCTCATTGGCCCATGATTTAAATGAAGGGGAGGAGGACCAGAGAAGACTGGCAAAGGCCCTGATGAACCAGGTACTTTGGTGGATGCAGAGGGGCCTGCTGACCCCAGACACTGGGCTATGTGACCCGGCCCGGCTTGCGGAACACCATCCTCCTGCTGCCACATCAACCCCACCTGCAAGACCCCGTGTTCGATCCGCTGGAAGGCTGCCTGGAGGGAAGGCTGGAAAGAGGAGGAAACGTTGATTTTCTGCCTTCCATTTCCTTCCACATAAAGGACATCTTGTTTGTACTACCACAGTTTGGGTTCCTTTGTTTGTGTGCTGCTGCTTAATATTTTTGTGTTTGGCTCCTGAGGCTTGGAAGTTTATCCTTCACCATGTTGGAAATGCAAGTTTGCATATAGTTTGCTATCTATTCTAGTGCTGCCGTTCTTTTTATTTTTTTGTGATGACATTTGCCAGAATAAAAGGCCTTTTGCTTTCATTTGAAAACATGTCTATTGTTTGATATACTGTGGGGATTATTAGGCAGCAAACCTTTAATAAATATACAATGGGTAATTTACAAAGGACACACTCCTTGGGGGGGGGGGGGGACATTTGGTGTGCCAACATGGTTTAATATTCTCTAATGAAACACCAAAAAAAAAAAAAAAAAATTAAAAATACATGTAAAAAAAAAATAGTTTAAATGGTGACATAACTAGAAACAAAAAAAGAAATTAAAAAAATGCACATTCCTTTACAAAAATGAATACTCTAAATTATGGAGGACCACCAACCAAAACACACGTCTGGCATAGAAAACATTATTAAAGGATTACATCACAAGCAAGAAATGTGACATTTCAGTATGGGACAACTCTATTGAAATTGCATCAGCAAGAGAACGGGGTTATTCTAGCAAGAGAAGAATTAATCAAACGAGGCTTTAAAATGTGGTTTAGTGCGCCTTTTTAAGACATTGTTCTCTTGCTAGAATAAAAGGTTTCTAATGACGAATGTGCCATATCCCAAAGAAACGCGAGTTTTACCTGAACGAGCGCTCCCGTCTCCTCATTTGGACTGAGCATGCGCGGGGTTTTTGTACGCTGCTTTTGTGTACAGACGACCGAACATGTCTGACGGACACGATTCCAGCAGACTGTTTTAAAGCAAGACCAGGAAACAGTTGTTCGTTGGAAAACGGTCTGGCCGACGATTGTTTGCTGGAATTCTGTACGTTACTGCCTACACACGAACGAACATGTCCGCTGAAACTGGTCCGCGGACCAGTTTCAGCAGACATGTTTGGTCGTGAGTACGAGGCCTAACAGTGTTCATCTTAAAATTTCTACAAGAAATTAAAAAATGGAAACAATCGTGGGAAAGGAGATCATTTCACGGCTCATTGATAAGTTTAGGGAAATGCCCCTACTTTGGGATTCCAAACATCCCAACTATTCGAAGCGGGACCGACGAAGGGCAGCACTTGATGAAATAGCTACATATATGCAGACATGGGTTCCCGGCTGCACAGGCAACATGGTCAAGAACAAAATGAATAACCTGAGGGCCGCATACCGAACAAAAAGAACTACGGGAGCAACGATCAGGAGCAGCAGCAAGAGAGTCCACGGAGCCAAGTCTGTGGTACTACCAGGAGCTGGAGTTTTTGGGGGATCAAATGGAGGGCCGGCAATCAATGTCCAGCCTTCCTTCCAGCCGGCATCGCAGCAGACCTTCCATGGATCACCACAGCCAGGAGGAGGACAGTGAGGGGCTGGCTGGCAGGCATGACAATCTCCGACTCTCCACTTCTGATGAGGTAGAGTATTTTGCAAAATGTTTTTGGGCTGCTAATTCTTGTTTGTTTATTGAGTTGATATTGTAATCCCAAACCAAAAAATGGACTATAAAAGTCATGGTCATAAAAATAGGGGTCATGGATGCCAAGTGCAGGGATCAGAAGGAGAGTCTATTCAAGTTTAAAGTAAGATAAAACAAACCAGTCTAGAGCATGAAAATGTGTGTGATTTGCTTGTGCCAAATTGTAAAACATGTCACTTTTTTTGACACAGGAAGAAGGGAGCAGCCATGAAATATCGGCTACTGATGCTGAGATGCCTGCCAGCCAGGAGGAAGGGGTCATTGGCAGCCAGGAGGCCGGGCCCAGCACCAGTCAGGAGGGCCCCAGGCCCACGGTCAGCCCCACCAGGCAAGTCCCTCCCCCCCGGGTCAGGCAAACAGGCCTAATGAGGCGCAGGAGGCAGGTTGAGGATGAGAGCCTCCAAATGATTAGGGAGGCTAGCGCCTTAATGAGGGCCCCCTTCAACCCCACTGAGGCCTACAGTGCCTATGTGGCCCACGAATTGTCCCAAGCGGGGGAGGACGGTCAGAGGCGTGCCAGGAACCTGATGAACCAGGTGCTTTTATAGCTGCACCAGGGCTGGCTGACCGATGACACTGAGCTGAGTGACCCGGCCTATCCTGCACAACACCTGCTAACTCCTCCTGCTGCCACATCATCCTGACCTGCAAGGGGCCGTGGACGGGTCCGTGGAAGATCTGCTGCAATGCAGGCTGCAAGGAGGGTTACAAGGAACAGGAGAAGATGATTCCCGGCCTTCCATTTGATCCCCCAAAAACTTTTGGTTTTTTGGACTACCACAGCCTGGGCTCCATTGGCTCACTTGCTGCTGCTACTGGTTTTTCTTTTTGTGGTTGTTCTTTTTTAGTTCTCGGTATGCGGTCCTCAAGGTTTGCCATTTTCTCCTTGACTATGTTGCCTGTGCAGTCTGGAACACAAGTCTGCATGTATGTTGCTATCGGTGCTGCCGTTCTCGGTAATTTATTTTTGTTTATTGCCAAAATAAATGGTTATTTGATTTACTGAAATACCTTGTCTATTGTGTTTTAATACTGTGGTTATTAGGCATGAAACATTTTAGCAAATAATATGTGTCATTTAGAAAGGACACCAACTCCTTGGGGGGGGGGGGTACATTTGGCGTACCAACTTGGGAAAACAAAAAAGGAAAAACACACGCCTAAATAAAATGGTGACATAACTTGACCAAAAAGAAAATACAAAAAATTGTGAAAGAAAAAAGAATGGGGACATAAATTGCACAACAAAAAAAAAAAAGAAAAAAAAATGTGAAAGAAAAAAGAATGGGGACATAAATTGCACAACAAAAAAAAAAGAAAAAAAATGTGAAAGAAAAAAGAATGGGGACATAAATTGCACAACAAAAAAAAAATAAAAAAAAAATGTGAAAGAAAAAAGAATGGGGACATAAATTGCACAACAAAAAAAAAGAAAAAAAATGTGAAAGAAAAAAGAATGGGGACATAAATTGCACAAAAAAAAATAAAAATAAATAAAATGTGAAAGAAAAAAGAATGGGGACATAAATTGCACAACAAAAAAAAAAGAAAAAAAATGTGAAAGAAAAAAGAATGGGGACATAAATTGCACAACAAAAAAAAATGAAAAAAAAATGTGAAAGAAAAAAGAATGGGGACATAAATTGCACAACAAAAAAAAAGAAAAAAAATGTGAAAGAAAAAAGAATGGGGACATAAATTGCACAACAAAAAAAAAAGAAAAAAAAAATGTGAAAGAAAAAAGAATGGGGACATAAATTGCACAAAAAAAAAAAAAGAAAAATAAAATGTGAAAGAAAAAAGAATGGGGACATAAATTGCACAACAAAAAATAAATAAAAATAAAATGTGAAAGAAAAAAGAATGGGGACATAAATTGCACAACAAAAAAAAAGAAAAAAAAATGTGAAAGAAAAAAGAATGGGGACATAAATTGCACAACAAAAAAAAAAGAAAAAAAAATGTGAAAGAAAAAAGAATGGGGACATAAATTGCACAACAAAAAAAAAAGAAAAATAAAATGTGAAAAAAAAGAATGGGGACATAAATTGCACAACAAAAAAAAAAGAAAAACAATTGTGAAAGAAAAAAGAATGGGGACATAAATTGCACAACAAAAAACAAAAGGGAAAAAAAATTAAAAAAAATTCAATTACAAACCAAAAAATATAAACATTGACATGTGGAGGAAAAAAAGAAAGTTCAAACATCTGGATAGATAGCATCAGCAAGAGAACGGGTTTATTCTAGCAAGAGAACGCTGAAAAAACAAGAGGAAATAAACGACACACTATATAGTTAAAATGACGAATGTGCCATATCACAAACAAACGAGAGTTTTACCTGAACGAGTGCTCCCATCCCCTTATTTTGTCTGAGCATGCGCGTGGTTCTTATCCGCGGATAATGTGTACTAACCAACGGATCTATCCGTCGGATAGATTCGCAGCGGATAGATTTGTTTAGCATGTCAGCAAATATTCGATCTGCTGAAAAGCGAGTCGACGGATAAATATCCGCGGAAACAGATCCGCTGGAGTGTACACACCATAGGATCTATCCGCTGAAACCCATTTGCTCGGATTTATCCGCGGATGGATTCTATCGTGTGTACGGGGCCTTAGTGTCATGAATACATAGTCTCACAAGGTCCATGTAAAAGGGGTTAAAAAATATATACAGGAACAAAGTCCAAGGGCTCTTAGGGCTGCTGTCACAGAAGAACAGAAACCAGGTTCCCAAAACTGCAGAAAAAACAACAAGGAAAGGCGCCTCTAAGGCCCTGTACAGACGACCGAACATGTCTGCTGAAACTGGTCCGCGGGCCAGTTTCAGCAGACATGTTCGGTCGTGTGTAGGTCCGAGCGGACAGGATTCCAGCGTACATTTGCCCGCCGGGCCTTTTCCCAGCGTGCAAATATTTCCAAACTTGTTTTAAAACAGCCCGCTGGAATCCTGTCCGCTCGGACATGTTCGCTGGTTAGTACACAAAATCATCGTACAAAAAACCCGCGCATGCTCAGACAAAATGAGGGGACGGGAGCGCTCGTTCAGGTAAAACCCACGTTTCTTTGGGATATGGCACATTCGTCATTTCAAAGATTTATTCTAGCAAAGAAAACAATGACTAAAACGACGCAATAAATAACAGTTTATTGCGTCGTTTTCTTCATTGTTCTCTTGCTAGAATAAACCCGTTCTCTTGCTGATGCTATTTCAACTGAGTTATCCCATACTGAAATGTGACATTTCTTGCTTGTGATGTAACATTTAGAAAATGTTTTCTAGCCCAGATGTTGCATTTTTTTGGTTGGTCCTCCACATGTCTATCTTTTATTATTATTTTTATTTTAATGTTCATCTTCTCTAATTTTTTTGGGTGTTTCTAGTTATGTCACCATTTTGTTAATTTTTTTTTTTTTGGTTTTGGGCAAGTTATTTTAGTTATTTGTATTTTTTGGTTATTTAATTTTTTTACTATGTTGGCACACCAAATTTCCCCCTCCCCAAGGAGTTTCTGGCCTTTGTAAATGACCCATTGTATTTTTTTTTTTTTTATGCCTAATAATCCCCACAGTATAACAAACAATAGACAATGTACATGCAGACTTGCATTTACAACATGATGAAGGATAAACTAGCAAATCTGAAGCAGCACATAACCAAAGGAACCCAAGCTGTGGTAGTCCAAACAAGATGTCTTTTGTGGGGAATCAAATGGAAGGCAGGGAATCAATGTCTCCTCCTCTTTCCAACCTTCCCTCCAGGCTGCCTTACAGCGGATCTTCCACGGACCCGTACACGGCCACGTGCAGGTGGGGATGATGTGGCAGCAGGAGGATGGTGTTCAGCAAGCCGGGCCGAGTCACATAGCCCAGTGTCTCTGGTCAGCAGGTCCCTCTCCATCCACCAAAGGACCTGATTGATCAGGCCCTTTGCCAGTCTCCTTTGCTCCTCCCCCCTTGGTTTAGATCGTGAGCCACTGAGGCACTGTAGGCTTCTGTGGGGTTGAGGGGGGCCCTCATTATAGCACTGGCCTCCCTTATCATGCGGAGGCTCTCGTCCTCCACTAGCCTCATCTGCCTCCTTCGGTCTGGTGGCCTCATCTGGAGGGGAGGAGCCTGGCTGGTGGTTGTCCTGGGCCTGGAGACCTGCTGACTTGTACTGGGCCTGGCCTCCTCCTGGCTGCCACTGACCCCTTCGGCCTGGCTGACATTGACGGGAGGATCTGCCACCTCCTGTCTGGTCTCTTCTTCCTGTGTCAAAAAAGGGACATGTTTTAATATTTACCCCAATCAAATCACACACATTTTCATGCTTGTTTTTTTTTTAATTTTTGTGGTTCATTTTAACTTGAACAGACTCTCCTTCTGACCCCTGCAGTTGTCATCCCTGACACCTATTTGTCTGCCCATGACTTTTTTTATTTTTTTACCAGCTTGGCTTTTATTTTACAATATCATGGCAATAATCCAACAATAATTAGTAGCCCTGAAATATTTTGCAAACTACTATACCTCCTCATCGAAGACTATCAGATCTGCGTCTCTGTCAGCCAGGCCCTCTTCCTCAGACTCTGCAGGGCTGTGGGGGTCTTGGGAAGTTCCGCTGTAAGGTAGCGTGGAGGGAAGGCTGGGAGTCAGACTTGACATTGATTCCCTGCCGTCCATTTGATCCCGCAAAAAAGACATCTGTTTGAAATACCACAGCTTGGGCTCCTTTGGTTGTCTTGCTGCTGCTCCAGATTGTTTTTTTGATGAGCTTTGTAAGCTCTTCTATATGTGCCCCTGAGGTTAGCAAGTTTATCCTTCACCATGTTGGCAGTGCATTCTGGCACCCATGTTCTCATGTAGTTTGCTAACTCTTCAAGTGCTGCCGCTCGTACGTCTTTATTATAGTAATTCGGCTGCTTGGAATCCCACAGGATGGGCATTTCGCGGAATTTATCTAACAACTGCTGTATATTCTCCTGTGTCTGAAGTAGGTCCATTGCTTGTCGAATTAAAGTAATATTATTGTATACTCTAGATGAACAAAACAAAAAGAAACAAAAAACACGATTTAAAAAAGGCTCAGCGTTGACATTGATCGAATATGTGGCCCAAAATGTAGGACCTATATATAAATACAAACACAGTGTCTCCTGTTGCAAAACTGCTGGCCAGCTCTGCCCCATTGGTTGTCCCAAACATTGATTTGATACATGCAGACCCTTTGGTTACATAGCAGTAACTAAGTGGAATCTATAACCATACACAATTATTATAAATGAGAGCATTCATCAAGGCACTATTTCATGTGTAGATATCCTGCCCCTCAGCATTGATGACATAAAAGACACTTCCTAATGACCTCTGTCCAACCAACACAGAACAATACTTGGCCTGATCTTAATACACCATACCAAAATTTAAATGAGGTAGAGCATTGTTCCCATCTATATATTGTGATGTGTTCAAAAGCATTTGGATACCAAAATACCATTGTGGTAGCCAAGAGACATAATAGCTTAAAAAGGGTGCAACCAACAGACCAAACCCCCATTCCATGGCTCTCCATTTTCTAGGCCTCTGCTGATCCCATGTTGAAATTTCTTACCTTCCTCTCTCTTGCTCCTCGATTCTCACGCTCGAATAATTACCGCGTAACCTACGTAATCACGTTGTTTGCCTTTTATACACTCCGCGTATGTATGAAACACCGCCCTCGTCACCTTTGCCATGCCCCTAATCAATGTGAAACGGAAATATGGCGTTAACTGTGTAGGTTCTGAAATCGCTCGAATAGTCTCCGCGTAACGTACGTAAACCCGTTGTTTGCATTCTCTACACTCCGCGTATGTATGAAACGCCGCCCTCGTCTCCGCCCATGGCAGAACATTTCCTCTTTTCCACGCCCATAATCTCTGTGGGAAGGAAAGATGGCGATGTCACACGAGCGTGCACGAAGCTCTCATGGCGCAAGTGAAGGGACAGAGGCAGGAACGTCCCGATCCAGGCCCAAACGATACAAAGCCACTAATATGGCGTTCGACGAAATGGTGGAGTTAGTTTACATCATGCGGAGGAAGGACTATGACGGGGAATATGGGCCATACAAGACCCCTAACCGCAGAAAGGCCCACATAATGGACAAGGTGGCGAGGAGAATGAAGGACATGTTTGGTGTCACCAGGTCCAAAGAGCAGCTCAGGAAACGTTGGTCAGATTTGAAATTGAGGGAGCCACATCAGATGAAGAAGATCCTGAAAATTCTGCGGAAAAGTAAGTACTTATTTTTTGTGGGGGGGGGAGAATTGTCTTCAAGAATTAGTTGACATGTATATTTCGACATCTGCCTCCTTGGCCTGCTTGTACTTTTGAACACATGTTTAAATTGGATGTGTTTAACGAAAATAACTACCTTTTGCAAATCTCGTTAATAGTAAATCGCGTAACATCACATCGTTTCTCATAAATGCGAGGTTAGTCCAGGAAAAACATACCTGGACATGGCTCACTGGCCCAAAACTTTGTTTGCAAACATTGTGTAAAAGCTAGTTCTGACTAATCAAATTAAGAGAATGTGAAAGGCAAACAGGATTCATTCTTAACAGTGATCATAAAGCAGATGTTTTCCCATCTGGAATGCAGAGCACCTGTGTCTCCACAATAAAAATTATAATTTTTGTGGGGGTCTCCCAGAAAGACAGTTTAGGGGGGACATCTATGTGTGTCACTTTTATTTAAAAAGGGGCAGGATCAGAGCTTGGCCTAGAAGTCTGAAAAAAATTTAGGTTTGGTGGAGGAAGACAAAAACAAATAAAAAATGAAAGCCTCTTCTAAACCAATGTATGCGATTTATGCTCTGAAATATCTGTGTACTGATGAGTATACCTTTTGTTTTGTGTTATATAGGGGAAAGAAGATGCCAGCATTTGGAGGAGGCAGAGAGGGCCAGACACGCCGAAAATCGCACATCTCGGCCTGTGGAGGAGGAGGATGTGGAAGGAGAGGAGGAAGGAAGAGAGGAGGAAGGAAGAGATGAGGAAGAAGTAATTTTGGATTTGAAATTTTTGGAAGATGGAGGAGGAATCGTTGAAGATGAGGGTGAAGTGTTGGAAGAAGGTGGAGTGATTGAAGATGGCGAAATTGTGGAGGTGGAAATGAGCACACCATCAGGTCAGTGTCACCCCAGCTTTATAGGGCAAAACATATGTAGATAGGCCTGTAAAAAGTAAAAAGTTTTGATAGCAATTTATTTAATTTTTAGGGGATGAAGATGGTGTTGCACATTTTTCGCGTGCAAGTGCTGCAATAATTATACAGCAAGTTATGGAGTGCAGCACAGAAATGGACAATATGCGGCAAAGGATGATGGTCATAGAACAGAATTATAAAAATATAATTGACATGATGGGCCGTGTCAAAGACTGAAACACCCCCCGCCCCCCCCCCCCAACCCTTTTTAATTTTTGAATCATCAATACGCCAAAATTTGAAGATGCACAACATGTGCTATCTGCCATCACAGAATATCTATTGTCTGTGCTTTGTGGGTACAACCCCCTTCTCGATCCTCAAGTATTTGAGAGGAAGGGTTTGCTCCCACAAAACACAGACATTGATCACCCATGATGTCAGATAGCACATGTGGCCATTTGTCTCTTGAACCAATGAGATTTGGCGAATTCACACTGAATGTGTGCATCTTCAAATTTTGGCGTGTTCCAGTGTGAAAGCACACCATGACTGACTGCTGTTGTGAATCTTGAACAATTTTTACTGTTGAAGTTCTATTGGTTGTACATTTTTACAGTTTTCTATAAAAAAAAAGTGGGGAAAATCAATAACCCAAAAAAGAAAAAAAAAAAAAAAAATATATATATATATATATATATATATATATATATATATATGTATATATATATATATATATATATATATATATATATATATATATATATATATATATATATATAATTTTATATATACCAAAAAAATAAAAATAAATTAAATAAAGCATAATTATATATATCTCAAAAAATACGAAAAATAAAGCTTGATTTTTCAATAATAAAAAAAAAAAAATTAACCAAAAAATAAATTCTGGAAAAAAAAACAAAAAAAATTCTAAAAATAATTTTAGGAAAACCACAAAAAAATTCGAAAAAATTATTTTTAGGGAAAAAACAAAAATCTTTTGAAACATTTTTGAAGTGTATATATATATATATATAAATATATCCCAAAAATATTATATTCATTATATATAGAGATCTAAAAAAAATAATAAAAACAAAAAAGATTTGATAACACAAAATATTAAATTGGTAAAACAAACTATTTTATGGATAAGCACTAAAAAAAAAGAAAAAAATGTTAAAAAAAAATTGAAAAAATATATATTGTTGAGTACAAATTGTAAAAACATATTTTACTAAAAAAATGCATACTTTTTTGGGGGGTAATGAACAAGCTGAAAATAAAAAGCTTGACATCAAAATATGAAAAATGAGTGGCTTCTTATTTCTAGACTCAATACCCTGTTTGTAGATGAGTGAATAATGTGCAATTGTGGTTATTTACTAAAACTATAGAACTAAATAAAGTGCACTAGTTAGTTGGATAACCAGGAAGACAGATAAAAAGAGAAAAAGCAATAATGACAAACAACTGTATAAAGTCCAATGGTCAAATTATTTATTAGTTCTGTGAATATTTCTTTCTTTTGGGGGCCGAATTAGAAAGAAAGGCATAGCAATGGCCCCCCGACCCATGAAGTACTCAACATATTTGTCGCGTACATCACAAGCAGATTGGGGGGCCAAGCCAGCGCGACCAGTGTCCAGCCCAGGAAGGGTATCTGAGGGTAGTCGTGCCTCAGCACCGCTGTTGGGTAGGTACGTCTGGGAGTGCCTGCGTAGAAAGTTGTGCAAAATGCAGCAGGCAAAAACAATGGTGTTCAATTTATATTCCGCCAAGTGTATCGATGTCAGGAACAGGCGGAACTGGTTGGAGAGGATCCCAAAGGCATTCTCGACTACCCTCCGAGCCCTGGCCAACCGATAATTGAACACCCTCCTCTCTGAGGTGAGGGTCCTCTGGGGAAAAGGCCGCATGAGGTGAGGTCCAAGCCCGAAAGCTTCGTCCACTACAAACACAAACGGAAGTCCTTCAACATTGTCTTCATCCGGTGGCAGTGCCAGACCACCAGCTTGGAGACGACTGTAGAATTCTGTCCGCGCGAAAACTCCCCCATCAGACATCCGGCCATTCTTCCCCACGTCCCCATTAGAAACTCATACTGTGCTGACACCACCACCAACACAATACTATGATAACCTTTGTAGTTAAAATAGTAGGACCCCGAGTGGGGTGGCGGCACTATGCGGACGTGTTTCCCATCTATTGCTCCACCGCAGTTCGGAAAATCACACCGCTGGGCAAATTGGGAAGCCACAGTCTGCCATTCCTGTGGTGTGGAGGGAAGCTGTGGGGACAAACAAATAAAGATAATTAGTACTTTGGCACATAAACATTGCAAACATAATCCTACAAGCATCCTTGTGCTACTTCACAGTATTCAAATAGCATTTAAAAATTGTGCAGGGAGAATTTCAGGGCACAAATATATAGGCCCACTTAATTAAGAGACTCCACAGCCCTCTGATGGGGACAAAACCAGTTTTAAGGGGGGGGGGGGGGGGGGGTTGAACTGTAAAAACTATATTTTTTTTAAAAAAAAAAGGCTAGGTGGGGTTGTCCCTAGGATAGCATGCTGGACAGGTTAATATTGGGTAAGGTACAAATATGCAGGTAGGCCAAGAAAAAGAACATGGGAAGCTTATATCAACATGCATAGGGAGAAAAGGGAACGTTAGTTAAACACACAGCATATCTGGGAAATAAAAGAAAAAGTTAGTTGCCCACATTATTAAAGACAGATTGTGAGGTTAAAATGAGGAAACTTACCTTAATATACTCCTCCTGCAGAACTTTGATAATGGCAGAACACGTGTCCGGTATGATGACCCCAAGCGCCTGCGGAGAGATGCCTGTCGAGAACTTGAGGTCCTGCAGGCTCCTCCCAGTCGCCAGGTACCGCAACGTGGCAATAAGCCTCTGCTCGGCCGTGATGGCTTGGCGCATCATAGTGTCATGCCTCGTGATATAGGGGGACAGAAGATCCAGCAGACGGTTGAATACGGGGTCCGTCATACGGAGAAAGTTCCTCTAGTCATTAGGATTATTCTCCTGGATTTCCCTAAGCAGAGGCATATGAGAGAACTGGTCACGCTGGCGCAACCAATTCTTGGCCCAGGAACGCCTCCTCCCCCTGTTCCTGGCCAAACTACTGGAATGCTGAGCATATCCAGAAGCCATCCCATAACCAGCACCAACTCGCGAAAATTGACGCTGCTGCTCCATCATGGCTTCAAACCGGCCAGCTGGTCAGTCAAGAACACACTCCAACAGAAAGCACTCCCAAATCCAGCACAACCTGCAAAGAACGCGCGACAAACAGATACGAGTGGACAGGACGCAACTGCAAAGCAGCACGACCTGAAAGCCTGTACCCGATTGCCTACTATGATCCCGCAAGCACACGCACTGAACCTGAAAATACTACCTGGTAAAGCGCGGAGACCGAAAAGCGCGAATCGGCTCTAACCAAAACTTCACTAACACGAGCAAACCCGTAACTAGCAAAAGCGGAACAGAGGGCGGCGCCATTGACTTTGGGCTTTCCCTTTATAGTGACGTCGTACACGGTTTACGTGCACGCGTTCTGGTACGACGGGAATTTGGTCCGCTGGTGTGTACAAGCCAGCGGACCAAAAGACAAATCTGCCTTGTACGCCGGAAACAGTTTCAAGCGGACAGGTTCGGTCGTCTGTACGCGGCCTTAGAGTAGGTGTATAGAAAGCCACTTTAATAGGCATACAGTTTATGCACTCACATTTGGTAGAAGTAAATTGGTGACACCATCTCCCTGCTGCCATCTCTGCTCTGAGTTCCAAGCCTTGTTCTGATATCGTATTCCTCTGTAGTAGCCAGCATCCATTCACACGGAGTGAAGCCATCTCAGCAAGCGACAGAGCTACACAAACAGAGAGTGCAGTCTGCAGGAGCGCCCACCTTGACTCCATTGGGACCGATATGCTCTGTTTACGTCTACCAAATGTGAGTGCATAAACTGTATGCCTATTAAAGTGTCTTTCTATACATCTACTCTTAGAAGCGCCTCTTTCCTTGATGTTTTTCAGCACGTCAACACAATGTGGCTGAGTTTATACTCCGCTATGTGTATTGATGTAAGGAACAGGCAGAACTGGCTGGCCATTATCCCGGAGGCATTCTCAACAACTCTTCGGGCTCTGGGTGAGGGTCCTCTGGGGGAATGGCCTCATCAGGTGATTGCTCGGACCAAATGCTTCATCAGTGAGAAATACGAAGGGGAGTCCTTCCACATTGTCTTCATCACATGGCAATGCCAGGTCATTAGTCTGGAGACGTTGGGCAAACTCTGTCCGGAAGAAGACTCCACCATCTGACATGGGGCCATTCTTCCCCACGTCCACATACAGAAATTTATACTTTGCCGATACTACCACCACTGGGGGGATCTGTAGTGGAGAAGGATCTTGGGGTTTTGGTAGATCATAAGCTCTATAATGGCATGCAATGCCAAGCTGCGGTTTCCAAAGCGAGCAAAGTCCTTTCTGGTATTAGGAGAGGTATGGACTCCAGAGACAGAGATATCATTTTGCCCCTGTACAAATCATTAGTAAGACCTCATCTGGAATATGCAGTTTAGTTTTGGGCCCCAGTTCTCAAAAAGGATATCGGAGAACTGGAGAAAGTGCAGAGAAGGGCAACCAAACTGATAAGAGGAATGGAGGACCTCAGCTATGAGAAAAGATTAGAGGAACTGAATTTATTCACTTTTGAGAAGAGGAGAATAAGGGGGGATATGATCAACATGTACACATATATAAGGGGTCCATATAGTGAACTTGGTGTTGAGTTATTCACTTTACGGTCAACACTGAGGACAATGGGGCACTCTTTACGTCTAGAGGAAAAGAGATTTCATCTCCAAATACGGAAAGGTTTCTTCACAGTAAGAGCTGTGAAAATGTGGAACAGACTCCCTCCAGGCGTGGTTCTGGCCAGCTCAGTAGATTGCTTTAAGAAAGACCTGGATTCTTTCCAAAATGTACATAATATAACTGAGTACTAACATTTATAGGTAAAGTTGATCCAGGGTAAATCCGATTGCCTCTCGGGGGATCAGGAAGGAATTTTTTCCCCTGCTGTAGCAAATTGGATCATGCTCTGCTGGGGTTTTTTGCCTTACTCTGGATCAACTGTGGGTATGGAGTTGGGTGTATGGGATTGTATTGTGTTTTTTATTTTGTTTGTTTATTTTTATTTTTTTGTGGTTGAACTGGATGGACTTGTGTCTTTTTTCAACCTGACTAACTAACTATATCAACACAATACTATTAAAACCTTTATAATTATAATAGTAAGACCCCAAATGGAATAGTGGCACTATGCAGACGTGCTTCCCATCTTTAGCCCCTCCACAGTTGGGAAAGTCCCACCTCTGGGCAAAGTGGGAGGCCACAGTCTGCCATTCCCGTGGTGTTGAATGAAACTGTGGAGTCAAAGAAAAAAAATTATTAGTAATTTTGCTCATAACATTGCAAGCAGATAATACAAAAACATTCTTGGCCAACATCAGTATAACATTTATTTTAAGGAGTATTTTAAGCAAAAAATATAAGGTCCACCTATCAAATTCCTCACCCCCTCTGATGGCCCATTGGATTTTTTAGGGGGGGGCGGGGGTTCTAGCTGAGTTTGGGCCCTCCTAAAAAAAACTCTACCACTCTGCCTGAATTAAATGAGAACTAAAACATCTGGAGACATTTTAGGGGGGGGGGGGTAAAGCACTACAATGGAGCTGACAAAATACATTATTAAGTAACTAGGCTAGGTGTGTATGGGCCAAGGATAGCATGAAGGGAAATATGCATGTAGGCCAAAAATTGAGCATTAAAAGCTTACAGCATGCATGGGGACAAAGGGGATATTCACAGCATGTTACAATCATGGTAATTAGGAAAGGATGAAAGAAATACAATACATTAGCAAACATTAAATACATAGAATGTGATGTTAAAGGAGAAAACGTACCTTCATTTAGAACTTCCGGCGTACGTGTTGTACGTCACCGCGTTTTTGACCGACGACTTTTGTGTGACCATGTGTATGCAAGACATCTTGAGCGGAATTCCATCGGTTTAGATTTGGGCCTGCCGTTACCTTACTGTTCCTTGCACTCGTCTCAGAGGTTCTCCTTGAAGAGGTGGTTAAAGAAAGAAATGTCTGCGCCAAACACCCAGTCTCTTGTTCTCCCTCCTGCAGAGAGGGTTTTTATTAAAGCAAACTTCAGAAAAGAGGGATGGAGGTTTAGGGGAGATTCAGGCATTCAGGTAGTCCCACTGTACCATTCCTCTCTGTTGGCCTCAATCTCTTCCATGATTTCCCTAGAAACATAGGGAAATTCTAATCCATACTCAGTGGCTACTCATTTGTTTAGCAATCTTCGTGACCTGGCAAGCCTAGGCAAAGATCTGGTACTTCCATATCCGGGTGGTATACAATAAACTGGGGACTTGTGTACCATTGAGTTCACAGACAATTTTCCTGACCCATACGAACTGGTAACTTTGAGCAGGACTTCACTAGTAAAAACCAGGGCTTCCACTCTGGGTGTTGTCTCCCCGGAATCCATGGCCGACAATTCCGGAGAACTATGTAATGAGGCAACATCATTCATGTTGCTCCACAACAATTCTTGAGACATGGTCTCGAACAAGTCATCATCCCCCGTATCTGACAGAGAGTCTAATTCAGAGTCTCCCCACTCTTCTGCCAGCAAATAGGTGCACACAGTCCCAGGTACTTTTTCCCCAGATGTCTTACTGGTTCCTGACGTGGACTTTCTGGTGATATCACCTCTCTCGGGGGCTGGTTTCGGTGGTCTCTGGGGTAGGCTTCTACCGCGGCCGCGGGAGGCCTCCACGTATCCCACCTTCTTCTGGGCAGGTGCAGCAAAAATAGGTGCAGCAAAGGTGGATACAGTTGAAGTAACAGTAGTAGTGGTGTCCACTGGTGACCCACTCACAGTGGTAACAGTAGCATTCTCTTCAGGATTACCCACAGCAGCAGATGCGGCGGGCATGGGCCGGACAATTTGGTTGAGGGCAGCAGCTTTTTCTGTCACGCTGCCCGTGATCCAGTTCACTTTGTAAGCGCAGGGTGGCATGATGGGTTGCTCCACAGAAAACAGGTACTCCCCACAGGTAAGGCATCGAACAAAAGGACGGGCATGCATGGCCAGTCCATTGTACCTGTGGCACAGCATGCCCAACGCCTCCACATCGCCAATCATGTAGAGCATGAACCACTCATGCGGCTTCAATCGGATGCCAGTGTCCATCAGCACAGTTCCCGGCAGCATGGTACTTGTAGCGGCACCCACAGGAAGCATTCTGGGCCCAAAAGCAGACTGCAACAATAGCACTGAAGACATGGTGGTGCTCTGTTTCTCTAGGTGCTGAACACACACAAGTGGCGTCTCACGCAGCTGAAAGGCGGGAACTCCTCCCACTTGCTCTCTTTGGCACGCGGCCCACAGGCTTTTCTTTTTCCTGACTCCACCCACAGCTCACGCGGTCAAAAAGGAAAAATTGATCACAAAATTCTTCCCCGTTTTAGCACAGTCTTTTACCCTCTGTAGAATATGTCCCAAATAAACAGTCTGTTTTAGTTGCAAAGGGTAACGGTAGATCCCGGACGAGCACCCACATGAAGCACTACCCCCATAGGAGCTGCTGGTTTCGATTTGGGCCTGTCGTTATCTTACTGTTCCTTGCACTCGTCTCAGGGGTTCTCTTTGAAGAGGTGGTTAAAGAAATAAATGTTTGCGCCAAACACCCAGTCTCTTTTTCTTCCTCCTGCAGAGAGGGTTTTTATTAAAGCAAACTTTAGAAAAGAGGGATGAAGGTTTAGGGGAGATTCAGGCATCTTACTTGCAAATCACAAATATTCTTCTAGGTCCAGAGGAACAACTGTCTCCACGCTGGACTCAGCGACCACCGAATAGGCCCACTCTCACTGGCCTAGCAGCCATTGCGAAGCTCGATCAAAAGATAGTCTCTGCCACAGACTTGATGAAAGTAGAATTGGTTCAGTAGTCTCTGCCACAGACTTGTTGAAAGTAGAATTGGTTCAATAGTCTCTGCCACTGACTTGTGTGAGTGAGTGAGAAACTTATATAGCGCAGCAACATGCAAACTGAATCGCCTCTGGGCGCTCGTTGTCCCTTTCTCCTTTGTCCTCAAAAGAGATGGGTTTTGATCTTTCTCCTAAAGGCCAAGTGATTCTCCTCCAACCGAATGCTGGTTGGTAAAGCGTTCCATAGTCTAGGTCCTTGGACCGCAAATCTTCTTTCTCCTTTGGACTTGTATCTGGCTTTGGGTATCTGGAGTAGATTTTGATTGGTGGATCGCAGAACGCGATTGGGGTTGTGGGCTTTTAGTTTTTCGCATAGATATTGGGGGCATTTCCCAGAATACACTTATGCGTCAGACAGAGTGCCTTAAAAGTGATTCTGTCTTTTACTGGTAACCAATGAAGGGATCTCAGTGAAGGTGAGATTGATTCCCATGTTTTTTTCCCAGTCACAAGTCTAGCGGCCGTGTTTTGAACGACTTGTAGACGAGTGATTTGGTATTTTGGGAGTCCGAGGTAAAGGGAATTTGCATAGTCAAGTCTGGAGTTAACAATTGTTCCCACCACGACTGCTATGTCTTCTTTAGGAATAAATGGAATAAGTCTGCGTAGTAGGCGCAGCAGATAGTGCGATTCACTAACTACTGACCCTATTTGTGCATCCATTGTCATGTTGGTGTCGAAGATGACTCCGAGACTTTTGACTTTGGTGCTAGGGGCGATGATTTTGCCCAGAATGGGCGGGGTGTCCAAGTTGTTGCAAGTTGATTCGTTCGGTTGGCGTGAAACAGGAGAAGTTCTGTTTTCGAACCGTTGAGTTTAAGATAACTCTTTGTCATCCAGTTTTCTATCAAAGAGAGGCATTTCTCTAGACCAAGATGATGATCCTTTTTGTTGCATATGTGAAAATACAGTTGTGTGTAATCAGCATACGAGTGGTAAAGTAACTTTTGGCTACTGATGATTTCAAAGAGAGGGCGGAGATAAATATTGAACAGCACCGGCGACAGAGGGGATCCTTGAGGGACTCCGCATGATACCGTGCGTTTTTCTGAAGTGAAAGGTCCCAATTTCACTATTTGTGATCGGTTTTCCAAAAAAGAGGAGAACCAGGATAGATCACATTCCGCGACTCTGGCTACTTCAGCTAGCCGAGTCAGTAGTAGTTTGTGGTCTACCATGTCAAAAGCTGCGCTTAGGTCCAACAGTACTAGAATACAAGATTCTCCTTCGTCTGCGGCCTCGAGGACATCATCCCATATTTTGAGTAGTGCTGTTTCTGTCCCGTGTCCGGGACGGAAACCCGATTGAAATGGATCGAGCAACTTATGGGTGTCCAAATGCTGTTGCAGCTGTCGTACCACTACTTTCTCCATTACCTTGGAGAGGACATTTAGGCCTGTTATAGGACGACGGTGTTTTGGGTCTTTGGGGTTGAGGGTAGGTTTCTTTAAAATAGGTTTGATTATGCCTTGTTTTAAGTGGGTGGGCACTATACCTTCCTTGAATGACTGGTTTATAAGCTGCGTGATAGGCGGTGCCAGAATATCAGCACATTCCTTCATCAGTTTGGTGGGGATGATATCATTAGGCGCTGTGCTATTTCGCAGGGTACCGATGATATTTTTAGTGTCCTTGGTGGAAATGGGTTTTAAAGTGAACTTTGTTGATTGCGGCAAGTGTATGTGGGTATTGGGCGTATGATTGAGGGGGTTAATGGGGGTTCTATTTTGCTGAATGCTTTCACGGATTCCTTCAATTTTGTTAACAAAATAATCTGATAATTCATTGCAAAATTCTTGGGTATCAGAATTGGGGGCTTCAAGACATGCTGGATTCATGGTCTGGGTGACTAAATTAAAGAGTTCGCAAGGACAGTTGAGGGCTTTAGTGATGATATTGGAGAAATTATTTTTTTTGGCTTTGAAGATTTCTTTGTGGTATTTTTTTGCTGATGCCTTATAGATGGTATGGTTTTCCTCTGAAGAGCTTCTTTTCCAGGCTGCTTCCGTTCTTCTGCGTTCTTGCTTTAGCAACGACAGCTGGTCGTTAAACCAGCTGGAGTTGTTTTTATGGATGCACGTTTTGCGTTTGGGCGCTACTAAGTCGGCTGACTGCAGTAGAGCTGTGTTTATGGCCTCTAGTGTTTCTGTGGCTGTTTGATGTGATTGGATTGTTTTTATTTTGTTCCCTAAGGTAGTTTTGAAGAGTTCCGAATGGAGCTTCTTCTGCGATCTGGTCCAGTGCGTTGTCACTGGTTTTAACGTTTTTGTTGACAGGGCATTTATGGTAATTGTGAATTTAATTGCATGGTGGTCTGTCCATGGCAATGGTTCATTTTTCAGAATGTTTATTTCCAGATCTTGTCTGAAAAAAAGGTCAAGCGTGTGACCTGAAGTATGTGTGGGCCCACATACTAGTTGCTGCAGACCTAATGCTTCCAAGTGGTCAATGCAGGCGTCGGCAATGGGATCCTGTGAGGATCCTTCTGTGTTAACTTCTGAAAAAAATAATACAGCTCACAGTGCCAGGATCTCTCAGCCATTCCGGCAGCACTGCAAGGTAAATTTTGATCTGGATGCATCCTCCAATTGAGTCCTCAATTGCTTGGTCCCTTCCAGCAGGCAAGGCAACACAGGACCTTCCCTGAATCAGTAGGCCCCAGCAGCTTTTGTGCCTACATCTCAGTAACGGAGCCTCAGGCCAGCGTGGCCCCGAGACGGGAACCGCTAATACATCCCTGAGGCCAGGAGGGCCCTCAGGTCCGGATCAGGCAAAACCGCACCACAAAATGGTGTCTGTCCCTTAAGTACCCTCTCTCAGCATGCACAGTGGGTTGACCACGCCCCCTCAATTTGAGTACAAACTATTGCTCATACAACTATAATTTTAACATATGGCACCCACTCATTGGGAGCAGGGTGCTACATATACAATAGCTATTCTTTTTATTCAAAAAAATGTATTTTTTTTAAGTGCACTTGTAAGACCGCTGCGCAAATACGGTGTGACAAAAATTATTGCAATGACTGCCATTTTATTCTCTAGGGTGTTAGAATTTTTTTTTTATAATGTTTGGGGGTTCTAAGTATTTTTCTAGCAAAAATAATAGTTTTTAACATGTAAACAACAAATCTGAAAAAGAGGCTCAGTCCTTAAGAGGTTATTGCGTGCATACATCACTTATGTAAATCAAAATCTATGTCCTAACTATCTTGAAATAAAATGTATGTATAGCTATTTGTGTTTTCAATAGAGTAAGGAAGAGTGAAAACCCCTAAGAAGTTATTGTTTGCTATTTGTGTCTTGCTGGGTAGAATTCCCTTCACTTCCAGTTCTGAATAGGAAACATTACATTTAAGGAAATCTCCCCAAAGTGAAGGGAATTCCACATTTAGATAGTTGTCATTGAATATTTGTTATGTTGATTGACTTGTTGATATACCCTGACCCCTTGTCCAAGTGACAATGGGCACTGTAAAAGTAGAAGGGTGACTCTATCTAGAGGTGACCAAGAGAGCAATAAACATTTTACAGGGGTAACCCTTCCCTCCCCTATCTGATTCTAAAAAATATAATTGCCCTTACATATACTTTGATATTACATTGAATCATTTTTCAAACATGGATTGCAGTGTAGCGTCAAACGAGGAAGAAATCTCTCCCAAATTAAAGTACATGATTTACCACTGTCAGGGTGCTCTTAATGGTCAGCTGTAATTCAGTTATGGAAAACATTTATCCCAGAAGAAAAAAAAAAAAAAAAACAATGACTGTAACTGCTTATAAAGTGTTTGCTGGAGTTCAACTTGTTAAGACCATCTGAATCTCTGTGCAGGTCAGTCAAGTTCCTCTACCCCAAAATCGCTCATCCATGTCTTTATGAACCTTGCTTTGTGCACTGGTGGGCAGTCATGTTGGAACAGGAAGGGGCCATTCCCAAGCTGTTCCCACAAAGTTGGAAGCATGAAATTGTCCAAATGTCTTGGTATGATGAGGCCTTAAGATGATCTTTCAGTGGAACTAAGGGGCTAAGCCCAACCCCTGAAACACAACCTCACACCATAATCCCCCTCCGCCAAATTATTTGAACCAGTGCACAAGACGAGGTCCATAAAGACATGGATGAAAGAGTTTGGGGTGGAGTAACTTCACCTTTGGGATGAATTAGAGTGTGAGCCAGGCCTTCTCGTCCACATCAGTGCCTGACCTCACAATGCACTTCTGAAAGAATGGTCAAACATTCCCATTGACACCCTCCTAAACATTGTGGACAGCCTTCCCATAAGAGTTGAAGCTGTTAGGTCCCGTACACACGGCCGAGGAACTCGACGTGCCAAACACATCGAGTTCCTCGGCCAGTTCAGTCCTGGAGCCGCCAAGGACCTCGGCGGGCCGAGTTCTCCCATAGAACAACGAGGAAATAGAGAACATGTTCTCTATTTCCTCGCCGAGGTCCTCGTCGGCTTCCTCGGCCGAAAGTGTACACACGGCCAGGTTTCTCGGCAGAATTCAGCCAGAAACTCGGTCGGAAGCTGAATTCTGCCGAGGAAACTGGTCGTGTGTACGGGGCCTCATAGCTGCAAATGGTGGATCAACTCGATATTGCACCCTACGGACTAAGACTGGGATGTCATTAAAGTTCACATGCGTGTAAAGGCAGGCGTCCCAATACTTTTGGTAATATAGTGTATGTAAAATGAAAGGAAAGCTGAAGTTAGGCTTTAAAGCAATTAATCTTGTGAGCAATTATTTACTAGTATTGTATTGTATTGAGTATTGTATTTTGAAAAAAAATATATATATATATTTTTATTACAGTCACAAACATAAACCCAAAGAGATCTTGATTACTCTCTATGGAATCTTTAATCTGTGAAGAAACATATAAATGTTTGTGTGAAAAAAGGTTTCCTATTCAGTCACTGAGCTTATCCACCGATATACATCATATGCTTTACACTTACAATATATATATATATATATATATATATATATATATATATATATATATATATATATATATATATATAATAGATACTTTTTATTTTATCTCTCCTCTCTTTCTATTTTTTTCTTTCCATTCATGATTTCATCTAGGTCTTATTTTGTTCTCTATTAAATAGACAAAGAAAAGAAGATTTGTTGAGCAAGAACTATGAATTTTGTTTTTGACATATTTGACAGCATTTTCACTCACTTTGTTTTTCTTTTTCTTTTTTTTTAATTCTTTCCATGCATGACATTCTGATTTTATTCCATGCTCAATAGAAAAACTGGTAGAAATCTCTATTTTTAAGAAATGTATGCAATATTGTTACACTTTTAATATTGACACTTTAATTTTCTGTTTAAAAAAATAATAATAATAATAATAATAATAATAATCTACATTGTTTTTGTTGGTCTATTTAAAATTAAGTTAAATTATCAAAAAAAATATGTGTTTTTATCAGAGATCATTAGTAAATAAGGTAAGTATTTTTGTTTAGACTAAATTCACCAAGTAATAATGCTTTTATTGATTGAAATAGTAATCATTAAGACAAATGAAAAATTCTACACCTTGATCCATCCCTTTTTCATTGCATTGTTTGCCATAGTTTTCCACTACTGTCATGGCATTAAGGTATAATTAAAACCAAATACTATATATATATAGATAGATAGATGGATAGATAGATAGATAGATAGATAGATAGATAGATAGATAGATAGATAGATAGATAGATAGATAGATAGATAGATAGATAGATAGATAGATAGATAGATAGATAGATAGATAGATAGATCTATATATATGTAAATATATATATATATATATATATATATATATATATATATATATATATATATATATATATATATATATAGATAGATATCTATATAGATATCTATATACCATATATACTCGAGTATAAACCGAGTTTTTCAGCACATTTTTTTTTGTGCTGAAAATGCCCCCCTCGGCTTATACTCGGGTCAATAAGTGTTCCTAGTTTTTTGTGGAAAAAATAGGAGCCTTGGCTTATATTCAGGTCGGCTTATACTCGAGTATATACAGTAATTACTCCCTTCTTGCTATGTAAATGTAGTTTTGCAAAGATTTTTTTTAACACATCGTGTACATATGTCATTTTTAATTGTTTTTATTTTTTCTTATATTAAAAATGAACTAAAAGAATAGAGACTGTCCAATTAGCAAAAAAAAAACATTTACTGAGCTTATTAACCACTTAACCACTGGGCACTTAAACCCCCTTAATAACCAGACCAATTTTCAGCTTTCGGTGCTCTCACAATTTGAATGACAATTACTCAGTCATACAACATTGTACCCAAATGAAATTTCCGTCCTTTTTTTCACACAAATAGAGCTTTCTTTTGGTGGTATTTAATCACTGTTGGTTTTTTTATTTTTTGCGCTATAAGAGAAAAAAGACTGAAAGTTCTGTAAAAAAAATGAATTTTTCTTTGGTTCTGTTATAAAATTTAGCAAATTAGTATTTTTTCTTCATAAATTTTGGCCAAAATGTATACTGCTACATATCTTTGGTAAAAATAAGTACAAATTGGTGTATATTATTTGGTCTTTCTGAAAGTTATAGAGTCCACAAGCTATTTCTTGAGACCCTAACATGCCAGAAAAGTACAAATACCCCCCAAATGACCCCTTTTTGGAAAGAAGACATTCCAAGGTATTTATAAAGAGGCATTGTGAGTTTTTTGAAGTTGTCATTTTTTCTCACAGTTCTTTTCAAAATCAAGATTTTTTTTTTATTTTCTTTTTTTTTCACGAAATTTTCATATTAGCAGGTTTTTTCTCACACACAGCATATGCATACCACAAATTACACCCCAAAACACATTCTGCTATTCCTCCTGAGTATGGCGATACCACATGTGTGAGAGTGTTTTTTTAGCAAAGACCTTAGAGAATACAATGGCGGTTGTTGCAACTTTTTATCTCACATTGTATTTGCGCAGCAATTTTTCTAACGTGTTTAAAAAAAAAACAGTTTTGTGCTTAAAAAAAACAAATCAGTAAAGTTAGCCCAATGTTTTTGCATAATGTGAAAGATGAAGTTACGCCGAGTAAATAGATACCCAACATGTCACCCTTCAAAATTGCACACGCTCGTGGAATGGCGCCACACTTCGCTACTTAAAAATCCCCATAGGCAACGATTTAAATATTTTTACTGGTTATATGTTTTTAGTTACAGAGAAGGTCTAGGGCCAAAATGATTGCTCTCGCTCTAACGTTCGCAGCGATACCTCACATGTGTGTGACTTACTGTACGTGTGCGTTCGCTTCTGCATGTGAGCACACGGGGACAAGGGCGCTTTAAAAATATATATATATTATTGTTCACTTTACTTTACTTTATTTTAGTTTGACATGTTTTTCTGCAAAAAATAAAAAAAATTGATCACTTTTATTCCTATTACAAGGAATGTAAACATCCCTTGTAATAGGAATATGGCATGACAGGTTCTCTTTACAGTGAGATATGGGGTCAATAAGACCCCATATCTCACCTCTAGGCTGGGAAGCCTAAAAAAAACAATCCTGGCTTCGATCGTAGCGTTGAGTCGGTAGAAGCAGGAGGGGGGGCATATTGCAGAGTATTGCGGGGTATTGCGGGGTATTGCAGAGTATTGCGGGGTATTGCGGGGTATTACAGAGTGTTGCAGGGTATTGCAGAGTATTGTGGGGTATTGCAGAGTATTGCAGAGTATTGCGGGGTATTGCAGAGTATTGCAGAGTATTGCGGGGTATTGCAGAGTATTGTGGGGTATTTCAGAGTATTTCGGGGTATTGCAGAGTATTGCGGGGTATTGCAGAGTATTGTGGGGTATTGCAGAGTATTGCAGGGATTGCACAGTATGGGGCAGAGTATTGCAGGGTATTGTGAGTATTGGGCAGGGATAGTTGAGCAGGGATGGATGGCTGGATCTGTGACTACATTTGTCACAGATCCAGCCCACAGCACTGCTGCTGCCTCCACTCTCTCCCCTCTCCTCTCACACTGTACCGTTCGATACAGAGAGGGGAAAGGAACCGGCGTCATCACATGACGGAGCGATCACGGACGGAGCGGTCATTGGACAGAGCAATCACGTGGTAAACCGCCGCTATCAGCGGCGATTTACCGTGATCCAGAGGACCCGGCGGTCATGGACACTCCCGTGGGGGCGCGATTCTGTGAGGACGTTAATTAACGGCCTCCCGGAGTTAAGCAACCGCCCTGTAGACGTACTTTGTCTATAGGGCGGTTGTCAAGTGGTTAAATAAGATGAAGCCAAGGTCACTTCAATCTACCAAATATGTGTTAAGATTTGTTTTCGTTTTTTTAATTTCCCAGTTCCCAAGCTGTATTCAAAGGGTTTTCAAAGTCACAGGTTCACCTTATTTGCTATCAATCATTTTGAAAAGGCTGCGTATATTTTTCCTGCTATGGTTAATACATAAAAAAGTTATATAAATCTTTTCTGCTTTCACACAGACCACACATAAAGGTAATGTCAACACATTCTTCTTTTTGGGATTTAACAACAATGCTGTATATAATCTTCTGCTCTTCACCTTGGTCCTTATTATATACATGGTGACAATATGTGGAAACTTTCTGATCATCATGTTGGTATATTACAGTAAGACCCTTCATTCTCCCATGTACTTCTTCCTCTCCCAACTCTCTATATCTGACATCATGATGACCACAGATATTTCTCCCAACATGTTACATATTGTTCTACATGAGAGGACCTCCATATCCTTTTCTGGTTGCATCACTCAATTTTATGTCTTTGCTTCAACAGATGCATTTGAATGTTACCTTCTGACAGTGATGGCCTATGACCGCTATCTAGCCATCTGCTCTCCTCTGCATTATACCTCCATTATGAAACCAACACTTTGCATTAAACTAGTTCTTGCATCCTGGATTTTCAGCTGTTCGATGGCATCAATATCAACACTTGGCTTATGTCAGCTAGAATTCTGTGGACCAAATGTTATTGACCACTTATTTTGTGATTTCAATCCTCTTGTGGAACTTTCCTGCTCAGATACATCCAGAGTTCAAATGGAAATTACCTTATTGTGCTTCCCTGTGCTAATATTGCCCTTCCTAGTGATAGTGGTTTCATATACTTACATTGTTTTAACAATATTAAAGATATCCTCATTTTCGGGAAGACTGAAATCCTTTTCCACTTGTAGCTCCCATCTCACTGTTGTGTTTATATTTTATGGAACCCTAATTGCTGCATATCTGATTCCAAAGAAAGGACAATCACAAATGATCAATAAGATAATGTCCTTCTTGTATACAGTGTTTACTCCCTTTGTAAACCCTTTCATATACAGCTTGAGGAACAAAGAGATCAAGGACAGTTTAAAGATGTTGTATATAAACAAAAGGGTTTTTATTCAAAATCTTTGGTAAAAAGTTAAATTATTAGGATGCACTATATTACCAAAAGTATTGGGACACCTGCCTTTATGCACACATAGGCCCGGATTTAGAAAGACTTACGCCGACGTATCTAATGATACGCCGCGTAAGTCCACGGATGCGCCATTGTATCTATGCGCCGTATTCAGGAAACAAGATACGCCTTAATTTTGGCAAGATACGACCGACGTAAGTCTCCTACGCCATCGTATCTTGGGCGCATATTTACGCTGGCCGCAAGGGGCGCTTCCATTGATTTACGCGTCAAATATGTAAATGACCTAGATACGCCGATTCATGAACGTACTTGCGCCCGGCGCAGTAGTTTATGCCGTTTACGTAAGGCGTATGTCCGGCGTAAGTTTACCCCTCATAAAGCAGGGGTAATTCATGTTAAGGTATGGACGTCGGAAACGTCGGAACAGCCGTCGTATTTTACGTCGTTTACGTAAGTCGTGCGTGAATGGGGCTGGGCGTAGGTTACGTTCACGTCGTAGGCATTGAGCCGGTGTGTCTTAGGGCGTAAATTCAACGTGATTATGAGCATGCGCGCGCATGCACCGTTCGTTCGGCGCTTCATTTACATGGGGTCACGATTCATTTTAATACAATACGCCCACTACCTGCCTACTTTGAATTAGGCGGGCTTACGCTGGCCCATTTACGCTAAGCCGCCGTAACTTAGGGAGCAAGTGCTTTGTGAATACTGGCCTTGCCTCTCTAAGTTACGTTGGCATAGCGCATATGAGATGCGCTACGCCCGCACAAAGATACGCCACTGTATGTGAATCCCGGCCATGAAGTTTAATGGCTTCCCAGTCTTAGTCCATAGGGTTCAATACTGAGTTGGCTCACCCTTTGCAGCTATAACAGCTTCAACTCCTCTGGGAAAGCTGACCACAAGGTTTAGGAGTGTGTGTATGGGAATGTTTGAACATTCTTCCAGAAGAGCATTTGTGAGGTCAAGCACTGATGTGGACAAGAGGCCTGGATTGCAGTCTCCGCTATAATTCCTCCCAAAGGTGTTTCATCGGGTTGAGGTCAGAACTCTGTGCAGGCCAGTCAAGTTCCTCCACCTCAAACTCGCTCATCCATGTCTTTATGGACCTTGCTTTGTGCACTGGTGCACAGTCATGTTGGAACAGGAAGGGGCCATTCCCAAGCTGTTCCCACAAAGTTGGGAGCATGAAATTGTCCAAAATGTCTTGGTATGCTGAGGCCTTAAGATGATCTTTCAGTGAAACTAAGGGTCAAAGCCCAACCCCAGAAAAACAACCCCACACCATAATCCCACCTCCACCAAATTATTTGGACCAGTGCACAAACCAAGGTCCATAAAGACATGGATGAGGGAGTTAGGGGTGGAGGAACTTGACTGGCCTGTACAGAGCACTGACCTCAACCCGATAGAACACCTTTGGGATGAATTAGAGTGTGATCCAGGCCTTCTCACCCACATCAGTGTCTGACCTCACAAATGCACTTCTGGAAGAATGGTCAAACATTCCCATAAGACACACTGCTAAACATTGTGGACAGCCTTCCCAGAAGAGTTGAAGCTGTTATAGCTGCAAAGGGTGGGCCAACTCGATATTGGACCCTACGGACTAAGGCTAGGATGCCATTAAAGTTCACATGCGTGTAAAGGCAGGTGTCCCATACTTTTGGTAATATAGTGTATGTAAAATGAAAGGAAAGCTGATGTTAGGCTTTAAAGCAATTAATCTTCTGGGCAATTATTTGCTAGTATTGTATTGTATTGTATTGAGTATTGTATTTTGAGAAAATAAAATAAAAATTATTACAGTCACAAACATAAACCCAAAAAGATCTTGATTACTCTCTATGGAATAATTAATCTGTGAAGAAACATATAAATGTTTGTGTGAAAAAAGGTTTCCTATTCAGTCACTGAGCTTATCCACCGATATACATCATATGCTTTACACTAACAATATATATATATATATATATATATATATATATATATATATATATATATATATATATATATATATATATATATATATATATATATATATATATATATATATATATATATATATATATATATATATTTCTATTTTTCTTTTCGTTCAAGATTTCATCTAGGTCTTATTTTTTTCCCTATTAAATAGAAACACTGATGAAAGAAAAAGAAGATTTGTTGAACAAGAACTATGTATTTAATTGTTGACATTATTTTTACATATTTGACAGGATTTTCACTCCCTTTGTTTTTTTATTCTTTCCATGCAAGACATTCTGATTTTATTCCATGCTCAATAGAAAAAGTAGAAAAATATCTCATAAAGAAATGCATGTAATATTGTTACACTTTTAATATTGTCAATTACATTTTCTGTTATCAAAATAATAAAAAAAACATAATCTACATTGTTTTTGTTTGTCTATTTAAAATTAAGTAAAAATATCAAAAAAAATATGTGGCTTCATCAGAGATCATTAGTAAATAGAGTAAGTATTTTATTTTTTAAATTTCAGACTAAATTCAGTTATAATGCTTTAATTGATTAAAATAGTAAACATTACGACAAATTAGAAATTGTATAACTTGATCCATCCGTTTTATTTGCATTGGGTAGCACAATTTTCCATGGGATAGTTGGCAAGTATGGGGCAGCTGCTTTGGGCCCCACAACAATGGCAGGGCCCAGGGCAGCTTCCCCTTTTTCCCCTGCCTTAAAGATGGCCATAGATAATAGCTGAAAACATCCCAGTTCTTGCATGGCCAGCATACTCACGGGACATGGCACCCATTGAGCATGTTTGAGAGAAATAGGCTTTTTGTGTACAGTGGGTGACTGCGATATTGTGTCAATCTCGCTCCCTTTCTCGGCGAGATTGATCACCTACGAGCCCCATCGCGGGAGCCAGCGCCGATTTGGCTTGCCGTGATGGAGACAAAGCCGTCATAGAAGCGACGGGAGATCCGACTTGGATTCCCGCCAATTCTAGCCGACGTTTGGTATGCATTCTGAGAGGGAGAACTCCACGCCAATTTTTAAATAAAAATCCGGCATGGGTTCACCCCTCGGGAGCATACCAGGCCCTTAGGTCTGGTATGGGTTGTAAGGAGACCCCCCTATGCTGAAAAAACGGCGTAGGGGTCCCCCTACAATCCATACCAGACCCGTATCCAAAGCACGCTACCCGGCCGGCCAGGAAAGGAGTGGGGACGAGCGAGCGCCCCCCCCACCCTCCTGAGCCGTACCAGGCCGCATGCCCTCAACATATATATATATATATACTTATATAGGCCTCACATTCCCATCATGCTCCGGTACCTACCTACGTGGGTAGGTACCGGAGCATGATGGGACTGTGAGGCCTATATAAGTCGGATGCAAGTTTTACAGCACATTTTTTGTGTGCTGAAAATGCCCCCCTCGGCTTGTACTCGAGTCACCTTTTTGCGCCTGATCTCCCAGATTTTTGGGGACTATTTTTGGGGACTATAGGTCCCCTGGCCACCGCTAGTATAGCGGTGGCCAGCCCTGAAGGAGAAGGCACCGGACAGCGGGAGGAAGAACCGGGGTGCGCAGAGTCAACAGCGGAGAGCGGCAAACATAAAAGAAGACCCCCCCGAGAGCGGAGAAGACCCCCGGAAAGCGGAGAAGACCCCCGGAGAGTGGAAAAGACCCCCGGAGAGTGGAGAAGACCCCCGGAGAGCGGAGAAGACCCCCCGGATAGCGGAAGAAGAAGCCCCCCTACTTAAAGAGCTAAAGAAGACAGGGGGGCCTCCGGAGCAGACAAATAAATTATTTTAAAAACCCTTGTGTCGTGTGTTTATTAACTTTAACACTTTGCCTCCAGGTGAATGGGTTTTATAACGGCTTATACTCGAATAATTTTATTATTCGAGTATAAGCCGAGTTTTTCAGCAAAATTTTTTTGTGCTGAAAATGCCCCCCTCGGCTTATACTCGAGTCACCTTTTTGCACCTGATCTTCTGGAATTTGGGGATCTGGTACCGGCCGGTAGTGGGTCCCCTGGACCCCAAACTTGGCAAACATATAGCCCCAGTTCTCCTCTACAAGTTTGCTGTCTGGGGGACCTACAGCCGGGAAACACAGATTTTTCAAAGCCAGGCACCCCTTCTATATACTCCCATGTTAAATGTAAGTGTAGTCATGGACACGGTGAGGCATGGGCACAGTAAGGCATGGACACAGTGAGGCATGGGCACAGTGAGGCATGGGCACAGTGAGGCATGGACACAGTGTGGCATGGACACAGTAAGGCATGGGCACAGTGAGGCATGGGCACAGTGAGGCATGCACATGGACACAGTGAGGCAAAGTGAGGCACAGTGAGTTACAGTGAGGCATGCAGATTGACACCCTAGGCTTATACTCGAGTCAATACGCTTTCCCAGGTTTTTTTTGTAAAACTAGGAGCCTCGGCTTATATTCGGGTATATACGGTAATTACTCCCTTCTTGCTATGTAAATGTAACTTTTTTTAACACATCGTACATATGTAATTTACATTTTTTTTTCTTATATTAAAAATGAACTAAAAGAATAGAGACTGTCCAATTAGCAAAGAAAAAACATTTACTGAGCTTATTAACCACTTGACCACTGGGCACTTAAACCCCCTTAATTACCAGACCAATTTTCAGCTTTTGGTGCTCTCACAATTTGAATGACAATTACTCAGTCATACAACATTGTACCCTAATGAAATTTTCATCCTCTTTTTTTTCACACAAATAGAGCTTTCTTTTGGTGGTATTTAATCACCATTGGGTTTTTTATTTGTTGCGCTATAAGAGAAAAAAGACTGAAAATTCTGTAAAAAGAATGAACTTTTCTTTGTTTCTGTTATAAAATGTAGCAAATTAGTATTTTTTCTTCATAAATTTGGGCCAAAATGTATACTGCTACATATCTTTGGTAAAAATAAGTACAAATTGGTGTATATTATTTGATCTTTGTGAAGGTTATAGAGTCCACAAGCTATGGTGCCAATATCTGAAAATTGATCACACCTGAAGTACTGACGGCCATTCTCATTTCCTGAGACCCTAACATGCCAGAAAAGTACAAATACCCCCCAAATGACCCCTTTTTAGAAAGAAGACATTCCAAGGTATTTAGAAAGAGGCATTGTGAGTTTTTTGAAGTTGTCATTTTTTCCCACAGTTCTTTGCAAAATCAAGATTTTTTTCTTTTATTTATTTTTTTCACAAAATGTTCATATTAGCAGGTTTTTTCTCACACACAGCATATGCATACCAAAAATTACACCCCAAAACACAATCTGATATTCCTCCCGAGTATGGCGATACCACATGTGTGAGACTCTTACACAGCGTGGCCACATACAGAGGCCCAACATGCAGGGAGCACCTTCAGGCATTCTGGAACACCCAGACCAATTCTGACACTTCTCTCCTATATTAAAAAATCATCATTTATTTGCTAGAAAATTACATAGAACCCCAAAACATTATATATGTTTTTTAGCAAAGACCTTAGAGAATACAATGGCTGTATTTGCGCAGCAATTTTTCTAATGTGTTTTTAAAAAAAACTGTTTTGTGCTTAAAAAAATTAGCCCAATATTTTTGCATAATGCGAAAGATGAAGTTACGCCGAGTAGATAGATACCCAACATGTCACAATTCAAAATTGCACATGCTCGTGGAATGGCGCCAAACTTTGCTACTTAAAAATCCCCATAGGCGATGCTTTAAATATTTTCCCTGGTTATATGTTTTTAGTTACAGAGGAGGTGTAGGGCCAAGATTATTGCTCTCGCTCTAACCTTTGCAGCGATACCTCACATGTGTGACTTGAACACCGTTTTCATATGTGGGCATGGGAGCACATGGGGACAAGGGCACATCTCACCTCTAGGCTGGGAAGCCTAAAAAAAAAACAATCCTGGCTTCGATTGTAGCGTTGAGTCGGTAGAAGCAGGAAGGGGGGCGTATTGCGGGGTATTGCAGGGTATTGCGGGGTATTGCAGAGTATTGCAGGGTATTGCAGAGTATTGCGGGGTATTGCAGAGTATTGCAGGGTATTGCAGAGTATTGCGGGGTATTGCGGAGTATTGCAGAGTATTGCCGGGTATTGCAGAGTATTGCAGGGTATTGCAGAGTATTGTGGGGGTATTGCAGAGTATTGTGGGGTATTGCAGAATATTGCAGGGATTGCACAGTATGGGGCAGAGTATTGCAAGGATTGCACAGTATGGGGCAGAGTATTGCAGGGATTGCACAGTATGGGGCAGAGTATTGCAGGGATTGCACAGTATGGGGCAGAGTTTTGCAGGGTATTGTGAGTATTGGGCAGGGATGGCTGAGCAGGGATGGATGGATGGCTAGATCTGTGACAACATTTGTCACAGATCCAGCCCACAGCACTGCTGCTGCCTCCACTCTCTCCCCTCTTCTCCTCTCACACTGTACCGTTCGGTACAGAGAGGGGAGGGAGGAACCGGCGTCATCACATGACGGAGCGATCATTGGGTCATTGGTCATTGGACGGAGCGATCACGTGGTAAACCACCGCTTTCAATGATTTGGACCCAGCGGTCATGGACACTACCGCGGGAGCGCGATTCTGGGAGGACGTCAATTAACGGCCTCCCGGAGTTAAGCAACCGCCCTGTAGATGTACTTTGTCTATAGGGCGGTTGTCAAGTGGTTAAATAAGATGAAGCCAAGGTCATTTCAATCTACCAAATATGTGTTAAGATTTCTCTTCAATTTTTTTTAATTTCCCAAGCTGTATTCAAAGGGTTTTCAAAGTCACAGGTTCACCTTATTTGCTATCATTCATTTTGAAAAGTCTGCGCATATTTTTCCTGCTATGGTTAATACATAAAAAGTTATATAAACCTTTTCTGCTTCCACACAGACCACACATAAAGGTAATGTCACCACATTCTTCTTTTTGGGATTTAACAGCAATGCCGTATATAATCTGCTGCTCTTCACCTTGGTCCTTATTATATACATTGTGACAATATGTGGAAACTTTTTGATCATCATGTTGGTGTATTACAGCAAGACCCTTCATTCCCCCATGTACTTCTTCCTCTCCCAACTCTCTATATCTGACATCATGCTGACCACAGATATTTCTCCCAACATGTTACATATTGTTCTACATGAGAGGACCTCCATATCCTTTTCTGGTTGCATCACTCAATATTATGTCTTTAGTTTAATAGAAGTATTTGAATGTTTCCTTCTGACAGTGATGTCCTATGACCGCTATCTAGCCATCTGCTCTCCTCTGCATTATACCTCCATTATGAAACAAACACTTTGCATTCAACTAGTTCTTGCATCCTGGATTTTCAGCTGTTCAATGACATCAATATCAACACTTGGCTTATGTCAACTAGAATTCTGTGGACCAAATATTATTGACCACTTATTTTGTGATTTCAATGCTCTTGTGGAACTTTCCTGCTCAGATACATCCACAGTTCAAATTGAAGCCACCTTGTTGTGTGTTCCTGTGCTAATATTTCCCTTCCTAGTGATAGTAGTTTCATACACTTACATTGTTTTAACAATATTAAAGATTTCCTCCTTTTCAGGAAGACAAAAATCCTTTTCCACATGTAGCTTCCATCTCACCGTTGTGTTTATATTTTATGGAACCCTAATGGCTGTATATCTGATTCCAAAGGAAGGACAATCACAAACGATCAGTAAGATAATGTCCTTGTTGTATACAGTGTTTACTCCCTTTATAAACCTTTTATATACAGCTTGAGGAATAAAGAGATCAAGGACAGTTTAAAGATGCTGTATATAAACAAAAGGCTTTTTATTCAAAATCTTTGGTAAAAAGTTAAATTATTAAGATGCACTATATTATCAAATGTATTGGGACACCTTTTTGTGTACATAGAAAAAGTCATAGGGCCAGATTCACAGAAGAGATATGACGGCGTTTCTCTGAAACGCCGTCGTATCTCTCAGAGTATCTATGCGACTGATTCATAGAATCAGTTACGCATAGATAGCCCTTAGATCCGACAGGTGTAATTGTCTTACACTGTCGGATCTTAGGATGCAGTACCTCGGCCGCCGCTGGGTGGAGTTTGCGTCGTATTCCAGCATTGGGTATGCAAATGAGGTTTTACGGCGATCCACAACGGTTTTTCGCGTTCGTTACGTCGTTGCTAGTATAGTTTCCCGTCGCAAAGTTAGTCGTCATTTTACCTGCCCTAACTTTACACAGCCCATGTTAAAGTATGGCCGTCGTTCCCGCGTCAAATTTCAATTTTTTTTTTCTTGCGTAAGACGTCCGGGAATACGAAAGTACGCTACGCACGTCGCCGTTCGAAAAAATGACGTCACTTTGCGCAAAGCACGGCGGGAATTCCAAAACGGAGCATGCGCAGTAGGTCCGGCGCGGGGGCGCGCTTAATTTAAATGGCACACGCCCCTTTGAATTACGCGGACTTACGCCGGAGGCCGCCGGCGTAAGTTTTCATGCAAGTGCTTGGTGAATCAGGCACTTGCGATGAAAACTTGCGGCGGTGTAACGTATATACGATAAGTTACGCCGCCGCAATTCTACGTGAATCCGGCCCATAGATCTTTGAGTTCAGCTCATGAATAATAGGGGCAAACATCAATGTGTTGCGTTTATAATTTTGCTCAGTATATATACATATATATATACAGTGCCTTGCGAAAGTATTCGGCCCCCTTGAACGGCCCCCTTGAACTTATTCGGCCCCACCTGCCTTTACACACACATGAAGTTTAATGGCATCCGAGTCTTAGTCCATAGGGTTCAATATTGAGTTGGCCCACCCTTTGCAGCTATAAAAGCCTCAACTCTTCTGGGAAAGCTGACCACAAGGTTTAGGAGTGTGTGTATGGGAATGTTTGAACATTCTTCCAGAAGAGCATTTGTGAGGTCAAGCACTGATGTGGACAAGAGGCATGGATTACAGTCTCCGCTATAATTCCTCCCAAAGGTGTGTCATCGGGTTGAGGTCAGAACTCTGTGCAGGTCAGTCAAGTTCCTCCACCCCAAACTCGCTCATCCATGTCTTTATGGACCTTGCTTTGTGCACTGGTGCGCAGTCATGTTGGAACAGGAAGGGGCCATTCCCAAGCTGTTCCCACAAAGTTGGGAGCATGAAATTGTCCAAAGTGTCTTCGTATGCTGAGGCCTTAAGATGATCTTTCAGTGAAACTAAGGGGCTAAGCCCAACCACAGAAACACAACCCCACACCATAATGCCCCCTCCACCAAATTATTTGGACCAGTGCACAAACCAAGGTCCATAAAGACATGGATGAGTGAGTTTGGGGTGGAGGAACTTGACTGGCCTGTACAGAGCACTGACCCCAACTCGATAGAACACCTTTGGGATCAATTAGAGTGTGATCCAGGCCTTCTCACCCACATCAGTGTCTGACCTCACAAATGCACTTCTGGAAGAATGGTCAAACATTCCCATAAGACACACTCCTAAACATTGTGGACAGCCTTCCCAGAAGAGTTGAAGCTGTTATAGCTGCAAAGGATGGGCCAACTCGATATTGGACCCTACGGACTAAGGCTAGGATGTCATTAAAGTTCACATGCGTGTAAAGGCAGGTGTCCCAATACATTTGGTAATAAAGTGTATGTAAAATGAAAGGAAAGCTGACGTTAGGTTTTAAAGCAATTAATCTTCTGGGCAATTATTTGCTAGTATTGTATTGAGTATTGTATTTTGAGAAAAAAAATTATTACAGTCACAAACATAAACCCAAAGAGATCTTGATTACTCTCTATGGAATCTTTAATCTGTGAAGAAACATATAAATGTTTGTGTGAAAAAAGGTTTCCTATTCAGTCACTGAGCTTATCCACCGATACACATCATGTGCTTTACACTAACACTAGATATTTAAGATACTTATAATTATTTTATCTCTCCCTCTCTTTCTATTTTTCTTTACGTTCAAGGTCTTATTTTTTTCCCTATTAAATAGAAACATTGATGAAAAAAAATGAAAATTTGTTGAACAAGAACTATGTATTTAATTTTTGACATTATTTTTACATATTTGACAGGATTTTCACTCCCTTTGTTTTTCTTTTCTTTTTTTAATTCTTTCCATGCATGACATTCTGATTTTATTCCATGCTCAATAGAAAAACTGGTAGAAAACTCTCTCATAAAGAAATGCATGTAATATTGTTACACTTTTAATATTGACAATTACATTTTCTGTTATCAAAACAAAAAAAACAAAAAAATATACATTGTTTTTGTTTGTCTATTTAAAATTAAGTAAATTTATCAAAACAATATGGGTTTTCATCAGAGATCATTAGTAAGTAAGTATTTTTTTATTTGTATTTTTAAATTTCAGACTAAATTCAGTTATAATGCTTTAATTGATTGAAATAGTAAACATTACGACACATTAGAAATTGTATAACTTGATCCATCCGTTTTCTTTGCATTGGGTAGCACAATTTTCCATGGGATAGTTGGCAAGTATGGGGCAGCTGCTTTGGGCCCTACAACAATGGCGAAGGCCCAGGGCAGCTTCCCATTTTCCCCTGCCTTAAAGATGGCCATAGATCCTAGCTGAAAACATCCCAGTTCTTGCATGGCCAGCATACTCACCGGACATGACACCCATTGAGCATGTTTGAGAGAAATAGGCTTTTTGTGTACATAGAAAAAGTCATGATCTTTGAGTTCAGCTCATGAATAATAGGGGCAAACACAAATGTGTTGCGTTTATAATTTTGCTCATATATAGTTACCCCCTTCTTGCTATTTAAATGTAGTTTTGCAAAGCTTTTTTTTTAACATATCATGTATGTACTGTACAAATGTAATTTATTCTTTGCCCAGAGTTCCACTTCTTCTCAATGGTCATGTCATTTTTCGTATATTAAAAATAAGCTAAAAGAATAGAGACTGTCCAATTAGCAAAGAAAACATTCACTGAGCTTATTAATTAAGATGAAGCCAAGGTCACTTCAATCTACCAAATGTGTGTTAAAAAAATTGTTATTTCCTGACAGACTCCATGGCAGACTACGTGTGGGTTAACCCCGCCTCCTCTCCAATGCTATAGGACCCTACCCATAAATTTGAGCTCACCACACTGGACTGTGTTCCTTTTTTGTCCTCCTTCAATGGACCCTACATCACGATCGCCCAGGTATACCAGGATGGATGTTGGCAGGTGCATCACGGCTGGCAAGGTCTGAAGTTTTCTGTTTCTCCATGGCAGTTGTTTATGTTTGTTGTTGTGTATCACTGGCACCCCTCTTCCCTGTTAAAATTGTTTTTAAAAGCCGTTATGGCTCCTGGAGCGCTTCTGCGTTCCAGGACGTGGCCGTTCTTCCGGGTTCGGCCGCCGCGAGCATTCGCGCATGCACGAAACCATAGTGAGATTGAGGCTTGGTTAGCGCGTGCGTGGAGCAGCCCGTGGTCGCACAGACGCTGTGCGGCCGGCCTCTAGGGCGAATGCGCGAAACGGAGGCCGGCGGCGACGTCATCTGGGTGGGCGATTCGAATAGCTGTCAGCCCCTGCCAGGTTGGTAAACCTGTGGGCAGTCAGTGGCAGCTTCCTCAAGCCCAACACAACATCAGACAAGATGGGCCCTGCTTCTATGCTTCTCTTATGTGTTACATCCTCTTAAAGGGGAAGTTAAAAAGTAAAAAAAAAGAAGGAATTACCTTTTTGTTTAATAAGAGCTATTTCTTACTTTTCTCTCTGGTGCGATCTAGGGTTCCTAGGTATCGCCCAGTTGTGTGTGTACTTTTCAATCTCCGGCACAACCAGGAGTCATGGACAAGTCACTGCCTTTGTGCGGTCAGCCCTCACGCACAGGGTGAGGGGGAGGTGAGGGGGAGGGTCTGAATTTCTTCTAGTCGGAAAGAAGGTGTTGAACATCTGGTTTTGCACCTCCCTTCTACCTCCCTTTCAGCTCTGCTAGATCAAACCACAAAATAGTGGTCCGAATTGACAGAGACCTTGCTAGGCTGCAACAGTTGGTTTTTCATTCATCATCCAGTCGTGACTCTCAGTCTGGGATCTACCAGCAGATGAGATGTTCCCATTCCTCCTCCAAACAAAGGAGATGTTTTTTCCATTCCTCCACCAAACAAAGGAGATGTTTTCCATTCCTCCACCAAACAAAGGAGATGTTTTTCTATTCCTCCACCAAACAAAGGAGATGTTTTCCATTCCTCCACCAAACATAGGAGATGTTTTCCCTTCCTCCACCAAATAAAGGAGATGTTTTCCATTCCTCCACCAAACAAAGGAGATGTTTTCCATTCCTCCACCAAACAAGGAGATGTTTGCATCCCTTCTCCAAATAGTGGAGATGTTCCATTCCTCCTTCATACACCACACCCACTGCCATGACAGCCACTCTGATAGAAGACATCGCTGGCAATGCAGGACTCTCAGGTCCCGGGGGGCAAACCATTGTGTGACCCATGTTGTGCCTGGGCAGTCGGGGAAAAAGAGACAGATAACCAGCAGATGGGGTCTCTTGTGAAGCGTGTGGTACAACAATCCCTGAAGGAGTGGGGTACAACCCGCACGCAGAGCCAGTCCACCACCCTATCTGGCTCTCTGGCTGACGAGGCCCAGGAAGATTAGGGCCAATTCCAGCCCTATGATGCCTCCCCTGATTCCTCACATAGCAGGATGGTGGGAGATGAGTTTGTCGGAGGCTTTGGCTACTCCCCTGGTTTCCCCACTGGTTAGGTGGTTAAAGAGGCCCTCAAATGGGAAGAGTCAAAGTACTTTCTTGATGAGGATGAAGTAAAGGTGGACAAGAAGGTTTATATATCAAACAAGTCCTACAGATTGTACTCCTTCAAGGCGGAAGAAGTGAGATATCTTGAAAACGCTTCCCTCACCGACGCAGCCCTGATGTGGCTAAGCCAAACGGGTCACTCTTCAGTTAGAGGGCATGGTATCTTTCGAAGATGGTCTCAAGAGAAGGTTAGTCCAAGTCCCAAGAGGTACTACGGACTAGCTGGGATGTCTTGTAAGCCAGCCTTGGCCCTTGGAGCCATATCCTAGGCCTTGGAGTCCTGGACGGAACACATGGACTCCGTACTCAGAGGGGTCTCAAATGTTATGGCCTGGGGCTCGGCAGTTCATGGAACTAAAGATGGCGGTAGTCTTCCTGAAGAAGGTTTTTATCAACCTTATTCGCCTGATGGCCCGGTCTAAAGCTGTTCTCGGCCAAACGGGCCTTATGGTTGCGCCCTTGCCTTGCCAAACCAGCATCTAAGTAAGCCTGGTGTGAGATTCTCTTTGAGGGGCCCTCGTTGTCCGGCAACAGGCTAGACAGTACCATAATCTGAGCCATAAGTGAGAAGTCGGGTTTCCTGTCCCAGGACAGACATCTGTTTGGTCACAAGAGGCCATAGCGAAGACGCAGTACTGAGCGTCAAGAGAAGCACACTCCTACAAACCCAGATGGGACTTCAGAAGGAGTTATCTTATGTAGATCCGCTAAGATCACAAGGAACAGTGGTGCCTGTCCCGAAGAATGAAGATCTCTAGGGCGTGTACTCCCCTCTCTTCTTAAAACAGGAGGAAAACGGTTCATAGCGCCCGGTTATAGATTTACCCTTCCTAAATAGGTTCATAAAATACGAAATGTACAAATTGGAGACCCTGTCTACCATCCAACAGACTGTGCAACCAGGCGATTGGTTATTCTCAATTGATTTTAAGGATGCTTACTTCCAGGTACCAGTGGCAGAGGTACTTTGCAGACATCTCCGCTTACAGGCCGAGCAAGAATACCTACCGTTCACCCACCTCCCCTTCGAGCTGATCTCCTCACCTCGCATTTTCTTTTTCAAAGTCCTTCCTGGCTGTACTAGCCCTGTGCAAAACATGAGGGATACGCCTGTACCATTACCTCAACGATCTCCTGTGGTTGTCCCAAAACCGGCACAATGGTCTCCACAGCCCCCATGCTCAGGTGGGCACTGTGAGGGTTATACCCCCTTTTCAGTGATGGAGATCAGGGGACATCATTCAATTTATTCACATAACATTGTCAATGAAAAACAGTTTTTCTTCTGGTGGTTTTGGCGCAGAATCTGCTCACTTGATATTCCTTTGTCCCCATTCCACTGCTTACAGTCACATGCGATGCCAGCGGCACTGGTCGGGTAGCCCTCTGTGGGTCAGGACTTGCACAAGGCTCGTGGGATGCCTGTCTTTACAACCCGGGCTCGAATGCCTTGAAAATTCAGACAGCCTAGTGGGACCTTTAGTCCTTCACTCACCTGTAGGAGGAACCAGTATTATTAAGGATGGATAACACTACAGTGGTTTTCCTATGTGAAGAAGCAAGGGATCACTCGGACTTCCTCTCTGTCCCAAGAAGTCGAGCACATTGTCTCTTGGGCCCAGGGAATTTTAGCCAACATTTTGGCAGTCCTTATCCCCAGGACTCAGATCGTCCAAGCAGACTCGCTGTCTCGCATACAGTTGGACAACAATGAGTGGCTTCTTCATGCACAGACATTCTCAAGGATCCTGTCCTTAGGAGTCGATCCTGGAATAGACCTATGTGCCTTTCCCTGCAACTTCAAAGTCAGGAAGTATTACACTCGGGCCGCTGCAGCTAGGCTTTGGCAGCAGATTGTTATGAACCTGCCTGCTAAGAATCAATTTTATAGAGTTGGATCTCAGCTGCGGAGGCTACTCAGGTATTAACCACTAGATTACTCTGTTATTTGAGCACAGAGTTTAGGGTTTAACTTATCACAACCTCCAGAAGATAACCAACAAGGCTAGGATTGCCTATTTGTTCATAAGCTTGCAATACAGGAATCAATAGAAAAGTTTCTCTAGTGTATGTACATGAAATTAATCTTATTGTAGCAAGTATAACTGTAGTCAGACTGTTAAGTCACAAGCCTTAATCAATAATAAAGTAATGTAGTCTCAAAATAGCAATGAATAATATAATCTGGCAGAATTCATAGAGTTTGCAGCAATACTGACGTTGCAAGTTTGACTAGATTGCAGAGTCTCTGACAGTACACAATACAGTCTATGCAGTAATTGCTTGCAATGCTAAAGAGAAGATACTTGCGGTTCTGCAGGGAACAGACACTTGTTTCACAGGATTCCGTTTGATTTCCTCCAGGTTAGCTGGTAAAAGCTGGATGCTCCAGAGTAGGAAAATCCCCTGTCATGCAAAGGGTATTGAAGTCCCTGGAGCGATTGGCTGGTCTAAGAAGGGGGTAGCTCAGCTGGTGCTATGAAGTCCTGAATGGAGGTCCTTGATGGCGGCTTCCAGGGTGTCTGGAGAGGGGTCCCGAGGTGACGGAAGGCGTTCAACAGGAATAGCAGAATGCCGTACCGTCATCCCAGGGAGATTTAAATAGCGAGAAGCGCGGGAGCTGGCGGTGCACGCCAGGACGCGCTTCCGCGTTCCAGCGTGGAACGCAAGCAATGGCGCGCCGGAAGTGACGCGTACGCCACAGAGAGGGGGGCGCGACTGCTATGGGTGAGTGAACCCATGCATGTCTCGTACGGAATAACGCCAGTGGCGTTACATACTCCCCTCCTCAAGGGGGCACCACCAGTGTTCCCCCTAAGAGACGGGCAATTAGGATACCTACGGTGGAATTGCCTGATCAGGCGGGGAGCATGAATGTGTGAAGAGGTTTCCCATGAATCATCAAGTTGACTGTAACCTTTCCATCGTATTAAATACTGCAAAGTTGAGCCCCTCTTTCTGGAGTCCAGGATCTTCTCAATCTCATATTCAGTGTCACCCAAAACGTCCACCGGTGGAGGGGGACGTGGAATTCTGTTAGGAAAAGGGTTGGGTATGAATGGTTTGATGAGTGAAACATGGAAGGAGGGATGTATCTTCCAATCAGGAGGTAAATGCAGTTTAACAGCGTTAGGATTGATAATATGTGAAATAGGGAAAGGGCCAGTGAATTGACGCCCAAGTTTCTTCGAAGGTATTTTAAGGCGTAAATTTCGGGTGGAAAGCCATACTAAGTCGCCCACTTTGTAGACTGGAGGTGTTGATCTGTGGGCGTCATAATATCGTTTTTGTCGTAATTGGGCAGCTTCGAGGTTGGAACGAAGTATGCCCAGCGTCTTCTTTAATTCAGAAAGATAGTGTTCTACTGCGGGAACCTTATTTGGATGAAAGTGGGATGGTAAACTGTTAGGGTGGAAACCATAATTTGCGTAGAATGGTGAAAATCGGGATGAAGAGCTGGTGGCATTGTTATACGCAAATTCAGCCTGAGGGAGCAGATGAAACCAGTCATCCTGGAGATGGGTGCAATAACAGCGTAAGTATTGTTCTAGGGTCTGGTTGACACGTTCTGTTTGTCCATTTGTCTGTGGGTGGTAGGCAGTGGACATGCGATGATCGATTTGTAAGGCATCACATAAGGCTTTCCAGAACTTAGAAATGAACTGGGATCCACGGTCCGAAATAATTTGAGAGGGTAATCCATGGAGTTTAAGAATGTTGTTAATGAAAGCTTTTGCGGTTTCGAAAGAGGAAGGCAAATTCTTTAAAGGAGTGAAATGTGCCATCTTTGTCAATAGATCTACTGTGACCATGATTGTGTTTGCACCATTTGACCTGGGGAGGTCAACTATAAAATCCATTGAGATAACATCTCATGGTCTATTTGGTACCGGAATGGAGGCTAGAAGTCCAAAAGGAGGTTTTCTTGAGAGTTTATTTGTGGCACATATCTCGCATGAGTTGATATAGTCGTGGACCATCTTAGTTAAATGGGGCCAGCAATAATCTCTCTTAATCAAATGAATCGTCTTACTGATTCCAGGGTGTCCCGCTAGTGGAGAATCATGAAGTTGTTTGAGAAGTATCAATTGTAGCTTGGGAGGAACGTAAAGTTTGTTCTTGAAGGTATATATACCATCAGACTGTTTAATGATCTCTTTAGGTAGGGGGGAGTCATCTTTGGATAGAGTTTCAGAAAGCAAGTGCCTAAAAGAAGTGGTTGTCCCAATGAATCGGTTTGGGGGTATGATGGAGAGAGGTGGAATGTCCGTAGTGTGGTCTTCATTCATACGTGACAATGAGTCAGCTTTTACGTTTTGAGTACCTGGCCTGTATGAGATGTAGAAATCAAATCTATCAAAAAATAAGCTCCACCTCACCTGGCGGGCAGACAGAGTTTTGCAGGCCTTCAAGTGTTGAAGATTACGGTGGTCCGTAAGAATGATTAAAGGGTGTGTGCTACCCTCCAATAAATGTCTCCAGTTCGCTAGAGCATCCTTTATTGCTAGGAGTTCCTTCTCCCCAATGGGGTAGTTCTTTTCGGCAGGTGTTAGAGTCCTGGAATAAAAGGCAACTGGGTGCAAAGGCTCAGATAAAGTGGCACGTTGGGAGAGTATGGCTCCTAAGGCAAAATGAGAAGCATCAACTTCTAGGGTAAAATGAAAACGGGGATTAGGGAGTTGGAGAATAGGAGCAGAGGTGTAAGAGAGCTTGAGTAAATCAAAAGATCTCTGCGCTTCATTTGACCAGGAGAAGGGTGTCTTCTTACTAGTTAAAGTAGTCAATGGTTTCACTATAGCCGAGAAGTTCTTAATGAACTTCCGATAGTAGTTTGAGAATCCAAGGAAGCGCTGTAAAGCCTTTCTTGAATGCGGAATTGGCCAAGAAAGAATACATTCCACTTTGGAGTGATCCATCTGAATTCCCTCGGGGGTAATTTGGTATCCTAAAAAGGATATACTTGACTGACTGAAAACACATTTCTCAAGCTTGGCGTATAAGGAATGTGTTCTGAGTCTGGCCAAAACCCATCGTACATGTTTGGTGTGTTCCTCAAGAGTGTCAGAAAAAATCAAAATGTCATCCAAGTAAATTACAACACAAATGTCAAGCAAGTCACGGAAGATGTCGTTGATAAACCACTGGAACGTGGCAGGTGCATTACATAACCCAAAGGGCATTACTGTATACTCAAATAAGCCATATCTAGTCTTGAAAGCTGTCTTCCATTCGTCTCCTGGACGGATCCTTATTAAGTTGTAGGCACCCCTGAGGTCTAGTTTAGTAAAAATCTTGGAAGTCTGAAGTCGTTCAATAAGTTCTGGAATGAAAGGTAGAGGATAGCGTGTTTTTACTGTGATGTTGTTAAGGGATCGATAATCAATTATTGGTCGTAATGAACCGTCCTTATTTTTTACGAAAAACATGGCGGCACTTGCTGGAGAGGTGGATGGTCTAATGAAGCCTTTCCTTAAGTTCTCATCAAGGTATTCCTTGAGATGTATAAGCTCAGGTTGTGATAATGGATAAATCCGTGCAGTAGGAATGGGGCTTCCTGGAATGAGGTCAATAGGACAGTCGTAAATACGATGCGGAGGGAGTATTTCTGCATTGGTTTTACTAAAGACATCGGAGAAGTCATGTAAATAAGTTGGGAGACTTTCATCATAATCACTTGTTAAGAGAATGGTGTAGATCGGATAGCAGGTCTGCTTGCAATATGAGGAATCTAGAATAAGTGAATTGTTGGACCAATGAAAAGTTGGTTGATGAAGAAGTAACCAAGGCAAACCTAGTACAATTGGGAATAGAGGTGACAAGATAATATCAAAGACAATTGTCTCCGTATGACCGTTACCACAGGTAACCAACAAAGGAGAAGTTTGGGAGGTGACTGGACCAAAAGGTGAACTAGAGCCATCAATAAAAGTGACAGACAAAGGTGTTTGTTTAACCACACATGGGATTTTATTAGACTTAATTAATCTTAAATCTATAAAGTTGCCACAGGCTCCGGTGTCGACCATTGCATCAATGGTGGTCCTATTTTGGTCCCACTGCAAGGTAAGGGTGAGAAAAACATAGCGATTAGTAGTAGATCCAAGTGAATTGATCTTACAAATATTAGAAATATTACCTTCAGAGTTCCTCTTTAGTAGCGGACAAGTGGAGACAATGTGATCTGGGGCGGAACAGTAAAGGCAGAGGTTTTGGGATCTGCGTCTCTGTTTCTCAGCAGGGGACAAGGGCCCTTTAATTGCTCCAAGCTCCATGGGAACCTCCTTTGGGGGTGATCTGGATCTCCTAAAAGGTATAGGTTGGTAAATGTTGGCACGTTCAGCCTTCCTCTCTCTAAGACGTCGGTCAATGGAGAGGGAGAGGTGCATCAGATCCTCTAGTGTAGCAGGAAGTTCAACACGAGCTATTTCATCCTTCACAGACTCTGAAAGGCCTAGGCGAAATTGATTGCGGAGAGCAATATCAGTCCACAAAGTCTCTCTACTCCAACACTTAAATTCGGAGATATAGTCCTCTACAGGTCTTTTCCCTTGCTTGAGGTTCCTAATGGTATTCTCTGCTGTAAGTTGTTTGTTGGGATCCTCATATAGGAGAGACATTTCATCAAGGAAGGTATTAAATGCACCTAAGAGGTCGCCATGTTCCTCTACATAGGCATCGGCCCAAACTCTGGGTTCTCCCTTGAGATACGAAATCAGAGTGAGAATTCTGACCCTGTCGGAGTAGTAAGTGCAGGGACGTAATTCAAACATGAGACGGCAGGAACTAACAAATTGCCGGAATAGTTTTCTATCACCTGAAAAGGGTTCTGGAGGACAGACCTTAGGCTCCGGTCGGTCCCTGGGTTGAACAAGGTTTTGGTTTCGGAGGGCGTCATTTTCTAAACGGAGATCATTCATTGTGGCTGTGAGGTTATCCACTCGTTGTGAGAGTCCCACTAAGTGGTTGGCAAGCTCCGCTGGATCCATTCGATCAGTTATAGGTTCTGCTATTATGTTATAATCCTGCCTGCTAAGAATCAATTTTATAGAGTTGGATCTCAGCTGCGGAGGCTACTCAGGTATTAACCACTAGATTACTCTGTTATTTGAGCACAGAGTTTAGGGTTTAACTCATCACAACCTCCAGAAGATAACCAACAAGGCTAGGATTGCCTATTTGTTCATAAGCTTGCAATACAGGAATCAATAGAAACGTTTCTCTAGTGTATGTACATGAAAATAATCTTATTGTAGCAAGTATAACTGTAGTCAGACTGTTAAGTCACAAGCCTTAATCAATAATAAAGTAATGTAGTCTCAAAATAGCAATGAATAATATAATCTGGCAGAATTCATAGAGTTTGCAGCAATACTGACGTTGCAAGTTTGACTAGATTGCAGAGTCTCTGACAGTACACAATACAGTCTATGCAGTAATTGCTTGCAATGCTAAAGAGAAGATACTTGCGGTTCTGCAGGGAACAGACACTTGTTTCACAGGATTCCGTTTGATTTCCTCCAGGTTAGCTGGTAAAAGCTGGATGCTCCAGAGTAGGAAAATCCCCTGTCATGCAAAGGGTATTGAAGTCCCTGGAGTGATTGGCTGGTCTAAGAAGGGGGTAGCTCAGCTGGTGCTATGAAGTCCTGAATGGAGGTCCTTGATGGCGGCTTCCAGGGTGTCTGGAGAGGGGTCCCGAGGTGACGGCAGGCGTTCAACAGGAATAGCAGAACGCCGTACCGTCATCCCAGGGAGATTTAAATAGCGAGAAGCGCGGGAGCTGGCGGTGCACGCCAGGACGCGCTTCCGCGTTCCAGCGTGGAACGCAAGCAATGGCGCGCCGGAAGTGACGCGTACGCCACAGAGAGGGGGGCGCGACTGCTATGGGTGAGTGAACCCATGCATGTCTCGTACTGAATAACGCCAGTGGCGTTACACAGATGTCCCGACAGACCAGTGGAACTTCAACAGGGCATATGCCTTTTCTCCGCTTCTGATAATCCTTAAGTTCCTGCAGAGTCTCTAAGCGGAAGCAGTCGAGGTGGTGGCGATAGCGCCTTACTGGCCGAACAGGTTATGGTTTTCCTTTCGGCTCAAACTGAGCTTCCGGGATCCGATACCTTTTTTCCTCAAGCCAGACCTTCTTTTTCAGGAGACAGTTTTGCACCCTTGTCGGGCAGTACTGAGACTGATTGCCTGGAGGGAGAGTCTGGAATTTTCTTGGGTACGCTTCAAGAGTAATTTTCCACTCTCATGAGCTCAGGAAAATTGGGGCATGAATAAAGTCTATGAGAGAATACGGGCCAAGTTCATTGAATTTTCTTCCTCGGCTGACAAGTCATGTAGAAACCCTGGAAGCCAGGATATTCTCAGTTTCCTGCAGTCTGGCCTAGATATGTCTCTATTCATCAGCTTCCTCATGATTCAAGTCTCAGCTCTGTCGGCCTTCTCCGGAACAACATTGGCCATTCACCCTTTAATTGGCAGTTCTTCCAGGGGGCAACAAGACTTTGGTCTCTAGAGAACCGAGATCCCCCAAGGGGTCTTCCTCTTCTCCTAGACTCACTGGCTGGTCTCAGTTCCACGGAACTCACTCCATTATCAAAGAATTTACTGCAAGTTGCTTTCTCAGTTGCTATCACTTTGGCCAGAAGGGTTTCTGAGATTAGTTCTCTGGGTGATTAGGATCCTTGGCTGATTTCCTTCCCGGACCAGGTGGTCCTCATTCCTGTGCTTGTTTCAAACCCGAAAGTCACCTCGGCGTTCTGTGAAATCCAAGAAATTGCCTGTCTACATTCAGGTCCCTAGAATCTACCGAAGTGCATCCTCTGGAGGTAGGCAACATTTTGAAGTATTACCTACTAGTGACTTCTTCCTTCGGACGTTCCGATTTTGTGCTCATCTGGCACTCAGGCGTTAACAGAGGGAATCAAGCTTCATTCAGAACAATTACGGCCTGGTTTGCCCAGCCCGCTCAACAGGTGTACTAAGATGAGGGCTTGGCCCCTTGAGTTGTGGTGACAGCACACTCTACCAGGAGCAGGGCGGCCTCATGGGCAGCAGTTCGACATACGGCTCCTGGTGTCACCTACAATGCAACCTGGTGGGCCCCAATTAATACCTTTCTATGTCATACTATTTCATAGAACCTGCTTCTTTTTCTCTGTGAGCTTTGGTGTAAGAATCCTATCAGTTGACAGGGCAAATTTAAGCTTGTTTTGGTTCAGCATTCCCTCCAGTGTGGCTTGGCTAGTTATTTCCCACACGTAGTCTGCCATGGAGTCTGTCAGGAAAATGGAAAATGTATTACCAAATACTTACCGTAATTTTCCTTTCCTGATAGACTCCATGGCAGACGGAGTTCCCACCCATGAGTATGAATATAAGAATTGGACTAGGAGTCAGCTAGAAACGGAACACAGTCCAGCGTGGTGAGCTCAAATTTATGGGTAGGGGGTCCTATAGCATTGGAGAGGAGGTGGGGTTAACCCACACGTAGTCTGCCATGGAGTCTATCAGGAAAGGAAAATTACGGTAAGTATTTGGTAATACATTTTCCATTTTTTTTGCTTTGTTTTTTAATTTCCCAAGCTGTATTCAAAGTCAGGCCTCGTACACACGACCGTTTTCCTCAACAGAATCCATCAAGAAACTTGGTGGCAGAGCTTTTTTGCCGAGTGTGTATGTTTTTCATCAAGAAAACTATTGAGGAACTCCTCGACGGGAGTCTCAATTTCGTTGTGTTCCTCGTCGGGCTGGTTTTCGACGAGAAACACGTTCGTGTGTATGCTTAGAAACCCGAGCATGCTCAGAATAAAGTATGAGACGGGAGCGCACCTTCGGTAAAAGTAGGGTTTGTAATGGAGATAGCACATTTGTCACGCTGTAACAGACTGAAAAGTGCAAATTGTCTTTCACCAAACTTTTACTTAACACGCAGTAACATGAGATTAGCAAAAGCAGCCCCAAGGGTTGTGCCAGTGGAATCGAACTTCCCCTGCCGTTGTACGTGTTGTACGTCACCGCATTTGAGAACGAGGAGATTTGGTCTTGACAGTGTGTACGCAAAGAAAGCTTGTCAAGATTCTCGACAAGCCTAACAAGGCTTGTCCTCCGTCGAGGAAAACGATGTTTCATTTACGACGAGTTCCTCGCTCGTGTGTACGAGGCCTCACAGTTTCACCTTATTTGCTATCAATCGTTTTGCAAAGTCTGCGTATATTATTTCTGCTATGGTTAATACATAAAAAGTTTTATAAATCTTTTCTGCTTCCACACAGACCACACATAAAGGTAATGTCACCACATTTTTATTTTTGTATATAATCTTCTGCTCTTCACCTTGGTCCTTATTATATACATGGTGACAATATGTGGAAACTTTTTGATCATCATGTTGGTATATTACAGCAAGTCCCTTCATTCCCCCATGTACTTCTTCCTCTCCCAACTCTCTATATCTGACATCATGCTGACCACAGATATTTCTCCCAGCATGTTAAATATTGTTCTACATGAGAGGACCTTCATATCTTTTTCTGGTTGCATCACTCAATATTATGTCTTTAGTTTAATAGAAGGATTTGAATGTTTTCTTCTGACAGTGATGTCCTATGACCGCTATCTAGCCATCTGCTCTCCTCTGCATTATACCTCCATTATGAAACAAACACTTTACATTAAACTAGTTATTGCATCCTGGATTTTCAGCTGTTCAATGACATCAATATCAACACTTGGCTTATGTCAACTAGAATTCTGTGGACCAAATGTTATTGACCACTTATTTTGTGATTTCAATGCTCTTGTGGAACTTTCCTGCTCAGATACATCCATAGTTCAAATTGAAGCCACCTTGCTGTGTGTTCCTGTGCTAATATTACCCTTTCTTGTAATAGTGATTTCATACACTTACATTGTTTTAACAATATTAAAGATATCCTCCTTTTCTGGAAGACTGAAATCCTTTTCCACTTGTAGCTCCCATCTCACCGTTGTGTTTATATTTTATGGAACCCTAGCTTCTGCATATATGATTCCAAAGAAAAGACAATCACAAATGATCAATAAGATAATGTCCTTGTTGTATACAGTGTTTACTCCCTTTGTAAACCCTTTCATATACAGCTTAAGGAATAAGGAGATCAAGGACAGTTTAAAGATGTTGTTAATAAACAAAAGGATTTTTATTCAAAATCTTTGGTAAAAAGTAAAATTATTAGGATGCACTATATTACCAAAAGTATTGGGACACCTGCCTTTACACACACATGAAGTTTAATAGCATCCCAGTCTTAGTCCATAGGGTTCAATACTGAGTTGGCCCACACTTTGCAGCTATAACAGCTTCAACTCTTCTGGAAAAGCTGACCACAAGGTTTAGGAGTGTGTCTATGGGAATGTTTGAACATTCTTCCAGAAGAGCATTTGTGAGGTCAAGCACTGATGTGGACAAGAGGCATGGATTGCAGTCTCCGCTATAATTCCTCCCAAAGGTGTTTCATCGGGTTGATGTCAGAACTTTGTGCAGGTCAGTCAAGTTCCTCCACCCCAAACTCACTCATCCATGTCTTTATGGACGTTGCTTTGTGCACTGGTGTGCAGTCATGTTGGAACAGGAAGGGGCCATTCCCAAACTGTTCCCACAAAGTTGGGAGCATGAAATTGTCCAAAATGTCTTGGTATGCTGAGGCCTTAAGATGATCTTTTAGTGAAACTAAGGGGCTAAGCCCCACCCCAGAAACACAACCCCACACCATAATGCCCCCTCCACCAAATTATTTGGGCCAGTGCACAAACCAAGGTCCATAAAGACATGGATGAGTGAGTTTGGGGTGGAGGAACTTGACTGGCCTATACAGAGCACTGACCTCAACTCGATAGAACACCTTTGGGATGAATTAGAGTGTGATCCAGGCCTTCTCATCCACATCAGTGTCTGACCTCACAAATGCACTTCTGGAAGAATGGTCAAACATTTCCATAAGACAACTCCTAAACATTGTGGATGGCCTTCCCAGAAGAGTTGAAGCTGTTATAGCTGCAAAGGGTGGGCCAACTCGATATTGGACCCTACGGACTAAGGCTAGGATGCCATTAAAGTTCACATGCGTGTAAAGGCAGGTGTCCCAATACTTTTGGTAATAAAGTGTATGTAAAATGAAAGGAAAGCTGACGTTAGGCTTTAAAGCAATTAATCTTCTGAGCAATTATTTGCTAGTATTGTATTGAGTATTGTATTTTGAGAAAAACATAAACCCAAAGAGATCTTGATTACTCTCTATGGAATCTTTAATCTGTAATGAAACATATAAATGTTTGTGTGAAAAAAGGTTTCCTATTTAGTCACTGAGCTTATCCACTGATACACATCATATGCTTTACAATTACACTAGATATATAAGATACTTATTATTATTTTATCTCTCCCTCTCTTTCTATTTTTCTTTTCGTTCAAGATTTCATCTAGGTCTTATTTTTTTCCCTATTAAATAGAAACACTGATGAAAAAAAAAGAAGATTTGTTGGAAACAAGAACTATGTATTTAATTTTTGACATTATTTGTACATATTTGACAGGATTTTCACTCCCTTTGTTTTTCTTTTCTTTTTTTATTCTTTCCATGCATGCCATTCTGATTTTATTCCATGCTCAGTAGAAAAACTGGTAGTAAACTCGCTCATGAAGGAAATGTAATATTGTTACAATTAAAAAAAAAAAAAAAAAAAATCTACATTGTTTTTGTTTGTCTATTTAAAATTAAGTAAAATTATCAAAAAAAATATGGGTTTTCATCAGAGATCATTAGTAAATAGAGTAAGTATTTATTTATTTATTTTTTTTTTTTATTTCAGACTAAATTCAGTTATAATGCTTTAATTGATTAATATAGTAAACATTACGACACATTAGAAATTGTATAACTTGATCCATCCGTTTTCTTTGCATTGGGTAGCACAATTTTCCATGGGATAGTTGGCAAGTATGGGGCAGCTGCTTTGGGCCCCACAACAATTGCAGGGCCCAGGGCAGCTTCCCCTTTTCCCCTGCCTTAAATATGGCCATAAATCCTAGCTGAAAACATCCCAGTTCTTGCATGGCCAGCATACTCACCGGACATGTCACCCATTGAGCATGTTTGAGAGAAATAGGCTTTTTGTGTACATAGAAAAAGTCATGATCTTTGAGTTCAGCTTATGAATAATAGGGGCAAACACAAATGTGTTGCATTTATAATTTTGCTCAGTATATATATATATACCGTATTTAATCGGCGTATACTGCACACTTTTTTGCCCTGAAAATCAGGGCAAAATCGTGGGTGCGCCGAGTTTGAACTACTGCGCCGGCATATACCGAGCGCAGTACACTCGTGTATAGTCGGGCAGGCTCGGCTCCTCTCGCAGTCACGTCCTGGATGTACAGGACGCGCAGGACGTGACCGCAAGAGGAGACGAGCCTGCACGACTATACACGAGTGTACGGCGCTCGGTATATGCCGGCGCAGTAGTTCAAACTCAGCGAGCGAAGCGGAGATCGAGCGGGGAGGACACTGCAGAATGCCGCTGGACCCGACGAGGAGGACACCACCGAAGCCGCAGACGGACGCCGGACCCGACGAGGCCGCCGATGGACGCCACGCAAGACACCAAAACTGTAAGTACTAAAATCTTTTTTTCACAGGAATGCGGGTCCACTTTAGGGGTGCACGCTATACGCCGGAGCGTGCAATACCCCAATAAATACGGTAGTTACTCCCTTCTTGCTATTTAAATGTAGTTTTGCAAAGCTTTTTTTTTTTTAACATATCATGTATGTACTGTACACATTTTATTTATTTTTTGCCCAGAGTTCCACTTCTTCTCAATGGTCATGTCATTTTTCTTATATTAAAAATAAACTAAAAGAATAGAGACTGTCCAATTAGCAAAAAAAACTTTCACTGAGCTTATTAATTAAGATGAAGCCAAGGTCACTTCAATCTACCAAATGTGTGTTAAAAAAATTGTTTTTTTTTTGCTTTGTTTTTTTAATTTCCCATTTCCCAAGCTGTATTCAAAGTCAGGCCTCGTACACACGACCGTTTTCTTCGACAGAATCCATCAAGAAACTTGGTGGCAGAGCTTTTTGGCCGAGGAAAACGGTCGTGTGTATGTTTTTCATCAAGACAACTGTCAAGGAACTCAACGAGAAAAAAAGAGAACAAGTTCTCTTTTTCCTCGACGGGAGTCTCAATTTCATTGTGTTCCTCGTCGGGCTGGTTTTCGACGAGAAACACGTTTGTGTGTATGCTTAGAAACCCGCACATGCTCAGAATAAAGTATGAGACGGGAGCGCACCTTAGGTAAACGTAGCATTTGTAATGGAGATAGCACATTTGTCACGCTATAACAGGCTGAAAAGTGCAAATCGTCTCTCACCAAACTTTTACTTAACACGCAGTAACATGAGATTAGCAAAAGTAGTACGTGTTGTATGTCACCGCGTTTGAGAACGAGGAGATTTGGTCTTGACAGTGTGTATGCAAAGAAAGCTTGTCAAGATTCTCGACAAGCCTGACAAGGAACTCGTCGAGGAAAACGATGTTTCATTTACGGCGAGTTCCTCGGTCGTGTGTACGAGGCCTCACAGTTTCACCTTATTTGATATCAATCGTTTTGCAAAGTCTGCGTATATTTTTCCTGCTATGGTTAATACATAAAAAGTTTTATAAATCTTTTCTGCTTCCACACAGACCACACATAAAGGTAATGTCACCACATTCTTATTTTTGGGATTTAATAACAATGCTGTATATAATCTGCTGCTCTTCACTTTGGTCCTTATTATATACATTGTGACAATATGTGGAAACTGTTTAATCATCATGTTGGTATATTACAGCAAGACCCTTCATTCTCCCATGTACTTCTTCCTCTCCCAACTCTCGGTATCTGACATCATGCTGATCACAGATATTTCTCCCAACATGTTAAATATTGTTCTACATGAGAGGACGTCCATTTCCTTTTCTGGTTGCATCACTCAATATTATGTCTTTAGTTTAATAGAAGGATTTGAATGTTTCCTTCTGACAGTGATGTCCTATGACCGCTATCTAGCCATATGCTTTCCTCTGCATTATGTCTCCATTATGAAACAAACACTTTGCATTCAACTAGTTCTTGCGTCCTGGATTGTTAGCTGTTCGGTGACATCAATATCAACACTTGGCTTATGCCAACTAGAATTCTGCGGACCAAATGTTATTGACCACTTATTTTGTGATTTCAATCCTCTTGTGGAACTTTCCTGTTCAGATACATCCAAAGTTCAAACGGAAGTTACCGTGTTGTGCTTTCCTGTGCTAATATTACCCTTCCTTGTGATAGTGATTTCATATACTTATATTGTTTCAGCAATATTAAAGATTTCCTCCTTTTCAGGAAGACTGAAATCCTTTTCCACTTGTAGCTCCCATCTCACTGTTGTGGTTATATTTTATGGAACTTTACTTTCTGCATATCTGATTCCAAAGAAAGGACAATCACAAATGATCAATAAGATAATGTCCTTGTTATACACGGTTTTCACTCCCTTTGTAAACCCTTTCATATACAGCTTGAGGAATAAAGAGATCAAGGACAATTTAAAGATGTTGTATATAAACAAAAGGCTTTTCATTCAAAACCTTTGGTAAAAAGTTAAATTATTAGGATACGTTATATAACCAAAAGTATTTTGACATCTGCCTTTACACACACATGAACTTTAATGGCATGCCAATCTTAGTCCGTAGGGTTCAATAGTGAGTTGGTCCACCGTTTGCAGCTGTAACAGCTTCAACTCTTCTGGTAAAGCTGTCCACAAGGTTTAGGAGTGTGTGTATGGGAATGTTTGAACATTCTTCCAGAAGAGCATTTGTGGGGTCAGGCACTGATGTGGACAAGAGGCCTGGCTTGCAGTTTCCGCTATAATTCCTCCCAAAGGTGTTCTATCAGGGTTGAGGTCAGAACTCTGTGCAGGTCAGTCAAGTTCCTCCACCCCAAACTCGCTCATCCATGTCTTTATGGACATTACTGTGTGCACTGGTGCCCAGTCATGTTGGAACAGGAAGGGACCATCCCCAAACTGTTCCCACAAAGTTGGGAGCATGGAATTGTCCAAAATGACTTGGTATGCTGACGCTTTAAGATGTATTTTCACTGGAACTAAGGGGTCAAGCCCAATCCCTGAAACACAACCCCACACCATAATCCCCCTATACTAATTATTAGGACCAGTGCACAAAGCAAGGTCCATAGAGGCATGGATGAGTGAGTTTGGGATGGAGGATCTTGGCTGGTCTGCACAGGGGCCTGACCTCAACCCGATAGAGCACCGTTGCGAGCCAGGCCTTCTTATCCACATCTGTGCCTAACCTCACAAATGTGTATCTTGAAGAATGGTCAAACATTCCCATAGACACACTCCTAAACCTTGTGGACAGCCTTCCCAGAAGAGTTGAAGCTGTTATAGCTGCAAAGGGTGGGCCAACTCAACATTGAACCCTACGGACTAAGACTGGGATGAGTGAGTGAGTGAAAAATTTATATAGCGCAACACATGCGAACTGAATCACCATTAAAGTTAATGTGTGTGTAAAGGCAGGTGTCCCAATACTTTTGGTAATATAGTGTATATCTGTTTAAACTTGTAGAGAACTTGGTGTGCACTGGGCTCCAAAAATTAGACTTCTACCGTACTGAAGCAATGCTTAATAATAAATTGTTACTAGAGTTCAATTGCCCAAATTAGGTTCCTAAAACAGGCCTAAACACCCTTCAGACGTTCATTCCATGGTACCTCTTAAAACTCCCCTTAAACTGTGTTTTGTTTTTGTTAAAATTTATGCTTTATGGGCCTGTTGGATCCACTTTCAAACAACTGCCAAATTTAACAGCCTGAGTAAGCGGCCATCCCAACCCCCAAACGGAAACTCACAGTAATCTGACACCAACAAATAACTAGATGACACTTGTAGCTAAAATACCTTTACTCCTCATCAGCGCCTAACCTACCACTCAAATTGCTTAGGGATAAACCCCCTCTCTCCTGTTACAACCTGCTGGAGAGAGAGGGAGATGGTTCCCTATCCCCCACTTTACCCCCCCCCCTTTCCCTTCACTATCCTACTCTTCGCCCACATCTCTCTCCTACTCTCCCTTCTATAACTCTTTTTCCCACCTCTTCATACTCTCTTCAGTGAAGGGATTATAAGGGTACTCCAGGATACCTGACTCATCATCCAAGAATTAATCCTGCAATACCACACCCAAAAGACCCCCGGTAACCGTGAGACAATTCCTAATGAACAGAGAATGCAGAGAGTACTTCAAAAATTGTCTGACCTTTATTGGGCGGGTATACAGTTTATATTTGGTTCAACCTTACCAATCAAAATAGGGGATGGGGGAGTGGTTAGTAAAGGGATACATTGAATATCATTAACAATGACGTTATTTAACCTCTAAAGAACATGGCTGACATAAGGCTACTCAAGTAGATACACCATCTGGCTATGACTAACATGTCTTGCTCTTCCTGTCGCCGGTTTCGTGTCATACAAAGAGGGAAAAAAGTCTAACCCGCAATCTTTATATAGAAGATACAAAGTAGAAATAATTATGCAAGCTATCCTGTTGTGCCTTGCAAAAAGCCGTTACAAGCTGGAAATACAGAAATTAGTTAACCAACTCAAGTCTGAGAATGATATATGAACTTATAGCCCCCCAAGATGGAGTCACTGTTGTTCAGTCATATTACTACATTCATCATCTAACATTCCCTCTGACATACAATGACCTCACTTTAAACACTGATTACACTACCTTGCATGAATGCACACTGGTTCCTCCTACTACAGTCCAGGCCCTCCAAGTCCAGCTGGCATATGCCAACCCCTGTCCTAAATTTTAGCTCCAACCTGCACACTACAAATACCTAGGTATACCAATGTATCCTTCAAAATCCAGATTCATTTTGCCCTAATGCCGCGTACACACCATCACTTTATGTGATGAAAAAAAACAACTTTTTTAAAAACGTCAATTTCAATGACCGTGTGTGGGGGAAAACATTGTTTTATGTCTTGTGAAAAACGACAAAAAAAAAATTGAAGCATGCTTAAATTTTTTGTGTCGTTTTACAAAACGTCGTTTTTTGTTTCACAAAAAATCACTGTGTGTAGCAAAAAACAACGTTTAAAACTACGTTTTTAAACCCGCGCATGCCCAGAAGCTAGTTATGAAGCGAGCTTCAATGGAAAAGAGTGGGGAACGTAACCTCGCTTTGCTAGAGCATTGTTTAAAAAAACGATGGTGTGTAGGCAACGTCGTTTTTGAAAATTTAAGTTTCAAAAACATTGTTTTTTACTTCACAAAAATGTCGTTTTTTTTCATCACATAAAGTGATGGTGTGTACGCGGCATTAGATGGAAACGGTTCTCTAAGAGAACACTTAAATCCCACCCCAGAGCCGTGGGCTATAAGGTCTATTTACTCAATATCCTTATAACCATCAAGAGACACTTATGACCATATGAATCCTCATTACATGACTCTTCCAAATGGTCAAAAAAATGTAAGTAACCATCTAGATAACAACAGACCGGCCAGTCACTCTAGATAAGACTGTTCCCAAAATGTTCTGTACATCAGTGAACATAAGTTATCTTCAACACTTTATGTAGAGGTTTTATCAATGAACTACTTGTATCTGTTCTAAAAGACATGTGTTTCTTTTATTCTCAATAAAAATCATTATGATTGATTTACCGGATGCAAAATGTAAGGTATTTTGGTCTTGTGTCTTTGTCCTCTAAGGCAGTCTCCTGGTTTATTGCCATTAGCATAGAAGGACATTTTTAACCTCCTAGAGTCTTTTTCAAAGTCATCTAATAAGAGCAGGCAAAGGTCACATCTGAGTTGCGTCATTGATCAGATATGGAAGAGGATACATTGGATTTGTTTTGGGCCTCCAAGATCTGTAGGATAATTCTTGAATTTGCCACGCCCTCTGCCTCTTAGCCCTTGCACCCATTTTAATAAGAATCCCTCGTATGAATACCTTATGAGCGTTCCATGTTACAAATGAATCGGCAACAAAATTTGCATTATACTCAAAGACTTCAAGCAGTGGTTCAATCTATTACATCATACGAAGTTATACAGGCTATACGATCTTTTCTGAATGGAAAGGCTCCAGGTCCAGATGGACTCTATTTTGAATTTTATAAAATGAATGCAGAAACTGTAGCCCCAAGGTTTGCAGAATTGTACACTAGAAGCCTGGAAGATGGGGTCCTTCCAGACTCTATGAGATATGCCCATGTTGTTTTGAGTCATAAGTAGAGTTGAGCGAACCCGAACTGTAAAGTTCGGGTTCGGTACGGACTTTGGGTTTTTCCCGAACCCGCACCTGAACCCGAATAATTGGAAAAAGTTTGGGTCCGGGATCGGAGTTCGGAAAAAAAAATTCACGGAGGTCCCCACAAATTCATAACCAGACCCTTTAGGTCTGGTATGGATATTAAGGGGAACCCCGCCGTCAATGTTAAAAAAAATGACGTGCGGTTCCCCCTAACCAGACCCGTTATCTGAGCACGTTGACCTGGCCAGCCGCAGAAAAGAGGGGGGGCAGAGTGCGGCCCCCCCCTCTCCTGAACCGCACCAGGCCACATGCCCTCAACATGGGGAGGATGTCCCCATGTTGATGGGGACAAGGGTCTCATCCCCACAACCCTTGCCCGGTGGTTGTGGGGGTATGCGGGCGGGAGGCTTATCAGAATCTGGAAGGCCCCTTTAACAAAGGGGACCCCCAGATCCTGACCCCCCCCTGTGTAAAATGGTAATGGGGTACACTGTACCCCTACCATTTCACGAAGGAAGTGTAAATTCTTGTAAAAAAACACACAAACACACACCGTGGAATAAAGTCCTTTATTAATAAAAAAAGAAAAAAACTCCAGCGGTGATAATCCACTCGTTACCGGCTTCCTATCCTCCAATGTTGTCCTGATCCAGCGACGAGTGCGGGTGATCTCCAGCGATGAGAAGATCTAGCGACGGGTGATCTCTGGTCCAGCGATGAGAAGATCCATCCATCCAGAGAGCAGCATCGCCGACCTCCTCTCATCGCTGGACACAGCCCAGCGAATGACGCGCTGAAGCTGTGACATTACTTATATAGGGGACGTACCCTCTGCTACGTCAATGGGGAAGCCCAGAGTCTTCCCTCTTCCTGGGATTAGGGATGAGCCGAACATACCCGCGTTCGGTTCGCACCAGAACATTCGAACAGATCGATCGTTCGCGCGAACATTTAGAACCCCATTGAAGTCTATAGGACTCGAACGTTCGAATTCAAAAGTGCTCATTTTAAAGCCCAATATTCAAGTTATTGTTGGAAAACATCTTTGAGAACCCAGGTCTTGTCCCAGGGAACATGTATCAATGGGAAAAAAAGTTTTAAAAACTGTAGTTTTTTCTTGAGCAGCGATATTAATGATGCTGAAAGTGAAAAAAAAAATTCCTTTAAATATGGTACCTGATGGGTGTCTATAGTAGTGGCACGTGTTTAGAAATGTCCCTGCACAACATGAGATTACTCTCAGAAAAAGGTCATTTAATACTGCTTGCGGCTTTAATTTAATGTTTGGTCCCTGCAATATGGATAAAAATCATTGAAAAAAATAGCATGAGTTTCCGCGCCACCACTCCCCCCAGGTCATTACAAGACCCAGTGCCGATCCTGACCTCCCTGGGGCCCTAAGCAAAATGAAAAATGAGAATCGGTGGGGCGCTGACGACAGTGACATGTCACATTAAAGAAAGTTGAGAAGCGGGGTGAGGGGATGTTCTGCTGTCGGAAATGACTCAGCCAGCGAGTTTAGAAGTGGGGTGAGGGGGCGAAAATGACTTCTCACCAGGCGGGGCCTCTAGTAATTTGGGGGGCCCTTTGCAGTTTTGCGGGGCCCTAAGCAGCTTGCATAGTGAGCCTATAGCGAGGATCGGCCCTGACAAGACCGTTTGGCCCTATATACTTTGAACAGCAGTATACAGGTGATGCAAACAAGATAAGGACTGTAGGTTTCTTAAGTAGAATCAGAACCATGTCATACTTTGCTCCTGCATATTGCACAATTTCCTAAAGAGACCCTCACAAAACTACATTACACTTGTGCCTGATGAGGCCACTGATGTTCCAGTGGTGGTGGCCCGTTAGACTGTCCATACAGTCTTGGCCCCCCAAAGTGCACGTGCTGTGTGGCAACAATATGTCGATTATTTTAGGGGTGGGGGGGCATTACAATGCCAGATCTTGGCTCAATAAATAATTTTTTTGGGAAAGAAAAATTCTAGAAAAAAGGGGGGTCTCCATCCGGGGCCCCTTTTGATCAAATTCTGTGAAGAACTCCTGTTCTCTGAAGGCCTCCATTATTTCTGCAAGTCAAAATGTATAAAAAAAACTCATGTCAGTCAAGCCTAAGCTTTCTCCCCATATCAAACCCACAAACTCATCCACTGATCATAAAGTCCAAAAATCAAGTTTCGTATCGTCGTACTGCATGATCGTTTTCACAACGTTTTCTACCGACTGCGAACAACGTTCTCACTCACGCAATATCCTTTTATACACTATTAAATAGCCCATGTGCAGTAACAGCTAATGCGTTTATGGGCAATTAAATAGCACACGTCCACTAACACTGAGTACTATGTTTAGGTGTAAACTAAACACTATGCAGGCAATACAACACGTTAGAGCACTGCATCTAGCACAATCTACTGCCTAACAATAGGAATAGCTGATCTAGCTAAGCTATACAGTGTATAAATATATGTACAATGCTAGGATGTATACATATATCCTCTACACACTGTAAATTCAACTAAATTGACTAGCCTTCCTGCTCTATCTATCTATCTATCTATATATCTTATATAGGGTGGGGGCGTGTACTAAACCCCCTGAGCCATAATTGGCCAAAGCCACCCTGGCTTTGGCCAATTGGGGTTCTTCGTTTTTTGCGCCTTGTGATTGGCCAAGCATGCAGGTTCATGGTGCATGCTTGGCCAATCATCAGCGCGCAATGCCGCAGTGAATTATGGGCCAACGCGTGTCACTCGAATTTGGCGCGAACAACCTGTTTTGTTTGAAATTCGTCGAACGTACGAACAGACGATGTTCGAGTCCAACATACGTTCGAGTCGAACACAAAGCTCATCCCTAGTGATCATCTAAGGTGATCATTAAAGCCTACTAGGCCAACAATGGGCCCACACTGCAGAATCATTGTTTTCTGGGTCACTTAACTGTCACTGAACTACCTCACGACCATAGGCTTTGAAAAAACCCTATTGCCTGTGCAATCTCCAAACCGTTCATTGACGTCAGTGAGGACAAGAAACGGGACATGGCTAGCTTGGTATCCAACCTTGTGTAAATGGGGAGGTTGCGGTTGTGCAAATGGACTGTTTGCAGGTGTTTATGGTGCGTTAAATGGGGAGTTTGGTCTGTCAGAGTTCGGTCTGTCACTGTGAACCCTAACCCTATTACAGACAAGGTTAGGGTTACAGATAGGGTTAGGGTTAGGGTTACAGATAGGGTTAGGGTGTTAAGGGCTTGAGAAGTGGAATAATTAACCCGTAGACCCGAGGGTTAACCCTAACCCTATCTGTAACCCTAACCCTGTCTGTAACCCTAACCCTATCTGTTACCCTAACCTTGTCTGTAACCCTAACCCTAACCCTATCTGTAACCCTAACCCTAACCCTAACCCTTACACTACCTGATCGATACAACATCATACCTGAGCACGTTATTCCAAACAATTTATGAATGTTAGGTGATTTATGCCCTTTATGGATTAAAAACGGACTCTGCGACAACTACGTAATTTTCCATGGGAGATTTGCCATGGATCCCCGTCCGGAATGCCACAGTCCAGGTGTTAGTCCCCTTGAAACAACTTTTCCATCACTATTGTGGCCAGAAAGAGTCATTGTGGGTTTTAAAATTTGCTTGCCCATTGAAGTCTATGGCGGTTCGTCCGGTTCGCCGGTTCGCGAACAATTGCGGAAGTTCGCGTTCGTCGGTCGCGAACCGAAAATTTTAGGTTCGCGACATCACTCTAATTCCGTTATGGAAAACCTTTATCCCAGAAGAAAAATGGAAAACAATGGCTGTAACTGCTTATAAAGTGTTTGCTGGAGTTCAACTTGTTAACCAAGACCATCTGAATCTCTGTGCAGGCCAGTCAAGTTCCTCCACCCCAAAATCGCTCATCCATGTCTTTATGGACCTTGCTTTGTGCACTGGTGGGCAGTCATGTTGGAACAGGAAGGGGCCATTCCCAAGCTGTTCCCACAAAGTTGGGAGCATGAAATTGACCAAATGTCTTGGTATGCTGACATCTTAAGATGATCTTTCAGTGGAACTAAGGGGCCAAGCCCAACCCCTGAAACACAACCCCACACCATAATCCCCCCTCCATCAAATTATTTGGACCAGTGCACAAACCAAGGTCCATAAAGACATGGATGAATGAGTTTGGGGTGGAGGAACTTCACCTTTGGGATGAATTAGAGTGTGAGCCAGGCCTTCTCATCCACATCAGTGCCTGACCTTACAAATGCACTTCTGGAAGAATGGTCAAACATTCCCATAGACACACTCCTAAACCTTGTGGAAGCCTTCCCATGAGGCCGCGTACACACGATCGGTCCAAACCGATGAAAACTCACTGAAGTTCAGTTTCATTGGTCCAAACCGCCCGTGTGTACGCCCCATCGGTCTGTTGTCCTTCGGTCCAAAAAAAGAGAACTTGTTTTAAAAATCGAACCGATGGACGGCTGACCGATAGGTCAAAGCTGATGGTTGGTACGCAAAAGCATCGGTTCAAAACCCATGCATTCTCAGAATCAAGTCGACGCATGCTTGGAAGCATTGAACTTCGTTATTTCAGCACGTCGTGTGTTTTACGTCACCGCGTTCTGACCCGATCGGTTTTGAAAGCGATGGTGTGTACACACATCAGACCATCAGTCTGCTTCAGCGGTGAACCGATGAAAACGGTCCGTCGGACCATTCTCATCGGATGGACTGATCGTGTGTACGCGGCCTAAGAGTTGAAGCTGTTATAGCTGCAAAGGGTGGGCCAACTCGATATTGCACCATACAGACAAAGACTGGGATGCCATTAAAGTTCACATGTGTGTAAAGGCAGGCGTCCCAATACTGTTGGTAATATAGTGTATGTAAAATGAAAGGAAAGCTGAAGTTAGGCTTTAAAGCAATTCATCTTCTGAGCAATTATTTACTAGTATTGTATTGTATTCAGTATTGTAGTTTGAAAATATATATATATTTTTTTTTTTTTTTTTTTTTTATTACAGTCACAAACATAAACCCAAAGAGATCTTGATTACTCTCTATGGAATCTTTAACCTGTGAAGAAACATATAAATGTTTGTGTGAAAATAGGTTTCCTGTTCAGTCACTGAGCTTATCCACTGATACACATCATATGCTTTACACTTACAATATATATATATATATATATATATATATATATATATATATATATATATATCAGATACTCATTATTTTATCTCTCCCTCTCTTTCTATGTTTTTCTTTCCATTCAAGATTTCATCTAGGTCTTATTTTTTCTCTATTAAATAGAAACACTGGTAAAAAAAAAAAGAAGATTTGTTGAGCAAGAACTTATTTTTGACATTATTTTTTACATATTTGACAGCATTTTCACTCACTTTGTTTTTTTTATTCTTTCCATGCATGAGATTCTGATTTTATCCCATGCTCAATAGAAAAACTGGTAGAAAAATCTCTCATGAAGAAATGCATGTAATATTGTTACACTTTTAATATTGACACTTTCATTTTAAAAATAAATAAATAATAATAATAATAATAATAATAATAATAATAATAATAATAATAATAATAATAATAATCTACATTGTTTTTGTTGGTCTATTTAAATTAAGTTAAATTATCAAAAAAATATGGGTTTTCATCAGAGATCATTAGTAAATAAGGTAAGTATTTTTGTTTAGACTAAATTCACCAAGTAATAATGCTTTTATTGATTTAAATAGTAATCATTAGGACAAATAAAAAATTCTACACCTTGATCCATCCGTTTTTCTTTGCATTGTTTGCCATAGTTTTCCACTACTGTCATGGCATTAAGGTATACTTAAAACCAAATACTATGGGCTAGATTCAGGTAGGGAGCGCGTATTTGTGTGCGGGCGTAGCATATCCTATTTACGCTACGCCTCCGCAACTTTGACAGGCAAGTGCAGTATTCACAAAGCACTTGCTCCGTAAGTTGCGGCGGCGTAGCGTAAATTGGCCGGCGTAAGCCCGCCTAATTCAAATCTGTAAGAGGTGGGCGTGTTTTATTTAAATGAATTGTGACCCCACGTATATGACGCTTTTTACGAACGGCACATGCGCCGTCCGTGAACGTATCCCAGTGTGCATGCTCCAAATTAACCCGCAAAAAGTCAATGCTTTCGACGTGAACGTAAATTACTCACAGCCCTATTCGCGAACGACTTACGCAAACGGCGTAATCAACGGAAAATTCGACGCTGGCCCGACGTCCATACTTAACAATGGCTGCGCCTCATATAGCAGGGGTAACTTTACGCCGGAAAAAAACTTACGTAAACGGCGTATCTGTACTGCGACGGCCGGGCGTACGTTCGTGAATAGGCGTATCTAGCTGATTTACATATTCTAGGCGTAAATCAGCATACACGCCCCTAGCGGCCAGCGTGAATATGCAGTTAAGATACGACGGCGTAGGAGACTTAAACCGGTCGTATCTTAGCAACATTTAAGCGTATCTCAGTTTGAGCATACGCTTAAAGTTGCGACGGCGCAGATTCAGACTTATGACGGTGTATCCACTGATACGCCCGTCGTAAGTCTTTCTGAACTCGGGCCTATATATATATATATATATATATATATATATATATATATATATATATATATATATATATATCCATAGATATATATATATATAGATATATATATATATATATATATATATATATATATATATACATATATATATATATATATATATATATATATATATATATATATATATATATATATATATATAGATATATAGGTATATACCGTATTTATCGGCGTATACCGCGCACTTTTTTGCCCTGAAAATCAGGGCAAAATCGTGGGTGCGCGATATACGCCGATACCAGCTTTCTCACACCGAGTTTGAATACTGCGCCGACATATACCGAGCGCAGTACACTCATGTATAGTCAGGCAGTCTCGGCTCCTCTCGCTCTCACGTCCTGGACATACAGGACGTGACCGCGACAGTAGCCGAGCCTGCCCGACTATACACAAGTGTACTGCGCTCGGTATATGCTGGCGCAGTATTCAAACTCGGCACGGGAAAGCGGGAAACGAGCGGGGAGGACGCCGCAGAAGGACGCCGGACCCGACAAAGAGGACACCCGAAGCCGCAGACAGACGCCGGACCCGACGAGGCCGCTGATGGACGCCGCGCAAGACACCAAAACTGTAAGTACAAAATATATAGATAGATATAGATATATAGATATATATAGATATATAGATAGATATATAGATCTATATCTAGATATCTATATACTGTACTGTATATACTCGAGTATAAACTGAGTTTTTCAACACTTTTTTTGTGCTGAAAATGCCCCCCTCTGCCTATACTCGAGTCACCTTTTTGCGCCTGATCTCCTAGATTTTTGGGGACTATTTTTGGGTCCACTTTACCCCAAAATTGGCATACAAGTGTGACAAGTTTGTTGTCTGGGGGACCTATGGCCAGGGAGCATCGATTTTTCAAAGGCGGTCATCCCTTCCATAGACACCCATGTTAAACGTCAGTCTATTCATGGACACAGTGAGGCATGGGCACAGTGAGGTATGGAAGCAGTGAGGCATGAGCACAGTGAGGCATGGGCACAGTAAGGCATGGACACAGTAAACCATGGGCACAGTGAGGCATGGACACAGTAAAGCATGGGCACAGTGAGGCATGGGCACAGTGAGGCTTGGGCACAGTGAGGCATGGGCACAGTGAGGCATGGGCACAGTGAGGCATGGACACAGTAAAGCATGGGCACAGTGAGTCATGGACACAGTAAAGCATGGGCACAGTGAGGCATGGGCACAGTGAGGCTTGGGCACAGTGAGGCATGGGCACAGTGAGGCATGGGCACAGTGAGGCATGCACATGGACACAGTGAGGCACAATGAGGCATGCAGATGGACACCCTAGGCTTATACTCAAGTCAATACAGTTTCCCATTTTTTTGTGATAAAATTAGGTGCCTCAGCTTGTATTCGGGTCGGCTTATACTCGAGGATATACGGTAGATCTGGCAATCAATCACAATCGCTGCCCTATTTAATAAACTGATTTTAAGTCTAGCTGCTATTTTATGTATGTCTCAGAGCAGGTGGAGAGTGAAATTGGACCCAAAAAAAAACGTTTGCCCAGGGTCCAATCAATATTAAAGGCGGCCATGTACAGATCCATGCAACATGGGGTCATGGATGAATGGCACAACAATGTACATATGTAATTTTTTTTTCTTATATTAAAAATGAATTAAAAGAATAGAGACTGTCCAATTAGCAAAAAAAAAAAAATTACAGAGCCTATTAAATAAGACAAAGCCAAGGTCGCTTTCATCTACCAAATATGTGTTAAGATTTTTTATTTTGTTTTTTTAATTTCCCAAGCTGTATTCAAAGGGTTTTCAAAGTCACAGGTTCACATTATTTGCTATCAATCATTTTGCAAAGTCAAGATATATTTTCCTTGCTATGGTTAATACATACAAAGTTATATAAATCTTTTCTGCTTTCACACAGGCCACACATAAAGGTAATGTCACCACATTCTTCTTTTTGGGATTTAACAACAATGCCGTATATAATCCGCTGCTCTTCACCTTGGTCCTTATTATATACATTGTGACAATATGTGGAAACTTTTTGATCATCATGTTGGTGTATTACAGGAAGACCCTTCATTCTCCCATGTACTTCTTCCTCTCCCAACTCTCTGTATCTGACATCATGCTGACCACAGATATTTCTCCCAACATGTTACATATTGTTCTACATGAGAGGACCTCCATATCCTTTTCTGGTTGCATCACTCAATATTATGTCTTTAGTTTAATAGAAGTATTTGAATGTTTCCTTCTGACAGTGATGTCCTATGACCGCTATCTAGCCTTCTGCTCTCCTCTGCATTATACCTCCATTATGAAACAAACACTTTGCATTAAACTCGTTCTTGCATCCTGGATTTTCGGCTGTTTGATGACATCAATATCAACACTTGGCTTATGTCAACTAGAATTCTGTGGACCAAATGTTATTGACCACATATTTTGTGATTTCAATCCTCTTGTGGAACTTTCCTGTTCAGATACATCCACAGTTCAAATTGAAGCCACCTTGTTGTGTGTTCCTGCGCTAATATTCCCTTCCTAGTGATAGTGGTTTCATATACTTATATTGTTTTAACAATATTAAAGATTTCCTCCTTTTCGGGAAGACTGAAATCCTTTTCCACTTGTAGCTCCCATCTCACTGTTGTGTTTATATTTTATGGAACCCTAATTGCTGTATATCTGATTCCAAAGAAAGGACAATCACAAATGATCAATAAGATAATGTCCTTGTTGTATACAGTGTTTACTCCCTTTGTAAACCCTTTCATATACAGCTTGAGGAATAAAGAGATCAAGGACAGTTTAAAGATGTTGTATATAAACAAAAGGCGTTTTTATTCAAAATCTTTGGTAAAAAGTTAAATTATTAGGATGCACTATATTACCAAAAGTATTGGGATGCCTGCCTTTACACACACATGAAGTTTAATGGCATCCGAGTCTTAGTCCATAGGGTTCAATATTGAGTTGGCCCACCCTTAACAGCTTTAACTCTTCTGGGAAAGCTGACCACAAGGTTTAGGAGTGTGTGTATGGGAATGTTTGAACATTCTTCCAGAAGAGCATTTGTGAGGTCAAGCACTGATGTGGACAAGAGGCCTGGATTGCAGTCTCCGCTATAATTCCTCCCAAAGGTGTTTCATTGGGTTGAGGTCAGAACTTTGTGCAGGTCAGTCAAGTTCCTCCACCCCAAACTCGCTCACCCATGTCTTTATGGACATTGCTTTGTGCACTGGTGTGCAGTCATGTTGGAACAGGAAGGGGCCATTCCCAAGCTGTTCCCACAAAGTTGGGAGCATGAAATTGTCCAAAATATCTTGGTATGCTGAGGCCTTAAGATGATCTTTCAGTGAAACTAAGGGGCTAATCCCAACCCCAGAAACACAACCCCACACCATAATCCCCCCTCCACCAAATTATGTGGACCAGTGCACAAACCAAGGTCCATAAAGACATGGATGAGTGAGTTTGGGGTGGAGGAACTTGACTGGCCTGTACAGAGCACTGACCTCAACCCAATAGAATGCCTTTGGGATGAATTAGAGTGTGATCCAGGCCTTCTCATCCACATCAGTGCCTGACCTCACAAATCCACTTTTGGAAGAGATGTCAAACATTCCCATAAGACACACTCCTAAACATTGTGGATGGCCTTCCCAGAAGAGTTGAAGCTGTTATAGCTGCAAAGGGTGGGCCAACTCGATATTGCACCCTACGGACTAAGGCTAGGATGCCATTAAGATGGGCACTTAAGCCGGGAGCTCCACGCTGCTTCGGTCCTCCGGTGCACATAGCGGGGATTCAGGGCCCTGTGACCCCCTACGGCCACTCCATCGGCCATCGGAACATAAAGGGCACACGCCCATGCCAGTGGGATCTGCAAAGCATAGCCTGGGACCGCAATTCAGGGCTATGAACAAGCTGGCCGAATCCAAGATGGCGGAGGAATCGCCTGGAATCTGGCCATCATATGCATCTGTGACCCGCTCTATCTCCCCTGGGACACCCATGAGTAATCAGATGGGACCATCTCACTCCCCAGCATCCACTGAGTCCTTGATAGAACAGACCATGGAGGATTTACTGAACTCTCCTCTGGGGCCTAATCATCTGCATGCTTTAAACAACCATGCCACATCTGACACTGTTCCTCACACATTTATACCAGCCCCAGATCTATTCTCACAACTGTCAGCCCTGCTAGACTGAGGATTGGCACAGAATGCAGCTAAAATCACAGGAGAGTTGAGGGGAGACTTTCAGATGCTAGGCTCCAGGATGGAGGCCATAGAGAGCAAGCTTGACCAGACTATCTCTACTACCAGACAGAACTCTAATCATATACAGGTCTTGCAGGACCAATTGGATACTGCATTATCCCGCATTGATGACCTTGAGAATAGGTCCAGGAGGGAAAATTTCAGGATCAGGGGGCTCCCAGAATCGATCACTGATACCATCTCTGTTGTACAAGATTTTCTTCGGCAGCTCATCCCTAATATACCACATCACAAGCTGGAAATCGATCGTGCCCACAGAACCCTGGGGCCCCCAAGGAAAGACAGCACCCCCAGGGACATAGTGGTCAAAACGCACTACTTCTCTGTGAAGGAAGAGGTGATGAAGCTGAGCAGACATCAAAATCCTGTTACATGCCGGGGTCATGCCATTCAAGTGTTTGCGGATCTATCACCAACAACTATTCAAAAGAGGAGAGCCCTGAAGCCCCTTCTCAAAGTTCTATCGCAACGGGACATTAAATATAAGTGGGCCTTTCCCTTCACTCTGAAGTTTGAATACAAGGGCAGGGCGTATTCGTTCCATAACTTCCAAGATGGAGAACGTCTACTCCTTGACCTGCGCCCCATCTCTCACGAAGCTGTGATGGACCTCTCCAACTCCGGTGCTGGATCTACTAAATGCCCTTCTCCTGCGAGCCCTCTGACGGGCACTTGGGATAAACCCAAATTCAAGAAGACCAAGGACACCAGACCACCATGAAGCCTCGAGTCAAGCGTCCTGGCAACAGATTAAAAAAGGACTCCTTTTTTTTTCACTTTTTGAACTCCCCCGTGTACCAGGGGTTACTGGGTCTTAAGCCCCCTTCTTGTTTTCCATTTTTTGGTTGTATTCTGTTTGCGGTTCCAAAAACAATTTGAACTCCAGGTTTAGACTTTCAATGAGATTTAATATGATTACTTGGTTATTAATGATACTTACATGGTGTTTAACCTTGTGCACGATGCCTGGGCGTTCAGAGCGTGGGTGTTGTTTTGCCTGGGGGTGGCGCGTTCCTGGGGGAGCCGCGCTCCACTCATTTTGCTTGGGGAGAGGGTTTAGGGCTCCCTGGGGATGGGCTCTCAGGGCCCCTTAGTTCCCTAGTTTTTGAAGACACTTTATATTTTGCTTTTGGTTACTTTGTGCGCCGGGGATGAGGCAGTGTTGCTGCGCCTCCACCTACCCCACGGATTTGGCAATGCCTTCTCCCTGGGTTGGGTGTCCACCCTGCTTGTGGGATGTGGATGTGCTAGACAGGTTACTGGGTGGTGGGTATTCACATACTTGCCGCTCATTCGGGCTCCAAGCGGGCTCGGGATCTCCTACCTCTCCCCCTCCTTCTCCCCTTTTTTTCCGCTCTATTCTTAGAGAGTTGATATTGAGAACCTGGAAAAGAAATTCCAGGCGCTGTGCTTGGACCACAAGAGAGACCCAGGTCGCTTTCCCGTTTCTCGTATCGATTCAGCTTGACTCGAACTAAACAGCATTTGACAGCCAATGCCGAAAAAAGCCTGAGATGGCAGGGGGCAAGGTATTACCATCTAAAAGACAAGCCTGGGTCTCTCTTGGCCTCCAAACTTATGCCACAGATCCGTACGTACGCCTTTCCCAAAATAAACATAGCGGGTCAACCTCCCATAGCGAACCCTTATAGAATTATGGACGCTTTTCACAAATTTTACACAGACCTGTATAGTGGACAGAGGGCAAAGATGACCCCCAATATGACTGATTTCCTGGACATTCTCCCCATACCCACTTTGTCAAAGGCCCACAGAGACCGACTCAAGGTCCCTGTCTCGACTGATGAGGTATTAGAAGTAATTAAAGGTCTAAAGACAAATTCGGCCCCGGGACCTGATGGGTTCTCTATTCCTTACTATAAAGCTTTTGCACCACTCTTGGCACCGCACCTAACAAATTTTATTAATTCCAAGTCCAAGGGGGACCCCATAGACCCGCAGCTAAACACCGCTTTCATCTCCGTCATTCTAAAACCTGACAAAGACCCCAGAGAAGTCAATAATTATAGACCAACGATCTAAAAATTATGACTAAAGTTATGGCCGACCGTCTTTCGTCCTTTATCGGAGCTTACATACACAAAGACCAAGTCGGGTTCATTCCCGGACGTCAGGGACTGGATCAAATTAGGAGGGCAATTGACATTGTTTCTATTTTACAATCCGGATGGGATAGCGGGGTGCTCAAGCTGGGATGTTGTTATCATTAGACTTGCAAAAGGCTTTCGATTCGGTCTCTTGGTCCTACTTATTTGCGATATTGGAGCGATGGGGCTTTGGTCCGAGATTTACGGGGCTCCTTCAGTCTCTCTATTCCTCCCCCGAAGCCAAGATCAAATTACAAGGACTGTACTCAGACTCCATCAAAATAAGGACAGGGACACGACAGGGATGTCCTTTATCACTGTTGATCTTTGCCATTGCGATTGAGTCGCTAGCTATTGCAATTCGATCCAACCATGACATAGCAGCGGTCCATGGTGGTCCTACCGTCCATAAATGCGGCCTGTTTGTGGACGACCTTATCCTCTTTATTACCTCCCCCACTACAACCCTCCCAGTTGTTTGCAGGCTCTTCGAAGAATTTGCAAACATCTCGGGTCTACGGGTTAATTATTCCACTTCTCAAGCCCTTAACATCTCTCTCCAGCCATCACTGGTCATCCGGCTGAAGGACTCTTTTCGCTTTACATGGATTGAGTCCTCCATCCGCTACCTAGGAATAAACCTGACCTCCAAATTCAAACAACTTTACCAGGCTAACTACCCTCCCATTAACAAAAAATTAGAATCGGATCTCAAACAGTGGCACCCACACCAACTCTCCTGGTTAGGGAGGATAAATTCTGTGAAAATGACCCTGCTCCAAAGGCTCCTTTATCTCTTTTGTTCACTCCCAATATCTATTAGAAAAGATCATCTCAAATCGTTCCAGAGCAAAGTAGTCAAATTTGTTTGTGGTGATTCGGGCCATTGCCTCGCAAGCCAAACTCTTTTTAGGCTACGGTCCAGAGGGGAATTGGGCCTGCCTAATCTGTTTTGATATTTTCAAGCGGCCAGACTCGCTCAGCTTTCCACAGTTTATTCTAGAATGACCAAACCTGACTGGGTAGAAATGGAGAGACAGGCGGTCCCTACCTTTATGCTTGACTTTCTTTTATGGAGTTCTCCCAAGGCTAGGCCCCCTATACTTGCCCCATCCTTATCGCACACTTTTGCAATATGGGATAAACTCAGGAACAATCTATTTTTAGTTTCTTCATGTAAGCCCTTAGCACACATTTTCCATAATCCGGACTTTCTTCCGGGCATGAACATGAGAGCATTCCGGTGGTGGCTGGATAAAGGGTTGTATCGGATCGGACACTTCTTTACCCCTGCGGGACCCATTTCCCTCCCCCACTGTATTAAGCATCTGGAGCTACCTGACTCAGAGAGATTCCGGTTTCATCAACTGTCCCGCTTCCTTCAATCTATCTGGTCTACGAAACCTGACCCTCCCCAATTCATTCCTTATGAACAATGGTGCAGACGTCTAACGGAGCAGAGGGGGGGATTTCCATAATCTATTCGTCACTTGCCATGAATGACCAGAAAATACCATATATGCTAGCATGGGAGGCTGACACGCAGGTATTCTGGGACATGGACACATGGCATAAAGCCTTTGCAAGATCATTTAATGGTATCCTCAATATTTCTCTTGCTGAAGCAAGCTTAAAGCGGAGGTTCACCCTAAAACAATTATATACTATTACATCCAGCATACTTCCAACATCTACAGCATGATGTTTTTTTATTTTTTTTGCCGTACATACCGTTTTATTGTTATTTTCCCCCCAGCTTTCGGGTTCTGGCTCCCGCGGGAATGGGCGTTCCTATTCAGAGGTTAGATGATTGACGTCTGGGGAAAAACTTCCCCTGGCGCATAAGGCGCGTCACCAGTTTTCCACAACTAGCCAACTTGCGAGCCAGCTCTATATGGCGCCTGCGCAGTCAGCTCTACACGGCGGGCGCAGGCGCCGTATAGCGCCATATAGAGCCGACTCGAAGGTCGGCTAGTTACGGAAAACTGGTGACGTGCCTTATGTGCCAGGGGAAGTTTTTCACCAGACGTCAATCATCTAACCTCTGAATAGGAACACCCACTCCCGCGGGAGTCAGAACCCGGAAGCCAGGGGGAAAATAACAATAAAACGGTATGTACGGCAAAAAAAAACAGCACACGGTAGATGTCGGAAGTATGCTGGATGTAATGGTATATAGATGTTTTTTAGGGTGAACCTCCGCTTTAAATGTCTTCACCAGATTGTATCTAACAACCCTCAGGCTCTCCACCATGTTCCCTTTGTGTTTCAGAGGGTGTCAAATGGGGGTTCCATGTTGCACATATGGTGGGAATGCCCGAAAATCAGAGGCTTTTGGAACAAAATTTTCCAAATAGCATCCAAAGTCACTGGTCTTATGATTCCCAGGTCTCCCTCGGCAGCTCTTCTCAACCAGTTAATCCCCAAAGCCTCGAAACCCACCCAAAAATATATTTTCTTTGTTTTCCTGGGTGCTAAAATTACCTTAGCTAGGGCCTGGAAGCACCCCAAGAACTCCATCACAGCGGCTAAACACAAGATATTGTGGATAATGTCACAAGAGAAAATGGTGAGCTCCTTCTTAGATAATTTTACACAGTTTAGGGAGACCTGGGAACCATGGGCTAACTACATGGGAGTAAATGATTCCATTTACATGTCTTGATGGTTCTGTCTGGGACTAGATCCAAACTGTATGCAGGTTCTCTATCTCTCTCTATTCCTACTCTTTCTTTTTTCCTCTTCCTATCCTCCCCCTTCGCATAGCCTATTTTTCTCCGAGTAGACAGGAGAACACTCTCAGGCACTACTAATCTCTTAGGGTATTATGCCTGCAGGAGGGAGTTCCCCATGGCAATTCCATACTATGATGTAAACAGTACAAGTTGTTGCAACCTGTTTTGAAAGTTGGCTGATCTTGTTGTCACTGGTACCCCTGGCGCAATTCAAGCCGTGGGGTGGGCCAAAGGGTGGGAGTCTGTTCTTCTCCTCCTGGTACAGTTAGTACCCATTGGGGGTGCGGGGAGGCCTGGAACGGGACTTGATCCTGAGAGTCCTAGGGGTTGCAAGTCTAACAGGTATTATAGTACAGGTGCTCTTGTTAGCAGATGTATACGGGTTGTGGCTCATTCCACACCCTATTGAAATGAGCAATATGATTTTGAACTGTTGTAACTATGCCTTTGTCTGCTTTGTTTTGTCATGTATGCCTATTAAAAATATTTTTTTTTTTGAAAGAGATAGAATTAAAAAAAAAAAAAAAAAGTTCACATGCGTGTAAAGGCAGGTGTCCCAATACTTTTGGTAATAAAGTGTATGTAAAATGAAAGGAAAGCTGACATTAGGCTTTAAAGCAATTAATCTTCTGAGCAATTATTTACTAGTATTGTATTGTATTGAGTATTGTATTTTGAGAAAAAAAAATAGTACAATCACAAACATAAACCCAAAGAGATCTTGATTACTCTCTATGGAATCTTTAATCTGTGAAGAAACATATAAATGTTTGTGTAAAAATAGGTTTCCTGTTCAGTCACTGAGCTTATCCACCGATATACATCATATGCTTTACAATATATATATATATATATATATATATATATATATATATAAGATACTTATTATTATTTTATCTCTTCCTCTCTTTCTATTTTTCTTTCCGTTCAAGATTTCATCTAGGTCTTATTTTTTCCCTATTAAATAGAAACATTGATGAGAAAATAAAAAGAACATTTGTTGAACAAGAACTATGTATTTGACGTAATGAGGACGTGACGTGCGTGAGGGTGGGAGGTGCCGGAGCGCTCCATGGCTGGAGGTAGCGAGTGGCGGGGGTCCGACGGAGCCAGCAACGGTCCGGTGGAGACCAGCGTGAGAGGCTGACATCCCGAAGACTGGAGTCAGAAACCCGCTCAGCGCGACCTGACACACTTGCGGGACCCAAGACCCAGGACTCAACAGATTCCCGACGGACCGATGTGACGGAAGTCTTCAGTCTCCCAGCGCAGCGGGTCCGGACGGACACATCACTGAGCTATAGAGACTGCCAGGACACAGACGAAGGAGGAGATCAGCAGGGAAAAGCGGAGCAGTGGCAGCAGGTCGTGAGAGGACCCCTAGGTTGGGTGAGACGCTCAGTTGAGCCGAGCAGGGTCGGGTGCCGTCCAGATCCCCCTCCTCCCCCACGGGGTCCCCCCCCACCGGGTCGGATGACTCATAAAATGTATGCCAAGAAATTGAACACAGAGAAGTAACTTTGGATGGTGACCTAAGGCAGAGATCAAGGAGGAAGGGTGGTAATTTATTATCATAGCCTCGTTAGTTTGAGGAGCTGTATAACCCTCATGTACAAGGTGGTTACTGATATAAAAATCCCTCAGGGCATCTGTGGAGCATAGCCCAGGGAAGAGACTCTGGGCTAAGACGAGAAGGTGATCATGTCAATGCGGGTACCGAAGTATTAATGGTTTGAAGAGCAGAAATCTATGCATGTGAATGATGGTCATAAATACACAACTTTGCAGGATTTATCTGAAGTAAGATATATAGGCGCCTGGTCTATGCTAGTAAATTCCTAGTGCTCATGAATGGGGTGGCAGTGAAAAGGGAAGTTTTAGCTATAAGCATCTGCATCTGCTTCGCGTCACCTGAACACCTGCTCGGGCAGGTCACCCAGTGAAAGGAAGATTGGTTAGAGAAAATACCGGGGTTAAATCACTAAAATACACTGCGGATATCACCCCTATAACGAGATAATCCGGAAGCTACAGCTGGATAGACCATAGTAGTAATTAAACTGGGTTTTAGACGGGCAGTAGACAGGACTCAACAGGGAAACGGGACGGAGAGGCCGCAGGTGGTAGCTCCGCTCCGGGGTTTTCTCTTCCCCTGGTGTCTCCTCCCTGATTTCTTTCTGGTCCTTTTCTTTCTTTTTTTAAATTGATTGATTACCCTGTAGTTTCTCCCTTTTCCCCTTTGCTCCTTATTTCTCCCCCACAGATAGACCAGTATACTTTGTCACGTGTGTGTTAAACACCCTAACTGGAGCAGAGCAGAATATACGACAATTTATGCGGTTTGACCTCCTAGGAGGGAGTGGAAGGGAGAGGAGCGAGGGGAAAGGGAAGGGAAAAGATAGTGAGAGAGGAATAGTTATCCCCGTGGGTAGTCACCTAAGTAAGGCTGAGTATAAGAAATAAACCTTAGAGCGCAAAAAAAAAAAAAAAAAAAAAAAAAAAAAAAAATTTCAAACTGGGGAAGAGAAAAAGACCCTCCAATAAAATGAATAGATCGACGAGAGGAGTCACTACAAAACCAACCAAGAATAATTCCGGGAATAGCTCTATTCAGCAATACATGACTCAAGAAGGGAGCCTGAAAAGCCCAGGACTCGCAAAAAAAACTGAAAAGAAGAAGAACCACATAAAAAAAGGCGCAAGCAGTGCGGAGAGTTCTAAAGGGGAAACGACAATAGAAAGCGAGCATGACCATAATATTTCTGAAGAGCTAGCTCAAGACACACAAGACACACAACCCCCCACAAAGGCTGAGATGAACGCAATGCTGCTGAGGATGGAAAATGTCATAAGGACAGAAATTAATAAGGTTAGAACAGACCTTGGAGGGCTCCGCGAAAGAGTGGAAGAGACGGAAAGGAGAATAGAGGAACAGGACCAGGAAATAAACTCCCTGAAAAAGAAAGTAAAGGCCCTGAGCGAAAGTCAAAGACTGGCGGCATATAGGATAGAGGACCAGGAGAATCGCAACAGGCGACAGAACCTTAGAATCAGAGCCATAGTAGAAGAAAAGGATGAAGACCTCAGAGTCATCATGAACACAATTTTTAACCCCCTGCTAGAGAGATCAGCAGAATCGAAGCCCCTTAAGATCGAGAGAGTGCACCGAGTGGGGAATCCCCAACAGACAGGAAGATACGGCCCAAGGGATGTTGTGGTACGTTTCAGGAACTACGTCGACAAAGCAGAAATCTGGGGAAGGCTCAGGGGGAAACCCCCTTTGAAATATAGAGAGACTGAGCTACAAATATTCTCCGACTTGTCGAAAGAAACATTGGCAAGGAGAAGACACCTGAAACCCCTCCTAGAGCTGATGCGGGCACAAAATATAAAGTATCAATGGGGTTTCCCGGCATGCCTCATAGGCATAAAGGGGGGTAAAACAGCACGACTAAGGTATCCGGAGGAACTGAATGAATTCTGCTCTAAAATGGATTTAATAGCTCCTGAGTTACCGGACTGGGTGGATTAGTTGGGTTCTGGAAAGTCTGAAATTTTGAGCAACTGGACGGGGCGGTTGGTGTGTGGGGGGGGGGAGTCAATGGAGTGCTCTGGAGCACCACCACGAACGAGGAGCCAAGGGGGAAGACGAGGAGTCTTTCAAGAGTGGCTCCCAGGCCAATAATGGGCCAGGGCGGGGGGGGGGAGGGGGGAAAGAGGGAGGGAGGGGGGGAAAGAGGGAGGGAGGGAGGGAAACGGGAGGGGGACCATCCGAACGACTCCACAAGAATTCTCTATCAAACTTATAAAAAAAAAAAAAAAAAAAAAAAAAAAAGTTAAATGACAGATATTAAGTTCCTATCATACAATGTAAAAGGATTAAACTCCCATACCAAGAGACATAAAATTCTTGGCGAATTAACGCAGTATAAAGTAGATATTGTTTACCTACAAGAGACCCACATCACCTTAGAGTCCAATATAAAGCTGCACTCACTTGAATATCCTGTATGGTATTATGGAGATACAGTCTCATCGAGATCTCGTGGGGTTGCCATTGGATTTTCGAGAGGAGTTAGATTCACATTGGTGGACAGAATGATCGACCCAGAGGGGAGATACTTGTTCTTGAAAATAAAACTAGGAGAGGAGGGTTACACCCTGGCAAATGTGTATGCCCCCAATGTGAATTCGGTTAAATATATCAGTAAAATCCTCAGAAAATTAAAAGATTTTGAGGAGGGACATGTGGTGCTGATGGGGGACTTTAACTTCTGCATGTGCCCGAGCCTCGATAGTACGTCCCTGGTACAGGGGAATAGTGGTGAGCAGCTTAAGCTATTGAAAAAACAAATGTCACAAAACCAAATGGTTGATGTCTGGCGAATCTGCAACCCCAAGACACGTGACTATACGTTTTTTTCCCCTGTACATGGGACGTACTCGAGGATAGACTACATCCTCGTGGACCACAGACTTTTGGAGAGGGTGGTTGAAGCAAGGTGTGAGATTACGACACTATCAGACCATGCTCCTGTAACCATGAAAATAAACACATCCATACAAATATCCATTCCATCTGAATGGAGATTGGATGAAGGTCTGTTGGGGGACGAGGAGGTGGTCGAAAGAGTACAGAAAGAATTAGAATGGTATTTCCGGGAGAATGACAGGGAGGGTATCTCAAGAGCAACTCTGTGGGACGCCCACAAAGCCTATATAAGAGGGATTTTCATTGCAGAAGGGGCAAAGAAAAAGAAAATAAGGACGAGTAAATTAAAAACATTAAAGGAGGAGATATATAAGCTGGAACAGGAACATAAAATACAGGGCCAAAAGAGGGAAACACTCCGTAAGTTAACTATAATAAGAGATGAATATAAAGCCCTTGCTGGGCAAGAAACCAAGAATTTCATGGAGAGGATAGAGAGAGAAAGATACGTCTGGGGAAATAAACCTAGTAAAAATTTGGCCAGAATGGTAAGAAAAAAGAAAACCAGGAATTTTATTGAAAAAATCAGGAACGGGAATGGGGACTTAGTATACGTGACAAATCAAATAGCAGAATCTTTTAGAAGCTATTATGAAAAACTATACGATGTTCAACAGAAGTATAGGGACCCAGCCGAAAAAAGGGATAAGATCAGGGAAGTATTACAGCAAACTAACCTACCGAAGATAGAAGAGTACGAGATAGAAAGAATGGAGGAATGTATAACCGAGCAGGAAATAAGAGAGGTCTTAAAAAATACCCCTAAGGGGAAAAGCCCCGGACCTGACGGCTTCACGCCAGCCTACATACAAAGGTTTAGTACCATCTTAGTCCCTAGACTTTGCCAATACTTCAACGGCCTGGGCCTAGACTACGAGATGAGTAGAGAGGCATTAACAGCTACGATCACTGTCATTAAAAAAGAGGGAAAGGACAACACGATCTGCTCAGGGTTTCGACCAATCTCACTCCTGAATGCAGACACTAAACTGTATGCAAAAATTTTGGCCGAAAGAATGAAGGGGGTGATGTCAGCTGTTGTCCACCCAGACCAGGTTGGCTTCATACCTGGGAGGGAGGGTAAGGACAATGGGGTTAGGGCTCTTTTACTCTTGGAGCAGATTAAAGAAAAAGGGACCCCCGGTCTATTCCTGTCAGTTGACGCTGAGAAAGCGTTCGACAGGGTAGACTGGGGGTTCCTGATACAAACATTAGAATATATAGGAATAGGTCCAAGGATGATCAAATGGATCAAAACTCTCTATTTCCATCCATGTGCTAGGATCAAGGTCAACGGATCTCTTTCAGCACCCTTCGAGATGAGAAATGGAACCAGGCAGGGGTGCCCCCTGTCCCCCCTCCTTTTTGTCCTCTCATTGGAACCCCTTCTGGCAATGGTTCGACAAAATCCAGAAATATATGGAGTAGAAGTAGGAGAAGACGAGCACAAATTGTCCGCCTTTGCAGACGATATTCTATTTTTTATAAGCAGCCCAAGAGTCACTTTTCCGAAATTAATAGCTACCTTAAAACAATATGGTGAGGTATCAAACTTTAAAATGAATACAGAAAAGACGGAAATCCTGAACATTAATATTCTTAAAGAGGAAGAACAATATCTGCGGAAGAAATATAACTTTACATGGCAAAGTGAGATAAAGTACCTGGGCATAAAACTAGCAAATAATTTTAAGAAAATATATAAAATAAACTTTATCCCCCTGCTCAACGAAATTAAAAGAGAAATTAAAAACATATATAATAAACCAATTTCGTGGTTCGGGAGGATAAATGTGGTAAAAATGGTCCTTATTCCAAAAATTTTGTATAAGTTTCAAATGGTCCCAATTTACCTGCCACCGTCATACATTAAGATAATCAACTCCCTCATAATGAACTATATTTGGAATAATAAAAAACACAGGGTGTCTGCTCAAACACTAAAACGGGCCAAGAAAAAGGGAGGCTTAGCGGTACCGGATATCAGATTGTATTATAACGCTTCGGTTCTCTCACGGGTTATAGAATGGGCTAAAGAGTCCCAGGATAAAAGATGGATACACATTGAATGCACATTAGCGAGGGCACAGTTAGGGAGATTAATTTGGAACCCACCACAATATAGATCTTTACACACGTCAACACACACAATTACACATAATGCGTGGAGGATTTGGGATAGATTACATAAACAATTAAAAACAAAATTCAACTCACCCTTAATAGAGTTAAAAGAAAATGAATATTTTTCACCAGGGACAAAAGAAGTTGGCGGAAATTGGATTACAAATAGAACACAGCTAAAAGATATAACACTAGAGGGTAAAATTAGGACACTTCACGATATCAAATATAAGATTGGAATTAGGGCGCTTGACGAGTGGAGATACTTGCAGTTGGTGTCATTTGTCAAGCGCCTCCCACACCCTTTGAGGACACAAGAGGAATACACTATTCTGGAACAAATGTGTAGCACCGAGAGCTCAAAAGGAAATATATCTAAAATCTATAACTACCTGCAGAAAACGGAAGAGTCGGACACGCTAAAATACATCCAAAATTGGGAAAGAGATTTAGGTGTCCCGAGGGGGAAAACGTCCATAGGAAGAATCCTGAACATGACTCACACCTCGGCGGTGGATGTAAAAACCGCCGAGATGAACTTTAAATGCCTGACGAGGTGGTATGCCACTCCAGATAAAATGGCCAAATTTAGAACGGAGGAGTCAGAGAAATGTTGGAGAGGTTGTGCGTCAAGAGGAACGATGGCGCACCTCTGGTGGGACTGCTTGAAAATTAAAGCCTATTGGAAAAAAATCTTGGCCCTGATAAAAGTAATAACAAAAAAGGAAGTAGAAGATAACCCATGGGTAGTTCTCTTCCACGGGGGGGAGGTACCAGAGAAGGAATATAAGAGTTCATTGATCCCTCATATGCTCAATGCAGCTAAACGACTGATACCCCTAAAATGGAGAGAGCTGGAAAGTCCGCAAATGTGGGAATGGATTGACTCCGTAGAGGATACTTATAGGAGAGAGAAATTAAAATATGGAGTTTATAAAAACAAGGTAGGGGAAAAGGATATGTGGGCATCCTGGTTGGAATTTAAAAAGACCTGGAGTTTCGCAGAAAACCTGAGAGAGGAATGGGAATGAAATTGCAATTAAGGGAATGAATTCATCAAGTGGAGTCGTGGGATGGTCCAGGGGGGGGGGTAGGGTGGGGGGAAGAGGGGGGTTTTTCTGTTGGGGAGGGGGGTAAAGGGGTTTGTTTTTTTTCTGCCACGTGGATAAAAAAATTTCTGTTATTGAAAATCTGTACTTAGTACAATGGATATAGTCCCCGTTGGGGAAAAAAAATAAAAAAAAAAAAAATAAAAAAAATAAAAATAAAATAAGTATAAAACATGATAAGTAATAGACCACAAATGATGCTAAACCAGATGTAGAGACGGAATTATGAATAAAATCATGAGCGTGTCTCTCGCTGTGGTGAAGTCTGAAGTGGCGGGAAAAAAAAAAAAAAAAAAAAGAACTATGTATTTAATTTTTGACATTATTTTTACATATTTGACAGGATTTTCACTCCCTTTGTTTTCCTTTTCTTTTTTTTATTCTTTCCATGCATGACATTCTGATTTTATACCATGCTCAATAGAAAAACTGCTAGAAAACTCTCTCACGAAGAAATGCATGTAATATTGTTACACTTTTATCAAAAATAAAAATAAAAAAATAGTCTATTTAAAATTAAGTAAACTTATCAACAAAATATGGGGCTTCATCAGAGATCATTAGTAAATAGAGTAAGTATTTATTTTTTTTATTTCGGACTAAGTTCAGTTTCTAATGCTTTAATTGATTGAAATAGTAAACATTACGACAAATTAGAAATTGTATAACTTGATCCATCCGTTTTCTTTGCATTGGGTAGCACAATTTTCCATGGGATAGTTGTCAAGTATGGGGCAGCTGCTTTGGGCCCCACAACAATGGCAGGGCCCAGGGCAGCTTCCCCTTTTTCCCTGCCTTAAAGATGGCCATCCTAGCTGAAAACATCCCAGTTCTTGCATGACCAGCATACTCACCGGATATGTCACCCATTGAGTAGACATGTGCATTTGTTTTCGTCCGAATGCATTTTCGTTCGAATTTCAGGTATTTTCGTTATCATTTTAACAAACGATAACGAAAGCACAGAAAACGAAAAACGAAAGATCCGACATGAACAAATGCTTTATTTTCATTTTTTTGCGGTCGAATGTGCCTAACCTTAACTCTATTAGTCCAATATTATTCTACATAAAAAGAAAAGATTTGACATAGAGAGAAAAGATTCGAAATAGAGAGACATGAAGATTTGACATTGAGAGACATGAAGAGTCAATTTTTTTTTTTTGTAAGATTCTGTCAAATCTTTTTTTTTTTTTTCTTAGAACATTCGACAGACACCATAAGCCTTCAATGACAGATTCGACGTAGAGAGACATGGAGATTCGACATAGAGAGACATGAAGAGTGGAGTTTTTTTTTTTTTTTAAGATTCTGTCAAATCTTTCTTTTTTTTTTTAGAACATTCGACAGACACCATAAGCCTTCAATGACAGATTCAACCTTAATTCGGATTTGTGGACAAATGCATTTTTTTAATGAAAAACGAAATAAATAAAAACAAATTTCGGGAGTGACTAAATATTTTTTTTGGACGAAAACGAAATTACGAAACAAAATATTTCAGTGTGCACATGTCTACCATTGAGCATGTTTGAGAGAAATTGTCTTTTTGTGTACATAGAAAAGTCATAGATCTTTGAGTTCAGCTCATGAAAACTATGGGCAAACACAAATGTGTTGCGTTTATAATTTTGCTCCATCTGAGGGTCTGTGCACTCTAGTCCACGCCCTTGAGGGTCGTTAGGTGTCGATTTCTGCGGGCACCTGTAGGTAAGCACATTTCTGATGTTTTTTTGTTGAGCACTTGGACCACCTGTCATGTTTTTTTTTCTCTTTTTTTCAAATATATTATACTAATAATATTTTTTCTTTTGCTTACACAATATTGTATCTATATGGTGTATCTATATGATATCTATATTGTTTGAATGTTTTACCTTATATGGCTAATCTGAATATGTTTTCTATCTAGTTATAACTATTAAAATGGATGTCGTTTTCCCCTGAGGAAGCGGAATCCGCAAAACATGTCGGGAATTTTTTGTCTGTTTTTTTCAAGTAAACTACAATCCTGCTATCTGATGATCACTGGCATTTATGATATCAAATGAATCATAGGTTTTAATATGTATTTTTTGTATATCTTTTTGTATTGAATAAAATTTATTTTTGTAATTTTTTATATAAGACACTCTTCTTTCTCATGATTACCACCTAAACAGACGCACTGCAATTTATCCCCCTTTTTTCAATTTGTCCACAATTTATATATATATATATATATATATATATATATATATATATATATATATATATATATATATATATATATATATATATATATATATATATACTCCCTTCTTGCTATGTTTTTTTTTAACAAATCATGTATGTACTGTATAAATGTAATTTATTTTTTGCCCAGAGTTCCACTTCTTCTCAATGGTCATATCATTTTTCTTACATTAAAAATAAACTAAAAGAATAGAGACTGTCCAATTAGCAAAGAAAACATGTACTGAGCTTATTAATTAAGATGAAGCCAAGGTCACTTCAATCTACCAAATATGCGGTAAAAAATAAAAATGTTTCGTTTTTTTGCTTTGTTTTTTTAATTTGCCATTCCCAAGCTGTATTCAAAGTCACAGTTTCATCTTATTTGCTATCAATCGTTTTGCAAAGTCTGCGTATATTATTTCTGTTATGGCCAATACATAAACAGTTTTATAAATCTTTTCTGCTTCCACACAGATCACACATAAAGGTAATGTCACCACATTCTTATTTTTGGGATTTAACAGCAATGCTGCATATAATCTGCTGCTCTTCACCTTGGTTCTTATTATATACATGGTGACAATATGTGGAAACTTTTTGATCATCATGTTGGTATATTACAGCAAGACCCTTCATTCTCCCATGTACTTCTTCCTCTCCCAACTCTCTATATCTGACATCATGATGACCACAGATATTTCTCCTAACATGTTACATATTGTTCTACATGAGAGGACCTCCATATCTTTTTCTGGTTGCATCACTCAATTTTATGTCTTTAGTTTAATAGAAGCATTTGAATGTTTCCTTCTGACAGTGATGTCCTATGACCGCTATCTAGCCATCTGCTCTCCTCTCCATTATGTCTCCATTATGAAACAAACACTTTGCATTCAACTAGTTCTTGCGTCCTGGATTTTCAGCTGTTCTATGACATCAATATCAACACTCGGCATAAGTCAACTAGAATTCTGTGGACCAAATGTTATTGACTACCTATTTTGTGATTTCAATCCTCTTGTGGAACTTTCCTGCTCAGATACATCCAGAGTTCAAATGGAAGTTACCTTGTTGTGCTTCCCTGTGCTAATATTTCCCTTCCTAGTGATAGTGGTTTCATATACTTACATTGTTTCAGCAATATTAAAGATTTCCTCCTTTTCAGGAAGACGGAAATCTTTTTCCACTTGTAGCTCACATCTTACTGTTGTGGTTATATTTTATGGAACTTTACTTTCTGCATATCTGATTCCAAAGAAAGGACAATCACAAATGATCAATAAGATAATGTCCTTGTTATACACGGTTTTCACTCCCTTTGTAAACCCTTTCATATACAGCTTGAGGAATAAAGAGATCAAGGACAATTTAAAGATGTTGTATATAAACAAAAGGCTTTTTATTCAAAACCTTTGGTAAAAAGTTAAATTATTAGAATGCACTTTATTACCAAAAGTATTGGGACATCTGCCTTTACTCACACATGAACTTTAATGGCATGTCAGTCTTAGTCCGTAGGTTTCAATATTGAGTTGGCCCACCCTTTGCAGCTGTAACAGTTTTAACTCTTCTGGGAAAGCTGTCCACAAGGTTTAGGAGTGTGTGTATGGGAATGTTTGACCATTCTTCTAGAAGAGCATTTGTGAGGTCAAGCACTGATGTGGACAAAAGGCCTGGCTTGCAGTTTCCGCTATAATTCCTCCCAAAGGGGTTTTATCGGGTTAAGGTCAGAACTCTCTGCAGGCCAGTCAAGTTCCTCCACCCCAAACTTGCTCATCCATGTCTTTATGAACATTTCTTTGTGCACTGGTGCACAGTCCTGTTGGAACAGGAAACTGTTCCCACAAAGTTGGGAGCATGGAATTGTCCAAAATGTCTTGGTATGCTGATGCCTTAAGATGTATTTTCACTGGAAGCCCAATTCTTGAAACACAACCCCACACCATAATCCCCCTCCACCAAATTATTTGGACCAGTGCACAAAGCAAGTTCCATAAAGGCATGGATTAGTGAGTTTGGGTTGGAGGATGACCTAAACCCGATAGAGCACCGTTGGCATGAATTAGAGTGGAGACTGCGAGCCAGGCCTTCTCATCCACGTCAGTGCCTGACCTCACAAATGTGTTTCTTGAAGAATGGTCAAAAATTCCCATAGACACACTCCTAAACCTTGTGGACAGCCTTCCCAGAAGAGTTGAAGCTGTTATAGCTGCAAAGGGTGGGCCAACTCCATATTGAACCCTACGGACTAAGACTGGGATGCCATTAAAGTTAATGTGTGTGTAAAGGCAGGCACCCCAATACTTTTGGTAATATAGTGTATATCTGTTTAAACTTGTAGAGAACTTGGTGTGCACTGGTCTCCAAAAATTTGACTTCTACCGTACTGAACCAATGCTTAATAATAAAATTCAAAAGTGCAGCGCTGTGAAATAGAATGAAACAATGTCCAAATGAGTATATACAATCTTCAAAAGATTCAAAGTGTTGAAACAAAGAACCTCCACCGAGATTTCAGTGTGCAGATATAAAAACACACCACACCCTGTGCAGTCAAACTGCTTACCAGATTAACATCATTATAGGCATGTAGAATTAGATAATGCAGGAATCAATGGCAGTCGCACTTCCTCTCGGAAAGTAAAACATCCACAAATCGCATAAAAGGTGGGAAGACATCCACAACTCAAAAAGATCCAAAGGTATGTATTGCGTTCATCAGTACAAACAAGGGGGAACCAAGAAATGCAGAGAAGAAACACAATAGTGAAGCCCGTATGTGAAAGCAGCACACAATTTATTGTAATGTACTTACAAACATAATGGGTAAACAGGCATCAAATAATGTAAAGGTTCCATGGAGTAGAGCGTACATGTGTCAGGTCAGCCTTACATGTTTCATCCAACAGGATTTCTTCAGAGGCGTGATGCTTAATAATAAATTGTTATTAGAGTTCTATTGCCCAAATTAGGTTCCTAAAAAAGGCCTAAACACCCTTCAGACCTTCACTCCATGGTACCTCTTACAACTCCTCTTAAACTGTGTTTTGTTTTTGTTGAGATTTCTGCTTTATGGGCCTGTTGGATCCACTTTCAAACAACCGCCAAATTTAACAGCCTGAGTAACCCACCATCCCAACCCCCAAACAGAAATTCACAGTAATCTGACACCAACAAATAACTAGATGACACTTGTAGCTAAAATACCTTTACTCCCCATCAGCGCCTAACCTACCACTCAAATTGCTTAGGGATAAACACCCTCTCTCCCGTTACAACCTGCTGGAAGGAAAGGGAGGTGGTTCCCTATCCCCCACTTTACCCGTCCCTTTCCCTTCACTATCCTACTCTTCGCCCACATCTCTCTCCTACTCTCCCCTCTATAACTCTTTTTTCCCACCTCTTCATACTCTCTTCAGTGAAGGGTACTCCAGGATACCTGACGGATCAGCCAAGAATTAATTCTGCAATACCACACCTAAAAGACCCCCGGTAACCGTGAGACAATTCTTAATGAACAGAGAATGCAGAGAGTACTGACCTTTATTGGGCGGGTATACAGTTTATATTTGGTTCAACCTTACCAATCAAAATAGGGGATGGGGGAGTGGTTAGTAAAGGGATACACTAAATATCATTAACAATGAAGTTATTTAACCTCTAAAGAACATGGCTGACATAAGGTTACTCAAGTAGATACAGTTACACCAGTGTTTCTCAACTCCAGTCCTCAAGGTGCCCCAACAGGTCATGTTTTCAGGATTTCCCTCAGATGAAATGGCTGTGTTAATTACTAAGGCAGTGAAACGGATCAAATCACCTGTGCAAAATGATGGAAATCCTGAAAACATGACCTGTTGGGGCGCCTCGAGGACTGGAGTTGAGAAACCCTGAGTTACACCATCTGGCTTTGACTAACAAGTCTTGCTCTTCCTGTCGCCGGTTTCGTGTCATACAAAGAGGCAAACAAGTCTAACCCGCAATCTTTATATAGAAGATACAAAGTATAAATAATTATGCAAGCTATCTTGTTGTGCCTTGCAAAAAGTCTTTACAAGCTGGAAATACAGAAATTAGTTAACCAACTCAAGTCTGAGAATGATATATGAACTTATAGCCCCCCAAGATGGAGTCACTGTTGTTCAGTCATATTACTACATTTATCATCTAACATTCCCTCTGACATACAATGACCTCACTTTAAACACTGATTACACTACCTTGCATGAATGCACACCGGTTCATCCTACTACATTTCAGGTACTCCAAGTCCAGCTGACATATGCCAACCCCTGTCTTAAATTTTAGCTCCAACCTGCACACTACAAATACCTAGGTACTGTATACCCATGTATCCTTCAACATCCAGATTCATTTTGCCCTTAGATGTAAACGGTTCTCTAAAGCCGCGTACACACGATAGGTTAACCAGAGGACAACGGTCTGAAGGACCGTTGTTCTAGGTTAACCTGTGAAGCTGACTGATGGTCCGTCGTGCGTACACACCATCAGTTAAAAAAACGATCGTGTCAGAACGTGGTGACGTAAAACACAACGACGTGCTTCGACTTGATTCTGAGCATACACACAATCATACACACGATCGGTGGGGCCTACACACGATCGGTTTGGACCGATGAAAACGGTCCTTCAGACCTTTGTCCTCTGGTTAACCTATCGTGTGTACGAGGCCTTAGCGAACACTTAAATCCCACCCCAGAGCCATGGGCTATAAGGTCTATTTACTCAATATCCTTATAACCATCAAGAGACACTTACTGTATGACCATCTGAATCCTCATTACATGACTCTTCCAAATGGTCAAAAAAATGTAAGTAACCATCTAGATAACAACAGACCGGCCAGTGACTCTAGATAAGACTGTTCCCAAAATGTTCCGTACATCAGTGAACATAAATTATCTTCAACACTTTATGTAGAGGTTATAATACATGTTTTTATCAATGTACTACTTGTATCTGTTCTAAAAGACATGTGCTTCTTTTATTCTCAATAAAAATCATTATGATTGATTTACCGGATGCAAAATGTAAGGTATTTTGGTCTTGTGTCTTTGTCCTCTAAGGCAGTTTCCTGGTTTATTGCCATTAGCATGGAAGGACATTTTTAACCTCAAGGGGCCAGATTCACAAAGAGATACGACGGTGTATCTACAGATACACCATCGTATCTCTGACGTAAACTGGTCCTATCTATGCGCCTGATTCATAGAATCAGATACGCATAGATAGGGCTAGATCCGACAGTGTTACACTGTGTTACACTGTCGGATCTATTTTTAAATTTAAAAATGGCGCCGGGGGCGTTCCCGCTGATTTACAAGAAATAATATGTAAATCAGCGAGATACGCAAATTCACGAACGTACGCAGACCCGACGCAGTCTTCTTACGACGTTTCCGTAGCGGCGTACCCGTCGTATACTTACCCTTTCTTTTATCAGGCGCAGCCAATGTTAAGTATAGCCGGCATTCCCGCGTCGAATTTGAATTTTTTAACGTCGTTTGCGTAAGTCGTTCTCGAATACGGACGGACGTCGTTTACGTAAGCGTCGCAACCACTGACGTCCTAGCGACGTCAGTGGGAGCAATGCACGCCGGGAAATTTCGCGGACGGCGCCTGCGCATTTAAATCGGCGCGGGAACGCGCCTGATTTAAATATGACACTCCCCTAGCCGCGGAATTTGAATTCCGCTGGGGGATTTAGGATCCGCCGTCGCAAGTTTGGAGGTAAGTGGTTTGTGAATTAGCCACTTGCCTCCTAAACTTGCGGGAGCGGATCTTAATTCACGTAGATCGAGCGGATCTATAGATCCGCTGAGCTACGTGAATCTGGCCCCTAGAGCCTTTTTCAAAGTCATCTAATAAGAGCAGGCAAAGGTCACATCTGAGTTGCGTCATTGATCGGATATGGAAGAGGATATATTGGATTTGTTTTGGGCCTCCAAGATCTGTATCTGGGAGAATAATTCTTGAATTTGCCACGCCCTCTGCCTCTTAGCCCTTGCACTCATTTTAATAAGAATCCCTCGTATGAATACCTTATGGGCGTTCCATGGTACAAATGAATCAGCAACAACATTTGCATTATACTTAAAGACTTCAAGCAGTGGTTAAATATATTATGTCATAAGAAGTTATAAAGGCTATACAATCTTTTCTGAATGGGAAGGCTCCAGGTCCAGATGGACTCTATTTTGAATTTTATTAAATTAATGCAGAAACTGTATCCCCAAGGTTTGCAGAATTGTACACTAAAAGCCTAAAAGATGGAGTCCTTCCAGACTCTATGAGATATGCCCATATTGTTTTGAGTCATAAGGCATCTAAGGACCCAAAGCTTTGCTCCTCTTATAGGCCTATAGCCTTACTTAACCTTTCTAGCGGTAATCCCAAGTGTGGCTTGGGGGTAAAGTTTCAGTACCAAAAGCGGTAGCCCAGAGCCACAATCGGGATTGCATCGCAGGATCCAAGTACAGGTTACTTACCTTGTCCCCTGGATCCTGCCATGTCTCCCCGCTATTTGTGTGCGAGCCGCCGTGTCTCTGCCGTGTTTCGCTCGATTTACAGTGCCAAAGCTCCGTTTCCTGCGAGCGTTGCGATACACGGGGACGGAGCTCAGCCCCAAATTCAAAAAGTGAAAAACACAGTATAGATACAGTATATTGTAATCTTACAGATTACAGTAAAGTATCAAATAATTACACATCCCCTTTGCCCCTAGTGGTTTGCCCAATGCCCTGCATGCAGTTTTATATTATAAATACTGTTCTTTCTGCCTGGAAACTGGAGATTGTCCATAGCAACCAAAAAGTGTCCCTTTGCTTCATACCTGGTTTTAGAACAGCTAGAAAACAGTTATAATAAATTAGAATCACTTGCAGAATTGAGCGATAGTGATTTGTGGGGAAATTCATCATCAAACACTGAAAGTAATGACAGCGACAATTCTGCAACTGAGCGCATTTCTGTGTTTTTTAGTTAAATACATTATTGAATAATTTTTATTATTATTATATTATTATTTGTTATAATTATTTATATTTATTTATTATATTATAATTAATGATTTTGTGTATCCAACTTTATCATACCCAGGATGTCTACTAGACTTGTTTGGACAGATTTATGTGAGTTATTTCTAAGGCCCCGTACACACGACCAAACATGTCTGCTGAAACTGGTCCGCGGGCCAGTTTCAGCAGACATGTTCGGTCGTGTGTAGTTACGAGCGTACAGAATTTCAGCGTACATTTGCCCGCCGGGCCGTTTTTCAGCAGACATTTATTTCCAAACTTGTTTTAAAACCGTCCGCTGAAATCCTGTCCGCACGGACATGTTTGGTGGTTAGTACACAAAAGCAACGTACAAAAACCCTGCGCATGCTCAGACTAAATGAGGCCACGGGAGCGCTCGTTCAGGTAAAACTCACGTTTGTTTGGGATATGGCACATTCGTCAATAGAAAGATTAATTCTAGCAATAGAACACTGAAGAAAACGAGCCAATAAACAACAGTTGATGCCGTCGTTTTATTCATTCTTCTCTTGCTAGAAAAAACCCGTTCTTTTGCTGATGTTATTTCAACTGAGTTGTTCCATACTGAAAAGTGACATTTGTTGCCTGGGATGTAGTAAGATTTTAGCAATCTTTTATAGGCCCGACGTATCATATTTTTTAGGGTCCTCCACATGTATATCTTTTATTTTTTTTTGTTTAATGTTTATCTTTGCCACTTTTTTTATGTGTATATAGTTATGTCACCATTTAGATTTTTGTGTTACCTATTTTTTTATATTTTGCTTTTGTTTGTATTTTTTCCTTGCTTATTTTTAAGGTTGTTTCAATTGTCTACCATGTTGGCACACCAAATGCACCCCCCCCCCCCACAGGACTTTGTGTAATTTTTAGATGAAACATTGGATTTGTTTGGAATGTTTGATGCCTAAAATAATCCCCACAGTATAACAACCAATAGGCACATTTTTAAATTAAACAAAAAGCCATTTATTTAGGCAAATGTTAAAAAGGAAACAAAACAGAATGGCAGCACTTGAACAGCTAGCAAAATACATGCAGACTTGCATTTCAAACATGGTGAAGGATAAACTAGCAAACCTCAGGAGGCACACAAACAAAAATTTGAAGCAGCAGCACATAACCAAAGGAACCCAAGCTGTGGTAGTCCAAACAAGATGCCATTTGTGGGGGATCAAATGGAAGGCAGGGAATCAACGTCTCCTCTTCCTTACAACCTTCCTTCCAGGCTGCCTTCCAGCGGATCTTCCCTGGCCCCTTGCAGGTGGGGATGATGTGGCAGCAGGAGGATGGTGTTCAGCAAGCCGGGCCGGGTCACATAGCCCAGTGTCTGTGGTCAGCAGCTCCCTCTCCATCCACCAAAGGGCCTGGTTGATCACGCCCTTTGCCAGTTGTTTCTGCTCCTCCGTCCCTTTGTTCAGATCGTGTGCCAGGGAGGCACTGTAGGCCTCAGTGGGGTTGAGGGGGGCCCTCATGATGGCACTCGCCTCCTTAATCATTTTGATGCTGGCTTCCTCCACTGGCCCCAATTTCTTCTTTCGGCCTGGTGGCCTCATCTGGAGGGGAGGAGCCTGGCTGGTGGTGGTTGTCCTGGGGAGCTGCTGAACGCCACTGGGCCCGGCCTCCTCCTGGCTGCCACTGACCCCTTCGGCCTGGCTGTCAGTGAGGAGAGGATCTGCCACCTCCTGGCTGGTCTCTTCTTCCTGTGTAAAAAAAAGGGACATGTTTTAATATATTTCTAAATCTAATCACTCACATTTTCATGCTTGAATCTACTTTTTTGGGGCTAATTTAAACTTGAACAGACTCACCCTCTGACCCCTGCAGTTGTCATCCCTGACACCTATTTCTTTGCCCACGACTTTTGAATTATTTTTCCCAGCTTGTCTTTTATTTTACAATATCAAGTCAATAATCCAACAATAATTAATATTAGTCCAGAAATATTTATGAAACTACTATACCTCATCATCGTAGAGGCGCAGATCTGCCTCTCTGTCAGCCAGGCCCTCTTCATCCGACTCTGCAGGGCTGTTGTGATCTGGGGAAGTCCCGCTGGAAGGTAGCGTGGAGGGAAGGCTGGGAGTCAGACTTGACATTGATGGCCTGCCCTCCAGTTGATCCCGCAAAAACGACATCTGGTTAAAATATCATAGCTTGGGTTCCTTTGGTGGTCTTTCTGCTGCTCCAGATCTTAGCTGCTTTTGGTGAGCTTTGTACGCTCTCCTATATGTGCCCCTGAGGTTGGCAAGTTTATCCTTCACCATGTTGGCACTGCATTCTGGCACCCATGTTCTCATGTATGCTGTTAGCTGCTCAAGTGCTGCCGCTCGTAGGTCCTTGTTGTGGTAAGTGGGCTGCTTGGAATCCCACAGGATGGGCATTTCTCTGAATTTATCCAGCAAGTGCTGGATAATCTCTTGGGTCTGCAGTAGATCCATTTTAAAGATTTTTTATGTGTAATTTTAGTCTAGATTACAAAAAGAAAAAGAAACCAAAAACACGATTTAAAAAAGGCTCAGCGTTTACATTGATAGAATATGTGGCACAAAATGTAGGACCTATATAGAAATACAAACACAGTGTCTCTTGTTTCCAAAATGCTGGCCAGCTCTGCCCCATTGGTTGTACCTAACATTGTTTTGATACATGCCGCCCCTTTGGTTCCATTGCAGTAAATAAGTGGAATCTAGAACCATACCCAATTATTACAAATGAGAGCATTCATCAAGGCACTATTTCATGTGTAGATATCCTGCCCCTCAGCATTGATTACATGAAAGCCACTTCCTAATGACCTCTGTCCAACCAACACAGAACAATACTTGGCCTGATCTGAATACACCCTACATAAATTGTAATGAGGTACAGCATTTTTGCCATCTATATTTTGTGATGTCTACAAAAGCATTTGGCTACTAAAATCACATTCTGGGATCCAAGAGACATAATAGCTTAATAAAAGTGTGCAACCAACAGACCAAACCCCCATCCCATGGCTCTCCATTTTATATCCCGCTGCTGATCCCATGTTTAAATTTCTTACCTTCCTCTCTCAAATTGTTCGTTTGTCACGCTCGATTAATGACCGCGTAACCTACGTAATCACGTCGTGCGCCTTTTATACACTCCGCGTATGTATGAAACGCCGCCCTCGTCACCTTTGCCATGCCCCTAATCAATTGGAAATGTAAATATGGCGTTAACTGTGTAGGTTCTGGAATCGCGCGAATATTCTCTGCGTAACCTACGTCAACACGTTGTTTGCATTCTCAACACTCCGCATATGCATGAATCCCCGCCCTCATCTCCGCCCATGATGGGACATTTCCTCGTTTCCACGCCCCTAATCTCTGTGGGAAGGAAAGATGGCGATGTCACACGAGCGGGCATGGAGCTCTCATGTCGCAAGTGAAGGGACAGAGGCAGGACCGTCCCGATCCAGGCCAAAAAGATATAAAGCCACTAATATGGCTTTCGAAGAAATGGTGGAGTTAGTTTACATCATGAGGAGGAAGGACTATGATGGTGAATTTGGGCCCTACAAAACACCTAACCGCAGAAAGTCACACATTATGGACAAGGTGGCGAGGAGAATGAGGAAGATGTTTGGTGTCACCAGGTCCAAGGAGCAACTCAGGAAGCGTTGGTCCGACTTGAAATTGAGGGAGCCACATCACATGAAGAAGATCCTCAAAATTCTGCGGAAAAGTAAGTCCATATTATTTAAGGGGGGGGGGGGATGTCTGCAAGAATGTGTTGACATGTAGTTTTTGACATCTGCCTCCTTGGCCTGCTTGTACTTTTGAACATGTGTAGATACTGTATTGTGTTTATTTAAAATAACAACCTTTACCAAATTTAGTGAAATAGTAACACGCGTAATATGACATTGTTTCACACAAATGCGAGGTTAGTCCAGGAACAACACACCTGGACATGGCTGACTGGCCCCAAACTTTGTTTGCAAACATTGTTGAAAAGCTTAATCACAGAAATTAAATTGAGTGAATGTGACAGCCAAACAAGATTCATTCTCAACAGTGCTAATAAAGCATATGTTTTAACATCTGGAAATGCAAAGCACCTGTGTCTCAACAATCAAAGGTGAATTTTTTGTAGGGTCTACGAGAATTAATGTTTTGGGGGGACATCCATGTGTGTCACTTCTTAGCAAAAAAGGGGCAGGATTAGAGCTTGGCCTAGAACTCCGCCAAAAATGTAGGATTGCTGAAAGAAGAAACGAACAAAAAACATTAAAAATGTCTCGTCTAAGCAATGTGTGCGATTTCTGCTCTACAATATCTGTGTGCTGATGAGTATACCTTTTGTTTTTTATTATTTCTTATAGGGGAAAGAAGACGCCAGCAATTGGAGGAGGCAGAGAGGGCCAGACACCCCCAAAATCACACACCTCCACATGTGGAGGAGGAGGAGGATGTGGAAGGAAGAGAGGAGGATGTGGAAGGAAGAGAGGAGGATGTGGAAGGAAGAGAGGAGGAAGGAAGAGAGGAGGAAGACTTAAATTTGGAGTTAGAATTCAGGGAAGATGAGGCGGAACTGGACGAAGCAGAATTGAGTGATTTTGAAGGGGTATTGATGGATAAAGAAGGAGTTCTGGAAGAAGATGGAGGAGTTGTGGAAGATGAGGGGGAGGTGGTGGAAGAAGGAGGAGTTGTGGAGGATGAGGCTGAGGTGGTGGAAGAAGGAGGAGTCATAGAAGATGGCGAAATTGTGGATGTGGAAATTATCAGGCCATCAGGTCAGTGTCACCCCAACTTTAATAGGGCCAAAGATATGCAGATAGGCCGGAAACTCTTTACATATTTTGAATGCCAATTTTTTTTTTTAGGGGATGAAGATGGTGTAGCACATTTTTCACGTGCAAGTGCTTCAATAATAGTACAGCGGGTAATGGAGTGCAGCACGGAAATGGACAATATGCGGGAAAGGATGGTCGTCATGGAGCAGAATGTTCGAAATGTCATTTTGGAGTGCAGCACGGAAATGGACAACATGCGCCAAAGGATGATAGTCATCGAACAGAATTTCAAAAATATCATTGACATGATGGGCCGTGTCAAAGACTGAAACACCCCCCGCCCATCCCCCGCCCCCCAAACCATTTTTTATTTTTGTAACTTAACAATACGCCAAAATTTCAAGATGCACACACAGTGTGCCAATATGTGCTATCTGCCATCACAGAATATCTATTGTCTGTGCTTTGTGGGTACAAACCCCTCCTCGATCCTCAAGTATTTGAGAGGAAGAAGGGTTTGCTCCCACAAAACACAGACATTGATCACCCATGATGTCAGATAGCACATGTGGCCATTTCTCTGTTTAACCAATGACATTTGGCTAATTCACACTGAATGTGTGCATGTTGAAATTTTGGCGTGTTCCAGTGTGAAAGCACACCATCCACGACTGACTGCTGTTTTGAAAAGATTATTCTTTTTGGTGGTGATCTTGTTTTGGTTGTAAATGTTTACAGTTTCAGATCCCAAAACTAACAACAAATTAACAAAACAAAAAAAAGGGAACTAAATGTAAGAAAAGAAAAGATTTATTAAGAGAAAAAAATTTAAATAAGGACCCCCAAAAATATATGTAAATAGCTATATTTTTCGAAAAGATAAATCTCACATTTTTGTTGGGTTAAAAAAAAAAATATATATAAAATATAAATACTAACCAAAAAATATTTTGTAGAAAAACACAACCAAAAATTTTTTACATGTTAAAAAAATGTTTTGAAATAAAAAAAAATAGTATCTTAAAACACATTTTTGGATTTTTTTTGGAAAACCCCCCCAAAAATATGAGCTAAATAATACATCTTGGTTACAGAAAACCAACCTAAAAAAAAACTTGATTTTGATGCTAAAAATAAAGAGTTGTACGTTTTGAAGTGTGTATATATATATATATATATATATATATATATATATATATATATATATATATATATATATATATAGAGAGAGAGAGAGAGACAAGCCAGCAAATTATAATGTAGATTTGCAAAACTAAAATTATAACATTGTGTTTCTATCAGTATTCTTGCTAATCACTGTAAAAAAAATAAAAAAAAATTAAAAAATATCTAATCAAAATATTTTCACCACAAAATTCCTAACAAATGTTGGAATCCAAAAATGCATAATTTTTTTTGGAGTAAGGAATAAAATAAAAAAAAATTGGTGACATCAAAAGCTGAAAAATGAGTGGCTTCTTATTTCTCGACTCAATACCCAGTTTGTAGATGAGTGAATAATGTGCAATTGTGGTTATTTACTAAATCTGACTAACTAAAATTGGCACTAGAAGTGCAGAAGTTATTTTGAGAACCAGGAAGACAGAAAAAAAGAGAAAAAGCAGTAATGACAAACAACTGTATAAAGTCCAATGGTCTAATTATTTATTAGTTCTGAGAATATTCCTTTCTTTTGGGGGCCGAATTAGAAAGAAATATGATCTGGCATAGCAATGGCCCCCCCACCCATGAAGTACTCAACATATTTGTCTCGTACCTCACGAGCAGATAGGGGGGCCAAGCCAGCGCGACCAGTGTCCAGCCCAAGAATGTTATCTGAGGGTAGTCCTGCCTCAAAGCCCATGGGGGGTAGGTACGACTGGGAGTGCCTGCATAGAAAATTGTGCAAAATGCAGCAGGCAAATACAATGGTGTTCAATTTATATTCCGCAGTGTATCGATGTCAGGAACAGGCGGAACCGGTTGGTGAGGATCCCAAAGGCATTCTCGACTACCCTCCGAGCCCTGGACAACCGATAATTGAACACCTTCCTCTCTGAGGTGAGGGTCCTCTGGGGAAAAGGCCGCATTAGGTGAGGTCCAAGCCCGAAAGCCTCGTCCGCTAGGAACACAAACGGAAGTCCTTCCACATTATCTTCATCTGGTGGCAATGCCAGACCACCAGTTTGGAGACGATCATAGAATTCAGTCCGTGAGAACACTCCCCCATCTGACATCCGGCCGTTCTTCCCCACGTCCACATATAGAAACTCATACTGTGCCGACACCACCACCATCAACACAATACTATGATAACCCTTGTAGTTATAATAGTAGGACCCCGAGTGGGGTGGGGGCACAATGCGGACGTGTTTCCCATCTATTGCTCCACCGCAGTTTGGAAAATCCCAACGCTGGGCAAATTGGGAAGCCACAGACTGCCATTCCTGTGGTGTGGAGGGTAGCTGTGGGGACAAACAAAAAAAGAGATTTAGTACTTTGGCACATAAACATTGCAAACATAATCCTACAAGCATCCTTGTGCAACTTCACAGTTTTCAAATAGCATTTTCAAATTGTGAAGGGAGTATTTCGGGGCACAAATAGATAGGCCCACTTAATTAATAAGAGACTCCACAGCCCTCTTATGGGGACAAAAACACTTTTAAGGGGGGGTAGGGGGTGTTTAAACTGTTTAAAAAACACAAATATTAAATTAAAAGAGGCAAGGTGGGGGTTGGCCCTAAGATAGCATGCTGGACAGGTTAATATTGGGTAAGGTCCAAATATGCAGGTAGGCCAAAAAACAAATTACATGGAAAGCTGATATCAACATGCATAGGGAGAAAAGGGAACGTTAGTTAAAAACACAGCATATCTGGGAAATAAAATAAAAAGTTAGTTGCCCACATTATTAAAGACACATTGTGAGGTTAAAATGAGGAAACTTACCTTAATATACTCCTCCTGCAGAACTTTAATGATGGCAGCACACGTGTCCGGTATGATGACCCCAAGCGCCTGCGGAGAGATGCCTGTCGAGAACTTGAGGTCCTGCAGGCTCCTCCCAGTCGCCAGGTACCACAACGTGGCAATAAGCCTCTGCTCGGCCGTGATGGCTTGGCGCATCACAGTGTCCTGCCTCGTGATATAGGGGGACATAAGATCCAGCAGACTGTTGAATACGGGGTCCGTCATGCGGAGAAAGTTCCTATAGTCATTAGGATTATTCTCTTGGATTTCCCTAAGCAGAGGCATATGAGAGAACTGGTCATGCTGGCGCAACCAATTCTTGGTCCAGGAACGCCTCCTCCCCCTGTTCCTGGCCAAACTACTGGAATGATGAACATATCCAGCAGCCATCCCATAAACAGCACCAGCACGCGAAAATTGACGCTGCTGCTCCATCATGGCTTCACACCGGCCGGCTGGTCAGTCAAGAACACACTCCAACAGAAAGCACAATCAAATCCAGCGGTACCTGCAAAGAACGCACGACACACAGATACGATCGCACAGTACGAAACTGCAAAGCAGAACGAACTGCACGCCTGTACCCGAATGCCAACTACGTACCCACAAGCACACGCACTGAACCAGAAAATACTACCTGCTAAAGCACGGAGACCGAGAAGCGCGAATCAGCTCTAACCAAACCTTTACTAACACGAGCAAAGCCGTAACTAGCAAAAGCGGAACAGAGGGCGTCGCCATTGACTTTGGCCTTTCCCTTTATAGTGACGTCAAACGTGGTTTACGTGCACGCGTTCTGGTCCGCCGGGAAATATGGTCCGCTGGTGTGTACAAGCCAGCGGGCCAAAAGACAAAACAGCCTTGTACACCGGAAACAGCCCGTCGGACACTTTCCAGCGAACATGTTTGGTCGTGAGTACCCGGCCTAAGAATTACAGGCCTACAATATAAAACTGCCGGGGAGGTTATTAATGATTTAAACATTTTGACAAAATTATTTTCTCTCAGATTACAACCTTTATTTTCTTCTATAATTGATGCTGACCAAACTGGATTTATGCCCCAAAGGACGACAGACATAAATTTACACAGACTCTTTAACCACTTGACCACTGGGCACTTAAACCCCCTTCCTAACCAGATAAATGTTCAGCTTTCGGTGCTCTCACAATTTGAATGACAATTACTCAGCCATACAACATTGTGCCCATCTGAAATTTTTGTCTTTTTTTCCCCACAAATAGAGCTTTCTTTTGGTGGTATTTGATCACCTCTGGGTTTTGCTATAAAAGAAAAAACACTGAAAATTATGTAAAAATAAAAAAATCTAGTTTCTGTCATATTAGCAGGTATTGCAGAGTATTGGGGTATTGCGGAGTATTGGGGTATTGCAGAGTATTGCGGTATTGCAGAGTATTGGTGGTATTGCAGAGTATGGGGGGAATTGCAGAGTATGGGGGGTATTGCAGAGTATGGGGAGTATTGCAGATTATGGGGGGTATTGCAGGGTATTGCAGAGTATTAAAAAAAAAGGGGGGTGAATCCGTGCTTAGGATTTGTTTTATTTGCTGCTGCCTACCTAAGTAATCACAATATGCGATTAATGTTAAATGGTGCTGGTAATAGGATGGTGGCGCTGCAATTGAAATTCCACTAAGTTGATTCCAAATACTATGGGAAAAAACAAATGTTGGGTAATCCGATTCGGGGGTAGATCCAATATAGTGAACCTCCCCTATTGGAGAACGCAAGTGATTTTTGTTACCCTGTTTGCTGATGCCAGAAGTATATGGCTACCACATAAGTGGCGGGTGGAAAAGAGGAGAGGCCCTAACCAAGTCCTTACATTAGTCTGGTGCCCCAGTATTGTGGGCGTTCGTTGTGAATGTTATTGCGAGTGATTAGTTTGTGCCAGAATTATGTAATCGAAAAATAAAAAAGAGAAAAAAAGAGAAAAAATCACAAAGCAAAAATGAGTGTCTACTTATAGACTCGACCCTATGTGAGTATCCTGGAGATCACTAGTTTTAAAATGCACTGTGTTAGTACATATAATATGAAAATGCCTTAAGCTATGTGCATCTGCATGCACTGCATGATAAATAATTGAATCGTGTGCAATAAGTGGTCCCTAAGTGATTAAGGGGTGTCCAAGAAGTAGGGCACACCCTAATGTGAATCCCTATTATCCTAATGATAAATTGTATCCTAAGCAGTGCTTCTTAGGTAGGTGTAGCTATACCATAAAATATATATATAAGTGAATATGAAAAAACATATAAAAAAGAAATATATATGTAAAAATGAAAGTGTAAGTCCTACTGTCCCTCCGGGGACTAGGAGATTATGCAAAAAATGTGTCAAAAATCACAAAACGAAAAAAAGAGAGACACAAGTCCCATATATTCAATGCTAATAACAGGTGTAGTAATTAACATCCACTCTTGAGTCCGGTCAATTAAGAGCGGTGTTAAACAAGGTGCATAAAAGCTCAACAAAGTCTATCAAGACAGTTTTCTTCCTTTAAGATGTTATTCGAGTTAACAAATTCAAACTTGTGACTTTAGGGTGTCGATACACATGGTTACGGCGGTGACATCTGTGCTCCCCCACATAGGTCCCCACTCACCGAATGTCGTCACCCCCCAGGGGGCAAAAAGCGGATGGTAGTGGTACCTCGATGTCTGTGGTGTCACGACCTTTTGGCTCAGATCCTCAGCTATCTCCTTGTCCAGGGGCTGCAAGGTGTATGTAATCCTTTCCAAGTTGTCCTCAAAAGTCACTCAGTGGTTAAAAAGGAAAAAACAAAGGGAACCACATAGTGTGATATGTTTTTAAAGTTTAATTGGGTGATACCCAAAAACTGTATTTATTTATAAATAAAAAAGTAACAAAGGCGGTAGTATGCCTCCACTGGAAGCCCTGCGCAGAGGGGGGCTCCAATGAGCCAATGTAAAATATACGTGCACAAGAAAAATAAAAATAAAAAAGATAAAAATAAATAAAACACAAATATGAGAGACACGCTGCACTAGCCTATGGGTCTCACACTAAATGGTGTGGCTGCTGCTGCTTTTGAGAACACACTAAATGGTGTGGCTGCTGCTGCTTTTGAGAACACATCGCCTTTGAGAAAGTCACATGACGAAACGCGTCAGGTGACCTACACACAGCTCATTCATTGAGACGCACGCCAATCGCCAGCACGCCTACCTGTCTCAGCTGTTTTCTCTGCTTCACAACCGACAGCGCCGAAGGAGGATTTTTAAACGGCGCTAGCAGCAGCAGCCACACCATTTAGTGTGAGACCCATAGGCTAGTGCAGCGTGTCTCTCATACTTGTGTTTTATTTATTTTTATCTTTTTTATTTTTATTTTTATTGTGCACGTATATTTTACATTGGCTCATTGGAGCCCCCCTCTGCGCAGGGCTTCCAGTGGAGGCATACTACCGCCTTTGTTACTTTTTTATTTATAAATAAATACAGTTTTTGGGTATCACCCAATTAAACTTTAAAAACATATCACACTATGTGGTTCCCTTTGTTTTTTCCTTTTTAACCACTGAGTGACTTTTGAGGACAACTTGGAAAGGATTACATACACCTTGCAGCCCCTGGACAAGGAGATAGCTGAGGATCTGAGCCAAAAGGTCGTGACACCACAGACATCGAGGTACCACTACCATCCGCTTTTTGCCCCCTGGGGGGTGACGACATTCGGTGAGTGGGGACCTATGTGGGGGAGCACAGATGTCACCGCCCTAACCATGTGTATCGACACTCTAATGTCACAAGTTTGAATTTGTTAACCCGAATAACATCTTAAAGGAAGAAAACTGTCTTGTTAGACTTTGTTGAGCTTTTATGCACCTTGTTTAACACCGCTCTTAATTGACCGGACTCAAGAGTGGATGTTAATTACTACACCTGTTATTAGCATTGAATATATGGGACTTGTGTCTCTCTTTTTTTCGTTTTGTGATTTTTGACACATTTTTTGCATAATCTCCTAGTCCCCGGAGGGACAGTAGGACTTACACTTTCATTTTTACATATATATTTCTTTTTTATATGTTTTTTCATATTCACTTATATATATATTTTATGGTATAGCTACACCTACCTAAGAAGCACTGCTTAGGATACAATTTATCATTAGGATAATAGGGATTCACATTAGGGTGTGCCCTACTTCTTGGACACCCCTTAATCACTTAGGGACCACTTATTGCACACGATTCAATTATTTATCATGCAGTGCATGCAGATGCACATAGCTTAAGGCATTTTCATATTATATGTACTAACACAGTGCATTTTAAAACTAGTGATCTCCAGGATACTCACATAGGGTCGAGTCTATAAGTAGACACTCATTTTTGCTTTGTGATTTTTTCTCTTTTTTTCTCTTTTTTATTTTTCGATTACATAATTCTGGCACAAACTAATCACTCGCAATAACATTCACAACGAACGCCCACAATACTGGGGCACCAGACTAATGTAAGGACTTGGTTAGGGCCTCTCCTCTTTTCCACCCGCCACTTATGTGGTAGCCATATACTTCTGGCATCAGCAAACAGGGTAACAAAAATCACTTGCGTTCTCCAATAGGGGAGGTTCACTATATTGGATCTACCCCCGAATCGGATTACCCAACATTTGTTTTTTCCCATAGTATTTGGAATCAACTTAGTGGAATTTCAATTGCAGCGCCACCATCCTATTATCAGCACCATTATTGCAGAGTATTGCAGAGTATGGGGGGTATTGCAGAGTATGGGGGGTATTGCAGAGTATGGGGGGGTATTGCAGAGTATGGTGGGTATTGCAGGGTATTGCAGAGTATTGCAGAGTATGGGGGGTATTGCAGAGTATGGGTGTTATTGCAGAGTATTGCGCAGGGATGGATGGCTGGATCTGTGACTGCATTTGTCACAGATCCAGCCACAGCAGCTGCTGATGCTTCCACTCTCCCCCCTCTCCTCTCACACTGTACCGATCAGTACAGAGAGGAGAGGGAGGAACCGGCATCATCACATGACGCCGGTTTGTTTACAAGTGATCGCTCCATCACGTGGTAAACGGCCGCTATCAGCGGCAATTTACCGCGATCTGTGATGTGCCGGGTCTTCAAGACCCGGCGCTCACGGATGATTCCAGGAGCGCACCCCAGGGGGCACGTGAGAGGAGGATTCTGGGAGGATGTCCCAGGGACGTCCTCCCAGAACAACTCCACCGCGCTGTAGACGTCTTTTGTCTATAGCACGGTGGGAAAGAGGTTAACCACTTGCACTTCGCTCCTACATGTAAAAATCATATTTTTTTTGCTAGAAAATTACACAGAACCCCCAAACATTATATATGTTTTTTTTAGCAGAGACCCTAGAGAATACAATGGTGGTCATTATCTCACACGGTATTTGCGCAGCAATTTTTCAAAAACACTTTTTTTTTTTTAAAAAAAACAGTTTCATGCTTAAAAAAAAGTAAAGTCTTTTTTTGCATAATGTGAAAGATGAAGTTACACAGAGTAAATAGATACCTAACATGTCACGCTTCAAAATTGCACACGCTTGTGGAATGGCGCCAAACTTCGGTACTTAAAAATCTCCATAGGCGACACTTTACATTTTTTTACTGGTTACATGTTTTGAGTTACAGAGGAGGTCTATGGCTAGAATTATTGCTCTCGCTCTAACGTTCGCGGCTACACATCACTTGTGTGGTTTGAACACCGTTTTCATATGTGGGCCGGACTTACCTATGCATTCGCTTCTGTGTGCGAGCACACGGGGACAGGGGCACTTTAATTTTTTTTTTTAAATTGTTAATTTTACGTCAATATTTTTTATTTTTACACTTTAAAAAAAAAGAAAAAATTTAAACATCCCTTGTAATAGGAATATGACATGACCGGTCCTCTTTACAGTGAGATATGGGGTCAATAAGACCCCACATCTCACCTCTAGGCTGGGAAGCCTAAAATAAGAAAAAATAAAACGATCACCGCTTTCTTGCCAAAGTGGCACAGTTTTTTTTTTAATGCAGAGGCCGGGCGTGACGTCATAACATCATTCACATATGGAGGATACTGCATTCAAAACAGCAGGATTACACGTTCTACTCCCCTGTACACGGGACATACTCTAGTATAGATTACATCATGGTAGACCATGGGCTTCTAGAACGGGTTGTAGACTCTAAAATAGAAATTGTGTCATCATCGGATCATGCCCCTGTAAGCATGAAAATCAATATCCCCGGTCACCAAAGGCCGTCTTACAACTGGAGATTAAATGAAGAATTGATTTGGGGACGAAGAAGGCCTAGAAAGAGTGAAAAGCGAGTTAAATCAATACTTTTCGGCAAATGACACTGAAGGAATGTCTGGGGCAACCCTATGGGAGGCACACAAAGCCTATATCAGAGGGATTCTGATATCAGAGGGGGCAAGGAAGAAAAGATAGAGAGGGAGGAAAATTAATATCTTGACTGAAGAAATATTCAAAATTGAACAAGAACATAAAAAACATCAGGAGAAACAACAAGAGCTATACCATAAATTAGTTAGAAAAAGAGATGAACTTAAAGAGCTTATGGAACAAGAGATCAAAAGGACATTAAATAGCATTCCAAAAGAAAGGTATATGTGGGTAAATAAACCCAGTAAACATCTAGCAAAAATGGTACAGAAAAAGAAAACCAGAAATTATATAGAAAAAATAACATCATTCACATTTCTTAAATACTTTTTTTTTTCCTTTGATTTATTTCTATGTCCTTTTGTTCTAATACTTTATTTAACTGATTTATTAACATAACAAATGATGCAGAATCTTTATAACCTTCCAATATAATTTTACAATCAGCGATCTGTTTATTAATATTAGTGATCTTTCTTTGCTTCCTTTTAATTATAAAGGAATAATTCATCCACCAATTCCTGATCTAATAAACCATCATTTACAAGCTACAACGCCCCCTGCTGCCTCCTCAACCAATAGACAGCTAAAGCTTCCTAAAAAGTCTCTCCCTCCTGTGATCACCCGGGATTCCCCGATGCCCGGTGGGTGGTGGCGGCATGTTTGTTTTGTTATGGAAATGTGAGAGATAGGTTGCAGTGGTGACAGGAGACAGGCTGCACTGCTCCCGAAGCTGGTAGTCTCACAGCTCCACTAGCCTAGCTGCTTTCACTGTGCCACTGACAAATGCTCTGGCATGATTTACGACCCCCCTGACCCCCCCACCTTATCTATGCCCCTAAGTCTGAGTATTCATCACTTTAATACCAAGTCTACCTTATTTATTTACAAATTATAAATAAATTATGAGGATGTATTAAGGAGAATCCCTTATATGTTTGATGGTTTTGATGATTTTAACCTAAAATAAAAATAAAATAAAAGAATCAGTGAAGAGAAAGTGTAAGATAATATGTGTTTAATTTTAATAAAAATTTTTACTTGTTTATGAGTATTTTTTTTCTTTCAAATTTCAATAGTTAAATTTCCCCTTTTTTCCTGGTTCCCTATCCCTTCTGCATTGTATAAATCCTTTTTTACTAAATATTATGGCCCGGATTCACAGACAGAGGCGCACATTTATGCCGCTGTAACGTATCTCATATACGCTACACCGACGTAGCGTAGAAAGGCAAGCACTGGATTCACAAAGCCAGTGCCGCCAAATCTGCACTGGGTTTCCTATGCATAAGTCGTCGTAAGTGGAAGTGGGTGTGAGCCATGCAAATGAGGCGTGACCCCATGCAAATGATGGGTCGAGTGCCATAAAGATACGAATAATGAACGTCCCGTGGACTCATCCCAGTGCGCATGCTCAGAATCACGTCGGAACGAATGCCTAAGATACGACGGATCACTGCCTACGGCGTGAACGTAACCTACGCCCAGCCATATTCCCGTACAACGTAAACAATGTAAAATACGACGGCTTGAGTTCCCTTGTCCATACCTTTGCTTGGGTTGCGCCTCATATATGGGGAATAACTTTATGCCGGGCGCAAGTACGTTCGTTAATCGGCGTATCTCCCTCATTTGCATATGTGCATAGAAAATCAATGGGAGCGGCAAATGCGCCCAGCGTAAATATGCGCCCACTATACGATGGCGTAGGCAAGTTAAGTCGGTCTTAGGAAGCCTATTTTTAGGCGTATCTCAGTTTATAGGCACGGCGCATAGATACAACGGTGCATATTTGCACTAACGCGGCGTATCTCGAGATATGTCAGCGTAAGTGCTTTGTAAATCCGGGCCTAACTCTGTATTATGACCATTAGAGATTTCTTGATCTCTGAGTTTTTTTTTTTTTATCATAAAGACTTTTATTGAAAAGATTTGCATATAACATAAAATGGAACGGCTCCATGAGCCCAAACAAGAAGTCGTATAGGCAGATTTTGACAAAACATAGATATAATATGTCTGAACAAGTCTACACAATAAATAGCTTCCTGGGTGAAACAATTTGTTTGGGTGAACATATCTTAGAAGAGTTGAGACATAGAGAGAAAGAAAGAGAGAAAGGAAAAGGAAGGGAAAAAAGAGAAAAAAAAGGGGGGGCCCGGGGAGAGGGAGGTATGTTAGGGAGAGGAGAGTGGTAGGTGGTGAGGGATTGGATGCATGGGTAGGAAGGGGGGATAGATGAGGGCAAATGAGGCTTAATGAGGAGAGGGGTACAAAAGTCACCAACTACTCTCTCCAGCATCCAGTGGTCAGAGTGCTACAGTGTGCCAGGTCAGTAGTGTGAGTCTGATTCTGCATCCTAGACCAGGGGCAATAATGCCACAGTGCGATACAAATCTGCATTATTAAGAATATCTTTGTATGATTGAGAGCTTTTAAAGGTTGTCCATGTTTCCCATATAGCAGTGAATTTAGAGATATTATCTGAGGCCGTGTAGATCAGTTCCTCCAGCTCAGCGACACGGTTCATTTGTGTTGCCCATTCAGCCATAAAGATCGCCAATGTACTGGTATACACATCCTAGCAGTATTAATCATGTGCATTGCCCCCGACTTAAAGTACCCTTTTTTGGAGCCTTTAGAGAAATGTAAAAGATATTGTGCTGGGCAGAATTCCAGTGGGAATGAAGACACCGTTGTTGTCAAATTGTGTACTTTGTGCCAGAAGGGTTGGAGCGTCGGGCACTCCCACCAAATATGGAGAAATGTGCCACGCTCCTTGCCACATCGCCAGCATTGATCAGAGACCGACGGGGAGAACTTATGGAGCAGGTCTGGGGTTTTATGCCAGTGGGTTTTCAATTTGTACCCATTTTCCTGGATAGAGACATTCAGGGATCCTTTATGAATGTATAAGTGTATACGGTCCCAACTCTCCTCGTCTATCTCTGAGCCCAAGGCAGAATTCCAATAGGAGCGTTCTGAGTTTAAAAGTGTGGAGGTCTCTCCGAATAGAGAGGTGTAAAGCATGGATATGACATGATTTTGGGGGGCTGAGCGAGAACATAGAGACTCCACAACTGTAGGGGTCCTTGTGAAGTCCTTTCTACGGGACGGGTCATCTAGAAAATGTTTAAGCTGGAGATAGGGCCAGAATGGAAATGAGCCAGTGTCAGAACGCTCAGCAAGTTCCGTTTGCCGCAGAAAGCGACCCCTTTGAAAGAAGTGTTTGGCCAACATTTCAGCTTGCGACCATTTGGATCGCAAAAAAAGTTCTGGAGAGGCCTGGGGGAAAGTCTGGGTTGTTTCTCACCGGAGTGATTGGGCACAATTTAGTTGAGACTGTGTGAACAGCGCAAGCCCTGTCAAATTCCTAAAGGGTGGTGCCAACTAGAGGGTGGGTTAAGGCAACTGGAGATACGTGTGATTTAGGGAGCCAAGGGGCATAGCGTAAGTCCAAGTTCGTTGTCATGTACTCTTCAGTCACCCAGTCCTTATATCGACTATGTACCTTCCAGTCCACAATTCACGCTAAATGTACTGCCCGGTAATAGCGTTGCAGATCAGGTAAGCCTATTCCTCCGCACGCCATCAGAAGCACCAGCTTCTTCCAGCTAATCCGAGGGGATTTATTGGACCAAAGGAAGGTTGTACATATGGACCTATAAAGTTCAAAAAAGGAAGGTGGCAGACGGATAGGAAGTGTTTGTATTTTATAAAGCAGCCTGGGGAGGATTGTCATTTTGATAATGGACGCATGCCCAAACCAGGAAATAGTGGATTTATACCATTTTTGGAGATCACAACTATGTTCTGTATTTCTGTTTGGAAGTTCCTGCTGTAAAGCTCTGCTAAATCGGCAGGAAGTTGGATGCCCAGATAGGGTATGGCTTCCGTTTTCCATTGGAAAGGGAAGTTAAGCTGGCATAGCTTGGCTAGTGTTGTGGGACACATTTAACGCAAATGACTTGGAGTAATTGATTTTTAAATTTGACAGCAATTTGAAATGTTCCAGGATTTGCACGAGATTTGGTAGGGACATGAGCGGCGAAGAAAGAAACAGTAGTACGTCATCTGCGAACGCGGCAATCTTAAATTCATACTCCTGTATCTTTATGCCTTTCACATCTGGATTGGCTTGGATGCAACGGTGGAGGGGTTCTAGCGTAAGTATATAAAGCAGGGGGGAAATGGGGCACCCCTGTCTAGTTCCATTGTGGATGGAGAAGGCATCCGACAGATGGCCATTAACTTTTACTTTGGGTTAGCGTATAATGAGAAAATGAATGACCGCATATGGGTCCCCAGCCCCAGCATGGTTAGGACTTCTGCTGTATAGTCCCAGGCCACCCTGTCGAACGCCTTCTCCGCATCCATTGCCAGGAAAAAACCTTCTTGTCGGGAGTAATAAGCCACTTGTGTAAGTTCAGGGCATTAATGGTGTTGTCCCTAGCATCTCTACCAGGGACAAACCCCACTTGGTCCAGGCCCACCCAAGCTGGTACGTGGTGAGACAGGCGAGTTGCCAAGATTTTGGCAAAGAACTTGACGTCCACATTGAGCAGGGATATTGGACGGTAACTGGCGACATTAGTAGGATCCTTCCCTTCTTTGGGAATAACAGAAATATAGGCTTCAAGCAATCTGTCTGATCTGTAAGAAGAGTCAGTAGGGAGAGAATTAAATGCTTTAAGGAAATTTGGTGCTAGGACGTCAGCGAAGGTTTTGCAGTACACGGCCGTAAAGCCATCTTTTTTGTGGCCAGGTTTTGTGGCTTTAAGTGCCGCTAGAAATTCCTCTGGGGTCAAGGGGGCCTCTAAAGCCAGGGAATACTCCGTTGACAGAGCTACTGGACTGTGCTTACTTAGGAAGTCCCTAATTAATTTTTGCCAGCCCCGCAGGATTCGCGTCTCCTGGGCGTAGATTATAAAGGTTATTGTAGAAGGAATGAAACTGTTGCGCTATGTCCTCGGTTTTGAAGTGTGTCCTACCCACAGCATCTACAATATGATGGATTGTAGAGGCCAATTTACGCTGCTGGGTGGCTCTGGCCAGTAACCTGCCTGGTTTGTTACCCTGTTCGAAGAAAATTTTCTGGGATAAAACATTACGCCAGCGCGCCTTTTTAAATAGTTCCTCTCGTAATAGTGTTCACGTTTCTGGCAATTCTTGCGATGTTTTAAGCGCTAATGTACGTTTGTGCTGAGCTTCTAAAGTGCGTATTTTGGTGGACAGCGCTAGCACCAGGGCTTGTCGTTCCTTTTTTTCCGGGCTGAAATCGAGAGCAACTGGTCTCTAATGACACATTTGTTGGCCTCCTATTTTGTCATGGGAGATGTATCTGGCGTATCGTTGCGGATAAAGAATGCTTCTATTTCATGTGTGAGCGTCGCTAGGTCTCCAGGGTCCGAAAGAAGGGACGCATTTAGTTTCCAGAATTTGGTGGAGGTGACCATGTCAGAGAATTGCAGAGTGATCGTGATAGGGTGATGGTCAGACAGTGTCATAGGTTTGATCGATGCGCTGTGAAGGAAGGATAAGTCTGCCTGTGTTATAAATTGGTAATTTAGTCTTGAGTATCGGTTTTGTGGGGTTGAGAAAAAGGTATATAGTGGGGATCGAAAGTTTGGGCACCCCAGGTAAAAGTTTGTATTAATGTGCATAACAAAGCCAAGGAAAGCTGGAAAAATCTCCAAAAGGCATCAAATTACAGATTAGACATTCTTATAATATGTCAAAAAGTTAGATTTTATTTCCATCATTTACACTTTCAAAATTACAGAACACATAAAAATTGCGTCTGCAAAGGTTTGGGCACCCTGCAGAGTTAATATCTTGTACTGCCCCCTTTGGCAAGTATCACAGCTTGTAAACGCTTTTTGTGGCCAGCCAAGAGTCTTTCAATTCTTGTTTGAGGTATCTTTGCCCATTCTTCCTTACAAAAGTTTTCCAGTTCTTTTAGATTTCTGGGCTGTCTGTCACGCACTGCTCTTTTAAGGTTTATCCATAGATTTTCAATTATGTTGAGGTCAGGAGATTGTGAAGGCCATGGCAAAACCTTCAGTTTACGCCTCTTGATGTAATCCCCCGTGGATTTTGAGGTGTGTTTAGGATCATTATCCATTTGTAGAAGCCATCCTCTCTTTAACTTCAGCTTTTTCACAGATGGCATCAAGTTACCATCCAAAATTTGCTGAAATTTTCTTGAATCCATTTTTCCTTCTACTCGTGAAATGTTCCCTCTGCCACTGGCTGCAATACAACCCCAAAGCATGATTGATTCACCCCGATGCTTAACAGTTGGACAGAGGTTCTTTTCATTAAATTCTGTGCCCTTTCTTCTCCAAACGTACCTTTGCTCATTCCGGCCAAAAAGTTCTATTTTAACCTCATCGGTCCACAAAACTTGTTTCCAAAATACATCAGGCTTGTCTATATGTTCATTTGCAAAGTTCAAACACTGATTTTTGTGGTGAGGACGTAGAAGAGGTTTTTTTTAATGACTTTTCCATGAAGACCATATTTGTACAAGTATCTCTTTATAGTGGAATAGTGTACCACAACTCCAGTGTCTGCCAGATCTTTCTGGAGGGATCGTGCAGTCAAACGAGGGTTTTAAATTGCTTTTCTAAAATCCTGCAAGCTGTTCTGTCTGAAATTTTTCTTTGTCTTCCACTGTTCCTGATGACTGCCATTTCTTAATTACATTCCGAACAGAGGATATTGACATCTGAAAACGCTTTGCTATCTTCTTATAGCCTTCTCCAGCTTTGTGAGCTTCAACTATTTTCCCACCAGTCTTTCCCAGTGACGTACGAGGGTGCATCAGAGGGGGCGGGGTCACGTGACGGGTGGCCTCTTCCCCTATATAAGAAATATCAAAGCTCCAGCGCGTCATTCCGCTGGGCTGTGTCCAGCGGAGAGAGGAGCTCGCCTGCTGCGCTCTGGACGGATGGATCTTCTCATCGCTGGACCGGACCGCTGATCACCCATCGCTGGAGAGATCATCCATCGCTGGATAGAAGACACCGTTGGAGCAGGGAGCCGCATCGCTGGATTTTCTATTTATTTTTATTAATAAAGGATTTTTTCTACGGTGTCTGTGTGTTTTTTTTAACTATTTACACTTCCTTCGTGAAATGGTAGAGGTACAGTGTACCCCATTACCAATTCACATAGGGGGGGCAGGATCTGGGGGTCCCCTTTGTTAAAGGGGTCTTCCAGATTCTGATAAGCCCCCCGCCCGCAGACCCCCACAACCACCGGGCAAGGGTTGTGGGGATGAGGCCCTTGTCCCCATCAACATGGGGACATCCTCCCCATGTTGAGGGCATGTGGCCTGGTGCGGTTCAGGAGGGGGGGGGCGCACTCTGTTCCCCCCTCTTTTCTGCGGCTGGCCAGGTTAACATGCTCGGATAAGGGTCTGGTGTGGATTTTTGGGGGAACTCCACGCCATTTTTTTAAAAAAATTTGGGTGGAGTTCCCCTTAAAATGAACACCAGACCTGAAGGGTCTGGTATGGATATTTGGGGGGAACCCCACGTCAATTTTTTTTTAAATTGACGGCGGGGGTTCCCCTTAATATCCATATCAGACCTGAAGGGCCTGTTAATGGAATTTGGGGGACCCCCACGTTTTTTGTTTTTTTTTATGAATGAATCATCTCTGAATTGCCAGAGCCGACAATTCATTAGAGCCGCCAAGCCGGTTTTAAATGCCTTTTTTTTCTTTCAGAAATGACACTTTGTGCAGAGACAGTTCTATGTAGTGAAACATGTGCTTTTTCACATGCTGACTTTACACCCCCCCCTAGGTACGAAATTTAAAGTAATATTTCACTTTTATTGTTTCACTTTTTAGGACAATAACTTGCATATTAGCCTTTAAAATGAACACTTTAGATTTCATATGTTCGAGTCCCATAGACTTTAACGGGGTTCTAAAGTTCACACGAACATTTGGTGTGTTCGCAAGTTCTGATGCGAACCGAACAGGGGGGTGTTCGGCTCATCCTTAGATTTATAGTTGTTTCTTCCAACTATTATGGGGGAACAGGCTGAATCTTGTGAAACAGAATGTGACTTACCTATCTAGGCAGAAGGGTGGCCTAGAGATGGTCAACCGGGTTGTGTTCTTCTCTCTGATGTTTTTAAAACACAATTTGCTAGCAGAGAGACTGTCTGGATGGGTAGGTATTTTCCAGATCTGGTTTAGACCTTTTCTGGGCTGTTGAGAGAGTGTCTGGCCAGTGAAAAGCCTAAGGATCAAGCATGATAAGCTCCCGGCTTATGTTGCCCCATGCCTGAAAATTCTTAAATGGTGTCATGTGACAGCGGAGGATATCAGGTCCCTCCCTAGGAGACTCATGGGTGAGAAGATCGTGGGTACTGTCTTTCATGCGCCACTGGCCTTAAGGCCGCGTACACACCATCGGTCCAAACTGATGAAAACGGACCGAAGTTCAGTTTCATCGGTCCAAACCATCCGTGTGTACGCCCCTTTGGTCTTTTGTCCTTCGGACAAAATTTAGAGAACTTGCTTTAAAATCGACCCGATGGATCGCTGACCGATAGGTCCAAACCGATGGTTAGTTCACAAAAGCATTGGTTCAAATTCCACGCATGCTCAGAATCAAGTCGACGCATGCTTGGAAGCATTGAACTTCGTTTTTTTCAGCACGTCGTGTGTTTTACGTCACCGCATTCTGACCCGACTGGTTTTTGGAACGATGGTGTGTACACACATCAGATCATCAGTCTGCTTCAGCGGGGAACCGATGAAAACGGTCCGTCGGACCATTCTCATCGGATGGATCGACCGTGTGTACGCGGCCTAAGGGATTGCCCAGGTCATATTACGAGGGAGGATTTACGTTTAATAAATTCTGAGCGAATTCCCTTGAAATTTCGGGACCAGGCCTGGCTCGCTTTTCACGGTAGGCTCTATGTGAGGGGGAATGTGAAATGCCGCTCATTGGATAATCGTGGTTGTCCAAGAGCGGAGTGCCAGGGTGAAGTGGAAACAATGGACCATGTCTTGCTTCAGTGCCCTTTTAATATAGAAGTCTATAAAAAGGTGGGAAGGGCTCTGAATATTCCTTTCTTGCCTAGCATGTCTTATGCCGAGTGGGTGTATGGAGCATTGCAGAATCGCAAGGGATTTGATTTCGACACTCTTTTTCGAGTCAGCTTAGTAGTCTGATATTACACCTGGAATGCAGGTGGCAGAAAGTCCTTCCTGTTCCGGTGGTGGGGTGTAAGATTCTTGGTGAGGTAGGGAAAATGTTGGGTCTCGAGAAAGACAGATGGCAGCAAAGGGTCTGGATAAAGGCATGAAGGAATATCAGGCCTGTAGCTGATGTTTGTTGATCTCTGGGTGTTGGGTTCTTTCCCTGTTTTTTCTCTGGGAACTCCCTTAGATTTTCAAGGATACACATAATTTTTGAAGAAAGGCTACATACACATGATAATCTATGTTTCTTGGTCTGAATGTTAATCAAGTTGAGTAATGTGTAGAATTTCTGAAGATGTCTGTGCTATTTAGTGATGTGGTGTGTATATATATATATATATATATATATATATATATATATATATATATATATATATATATATATATATATATATATATATATATATATATATATATATAGTATAATTTAATGCAGAGATCTTTCTCTTGGTGGAAAAAAAAAAACTTTTGTTTATATATTATAGGTTGAAGTAAGCCTTTATTATTATGTTCAGTCTTGTATACAATATGTTATGCATATATCTATCTATATATATATATATATAATACATATTTTTGTATTTTTGTATAAAAAAGTTGGAATGTGTTTCTTGTTTGCAAGATTCTCAAAAAAAATGCCAACTCAATATTAAACCCCATGGACTTAAGCCTCCTACACACAGGCCAGAATCTCGTCAGGAAAAAAACGTTGTTTTTCCTGATGAGATTCTTGGCAATCTCTTGCCGCCCGAGTGTACAGACTCTCCTTTCAAAAGAACCGCGTTCTATTGAAAGGCAAGAACGCGGTGACGTCATCGCGTACAACGAGCATGCGCTCATCACATTCGATGCCGTCGCCATCTTGCTGCACCCTACCTATGCCTAGGAAGCTACCGCGCATGTGTCAAAGTCATTTTGAGCATGCGCGGGTTTACACATTGACAGGTAAGTATACAGACACTCGGGTTTCTCGTCGGGAAACAGACCGACAAGAATCTCGACGAGAAAATAGAGAGCAGGATCTCTATTTTTCTCGTCGAGATTCTGAGCAGATTTTCAGATGAGAAACCTTAAAAGCCTTGTACACACGCTTGGTTTACTCGGCAAGAAATCTCTGCCAGCAGTTTTCTTGCTGGTTTCTTGCCGAGTAAACCGAGCGTGTGTACGAGGCGTTGAGATTTCTCATCTGGAAATCTGCCCAGAATCTCGATGAGAAAAATAGAGATCCTGCTCTCTATTTTCTCGTTCTTGCCGAGAAAACCGAGCGTGTGTACGAGGCTTAAGACTGGGAAGTCATTAAAGTTCATGTGTGTTTAAAGGCAAGCGTCCCAATACTTTTGGTATTATAGTGTATTTAAAATGAAAATAAAGCTGAAGTTAGGCTTTAAAGGCAATTATTCTCCTGAACAATCATTTACTAGTATTGAGTATTGTATTTTGAAAAAAATACATTTATTTTTATTACAGTCACAAAGATAAACAAAATAGATCTTGATTACTCTCTATGGAATCTTTAATCTGGAAAGAAACATATAAATGTTTGTGTGGAAAAAGATTTCCTATTCAGTCAACTGAGCTTATCCACCGATACACATCATATGCGTTACACATTACACTAAGATACTTATTGTTATTTTTATTGTATCTCTTTCTCTCTTTCTATTTTTCTTTCCATTCATGACTTTGTCTAGGTCTTATTTTTTCCCCCTTTTTAATAGAAACACTGGTGAAAAAAAAAAACTCCTTTGAAGAAGATTTGTTGAATCAGAGCTATGTATTTAATTTTTAATATTATTTTTACATATTTGACAATATTTTCACACCCTTTGTTTTTCTTCTTCTTTGTTTTATTCTTTCCATTCATGACAGTCTTCTTTTATTCCATGCTCAATACAAAAAATGGTAGAATACTCTCTCATGAAGAAATTCTTCTAATATTGTTACACATTTAATATTGATAATTTCATTTTCTGCCATCAAAAAAAAAAGAGAAAATAATCTACATTGTTTTTGCTGGTTTATTTAAAATTAAGTTGATTTGTCCAAAAAAAATATAAAATGAGTTTTGATCAGAGATCATTAGCAAATAGAGTAAGTACATGTTTTTTTTTTTATTTCAGACTAAATTCACCAAGTTATAATGCTTTAATATTTGAAATAGTAGTCATTACGACAAATTATACATTTTATAGCTTGATCTATAAGTCTTCTTTGCATTGTGTAGCATAGTTTTCCACAACTGCCATAAAAATGAAAGTATGCCTAAATAATATATATATATATATATATATATATATATATATATATATATATATATATATATATATATATATATATATATATATATATATATACATACAGTTGTGCTCATATGTTTACATACCCTGGCCGAATTTGTGATTTCTTGGGCATTTTTCAGAGAATATGAATGATAAAACAAAAACGTTTCTTTCACTCGTGGTTAATGTTTGGCTGAAGCCATTTATTATCAATCAACTGTATTTATTCTTTTTAAATCAAAATGACAACAGAAATGACCCAAATAACCCTGATCAAAAGTTTAAATACCCCAGTTATTAATACCGTGTATTGCCCCCCTTAACATCAATGACAGCTTGAAGTCTTTTTTGGTATTTGTGGATGAGGCTCTTTATCTTCTCAGATGGTAAAGCTGCCCATTTCTCTTGGCAAAAAGCCTCCAGTTCCTATAAATTCTTGGGCTGTCTTACATGAATGGCATGTTTAAGATCTCCCCACAGGGGCTCAATGATATTGAGGTCAGGAGACTGAGATGGCCACTCCAAAACCTTCACTTTATTCTGCTGTAGCCAATGACAGGTCGATATTTCCACTTTTTGATTTTAGTTTAAACACATACTGATTGGCATTCTCAATTCCTTGGATATCTTTTTATATCCCTTTCCTGTTTTATAAAGTTCAACTACCTTTTCCCGCAGATTCTTTGACAATTATTTTGCTTTCCCCATGACTCAGAATCCAGAAACGTCAGTGCAGAACTGGATGAAAGATGCAAGGGTCTGTCAGCAGTCCAGAAACCCAAAAACCTTTTATACACACATACTAATTACAAGCAAACAGATCACAGGAGAGGATGGTTACCTTTATAAGCCATTAAAACCCCTTTGTATCAACTAATGTGCATGTTATCAGGCCAAAATCACCAGGGTATGTAAACTTTTGATCAGGGTCATTTGGGTAGTTTCTGTCGTGATTATTATTTAAAAAGAATAAACACAGTTGATTTATAATACATGGCTTTAGCCAAACACTAACCATGAGTGAAAGAAAAGTTTTTGTTTTATCATTCATATTCTCAGAAAATTGGCCAAAAAATCATAAATTCTGTCAGGTTATGTAAACTTATGAGCACAACTGTATATTCTTGCTATGTAAATGTAGTTCCACTTCTTCTCAATGGCCATGTCATTTTTCTTATATGGTAAATTAACTAAACAAATAAAGACTGTCCAATTAGCAAATAAAACATTCACTGAGTTTATTATCCACTTCCAGACTGCCGCACAACTATATACGTTGGCACTTTGAAGATGGATATCTCTGTTATGGCAGCAGATAGCTGCCATAACCCAGTATCAATCTCTTCAGCCGGCGATCCGGTTTACGATAATGGTGGTCTCTGTGGCGGATTCACCGCAAAATCACAGTTATCGGTGGCGGGAGAGGGCCACTCTCATGTGCCCTTCGCCGCTTACCAAAGCCGTCGGTAGCGGCTGAGGTGATCGGGTGCTTTCTGTGGCTGGGTATGGAGACGACTGAAGGTAAGATGGGCCCCACCTGTCTCCACATCAAAAAGTCACTTCCGGAAGCCCATAGCTCTTAAAGGGTAATTTTTTTGTAATTTTTTCAAATTACAATTTAATTTTTTTTTGCATTTTAGTGTAAATATGAGATCTGAGGTCTTTTTGACACCAGATCTCATATTTAAGAGGACCTGTCATGCTTTTTTCTATTACAAGGGATGTTTACATTCCTTGTAATAGGAATAAAAGTGACAATTTTTTTTTTCAAACTGTGTAAAAATAAGTAAAATAAATAAGAAAAAAATAAAATTCATTTAAAGTGCCCTTGTCCTGACTGACAAGCTTGCGCGCAGAAGCAAACTCATACGTGAGCAGCACCTGCATATGAAAAAGGTGTTCAAACCACGCATGTGAGGTATCGCTGTGATCGTTCTAACCTTCTCTGTAACTCAAAAGATGCAACCTGTAAAAAAAATTAAATGTCGCTTATGGAGATTTTTAAGGGTTGAAGTTTGTCTCCATTTCATGAGCGGAATTTTGAAGTGTGACATGTTGGGTATCGTTTTACAATGTTTTTATAAAAATCTCATATATATAAAGATACAATACAATATATTTGATATTATGACAGAATAAAATACTTTTTTATATACTTTACATTTTTTTGGTTGTATCATGAAGTCGTCACATTAGGTTATAACTTAGACTAAGGATATAGCATTAACTCTTTATATGGTCTAAAGGACAAATTTGGTAATAATGTGTATTATTCTAAAGTGAAAATAAAGAAACAATTAAATAAACAAACAAAATAAATTAAAAGAAAAAGGGAGAGAAATGTAAAAAAAGGGGGGGGGGGTGGGAAGGGTATTCTCCTATACAGAAGAGGATTTTTTTTAAATAAGAACTCAATTTTAAGCAGAAATATAATTGATCCAGGGTTCCCAGACTGTATTAAACCAGTTTAGCTTATCGTTTTTAAGGGCAGATAAGCGTTCATTAACCATTATCCAAGACAGCTTGGTGTTCAACAAGTAAAATGGAATGATGGGGGACTTCCAGGATTGAGCAATAGTAATTCTAGCTGCAATAAATATGAAAGTAATTAATCTTTTAATTTGTTTTGATATCTCCTCTATTTGGCGGCCTAAGAGTGTGTTAATTGACATGTTAATGTGACATGTTGGGTATCAATTTACTCGGCGTAACATTATCTTTCACAATATAAAAAAAAATGGGCTAAATTTTCTGTTGTCTTATTTTTTAATTCAAAAAAGTGTATTGTTTCCCCAAAAAGTGCTGCGCACATACGGTGTGACAAAAATTATTGCAATGATCACCATTTTATTCTCTAGGGTGTTATAACAAAATATATAATGTTTGGGGTTCTAAGCAATTTTCGAGCAAAAATATATTTTTTTTAACTTGTAAACAACACATCTGAAAAAGAGGCTTGGTCCTTAAAGGGGTTGTAAAGTTTTTTTGTTTTTTTTTCTAAATAGGTTCCTTTAAGCTAGTGCATTGTTGGTTCACTTACCTTTTTCTTTCGATTTCCCTTCTATATGTTTTTTTTTTTCTTTGAAAGAAAGGAAAATGTAAGTGAACCAACAATGCACTAGGGTAAAGGAACCTATTTAGAAAATAAAAAACAAACCTTTACAACCCTTTAAGTGGTTAAATAAGATGAAGCCAAGGTCACTTCAATCAACCATATATGTGGTAGAAAACAAATTATGTTCTTTTTTTTTTAATTACCCATTTCCCAAATTGTATATAAAGTCACAGGTTCATCGTATTTGCTATCGATCATTTTGCAAAGTCAACATATATTTTTGCTGCTATGGTTAATACATAAAAGGTTATATAAACCTTTTCTGCTTCCACACAGACCACACATAAAGGTAATGTCACCACATTCTTCCTTTTGGGATTTAACAACATGGCCATATTAAATCTGCTGCTCTTCACCTTGGTCCTTATTATATACATTGTGACAATATGTGGAAACTTTTTGATCGTCATGTTGGTATATTACAGCAAGACCCTTCATTCCCCCATGTACTTCTTCCTCTCCCAACTCTCTATATCTGACATCATGCTGACCACAGATATTTCTCCTAACATGTTAAATATTGCTCTACATGAGAGGACCTCCATATCCTTTTCTGGTTGCATCACTCAGTTTTATGTCTTTAGCACAATAGAAGCATTTGAATGTTTCCTTCTGACAGTGATGTCCTATGACCGCTATCTAGCCATCTGCTCTCCTCTGCATTATACCTCCATTATGAAACAATCACTTTGCATTAAACTAGTTCTTGCATCCTGGATTTTCAGCTGTTCTATGGCATTAATACCAACACTCAGCATAAGTCAACTAGAATTCTGTGGATCGAATGTTATTGACTATTTATTTTGTGATTTCAATGCTCTTGTGGAACTTTCTTCCTCAGATACATCCAAAATTCAAATAGAAGCCACCTTGTTGTCCTTCCCTGTGCTAATATTGCCCTTCCTAGTGATAGTGGTTTCATATACTTATATTGTTTTAACAATATTAAAGATGTCCTCCTTTTCTGGAAGACTGAAATCCTTTTCCACTTGTAGCTCCCATCTCACTGTTGTGTTTATATTTTATGGAACCCTAATTTCTGCATATCTGATTCCAAAGAAAGGACAATCACAAATGACCAGTAAGATAATGTCCTTGTTGTATACAGTGTTTACTCCCTTTGTAAACCCTTTCATATACAGCTTGAGGAATAAAGAGATCAAGGACAGTTTAAAGATGCTGTATATTAACAAAAGGCGTTTTTTTCAAAACCTTTGGTAAAAGTTAAATTATTATGATATATCTGTTTAAACTTGTAGAGAACTTGGTGTGCACTAGTCTCCAAAAATGTTACTTCTACCGTACTGACGCAATGCTTTATAATAAATTGAGTTAAATTTCCCAACTTAAGTTCCTAAATAAACTGTGTTTCATTTTTGTTATAATTTCCGCTTTATGACCTCTAGAGATTTCTTGATCTAGGCCTCGTACACACGACCGAGAAACTCGTTGGAAAAGACACATTGTTTTCCTCGACGAGTTCCTTGTTAGGCTTGTCAAGGAACTCGACAAGCTTGCTTTGCGTACACACTGTCAAAACAAAATCTCCTCGTTCTGAAACGCGGTGACGTACAACACATACAATGGCAGCGGAAGTTTCGATTCCACTGGCACAACCCTTGGGGCTGCTTTTGCTAATCTCATGTTACTGCGTGTTAAGTAAAGGTTTGGTTGGAGACGATTTGCACTTTTCAGTCTGTTACAGCGTGACAAATGTGTTATCTCCATTACAAATGCTACTTTTACTCCCGTCTCATACTTTATTCTGAGCATGCAAGGGTTTCTTAGCATACACACCATTGTGTTTCTCGTCGAAAACCAGCCCCACGAGGAACACGACGAGGTAATTGAGACTCCCGTCGGGGAAAAAGAGAACTTGTTCTCTTTTTTCCTCGTCGAGTTCCTCAACGATTTCCTCGATGAAAAATGTACACACGACCGGTTTTCTCGGCAAAAAAGCTCTCCTACCAAGTTTCTTGATGGATTCTGTTGAGTATCCCTTTTTACTTGCCAGACACTGCCAATGACATTAAAAACTCAACAGTCTCCTTTCTGTGTGTATCGTCCTTAAGCCTAGTACACATGGGGTGATATTTGGCCCATGTGTATGGCAGCCAGTCCAACACAAGGTTCATCAGCTGGTTCAATAAAAAACAGACGACATTTGGCCCTTGTATATGACAGATGGTCCAACAGAAGCCTTCCATCCTGCTTGAAAACCAGCAGTTGACCAGCTCCCAATCAGCGCTCTCAGCCAATGGCTGAGAGCAGAAATATGTAATGTGTCATCGGCGCAAAAAGAAATACCGTTATAAACTAAAAATCTGCTGCAGTACTGTGCACCCCTCAAATAAGAAGTGTGGAAAATATAAAAAACAAATGTGTTATTGCGCCAATTCTAATTCTAATGAACCCAATATTGTTCCAAAGTGCTGTAAACTCGAACCCCATGTGGGAAAACCCACTGTAAATGAATAAACCAATGTGTAATGTTAAATAACAAACTTATAAGGTGTCTGCAAAAAAAATATATATATATATCTTTTTTTTTTTATAAAAAACAATCAAATTTCAGTTAAAAAATTGTTGAATTCAAATAAAAAGTCCAATAGTCGTGGTGCTCCTTATTGTGAATAAATAAATATGTTGGTAAATCTTCCACCAAAACGTGCCACCGCCACCAACTTCTGAAATGAACACTCACCAAACCTACATATATAGATTGCCTCTAATAATAACTGCACTATGATCATCCCCTTGTCTTAGAATAATTAAGGTACCACCACAACCCTTATGATTGCGTGGGAGGAGGAGGATTACGTGTTGGCTGTAAGGAGAGGAGAGATCTACCTTATTATTAGAGGCGATCTATATATCTAGGTTTGGTGAGTGTTTATTTCATAAGGTAGTGGCGGTGGCACGTATTGGTGGAAGATTTACCAACCGATTTATTTATTCACAATAAGGAGCACCACGACTATTGGACGTTTTATTTGAATTCAACTATTTTTTAACTGATTTTTTTTTTATACATTTTTTTCATATATTTTTTTTCCAGACACCTTATAAGTCTGTTATTTAACAATACACATTGGTTTATTCATTTACAGTGGGTTTTCCCACATGGGGTTCGAGTTTACAGAACTTTGTTTGTTTTTTGGAACAATATTGGGTTCATTATAATTAGAATTGGCGTCGTAACACATTTGGGTCCGGATTCAGATACATTGGAGTATATTTCGGCGCGGCGTAACGTATCTCAGATACGGTATGCCACCGTAACTTAGGGCGCAAGTTCCTTTTGCGGAAAGAACTTGCGCCCTTAGTTATGGCGGCGTAACGTATGTGTGTCGGCGTAAGCCCGCTTAATTCAAATGGGGATGATGTGGGCGTGTTTTATTAAAATTCACTGTGACCCCACGTATTTGACGTATTTTACGAATGGCGCATGCGCCGTTCGTGAAAAAATCCCAGTGCGCATGTTTGAAGTTACGCTGCAAGTCGTCATTGCTTTAGATGTGAACGTAACTTACGTACAGCCCTATTTGCGAACAAATTACGCAAACGACGTAAAATTTTCAAAACTCGATGCGGGAATGACGTCCATACTTAACATTGGCTACGCCTCATATAGCAGGGGTACGTTTACGCCAAAAAAGGCCTAACGTAAACGACGTAAAAAAATGCACCGGGTGGACGTACGTTTCAGAATCGGCGTATCTACCTAATTAGCATATTCATCGCGAAAATATACGGAAGCGCCACCTATCGGCCAGCGTAAATATGCAGCCTAAGATACGACGGTGTAAGACACTTACGCCGGTCGGATCTTAGGGAAATCTATGCGTAACTGATTCTATGAATCAGTCGCATAGTTACAACCCTGTACACTCAAAGATACGACGGCGTAGCCGGAGATACGCCGTCGTATCTCCTTTCTGAATCCGGGCCTTGGTTTTTATACAATGGCTGAGAGCGCTGAATGGAGTGTTTTGGCAGGGGGGGGCATTTGCCTGTCAGAGCACAATAGCACAGCAGGGGAGATCACTCTACTAGCATTGGATTGAAAGTACAGCAGCTCCAACCTGAGCTGTATGTTTTTTTCAGGTTGAATGAAAAAATACTAGTGGCATGTACTAGGCTTTAGGCTTATGAACATTATTTCGGTTCAGCTCTTTAGTAAACTGTGTTCTTCGTTTGATTTTCTAGATGTGCAAAATACTATTAACTTGACTCTTGTCTGTGTATAGGTCATTGTATAGCAAACAACAATTTTCTTCTCAGATTGGAGGAAACTACACAGTCTAAGGCCTTGTACACACGATCGGTTAACCAGAGGATAACGGTCTGATGGACCGTTTTCATTGGTCAAAACCGATCGTGTGTGGGCCCCATAGGTTATTTAACCATCGTTTAAAAAAAGCCAACTTGCTTTAAATTTAACCGATGGATTCCTAACCAATGGGAAAAAAACGATCGTTAGTAGGCACAACCATCGGTTAAAAATCCACGTATGCTCAGAATCAAGTCGACGCATGCTTGGAAGCTTTGAACTTCATTTTTTTCAGCACGTCGTTGTGTTTTACGTCACCGCGTTCTGACACGATCGTTTTTTTAACCGATGGTGTGTAGGCATGAAGGACCTTCAGTTAACTTCATCGGTTAACCTATGTCAACGGTCCTTCAGACCGTTCTCATCGGATGGACTGATCGTGTGTGCGAGGCTTTACCCTCACCTCTTTCACCTCTTGCAAGGACCATGAGAAAAACTACAGGATGTCTTCACTTTTTGTTACACCCAACTTTTTTATTAAAAATTTTAGGTCCAATCCACTACATTTAAAAGGGGGTACTGCTCTTCCCTACATGTTATTATGATTTGGATACAATGAGGTAGATTTGGTATTAAAATGTTAGGTACTTGCACTGTTTTGAGAGCGTGTGAGTATTCATCGCTCTAATGCCAAGTCTACCTAATTGTATTCAAATTATTAATACATTATGAAGATGTAATAGGGAGGATGGGTACCCCTTATATGTTTAGTGTTTTTTGACCTAAAATTAAAAAAAAAAATCGGAGAATCAAAGAAGAGAAAATGGTAGATACCGCATTTTATTTTACTTGTCAATGAGTTTTTCTTTCAAATTTCAGTAGTTCAACCAATCCTCTTTCCCTGGTTCCCATCCCCCACTGTATTGCCTAAATCCATTTTTGTAAATATTTACTCTGTATTATGATCACTAGAGATTTCTTGATCTCTGTGTTTTTATCTACGTTTTATTTAAAACTCCTTACTGGAACCTTCTTAGCAATATCCCTTTCATTTGTCAGTCACTGCTATTGACATTCAAAACTCAACAGTCTTCTTTTTGTATGGTATGTCCTAATGCCCCGTACACACCATCACTTTATGTGATGAAAAAAAACGACATTTTCTGTGAAGTAAAAAATGACGTTTTTGAAACTTCAATTTTCAAAGACGAAGTTGCCTACACACCATCGTTTTTCTCACAATGTTCTAGCAAAGCGAGGTTACGTTCTCACCACTTTTTCCATTGAAGCTCGCTTCATAAGTAGCTTCTGGGCATGCGCGGGTGAAAAAACATTGTTTTAAACGACGTTTTTTACTACACACGGTCAATTTCTGTGAAGTAAAAGTTGACGTTTTGAAAAACGACACATAAAATTGAAGCATGCTTCAATTTTTTTTGGTCATTTTTTAGAAGACATAAAACAACGTTTTCCCCCACACACGGTCAATTAAAGTGACGTTTTTAAAAACGTCATTTTTTTTCATCACATAAAGTGATGGTGTGTACGGGGCATTAGGCTTCTGAACCTTATTAATGTTGAGCTCTTTAGTAAACTGCTTTCTCCATTTGATTCCCTATGTGTGTGAAATACTATTAACTTAACTCATACAGGGATCCACTGTGTTATGTTTGTGTATGGGTCATTACATTTCATAGAACATTTGTCTTCTCATAGGAGGAAACTTCTCAGTCTAACCCTCACCTTTTCACCTCTGGCAAGGACTATAAGATAAACTACAGCACGTGTTCACTTTTTGCTCCTCCCACCTAATTTCATTTAGAATTTTAGTTCAAAACCACCAACTTTAACCCTCCTGGTGGTATTCCAGAGTGTGGCTCGGGGTTAAATTTCATTACCATTAGCAGTAACCCCCGAGTCACACTCGGGATTGCATTGCAGAATCCTGGTCCAAGTTAGTTACCTTGTCATCAGGATCCTTCAATGTCCCTCGTCTGTGTCTGCAGGCTGTGTCCTACACCCAATGTATAATGTCGCGTACACACGATCGGTCCATCCGATGAGAATGGTCTGATAGACCGTTTTCATCGGTCCAAACCGATCGTGTGGGGGCGCCATCGGTTATTTAACCATCAGTTAAAAAAAAGCCAACTTGTTTTAAATTTAACCGATGGATTCCTAACTGATGGGAAAAAAACGATCGTTAGTAGGCACAACCATCGGTTAAAAATCCACGCATGCTCAGAATCAAGTCGACGCATGCTTGGAAGCATTGAACTTCATTTTTTTCAGCACGTCGTGTTTTACGTCACTGCGTTCTGACACGATCGTTTTTTTAACCGATGGTATGTAGGCGCGACGGACCATCAGTCAGCTTCATTGGTTAACCAATGAAAACGGTCCATCGGTCCGTTCTCATCGGATGGACCGATCGTGTGGACGCGGCATTACTGTGTCAGGCTCTGTTCCCTGCGAGTGTCGCAACACTTGGGGTGGAGCACATTGGCAAATTCAATAAGTACATAACACATACAGTACACTGTAATCTTACATATTACATTACTGTATCAAATGATTGCACATCCCTTTTGTCACTAGTGCTTTGCCCACTGTCCTGCTTGCACATTTTTATTATATATACTGGGGGTAATCCACAAAGATCGTGCGTAACTTAATTTTTTCCATTTAAGTTACACTGCCTTAAAATTTCTACCTAGGTGCCCGATCCACAAAGCACTTACCTAGAAATTTTGGGCTGTGTAACTTAAATTCCGCCGGTGCAAGGAGTTCCTCTTCAAATGGGGGCAATTCCCATTTAAATGAGGCGCGCTCCCGTGCCGGCCGTACTGCGCATGCTCGTGATGTCATTTTCCCGACGTGCATAGCGCGAAATTACGTTACGCCGAGCTTTGTGGATCGCGTCGGGTCAATAAAGTTGCGTCGAAAAAAAAAAAAGATACGGCGGGAAAAAAAAAAATTCAAAAATAAATAAAATTGCGTCGCTGGACAGAAGGGTCTGCTTTTACATGGTGTACTAACTTTACACCTTGTAAAAGCAGCCCTAATTTTGCGTTTGCAAACTAAAACTTACGGAGAAAAAACGAAGCTGAAAAGCTTTGTGGATCTCCGTAAGTGCTAATTTGCATACCCGAGGCGGCATTTCGACACAAAATGCCCCCATCGGCGGATGCGGTACTGCATCCTAAGATCCGGCAGTGTAAGTCCCTTACACATGCCGGATCTTCTGCCTAACTATGGAAAACTGATTCTGTGGATCAGTTCCAAAGATAGAAACAGGGATACGACGGCGTAACAGCAGTTACGCCGTCGTATCCCTTTTGTGGATTTGGCCCACTGTTCTTTCTGCCTGGAAACTTGAGATTGTCCATGGCAACCAAAAAGTGTCCCTTTACGTGAAAAGTGGTTTTAGACCAGCTAGAAAACAGCGATAGTAAATAAGAAAACTTGCAGAATTGAGTGATAGTGGTTAGTGGGGAAATTAATTTTATTATTATTACATTATTTTATTTTTTTAATTATTTATAGTTATTTATTATATTATAATTCATGATTTTTTTTTTTTACTTTATCATACCTGGGATGTCTACTAGACTCTTGTTTGGCAGATTTAACTGTGTTATTACTAAGAATTACAGACCTGCAATATAAAACGCCAAATTTCTATGCAAAACAATGTACTTGAGATGAAAAATTATGACATAATCATACCGCCAAGGAGGCTACAAGGTAGATTTGGTATTAAAGAGGAAGTAAACCCTAATGGGGTTTACTTCCTCTATGTTTCCCTGCAAAGGTAAAGCATAATGGGCTACTATGCATCGCATAGTAGCCCAATATGTGACACTTACCTGCAGTAGAAGCCCGCAATGTCACCGTCTTCCTCCATGGCACTGAGCGTCCATCTTCACCAGTCTTCTTCCGGGGGCCGCGAACTCCGGCTCTGTGACTGGGCAGAGTCGCGTGACGTCACTTCTGAGAATGCGTGCGGGAGCCACCTTTAATGGCATGAGCCCAGCTTGAAACGGCACATCGTGCCCTTTTAAGATGGCGCATACGCAGAAGAAGGCGTCACTTGGGGAGATTGCAAAATATTGCAAGAACCTACAGGTAAGCCTTAATCTAGGCTTACCTGTAGGTGTAACTTTTCCCAGAGGGTTTACAACCACTTTAACTTCTTCAGACCCGGGCCATTGCAAAATGACGGCCACAAGGTGGCTCTATAGGTCCGGGAGGCTGTCTTTATATACGTCTTTATACGGCCTTGGCTCCTCCGGCGACTGGGGGGTGCACGAGCATCACTGAGGTGCCGATGTGTGTGCCTGGTGGCTGCGATGACCGCCAGGTACCAGCGATCGCCCGTTACACAGCCAAGGACGTGGATCCACCTCCTGTCAGGGAGGGGAGACCGATGCTGTGTCCCTTGCACATAGGGACACAGATCGGTCACCTCCCCCAGTCAGTCCCCTCCCCCCACTGTAAGAATCACTCCCGGGAACATATTTAACCCCTTCCTTGCCCCTAGTGTTAACCCCTTCCCTGCCAGTCACATTTATACAGTAATCAGTGGATATTTATAGCACTGATCGCTGTATAAATGTGAATGGTCCCAAAAAAGTGTCCGATGTGTCCGCCATAATATTGCAGTCCTAACAGATAAGCAGATAACCGCCATTTTTGGTAAAAAAAGTAATAAAAAAAATGTCAGAATTCTATCCCCTATTTTGTAGCCACTATAACTTTTGCGTAAACCAATTACTATACACTTATTGCGATTTGTTTTACCAAAAATATGTAGAAGAATATGTATTGGCCTAAACTGAGAAAATAAATATTTAAAAAAAATAATAATTGGGATATTTATTATAGCAAAAAGTAAAAAATATTTAGCTGGATTCAGAGAGAGCGCCACATCTTTAAGGCGGCGTATCGTATTTACGCTACGCCGCCGTAAGTTAGATAGGCAAGTACTGTATTCACAAAGCACTTGCCTCCTAACTTACGGCGGTGTAGCGTAAATGTGGCCGGCGTAAGCGCGCCTAATTCAAATGAGGATGGGGGGGCATGTTTTATGTAAATGATTGGTGACCCGACGTGATTGACGTTTTTTACGAATGGTGCATGCGCCGTCTGTGTACATATCCCAGTGTGCATTGCTCCAAAGTACGCCGCAAGGACGTATTGGTTTCGACGTGAACGTAAATGACGTCCAGCCCCATTCATGGATGACTTACGCAAACAACGTAAATTTTTCAAATTTCGACGCGGGAACGATGGCCATACTTAACATTGACTAGGCCAGCTAGGGGGCAGCTTTATCTTTACACGGCATAACTCTTACGGAAACGGCGTATCTTTACTGCGACGGGCGCACGTATGTTCGTGAATCAGCGTATCTAGGCATTTACATATTCTACACCAAACTCAACGGAAGCGCCACCTAGCAGCCAGCGGAAAAATTGCACCCTAAGATACGATGGCGCAAGCCGTCGTGTCATAGATAGGTTTAAGTGTATCTCAGTTTGAGAATACACTTAAACTTACGAAGGCACAGATTCCGAGTTACATCGGCGTATCTACTGATACGTCGGCGTAACTCTCTCTGAATCCGGCTAATTGTTTTTTTTTTCAAAATTGTCGCTCTTTTTTTGTTTATAGCGCAAAAAATAAAAACCGCAGAGGTGATCAAATACCACCAAAAGAAATCTCTATTTGTGGGAAAAAAAGGACATCAATTTTGTTTGGGAGCCACGTCGCACGGCCGCACAATCTTCATTCAAACCGTGACAGTGCCAAAAGCTAAAATTTTGGCCTGGGCAGGAAGGGGGTATATGTGCCCAGTAAGCAAGTGGTTAAAGTGTAAGGTACTTGCACTGTTTTGAGAGAACTCTAATATCAAGTATAGACATTGGGCCTGTTCCACAAACAGCGGCGCAAATTAAGTTAGTCAAAACTTATGTCATTTAAGTTACGGCACCCTAATTTGGTGTCGTAAGTGCCGTATCCACAGCGCATTTGCGCATAAAATTGCGCAAGCGTAACTTAAATCCCGAGGCGATAGGCGGGGTTATTGCAAGTGGGAAGGAAGTGGGCGTGCTTCATTGTAATGAGCCGTGACCCCATGCAAATGAAGGGCCGGCCGTACTGCGCATGCGCGCACGAATCTGCTGCTCACTGGGCATGTGCAGAACTTGGCTTGGCACAATCAGTGAGATAGGTAAAAGGCCAAGCGTACTTAGTTTGAGGATCGCCCTGTGTATAAAAAGCCCCACACAAACACACTTCCCTTGCAAAAGTATTTCCCTGTGTTACCCTTCCTAGAGCAAGTTGCTTCTGCTCTGATCGTTTGTCGGTGTTTGTTGGTGAGTTGTGTGTGATAGAGAAGTTTTGGAGGAGTATTAGATTGTAGTTGGTGTTTGTTTCTGCTAAGTGTATTTTGTGTTTGTTTTTTTCTGAGTGTATTTTGTGTTTGTTTTTTTCTGATTGTATTTTGTGTTTGTTTTTTGCGTGTTTGTTTTTGAATTTGTAGTAGCTGTCTGCTTGTGTGTTTTGCTTTTTGTGTGTTTCTTCTGTGAGTTTTTTTGTTTGTTTGTTGTGTGTGTATTTTTGTTTGTTTGTTCTGTGAGTTTATTCTTGTTGCTGAGTGGTGTCTGTGATGGCACCCAAGCGCAGGAAGCTCAATTTTTCTCAGGTTGAGAAGCAAATTCTTGCTCGGGCCATCGTCCTATATGGGCGATATTTACATGGCCCTGATAGCCGGAACACCTCCCCGGCCCAAAGGAAGGCGATAATAAAAAAGATAACGGATCAGATAAATGCGGCGGGGGGGGAGACGAGGACCCCCGCTGGCATCCAAAAGAAGATTAACGATCTAAAGAGCCTGGTCCGTAACAAGGTGGCCCAAATAAATGCCCATACCACGGGAACTGGAGGAGGCCCAGCCTGCCCCATCCAGCTGAGTGAGGAGGAATGGGCAGTGGCCCAGTGTTTCCAGCCAGAGCAGGTGGTGGGCCTGCGTGGATATCAATCTGTTGTTCCTCTGAGGCCAGGTACGTTTTTGGGTTTTTCTACCTGGTGATTAGCATGTGTGGGTGGGGGAAGGGAAGATGTGCCAAGTGTGTGGATCCTCAAACCTGTGATTGTTTTGTGTCCTCCACAGATGACCAGGAGATTGCAGGCCCATCAGGCCAGGAGGTTGCTGGCCCATCAGGCCAGGCTGCTGCACCACCCCAAGGACAAGAGGCTGCTGATGAGTCCCAAGAAGGGCAGGATTCCCCAGGGGAGGGGAGTGGCCACACCTCCCCTCATGAGGAGGTTGAGGGGGAGGAGGATGAGGGGGAGGAGGATAAGGGGGTGGAGGAAGAAGATATGCAGATTGGCAGGGAAGTCCTTCCGGCCTCAGATTTGTTTACCCTTGAGGCTACCCCTGAGGCTACCCCTGAGGCTGGCAGCAGTCAGGCCACCATCAGAGGTAGCCCCTTCCACTCCTCCCTCAACAGGCCTCAACCCACAAGGGTCACTCTCTCCCCTCCTCCAGGGCCACAAGCCTCAGGGGCAGGCAGGATGGCGACCCAGGGGGGTGGCCGAGCGTCTGCCGGGCAGTCTGCAGAGGGACAATGCCCGGCAGACCCGCCATCTGGGTCAGATAAAAGAGACTCTGACCCAGATGGAGCACAGCCTGGATGCAATGAAGGAGTCAATCAGTGATGGGGCCACAAACTCATTGGCGGTCATCACATGCTTGTGGGACTTGAAGACCGCCACAACAGGCGTGGCCCAGGAGGTGACTGCCCTGACCCAGGCTGTGCAGGACAATACCAGGGCTGGCCAGGCCAATACGGCTGCCCTCACTCTCTGTCTCACAAGGATAGGAGTGGCCTTGGAGGGCAGGCCAGCAGGAGGACAGTCACCAGGGGAGGCTCCTCCTTCCCGTGCTCACCCACCCCCCCATGAAGATACTCCCTCCCCTGCTCACACCCCCCCATGAAGATACTCCCTCCCCTGCTCACACCCCCCCCCATGAAGATACTCCCTCCCCTGCTCACACCCCCCCATGAAGATCCTCCAGTTGGCCGTGCCCGTGTCCGAGCCCATGGGCGGCCCAGGCGTAGCAATCACCGCCGCCATAAATTTCGCAGGGGTACTTTTGATTTTTGAATTTTATGATTTTTTTTGGTATACTGTACTTATGATTTGATTTATGTGTGTGAATGATGTGTGAATGTGGGGGGGTGGCATTCCTGATTAAATAAGGGTGTCACCCTCAGTTTTGGTGGAGTAGGGATCCCCAGGACCAGGGAGAAGTGATCCCAGGTCCCTGAATGGTGTATGAATGCACAGTGACATAACTGGAGCCGTGGCTTGGCGTTACTGCTCCCAAGTACCGGTGGGGGGGGGTACTTGGATCTAATCCAATTAGATGTGCATGTGATGTGTCTGTGCTAGGGACCACAGTGGCGTGCATTCATGCATTCTCATTGTGACATAATTAATGTGTGTGTTTACTGTGCAAAGATGCATTCTGCGAGGCGTCTCCTGACTGCTGTTCCCTCAGAAGAGGGGGTACCCTCGGTTACTAAAGTCACTAGTCTAGCTATGCGCATGGATGCCCCTGGCATGTTGGCATACAGATTGTTGTCCTGCAAGTGTGTGTGCTCAGCTCTTCCTTAATGGTATTGCTTTAGCTGACCTTTACACGGCATGTGTAAAATTAGGGCTGCTTTTATAAAGTGTAAAATTGCTCCGGCAAACTAACAGAAGCACACAGGGCGTAATCTACGGCGCACACACTTAATTTTGTGGATCGCCTTATCTCCCTCATTTGCATCTTTGCCTCTCAAAACAGCGGTGTGTCTAGCGTATTTTGCGCTCGGAGAAGCGCCGGTGTACGTTTTTTAGGTAGGACGAAAAAAAGTAAATTTCAGGCGTAACTCGTTTTGAGGATCAAGCGCATAATTAAGCGCAGCGCAAATTTCAATTACGCTGCGTATCTCGAGTTAAGTCGGCGCATCTGCTTTGTGGATCAGGCCCATTGTATCCAAATTCTAAAGGCATTATTAAAAAGTAAAAGGGAGGATGGGTAGCCCTTATATGTTTGTTGGTTTTGACCTAAAGTTAATGATAAAAAAAAAAACAGAAGTGAAAAGTGACGATAGCATGTGTTTAATTTGCTTGATTATGATTTTTTTTCAAATTCTATGGCTCATTGTTACTAATATGAAGTGAATACAGCCTTATGTCAGTTCCCTTCCTTCAACTTCACTTTAGCTTACTTTTCCACCCTTCCCACTTAAAACTGAACCATTGAATCCTAAAAAAAAAACACAGCTCTGCCACAGCAAAGCTCTGCCTGCCCCTGATATGATCTTTGCTCTATAAACTGTGGAGCTGCTCTAAAAATGCCCTAACACACTTCAATATACTCAAGTAAAAATGGATGGTCACACTACACTCACGCTGCACTATCACTATATTCACACTACACTTACACTCTACACTCACAATAGCACACTAACTCGCTAGTAGCAATGAGTAATTTCTATCTCTCTGCACTCCAATATCTCACTGCAAAGGGCTGCTCTGGGAAGGATCATTTTATAGAGGGGGGGGGTGTCTATGAGCAATGAGCCATGATTTAGATTGGCGCTGCTTTCTGTTGTTTTATTCTTACATGGACTGCATGCCCAGAAGAGATGGGCGTGTATGCATAGTTTCTAGACCATCGAGGAGACACTTGAATAGTTACTAAGGTGATGAGAACTAATATATGGGCTGAGGGGAGTGATCTACTTCAATTCTACTGCAATTTTCAAGTTTTGCCACAGATTCTCAATTGGATTTAAGTCTGAACTTTGACTGGGCCATCTTACACATGGATAAGCTTTGATATAAACTATTACATTGTACTGTAGCTCTGGCTGTATTTTAAGGGTCATTGTCCTGCTGAAAGGTGAACCTCCCCCCCAGTCTCAAGTCTTTTGCAGACTCTACCAGGTTTTCTTCTAAGATTGTCCTGTATTTGGCTCCACCCATCTTCCCATTATCTCTGACCAGCTTCCCTGTCTCTGCTGAAGAGAAGCATCCACACATTATGATGCTGCAATCAGCATGTTTTACGGTGGGGATGGTGTGTTCAGGTTGATGTGCAGTGTTTGTTTTCCGCCACACATAGCGTTTTGCTTTTAGGTCAAAAAGTAAAATTTTGGTCTAATCTGACTAAAGCACCTTCTTCCACTTGTTTGCTGTGTCCTCCACATGGCTTCTCATAATCTGCAAACAGGACTTCTTATGTCTTTCTTTCAACAATGGCTTTCTTCTTGTCACTCTTCCATAAAGGCCAGATTGGTGAAGAGCACGACTAATAGTTGTCCTGTGGACAGATTATCCCACCTGAACTGTGGATCTCTGCAGCTCCCCCAGAGTTACCATGGGACTCTTGGCTGCTTCTTTGTATGCTCTGTAAAGTTGGGCTTAATGGCAGAGTGGTCAGAAGAAAGCCATTACTTTCAGCAAAAAAACGAAATGGCACGTTTTGAGTTTGTGAAAAAGGCATGTGGAAGACTCCCAAAATGTATGGAGGAAGGTGCTCTGGTCTGGTGAGACTAAAATGTATCTGTTTAGCCATCAAAGGAAACACTATTACTGGCGCAAACCCAACACATCACATCACCCAAAAAACACCATCCCCACAGTGAAACATGGTGGTAGTAGCATCATGCTGTGGGGATGTTTTTCAGCAGTCAGGAGTGTGAAACTGGTCAGAGTTGAGGTGAGGTGCTAAATACAGGGATATTCTTGAGCGAAACCTATATCACTCTGTGTGTGATTTGAGACTAGGACGGAGGCTCACCTTTCAGCAGGACAATGACCTCAAACACACTGCTAAAGCAACACTTGAATGGTTTAAGGGGAAATGTAAATGTGTTGGAATGGCCTATTTAAAGCCCAGACCTTAATCCAATAGAAACTATGTGGTCACACTTAAAGATTGCTGTTCACAAGCGCAAACCATCCAACTTGAAGTAGCTGAAGCAGTTTTGGAAGGAGAAATGGTCAAAAATCCCAGCGGTAAGATGTGGCAAGCTCATAGACTTATCCAAAGCAGCTTGGAGCTGTGATAGTCGCAAAAACTTTTCCGGTCGAATGTTCCGCCTACAAGCTATCGTAGAATTCTAATGTTGTATGACTAGTAATAATTATATTTAATAATTATTATGGAGCTGCGGTGGCTCAACGCAATTGGCACTGCGCTGACAAGCCATTCACCTCTGCAGCTAGGGGTTCGGATCCCGGTCTCGGCTACATGTGAATTGAGTTTGGTGGTCTCAGCCCGGCTCCCGGTGGGTGTGCTATGCGAGGTAAGCCTGTGCTTAGTACGCCCACCCCCCTCCCACAAAAACCACCACACTTAGACGCACTCGAAATTGGGTTAACATGCACGCACTTTGACCACGCGGTCTCTAAAAAGAGAGGCGAAGGACTAACGGGGCTGGTTGAGCGGGCTAGATCCTCTCACTCCCTTATAGGGAGTCCCTCTGCCCCATTGGGCTTCAAAGCGGAGCAGGTAGGGCGGGCTGTGTGGGAGGACCCCCTCACACACCCGCCATTGCCACCCGGGGCATGGAGAAAGGTGGCAGATTGCCTCTGGGGGAGACCTGCCTACTCCCAACTCCTGCAGTCTGGCTCCTCTCTCGAGTACACGCACAAAATACACTTTAAAAAAAAAAATATTATTACTAGTCAACCAACATTAGAATTTTTCTATAGCCTATGGGCCGAGCATTTGATCGGAAATGTATGATTGAATCTTCTTAGAACTATCAACAGACACCATAAGCCTTCAATGACAGATTCAACGTTTTTCGATGTTTTGTCAAATCTTCGTCGTTCATGTTGAATTGTCAAGTTAGTTCTAGCTAATTTACTGCTCCTCCTCTTTGGTTACAATCAGCCAATAACATTCATCATCATCATTATTTTTATTTTACTTCCCCCACCCAATTCCAGCAGCGATATTTTCTCTCTATAATGTCGAATCTTTCCTCTCTATAATGTTGAATATTTTCTCTCTATAATGTCAGATCTTTTCTCTCTATAATGTCAAATATTTTCTCTCTATGTAGAATAATCTTGGACTAATAGAGTTAGGGTTAGGCACATTCGACCAACGAAAATGAAAATAAAGGGCCAAATTCTCAAAAAGCTGTGCAAATTTAGTATTACCTAGCTTATGTCATTTAAGCTACGGCGCCCTAAGTTGGTGTCGTAAGTGCCGTATCCACAGCGCATTTGCGCACAAAATTGCGCCATCCGTAACCTAAATTCCGAGGCGTAAGGCGTGGTTATGGCAAGTGGGAAGGAAGTGGGCGTGCTTCATTGTAATGAGCCGTGACCCCATGCAAATGAAGGGCCGGCCGTACTGCGCATGCGCGCACGAATCTGGACCTCACTGGGCATGTGCAGAACTTTGCTCATCGCAATCAGTGAGATAGGTAAAAGGCCAAGCGTACTTAGTTTGAGGATCGCCCTGTGTCTAAATAGCCCCAGTCAAACACACTTCCCTTGCAAAAGTATTTCCCTGTGTTCCCTTCCTAAAGCAAGTTGCTTCTGCTTTGAAAGTTTGTCAGTGTTTGTTGGTAAGATTTGTTTGTGAGAAAAGTTGTTGAGGAGTTGGAGAGTCTAGTTGGTGTTTGTTTTTGATAATTTGTTATTTGTTTTGATTTTTTGCCTGTTTGTTTTTGATAAGTGTTTGTTTTTTGGTGTGTGATTGTTTTTTGTTTCCCTTTTTTGCCTGTTTGTTTTTGAATTTATAGTAGCTGTCTGTTTGTGTTTATTTTTTTTTTGTGCTGTGTTTTTTTTCTTTGTTGTGTGTGTATTGTTGATTGATTTTTGGGTGAGTTTCCTGTTGCTGGGTGGTGTCTGTGATGGCCACCAAGCGCAGGAAGCTAAATTTTTCAGTGGCAGAGAAGCATATTCTTGCTCAGGGCATCATAAAATATGAGCGCTTTCTCCATGGCCCTGAGAGCCACAACACCACCCCGGCCAGGAGGAAGGAGATCCTTAAAAAGATCACCGATCGGATCAATGCGGCGGGGGGGGGAGACCAGGACCATCGCTGGAATCCAAAAAAAAATAAACGATTTGAAGAGCGTGTCCCGGAACAAGCTGGCAACACTGCATGCCCATACCAGGGGCACTGGAGGAGGGGGACCCTGCCCAGTCAGGATGAGTGAGGAGGAATGGGCAGTGGCCCAGTGTTTCCACCCACAGCAGGTGGTGGGCCTGCCTGGCTTTGACTCTGATGCTCCTGTGAGGACAGGTAAGTTTCTAATTGTTTCTATCTGTTGATTAGCATGTGTGGGTGGGGAAAGGGAAGATGTGCCAAGTGTGTGGATCCACCAACCTGTGATTGTTTTGTGTCCTCCCCAGATGGCCAGGAGGTGGCAGCCCCATCAGCCCAGGAGGTTGCTGGGTCATCAGCCCAGGAGGTGGAAGCCCCATCAGCCCAGGAGGTTGCTGGGTCATCAGCCCAGGAGGTGGCAGCCCCATCAGCCCAGGAGGTTGCTGGGTCATCAGCCCAGGAGGTGGCAGCCCCATCAGGGCAGGAGGTGGCAGCCCCATCAGGGCAGGAGGTGGCAGCCCCATCAGGGCAGGAGGTTGCTGGCCCATCAGGGCAGGCTGCTGCACCACCCCCAAGACAGGCTGATGCTGAGTCCCAAGAAGGGCAGGATTCGCCATGGCAGGGGAGTGCCCCCAACTCCCCTAATTTGGATGTTGAGTGGGAGGAGGATGAGGGGGAGGAAGATGAGAATATTGTTATTGGCCATCAAATCCTGATGGGCCAAGATAGGACCTTTGAGTCATCCCCTGAGGGTACCCCAGAGGCTCCCAGCAGTCAGGCCACCATCAGGGGTGGCCCCTCCCAACCCTCCTCCAACATGCAGCAGCCCCCATGGGTCACTCCAACCTCTCCTCCAAGGCCACAAGCCTCAGGGGCAAGTAGGAGGCCGACCCCGGAAACCAGGGGGGGTTTGAGCGTCTGCCGGTCAGTCTGCTGAGGGACAATGCCCGGCAGACCCGCAGTCTGGGTGAAATTAAAAAAACAATGACCAAGGTGGAGCACAGCCTGGGTTTAATGAGGGATTCACTGGGTGACGTGGCCACCAACTCAGTGGGGGTCATCACCTGTTTGTGGGACCTGAAAAACGCCACAACAGGCGTGGCCCAGGAGGTGACTGCCCTGACCCAGGCTGTGCAGGCCAATACCCGGGCTGTGCAGGCCAATACCCGGGCTGGCCAGGCTAATACGGCTGACATCACTGCCTGTCTGACAAAGATAGCCGTGGCCTTGGAGGGCAGGCCAGCAGGAGGACAGACACCAGGGGAGGCTCCTTCTTCCCCTGCACAGACCCCCCCGTGAAGATAATCCCTCCCCTGCACAGACCCCCCCCATGAAGATCCCCCAGTTGGCCGTGGCCGTGCCCGTGGCCGTGCCCGTGGTCAGCCCAGAAGGAGCACTCGGCAACATCAGTAAGTTGCAGGGGTACTTTTGTTTTTTTTTCTTTTCTTTTTTTTTATTATACTGTACTTATGATTTGGTTTATGTGTGTGAATGATGTGTGAATGTGGGGGGTGGCATTCCTGATAACATAAGGGTGTCACCCTCAGTTTTGGTGGAGTAGGGATCCCCAGGACCAGGGAGAAGTCATCCCAGGTTCCTGAATGGTGTATGAATGCACAGTGACATAATTGGAGCCGTGGCGGGGGGTTACTGCTCCCAAGTACCAAAGGGGGGGGGGGTACTTGGATCTAATCCAATTCGATGTGCATGTGATGTGTCTGTGCTAGGGACCACAGTGGCGTGCATTCATGCATTCTCATTGTGAGATAATTAATGTGCGTTTTGTGTAAAAAAAGACATTCTCATTGTCATATAAGTAATGTGCATTTTATGTGCAAAGTAAATGTTTAAAGGTCACATAATCTCTGTGATTTTTTGTTGTCAAACCAAAAAAAAAGATAATTAAGGTCCATTTACTGGGCAAAGATGCCTTCAGCCAGTTGTCTCCTTATTGCCTGGCCCTCAGCAGACCGGGTAGAGGTGGTTGGGGGGGATTGCCTGGGTGGGGGGTCAGGTCAGGACATATCTCAACATGCAGGCCCCTTCTCAGAGCAAAATTATGGAGGATGCAACATGCCCCAATAATTTGACAGACAAAGTCTGGGGAATACAAGAGTGTACCCCCAGTCTTGTCAAGGCATCTGAATCTGGACTTGAGAAGGCCAAATGTCCGCTCTACTATTGACCGGGTGTGGATGTGCACCTCGTTGAATTTGCGTTCTCCGGGTGTTTGGGGGTTCCTAAAAGGGGTCATGAGATGGGGTCCCAACGCATATCCAGAGTCACTTGTAAGGGAAAAGACAGGAGGATATTAGTCATGCATGTGCCCCTTGTGATGTCTGCATCATGGGGGGGCATACCTGACACCAATGTCACTCACCAATCAGCCAGCTGTCTCCATAAACGTTCATCTCCAAGTCTTGGTAGATCTTGGTCTGCCGTACAATAAAACTGTCGTGGCACGACCCTGGAAACTTGGCAAAAACGTGCCAGATGAGGCAATGCGCATCTACAATTATCTGGACGTTGATGGAATGCCACCCTTTTCTGTTTCTGAACAGGTGTTCAGTTTCATGGGGGGGCTGTAGTGCCACATGCGTGCAATCTATCGCCCCGATGGTCCTTGGGAAGCCAGCAATGCTGTAAAAGTCAGTCATGGCTTGAAGACGCTGCTCCTCCTGGGTGGGCTTGACAAATTGGTTGGTCATGCGCCGCAGTATGGCAGGGACCACCTGATGGACACATCGGCTCATTGTCGACTGCACCATCCCAGCCAGACCTCCAGATGCACGCTGGAATGAGCCTGTAGATAAAAATTGGAGGGTTGCCATAACTTTATGTAGAGGTGGCAGGGCATGGGAGCGTCTGGTTGGGGTGATAAGATCCTCCATAAGTAGTTGGGTGAGCTCCAGGATGGCTTCCCTATCAAACCTGAAGTTGCCATACACTTCATAATCTGGCATTTGAAACAGATCACGCCGTGGCCGATAAACTCTCTCCGGTGCCCTCATCCTCCTCCTCTGTGCCCTCCTCCTCCTTTGTGCCTGTAAGGTGGCAAGTGCCATCAGAATCATTGATGTCCCAGGCATTTTTCCAGACAGATCCTTCACAAGTATAGCTCTAGTCACTACCTTCAGCAAACCCTTCCACGGCATGTGTAAAATTAGGGCTACTTTTATAATGTGTAAATTTAGACAGGGAAACTAACAGGTGCGCACAGGGCGGAAAATACGCCGCACACACTTAATTTTGTGGATCGCCCTAACTCCCTCATTTGCATCTTTGCCTATCAAAAACAGCGGCAAGACTAGCGTAATTTGCGCCCGGGGATGCGCAGGTGTAACTATTTTAGGTAGGACGGAAAATCCAGAAATCTAGGCTTAACTCGTTTTGAAGATCGGGCGCAAAGATACGCGCCGTGTAAATTTAGAAAACTTTAGTTAAGTCCGCGTATCTCTTTTGAGAATTTGGCCCAAAGCATTTGTTTATGTCAGATCTTTCAGTTTTCGTATTCTGTGTGTCCGTTTTCGTTTGTTAAAACGATAACGAAAATACCTGAAATTCGGACGGAAACAAATGCACATGTTTGATATACATGTAAAACCTATGCAGGGAGATTTGGTTCATCTCTGTGTATCATCTGAGGTTGTTCATGTCACTAGGTGTATGGAGGGTTTACATCCACTTTAATGTTAGTTTGTTTATGTTGAAGTAAAAATTTCAATAGTACAATTCTATTAGCATTAAAAAAGGTATACCATTGTTTAATGGAATCCTCATCCATTAATCCATCGTCCGGTGGTACTTCCCACTGGGGGGGACCATACGTAGCCCCCACTTATTTAGACCAATGAACTATCAGGCTTGGAATTATTTAATCGACCCCAAATCCCCCAAAAAAGTATACCACTTTTTCACAACTTACTTCAGGACAAAGGTATTTTTCAAAAACTCCAACCTATGCTTAAATGGGAAAGTGACCCAGGAGAATATTTTACAGAAAATCAATGGCAGAAAGCTATAGGCACTACATTGGCAACCTCCCGTTCCACAGATATTTGGAGCTATCCCATAAATGTACCCTTTGTTGGTACGCCACCCCCACTCAGGTACATAACATGGTCCCCTCTGCATCACCAAACTGCTGGAGAAACTGAGGTGTTCCGGGGACTCTCCTCCACATTTTCTGTGGATGCACCAGGCTAACCAGATATTGGCTTGATGTTTCCCATTTGGTGAACACAGTCTCGAATTCTTCCCTCACCCTGACCCCTAAATTAGCTGTGTTTAAATATAGGTGTAAAAGAATACCCACCTCACACACAGAAAGTGGTTATGCATATCTTATTGTCTGCCAGACTGGCATTAACACGGGCATGGTTATCACCGACCCCTCCCAGCATTGAAGCAGCAATTTCCCTGGCACATACCCATATCACATACAAACATACAATGGACTCTAGTGCGGCACATACTCATATTACATACAAACATACAATGGACTCTAGTGCGGCACATACCCATATCACATACAAACATACTGTACAATGGCCTCTAGTGCGGCACATACCCATATTACATACAAACATACAATAGACTCTAGTGCGGCACATGTCCATATTACATACAAACATACAATAGACTCTAGTGGGGCACATACCCATATTACATACAAACATACAATGGACTATAGTGTGGTTAAATTATAGCAAGTTGACAAAGTTTGGGCTTCCTGGTTCAAATGAATTCACTTAAATTGTCGGTTAAATTTTCCCTCTGTACCAATTGCATACATTTGCTCAATAAGTGTTTGATTTATCTGTTGGATTATGCTGAACACTTGTATCCATCATTCATACTGTTATATTGGTCTTTGCTTGAACCTGTTTGTTTGTTTTTTGTTGTTTCTTCAGGTACAATCCATGTTATCTGTATTGTGAGTTTTTACATTTGCATTTCTCAAAATTAATTAAAAATATTGAAAATTAGAATGGCACCCAGTATAATTCAACCCAAAAGTCTAAGGACATACTTTGAATGAATAGGGGCCATGGCTCCACCTCCTAAGTGACCTTCTCTACAGTGCCCTTTATTTACAGGAGACATCACTCACTACTGCATAACTCTCTGCATCAGGTGACGACCACCTGGACCGGAGAAGAGACAATGAGAAAGAAGTATTAGCACATCATGTAACTGGCCTGAGGACTGATGAAAAAGGTATAACAATTATAAAACATGCACACTTTGAAGCCTTTCAATGTGCATGGAGGCTGAGTTTGGAGTTGAGATTTGAAGCAGATTTGTGCCATAGAGGCTCTCCACGGCTCTCGCTATGATTCTACCCATTGACAAAATGCGTCTGATGGAGGATACGTGCTGACATCACCACGCTGTCTCACTAGGAGGACGGGAGTTTGTTTGCAGCCGGCTTTATGATTTTATACACAATGTTTTTACTCTGCAAAATGTAAGTGCAATACTGCTTCATTTAAGCCCCGGACCTTTAGGCAGCTAAATGCCCAGGCCAGGTTTTGCGATTCGGCACTGCGTCGCTTTAACAGACAATTGCGCGGCCGTGCGACATGGCTCCCAAACAAAATTGGCGTCCTTTTTTCCCCACAAATAGAGCTTTCTTTTGGTGGTATTTGATCACCTCTGCGGTTTTTATTTTTTGCGCTATAAACAAAAATAGAGCGACAATTTTTTTAAAAAAAACAATATTTTTTACTTTTTGCTATAATAAATATCCCCCAAAAACATATATACATTTTTTTTCCTCAGTTTAGGCCGATACGTATTCTTCTACCTATTTTTGGTAAAAAAAATCACAATAAGCGTTTATCGATTGGTTTACGCAAAATTTATAGCGTTTACAAAATAGGGGATAGTTTTATTATTATTTTTTTTTACTACTAATGGCGGCGATCAGCGATTTTTTTCGTGACTGCGACATTATGGCGGACACTTCGGACAATTTTGACACATTTTTGGGACCATTGTAATTTTCACAGCAATAAATCAGAAAAGAGAAAATTGCGCTAATCGAATGAAAATTAAATGAATAAGTAGGAAGGCTGCAATAGCGTGAACTAACACAAAACGATAGAAAAAACAAAGAAAAAATTGCGCCAACCAATAATAAACCAGTGAAGTCCTTTGTGTTTCCTATAAGTGAAACATAGAAAAAATGTGCACCATATAGGAGCATAAAAATGAAAAAAACTATTTAAAAGTTAAAAATTTCTGTATCAAAGTCCATAGACGATAAGTCCAACCCGGACAGCACCCAGTGTGAAGATGATTGACAGTTGTGACCCGCCACCATATGGACTGAGGCTTACCAATAGGTAATTTGATAACAGCGTTATTCAAATTACTGCAGGATACTTCCAGAGTGCGGGATATCAGCCAGAAATACACCAGGTCACAGCCCCTTTAAGAGATCTACGACGGGATGCAGCAGGATACACTAACGGTATTCGTCCTCATAGCATGTCACAGCCCAGTCAATGCAAACATAAAAGGAAGGAGACCGCACATAGGGTAGTATGCACTAACAGGTTTTAATTAAAACGGTTAAAACTACTTACAGGCGAAGGTAAATAGGAAGCAGATAAACAATTGCCGGCCGGCATCTAACAGGAGCCCTTCCTGTACGCGGTGACGTCACTGCACTCCGTCCCAGACGCGTTTCGTCACAATATGACGTTCTCAATGGGAATGGGCTCTGCAGTGAACCACCGCTTAATATATCCAGACCTCGCTTTGACTGCCAGGAACCGGAAGTAACCAAATCGCCATTTTGAAAATGGGAAAACTAGTTATTTAGTGTGTGCGGGACCTTAAGTGCCCTTAACTACGTTGAAAACTAAAAAATAAAGAATTCTTTATTTTTTAGTTTTCAACGTAGTTAAGGGCACTTAAGGTCCCGCACACACTAAATAACTAGTTTTCCCATTTTCAAAATGGCGATTTGGTTACTTCCGGTTCCTGGCAGTCAAAGCGAGGTCTGGATATATTAAGCGGTGGTTCACTGCAGAGCCCATTCCCATTGAGAACGTCATATTGTGACGAAACGCGTCTGGGACGGAGTGCAGTGACGTCACCGCGTACAGGAAGGGCTCCTGTTAGATGCCGGCCGGCAATTGTTTATCTGCTTCCTATTTACCTTCGCCTGTAAGTAGTTTTAACCGTTTTAATTAAAACCTGTTAGTGCATACTACCCTATGTGCGGTCTCCTTCCTTTTATGTTTGCATTGACTGGGCTGTGACATGCTATGAGGACGAATACCGTTAGTGTATCCTGCTGCATCCCGTCGTGGATCTCTTAAAGGGGCTGTGACCTGGTGTATTTCTGGCTGATATCCCGCACTCTGGAAGTATCCTGCAGTAATTTGAATAACGCTGTTATCAAATTACCTATTGGTAAGCCTCAGTCCATATGGTGGCGGGTCACAACTGTCAATCATCTTCACACTGGGTGCTGTCCGGGTTGGACTTATCGTCTATGGACTTTGATACAGAAATTTTTAACTTTTAAATAGTTTTTTTCATTTTTATGCTCCTATATGGTGCACATTTTTTCTATGTTTCACTTATAGGAAACACAAAGGACTTCACTGGTTTATTATTGGTTGGCGCAATTTTTTCTTTGTTTTTTCCACAGCAATAAATGCTTTTAAATTGCATTGTTTATTGTGAAAATGACAGTTGCAGTTTGGGAGTTAACCACAGATGCAGCCGCCACAGTGAAGCACGGGGAAGCCATGTTTACATACGGCTCTCCCCGTTCTTCAGCTCCGGGGAGCGATTGCGAGGGGGCGGCTACAAACGAATAGCCGCGCCCTCGTCCCGGATCGCTCTCTGCGGGTTACCGACCACCGCATGTACCGGGGGGGGTCCCGATCGGACCCCCGACCCGCGGAAAGGCGGGGACGTATATGTATGCCCATATGTCTGTACGTGCCATTCTGTGGACGTACATATACATGTGGCGGGTGTTAACCAGTTAAATAAATATCTGGTTACACAATATTATGCTATGGTTGGTTTCTCTTTCTGGGTTTATTGCTGAGTTTGTTGCTGAACTCAACGATCTTGGACTGAACGGTGGTATCGGTGTGTGGATATGCCAATGCAGCCATCCATATAGGGCTTATTTCCATGATCTTCTGTGCAAGTAAAGACATTGGCTGGGCTATAGCCACATGCCTGGTTATGCATGCCATCTGGTAAGCGATTTTTCCTATAGGTGGTGGCACACTTTGTTGAGTGATTCACTGTGGTGTTATTACTATAAGAATCAACTTATCATCTTACCAATTTTTGTTATTGAAGCACAATATATAATTTCACTACCGAATATATTCATTGAATTATTTTGACTATGCCAGTGCAGCTTGCTATGATGTGCAAGTATTCATAGCATGTTAGCACATTATGTACCTCCTAATTGCCCTAGTACATTGATGAGTGCTCCTCCTTGGTTAAGTTACTGCCTCTTCCATGTAATCACAATCTTAACATCTTATCATGAGTCTTCAGTCAGTCTTCTCTACTGTTGGGCCATGTATTACATAACTATGGCACACAGAGTTACCTCGTCCTGGCACTATACTCTTACTCCAACCATCTTACAGATTCTGGATTGTACACTGAGCTGTGTATGCACGGTAATCAGTGTACAGGTTATAAAACATTGTTAGCAGGAATGAAAAGAGGTTTTTACAGTAGTAGACATACATATTCTCCTGTAACTTAAAACTCCAACTACCACCATGTTTTTTTTTTAAAGGGAACAGAAAACAGTGCCATCTACGTGCAGTAAGTATGCAATTTAATAAGGACAACTTAACTGAGTACACTCACAAGAACACCCCCACACCAAAATCCCCCCTCCACCAAATGATTTGAACCCCTGCACAAAGCAAGGTCCATAAAAATATGGATGAGGGAGTTCTGACCACAACCCAATAGAACACATTCCCAGAAGAATTGAATCTTTTATAGCTGCAAAGGGTGGGCCAACTAAATATTGAACCCTATGGACTTAAACTTTATGGGCCAGATCCACAAAGAACTTACGGCGGCGTATCTATTAATACGCCACGTAAGTTCTATGATGCGCCGTCATATCTTTGTTTTGCATCCACAAAACAAGATACGCCTGAATGTGGTCTAGATCCTACCGACGTACATCTTAGTACGGCGTCGGATCTTAGGTGCATATTTACGCTGGCCGCTAGGTGGCGCTTCCATTGATTTCCGCCTAGAGTATGCAAATTAGCTAGATACGCCGATTCTCAAATGTACGTCCGCCCGGCGCAATTTTTTAACGTTGTTTGTGTTCGGCTTTTTCCGGCGTATAATTACCCCTGCTATTATGAGGCGTACTCAATGTTAAGTATGGCCGTCGTTCCCGAGTCACTTTTTGAATTTTTTACGTCGTTTGCGTAAGTCGTTTGCGAATAGGGATTTGCGTAGAATGACGTCACCGTCGTAAACATTGGCTTGTTCCGGTTTAATTTCGAGCATGCGCACTGGGATACCCCCACGGACGGCGCATGCGCCATTAAAAAAAACGTTGTTTACGTCGGGTCACGACACATTTGCATAAAACACGCCCCCATCACATCCATTTGAATTCCGAGCCCTTACGCCGCCAAAGATACACTACGCCGCCGTAACTTACGGCGCAAATTCTTTGAGGATTCCAAAAAAATAAGTACGTTACGGCGGCATAGTGTATCTTAGATACGCTACGCCTGCCTAAAGATAGGCAGATCTTTGTGGATCTGGCCCTATGTGTGTGTAAAGGAAGACGTCCCAATACTTTTGGTAATATCATGTATTGAACTACTAACCTAAAGCGAACTACACAAATCATATCTTCTGGATACAGTGTGAATTAATTTACTCAGATTTACTAAAAACTCACACACAAGCAAGTCATGCTGAACCCATACCAATTGTACATTGTTTACTTCCAAAAAATATGAATGGAATGTAAAACAGTTCCATTCACCTCAGTAGTGTTGCAATCTGATGGTTCACATCCCATCACACTGTGCTGAAAAAAAAATGCACTGACAGGAACTACAGCAATTAGTAAAGGAAAATGTTGTTTGGGCCAGCATGGCCAAAATAATTATTTAAAGTGAAAGGAAAGCTGTAGTTAGGTTTTAAAGCTTAACTCTAGCTTTCATTTAACTTCAAATAGTTTCTAAGCAAATTATTTACTAGAGCATTATATTTAAAAAAAAAATACATTTATTGATATTACAGTCACAAACATAAACCCAAAGAGATCTTGATTACTCTCTATGGAATCTTTAATCTGCAAAGGAATAATATAAATGTTTGTGTGAAAATAGGTTTCCTATTCAGTCAACTGGGCTTATCCACCGATACACATCATATGCTTTACACTTACAATAGATATATAAGATACGTTTTATTATTTTATCTCTTCCTCTCTTTCTATTTTGTTTACATTATTTTGCAAATATTTGCTATTATTTTCACTCCCTTAGCTTTTATTATTTATTTTTTGATTCCTTCAATTTAAGACATTGAAGGAGTTTAACACATTCTGCTTTTATTCCATGTTAAATAGAAAAAACTCGTAGGAAACTCTCTCATGAAGAAATGTATGTAATATTGTTACATTTTTAATATTGACACTTTAATTTTATGTTATAAAAAAAAATACAAATCTACATTTTTTTGGGTTTATTTAAAACTTAAGTTAAGTTATGAAAAAAAAATGGATTTTCATCACAGATCATTAGTAAATAAAGTAAGTACATTTTTAATTTCAGACTAAATTCACCAAGTAATAATGCTTTAATTGATTGAAATATTAATCATTAAGACAAATAATAAATTCTATAACTTGATCCGTCCCTTTTCTTTGCATTGTGTAGAATAGTTTTCAACTACTTTCATGGCATTAATCCGGACCTAAAGCCAAATACTACACATATATAAAGATCTCTCTCTCTCTCTCTCTCTCTATATATATATATATATATATATATATATATATATATATATATAGACATAGATATATATAGATATATTAACTCCCTTCTTGCTATGTAAATGTAGTTTTTAAAAAGCTTTTTTTTTACATACCGTATTTTCTGGCGTATAAGACGACTTTTTGCACCTAAAATCATGCCCCAAAAGTCGGGGGTCATCTTATACGCCGGGTACCTGTGTCAGACGTCGGCCATCCATTATTAAAAAAGCGCGCCTCCTCCTCTGACTGTTCCGTGATAGGCGGAACACTAATTTTCCCAGCAGAGCCTCTGTTTAGTGTTCAACCTATCACGGATGCCTTCTCATCCTCAGCCTCGGCCTCGGACGAGAGGACATCCGTGATAGGCGGAACACTGAACAGAGGCTCTTCTCGGAAAATTACTGTTCCGCCTATCACGGAACAGCCTGAGGAGGAGGCGCGGCTTTTGAATAATGGATGGCCGCCGTCTGACATCTCTGCAAACAGGAGAAGGTAGGGAGATCGTCGAGGCAGGGAATGGAATGACACAGTGAGGCATGTTACTAATGGCACAGTGAGGCATGTTACTAATGGCACAGTGAGGCATGTTACTAATGGCACAGTGAGGGATGTTACTAATGGCACAGTGAGGCATGTATAGATGGCACAGTGAGGCATGTTACTAATGGCACAGTGAGGCATGTTACTAATGGCACAGTGAGGCATGTATAGATGGCACAGTGAGAGGTCGTCTTATACGGTGAGTATATCCCAAAACCAACATTTTAGCTGGAAAATTAGGGGGTCGTCTTATACGCCCAGTCATCTTATACGCCGGCAAATACTGTATCATGTATGTACTGTACATATGTCATCTTTTGTTTGCCCAGAGTTATACTTCTTATCAATGTTTATGTTGTTTTTCTTATATAATGAACTAAAAGAATAGAGACAGTCCAATTAGAAAAAAAAAAAAAAAAAAAAACATTCACTGAGCTTATAAAAAAGGATGACTTGAATTAACCTCCCTGGCGGTATGATTCTTTCAGAAAAAACATGCTGAGAGCGGTACCATTATTTGCAAGGAAATTTGGCGTTTTATATTGTAGGTCTGTCATTTTTAGAAATAACTCACTTAAATCTGACCAAACAAGAGTCTTGTAGGCATCCCGGGTATGACATTTTTTTAAAAACAAAATTATAAATTATAATATAATAAATAATTATAAATAATTATAACAAATAATAATATAATTATAATAAAAATTACTCAATAATGTAATCAAATTAAAATCACTGAAATTTGCTCAGTTGCAGAATTGTTGCTGTCATTATTATTTTTTTTTAATGACAAATTTCCCCACAAATCGCTATCGCACAATTCTGCAAGTGATTATAATTTATTATCGCTGTTTTTTAGCTGATCTAAAACTATTTTTGACATAAAGGGACACTTTTGGTTGCTATGGACAATCTACAGTTTGCAGGGAGAAAGAAACGTTTTTATTATATAAAATGACATGCATGACACAGGACAGACCACTAGGGACAAGGGGGGGTGTGTATTTTTTACATACAGTACTATAATCTATAAGATTACAGTATACTGTATGTAAGGTGTTTGTTTACGTTTTTGAATTTGGCGCCGTTCTCCGTCCCCGTGCGTCGTAACGTCGCAGGGAATGGAGATCGGCGTCACACGGAGGCACTATGTGAATCGAGCGAGGTCCCGCTCGCTCACACAGCGCGGTGGCATCGCTGGATCCAGGGACAAGGTAAGTAAAAAGTGCCTGTGGATTCAGCGAGGCAAGCCTGAGACTGACTCGGGGTTACCGATCGTAGCAGGAAAATCTAACCCCGAGTCAGTCTCGGGAACACCGCCAGGCAGGTTAAACAAATATTAGCGTTAGAAAAAAAATCCCATTTCCCAAGCTGCATTTAAGACATATTCAAAGTCACAGGTTCACCTTATTTGCTATCAATCATTTTGCAAAGTCACCTTATATTTTTTCCTGCTATGGTTAATACTTAAAAAAGATATATAAATCTTTTCTGTTTTCTCACAGACCACACATAAAGGTAATGTCACCACATTCTTCTTTTTGGGATTTAACAACAATGCCATATATAATCTGCTGCTCTTCTCCTTGGTCCTAATTATATACATGGTGACAATATGTGGAAACTTTTTGATCATCATGTTGATATATTACAGCAAGACCCTTCATTCTCCCATGTACTTCTTCCTCTCCCAACTCTCTTTATCTGACATCATGCTGACCACAGATATCGCTCCAAACATGTTACATATTTTTCTACATGAGAGGACCTCCATATCTTTTTCTGGTTGCATATTTCAGTATTGTGTTTTCTCTACAGTAGAAACATTTGAATGTTACCTTCTGACAGTGATGTCCTATGACCGCTATCTAGCCATCTGCTCTCCTCTGCATTATACCTCCATTATGAAACAAACACTTTGCATTCAACTAATTCTTGCGTCCTGGATTTTCAGCTGTTCTATGGCATTAATACTAACACTCGGCTTAAGTCAACTAGAATTCTGTGGGCCAAATGCTATTGACTATTTATATTGTGATTCAAATCCTCTTGTGGAACTTTCCTGCTCGGACACATCAAAAGTTCTAATGGAAATTACTGTGTTGTGCTTTCCTGTGCTAATATTACCCTTCCTAGTGATAGTGGTTTCATATACTTACATTGTTTTAACAATATTAAAGATTTCCTCCTTTTCGGGAAGACTGAAATCCTTTTCCACTTGTAGCTCCCATCTCACTGTTGTGTTTATATTTTATGGAACCCTAATTGCCACATATCTGATTCCAAAGAAAGGACAATCACAAACGATCAATAAGATAATGTCCTTGTTGTACACGGTTTTCACTCCCTTTGTAAATCCTTTCATATACAGCTTGAGGAATAAAGATATCAAGGACAGTTTAAAAATGTTGTATAAAAACAAAAGGATTTTTATTTAAAACCTTTGGTAAAAGTTAAATTATTTAAATATATCTGTTTAAACTTGAAGACAACTTGGTGTGCACTAGTCTCAATATATTAGACTTCTACTGATACAGGTTTTACTGTGTTTCTCTTAGCTACGTACCTTTACATTGATTCAAATGTATATTGTGTATATCGAATTACCCTTTTTGTTTTGTATAATGCTTTATATGTACATTTTAATAAAAAATATTGAAACCAACAAAATATTAGACTTCTACCTTACTGATACAATGCTTAATAATAAATTGGTATTATACCGCGTACACACGAACATTTTTCGGGTTGTAAAAAACTTGTTTTTTTAAAAATGTCATTTAAAATGATCGTGTGTGGGCTTCAGAGCATTTTTCTGGTTCAGAAAAACTACAAAAAAATGTGAACACTATTTTTTAACAACGTTTTAAACTATGTCGTTTTTCGGGTTGTAAAAAATGATCGTGTGTGGGCTTTAAGGACGTGAAAAACCCGCGCATGCTCAGAAGCAAGTTATGAGACGGGAGCGTTCGTTGTGGTAAAACTACTGTTTGTAATGGATTAACCACTTAAGCCCCAGACCTTTATGCAGCTAAAGGCCCAGGCCAGGTTTTGCGATTCGAACAAAAAAATACAGCGCACAGGTTTTGCGATTCGGCACTGCGTCGATTTAACAGACAACTGCGCGGTCGTGCGACGTGGCTCCTAAACAAAATTGACATCCTTTTTTTCCCACAAATAGAGCTTTCTTTTGGTGGTATTTGATAACCTCTGCGGTTTTTATTTTTTGCGCTATAAACAAAAATAGAGCGACAGTTTTGAAAAAAAATCTATATTTTTTACTTTTTCTATAATAAATATCCCCCAAAAATATATAAAAAAACATTTTTTTCCTCAGTTTAGGCCGATACGTATTCTTCTACCTATTTTTGGTAAAAAAAAATCGCAATAAGCGTTTATCGGTTGGTTTGCGCAAAATGTATAGCGTTTACAAAATAGGGGATAGTTTTATTGCATTTTTTTTTACTACTAATGGTGGCGATCAGCGATTTTTTTCGTGACTGCGACATTATGGTGGACACTTCGAAAACAATTTTGACACATTTTTGGGACCATTGTCATTTTCACAGCAAAAAATGCATTTAAATTGCATTGTTTATTGTGAAAATGAAAGTTGCAGTTTGGGAGTTAACCACAGGGGGCGCTGTTGGGGTTATGTGCTCCCTGAAGTGTGATTACAACTGTAGGGGGGTGTGGCTGTAGGTGTGACATCATCGATTGTGTCTCCCTATAAAAGGGATGACACATTCGATGCAGCCGCCACAGTGAAGCACGGGGAAGCCGTGTTTACATACGGCTCTCCCCGTTCTTCAGCTCCGTGTGTATGGCAGCCAGTCCAACACAAGCTTCTGGAAAACCAGACTCTGACTGAAAGTGCTGACCAGAGTGTTCTACCGGGAGGAGGGCTGAAACGAAAAAATACCAGTGGTGTGTACTAGGCTTTTCTTCGTTTGATCTTCTAGATTTGCAAAATACTATTAACTTAACTCATCCAGGGATCCCCTGTTTTATGTTTGTGTATGGACCATTGTATTGCAAACAAACAATTTTCTCCTCATATTGGGGGAAACTTCTACAGTCTAACCCTCACCTTTTTTATCTCTAGCAAGGACCATGAGAAAGACTACAGGATGTCTTTTCGCTTCATCCAACTGTTTAAATTAAAATTGTAGTTCAAAACCACTAGATTTAAAAGGGGTACTGATCTTCCCTACATATATACCGCTTGGCGCCCAGAGGACATCACATGACATCCTGGGCTTTGTGGTGGTATATCTGAATGAGTGCAGCACAGGCATCATTCAGATATCCGTTTTCAGCCGACGATTCCCTACACCATAAGGACAATCATAGCGGCTGTTCCACCGATTGATCGCTCTTACAGGTGGCGAAAGGGGACGTCCCCCCTCCCACGCCCTCCGGTGATTTTCCTGACTCTATGATCGGTGAGTCAGAGAACGGATCCGCCGGCCCTGGATGCTGATCATAGAGATTTCCAGTGGACCAGATGGTCGCCGGAGTCTCTATGATCGTCAGAGGCCAGGCGCAATGTTATGACATCACGCCCGGCCTCTGCATTCAAAAAAACTGTGCCGCCTCGGCTGTGAAGCAGTGATAATTTTTTTGTTTTTTTGTTTTAGGCTTCCTAGCCTAAAGGTGAAATGTGGGGTCTTGTTGACCTTATATTTCACCGTAAAGAGGTCCTGTCATGTCATATTCCTATTTCAATGGATGTTTAAATTCCCTGTAATAGGAATAAAAGTGATATTTTTTTTTAAAGTGTCAAAATGAAAATAAATAAGGAAAATTAAGAATACAAAAAAAATTAAAGTGCCCCTGTCCCCATGTGCTCGCATGCAGAAGCGAACGCATACGTAAGTTCCGCCCACATAAGAAAACAGTGTTCAAACCACACATGTAAGGTGTTACCACAAATGTTGGAGCAAGAGCAAAATTCTAGCCCTAGACCTCCTCTGTAACTCAAAACATGTAACTAGTAAAAAAAGTTAAGCGTCGCCTATGGGGATTTTTAAGTACCAAAGTTTGGCACCATTCCACGAGCTTGTGCAACTTTGTAGCATGATATGTTAGGTATCTATTTACTCAGCGTAACTTCATCTTTCACATTGTGCAAAAAATTGGGCTAACTTTACTGTTTTTATTTTTTTAAGGCATGAAACATTTTTTTTTTTAAACGCATTTGAAAAATTGCTGCGCGAATACCGTTACGAGATAAAAAGTTGCAATGACCGCCATTGTAATCTCTGGGGTCTCTGCTAAAAAAACATATATAGTGTTTGTGGGTTCTATGGAATTTTCTAGCAAAAAAATTATGATTTTTACATGTAGGAGAGAAATGTCAGAATTGACATGGGCTTGAAGTGGTTAAAATATTTTGGATACAATGAGGTATATTTGATATCAAAGTAATAGGTACTTGCGTTATCTTGAAGATGTAATAGGGAGGGTGGGCACCCCTTATATGTTTGATGGTTTTGACCTAAAATTCTAACAAAAAAAATCAGAAGAGAAAGTGGAAGATAATGGCCCGGATTCTCTAAGCACTTACGCCGACGTATCTGTAGATACGCCTCGTAAGTGCACAGATACGCCGTCGTATCTATGCGCCTTATTCTGAATGCAAGATACGACCGACATAAGTTTCCTACGCCGTCGGAGCCTGTGCGCATATTTACGCTGGCCGCAAGGGGCGCTTCCATTGATTTACGCGTAGAATATGCAAATGACCAAGATACACCGATTCACGAACGTACTTGCACCCGTCGCAGTAGTATACGCCATTTACGTAAGGCGTACGTCCGGCGTAAAGTTATTCCACCTAAAGGAGGCGCATCCCATGCAAAGGTATGGACGACGGAACAGCCGTCGTATTTTACGTTGTTTACGTAGGACTATGTGAATAGGGCTGGGCGTAGGTTACGTTCAATGATTCGACGTATCTTAGGCGTTCGGTCCGACGTGATTCTGAGCATGCGCACTGGGAAGCGTCCACGGGACGGCGCATGCGCCGTTCGTTCGGCCATTCATTTGCATGGGGTCACGGTTCATTTACATGTTACATGCCCACCTTCCACCTACTTTGAATTAGGCAGGCTTACGCCGACGGATTTACGTTACGCCGGTGCAACGTAGGGAGCGAGTGCTTTGTGAATACTGCTCTTGCCTCTCTGAGTTACGTCGGCATAGCACATATGAGATGCGCTACGCCAGCAGAAAGATGTGCCGATCTACGTGAATCCGGGCCAACATGTTTAATTGTACTTGTTTATGAGTATTTTTTCTTTCAAATTCCAGTAGTTCAATCTCTCCTCTTTCCCTGGTTCCAATCCCTACTGTATTGCATTAATCTTTTTTTGTGTTGTAAATACTAATTCTGTTATATGACCACTAGAGACTTTTTGATCTCTGGGTTTTTATCTACTTTATTTTAAAATTCCTTAGTGGAACCTTCTTATCAATATACAGTAGCAGTATACACTATACGCATACATTTATACATATACATATGGCATACACATTTTTTTATATTACAACCGTATTTATCGGCGTATAACGCACACTTTTTTGCCCTGAAAATCAGGGCAAAATCGTGGGTGCGCGGTATACGCCAATACCCGCTTTCCCGCGCCGAGTTTTGAATACTGCGCCGACATATACCGAGCGCAGTACACTCGGGTATAGTCGGCCAGTCTCGGCTCCTTCCGCGGTCACGTCCTGGACGTACAGGACGTGAGCGCGAGAGTTGCCGAGCCTGCCCGACAATACACGAGTGTACTGAGCTCTGTATATGTCGGCGCAGTATTCAAACTCGGCGCGGGAAACGAGCGGGGAGGACGCGAGGACGCCGCAGAAGGACGCCGTACCCGACAAAGAGGACACCCGAAGCCCGCAGACGGACCCCGAACCCGACGAAGAGGACACCCGAAGCCCGCAGACGTACCCCGGACCCGACGAAGAGGACACCCGAAGCCGCAGAAGGACCCCGGACCTGACGAAGAGGACACCCGAAGCCGCAGACGGACGCCGGACACGACGAGGCCGCCGACACCAAAACTGTAAGTACAAAAAAAAACTTTTTTCCACAGGATTCGGGGCCACTTTAGGGGTGCGCGGTATACGCGGGAGCGCGTTATACCGCGATAAATACGGTATATTATATTAAATTTTGGGATGCCTGCCTTTAAACGCACATGAACTTTAACCACTTGCCGACCACCGTGCGCAGATGTACGTCGACAACAAGGCACGGGCAGGTCAAAAGTGTCCGATGTGTCCGCCATAATGTTGCAATAAAAATTGCTGATCGGAGCCATTACTAGTAAAAATAAAAAATATTAATAAAAATGCCATAAAACGATCCCCTATTTTGTAGACGCTATAACGTTTGCGCAAACCGATCAATAAACGAATATTTCAATTTTTTTACCAAAAAATATGTATTGGCCTTGAGGAAAAAAAATATATAATTTTTGGGGATATTTATTATAGCAAAAAGTAAAAAATATAGGGGCAGATCCACATAGAATTAGATCCGCGCAGCGTATCAGAGATACGCTACGCCGCTGTACCTTACATGGCGTAATTTTGAATCCTCAAAGAATTTGCGCCGTAAGTTACGGCGGCGTAGTGCATCTCTGGCGGCAGAATTCAAATCGGCGATTAGGGGGCGTGTTTCATTTAAATGAAGCGCGTCCCCGCGCCGAATGAACTGCGCATGCTCCGTTTCTAAATTTCCCGCCGTGCATTGCGCTAAATGACGTCGCTAGGACGTCATTTTTTTAACTTAGACGTGAGTTTCGTCCATCACGATTCACGCACGACTTACGCAAAAAAAAAAAAAATTTCGACACGGGAACGACGTCCATACTAAACATGGCAATTCTAACTATACGCCGCAAAATACCAGCTTTAACTATACGCTGGAAAAAGCTGACTAGAGACGACGTAAGAGAATGCGATGGCCGTGCGTACGTTCGTGGATCGACGGAAATAGCTAATTTGCATACCCGATGCGGAAAACGACGAGAACGCCACCCAGCGGACGCCAAAGTATTGCATCTTAGATCCGAAGGCGTACGAAGCCGTACGCCAGTCGGATCGAACCCAGATGCCGTTGTATCTTGGTTTGAGGATTCAAACTAAAGATACGACGCGGGTAATTTGAAAGTATGCCGGCGTATCAGTAGATACACTGGCGTACTCGCTCTGAGGATCTGGGCCATAGCATTTATTTTATTTCAAAATTGTCGCTCTATCTGATAGAGGTGATCAAATGCCACCAAAAGAAAGCTCTATTTGTGGGGAAAAAAAGACGTAAATTTTGTTTGGGAGCCACGTCGCATGACTGCGCAATTGTCATTTAAAGCAACGCAGTGCCAAATCGCAAAAAGTGGTCTTTGGCCAGCAAAATGGTCTGGGGCTGAAGTGGTTAATGGCATCCCAGGCTTAGTCCGTAGGGTTGAATATTGCATTGGCCCACCCTTTGCAGCTATAACAGCTTTAACTCTTCTGGGAAGGCTGTCCACAAGGTTTAGGAGTGTGTCTATTCTTCCAGAAGCACATTTGTGAGGTCAGGCACTGATGTGGATGGGAAGGTCTGGCTCGCAGTCTCCACTCAAATTTATCCCAAAGGTGTTCTATCCGGTTGAGGTCAGGGCTTTATGCAAGTCACTCAAGTTCCTCCACCCCAAACTCTCGCTTATCCATGTCTTTATGGACCTTGCTTTGTGCTCTGGTCCAAATAATTTGGGGGAGGGGGGATTATGAAGTGGGGTTGTTTTTCAGGGGTTGGCCTTGGCCCCTTAGTTCCAGTGAAGGGAACTCTTAAGGTGTCAGCATACATTTTGGACAATCTCATGCTCCCAACTTTGTGCAAACAGTTTGGGGATGACCCCTTCCTGTTCAAACATGACTGCGCACCAGTGCACAAAGCAAGGTCCATAAAGACATTGATGAAGGAGTTTGGGGTGGAGGAACTTGATGGTCCCGGTCCTGGAGCATGATGGGACTGTGACGTCATAAGAGGCCTATATAAATCATCACGCACCGGACACCCGGAATTACAGCGGGAGGAAGCGACGCGTCAACATCTGAAGAAAAGAAGAAGGCGGAAGACGGAAAAGAAGAGCGGGCTGCGCCGCTGCTAGTAAGAGAGCTAAAAAGAAGATAGCGGCGGCCAGCCCCGAAGAAGGCACCGGAGAGCGAGCGGGAGAAGAACCGGGGAGCGCCGAGACGACAGCGGAGAGCGGAGAAGACGGAAGACGACCCGCCCGGAGGGTGGAGAAGACCCCCCTGGAGAGTGGAGAAGACCCCCTGGAGAGCGGAGGAGACCCCCGGAGCTGACTGATAAATTATTTTAAAACCCTGCGTTGTGTGTTTATTTTCTTTTACACTTTTCCTCCAGGTGAATGGGTAGGGGTATGATGTACCCCATATTCATTCACCTAGGGTGGGGGGCCGGTATCTGGAGGCCCCCTTATTAAAGGGGCTCCCAGATTCCGATAAGCCTCCCGCCCGCAGACCCCGACAACCAATGGCCAGGGTTGTCGGGAAGAGGCCCTGTCCTTATCAACATGGGGACAGGGTACCTAACCCCCCCATGTTAAGGGCATGTGGCCTGGTACAGCTCAGGAGGAAGGGGGGGGCGCTCACTTGTCCCCACACCTTTCCTGACCGGCCGGGCAGCGTGCTTGGATATCGGTCTGGTATGGATTGTGGGGGGACCCCCATGCAGTTTTTTCAGCATAGGGGGGTCTCATTGCAATCCATACCAGACCTAAGGGCCTGATATGTCCCTTGGGGGGAACCCATGCCGGTTTTTATTTAAAATTTGGCGTGGAGTTCCCACTCATGATTCATACCAAACGCCGCTAGAATTGGCGGGAATCCAAGTTGGATCCCCGTCGCTTCTATGATGGCTTTTTCCCCATCGCGGTGAGCCGGCTCGGCGTTGGCTCCCGCGACGGGGCTCGTAGGTGGTCAATTTCGCAGAGAAAGGTAGCGAGATTGACACAATATCGCGGTCACCTACAGTAGGAAGACGAGAGCAGAAGAGAAAGCAATGTGACCAAAAGAGTCTTGCCCCCTCACGTGGGACATGAAAGGATTTAAGGTATTGGCTTCAGCTGAATATATTGGGTCCATGTTTCCCAAGTGGCCTCATATTTTGCAGTGGTGTCCAGTAAAGTGCTCACCTTTTAACCAAAGTGAAGGAAACATACGTGTGTTTCCAGGCTCGAGCAATTGTCAATTTTGTCCCAAGAAACATAAACATAATAAGGCGTCAAACCAGTTTGGGGGATCCTGGAATCGTGATGAAGTTGAGCAGCGCTATGTGTGGAGATTTCTGAATGGGAAGGCCCATAAAAACATTTTGTTACAAACACTGTGGCCCAGATTCACAAAGACCAGATCACCAGATACGCCGTCGTAAGTCCGAATGGCCACTGTTGTATCTATGCGCCTGATTCATAAAATCAGTTATGCATAGATTTGGCGTGTCTGCAATTTCGGAAACAGAGAGGGGAGGATGCCGGGTACATTTTAGCTAGTCTTAAGGGGGCGAGATACCATTGCACCCCAAGGATTTTTTTAGCAGCAAGATAGATTGTAGAAAAATCATTTAATTAAAATCTTTTATTTATCAAAAAGTTATTTCAAATTCACAGTAAGTTTAAAATATGAGCTCTGGTTGATGACACATAAGCCTCAATATTGACCATAATTTTTGACAAAAATTACACCGTGGAGGCAGTAGTTTACAATACATTACAACATTGCTGCCCACATAAATACTCCAACGTGTTTTGACCCCTACAGTCATGGGAATTTTTTTAGGGGATTTTAATTCTAGAGGAATATATCAAAACATTTTCTTGCTGAGAAAAACATTAAATATTGAATTATGTGGTGATATATTTACCATTCAGATGATGGAAGAGTAAAAATGTGTCCTATAACCATATTGTTTTTAAGGAAAGGAAAAGCAAAGCAAATTCAGCGATCCAGAAGTTTCCATGTATCCCCTTTGCACCCACCAGGTGGGCCCCAGCTTCAAGGGGCTTGCAAGGAGCCATGCTCTTGGACCTTGAGAGGGAGAAGGAGGGGAGGGGCTAGGCACCTTTGATATGTTGTTCAAAAAGCTCAGTTAGTAGACAGCAAATGATTAATGAATATTCAGTATTGCTTAGCAACACTAGGCTAGTCAATACCCAAATAATTACTGGAAATTCATTAATTTATATTAATTGTTTACTATAGATAGTCTATTTATTTGTTAAATTATCTCTTTGCTAATTTGTTTGATTACCTTGTATGTAGTATCACCATTATTAGAATTAAGGTGGTTTAATATTCTTAGTTATTGATGTAATATTCTATGCTTTATTGTCACAATGGTGTAACAGTGAATGTGTAAATAGAGACTAAATGAAAGAATCAATTAAGAATCAATCAAATGAGCAATTCAAGTGATTGTGATGTGGAGTAATGAAAAAATAAAACAATATAATTATAATAGTGAATTAAGGTCATAATTAACTGGTGTGAGTGGATGATGCAATGAAAATAGTGTGGAAAAAAAAACTATGCCAGGACAAAACAAGCAAAAAAGGCAACAAAAAACACAGTTTACATTTGCTAGTGAAAAAACCTTTGTAGGTGACCAACGATTGAAGTGTATGATGTCTAAACAAAGATTTGTGGCACTGTTGCCAATACTCAAAGCATTTGAAGTGGAGTCATATCTGTATTGGATTAAATATTGATTAAATTCTGTCAGAAACCACCAAGCTAATGAAGGCTATGAATAAATAAAGACATCTAGTGTGGTATAAGTATCAGCCATTCTGGTGTGTCCAATCACAGCACTTACTTCGTACTCCAAAACATATTGTATATGTCAGCAGCTCTCCTGGGATCACCTCAAGATCCACGGGAGGCTTCACCTTTAAATAGTGTCCAGAACTGTACCTATTGATGGCAGGTGCCCAGTCTTCTCCCCTCTCCATCCCTGACGCCATGATTGTGGCCATCACGTGGGCCCCTCGGCGTTACCAAAGGCCTAGGCTCTGGGATCTGCAGTCACCTCCACGACAATCAATCAACACTGCGTGTGCGACGTCACTGACCATACAGCTGGTGATCAAGGGATGCCGCCACCACAGTGTTTACTCCAAATCACAGTTGTGTCAAAAATGGATATTGACACAACTGTGGGAACATACAAGGGGAGAATCATGAACTGGTCAATGTCTCCCCATCATGCCGGGAAGCCCAATAGAAGACAGCACACACCTCCAAAGAGGTATGGAAACAATTCCAGGAATGCTCACTGAAAAACAGAATAAATGATCTATAATAAATTACACAAAACACATAACTGAACAAAAACATATATCTTATTTTACATCAATCTTATATCAATTTATTGCAATTTTCTATACTTTAACCACCTCAATACTGGACACTTTCACCCCCTTCCTGCCCAAGCCATTTCTCAGCTTTTAGTGCTGTCACAATTTGAATGACAATTGCGTGGTTATGCAACTCTTCACCCAAATGAAATACATATACTGTCATAATGTTTTTACTGAAATATAAAATATTATTGTATTTATGGAAATATGTAAATCTGTGCTTTGGGAGAGTTACTATTTTCCTACAATATCAAAACAAGAAATCCAAAGTTCTACGTGCTATTTTGCAGACAAGTAACACAAATGAATATTTAAAATATTATGGGGCAGATTCACGTACCTCGGCGCATCTTTCCGCCGGGTGCAGCGTATCTAAGATACTCTACGCTGCCGTAACTTTTTTCTTTTTCGAATCCTCAAAGAATTTGCGCCATAAGTTACGACGGCGTAGTGTATCTTTGGCGGCGTAAGGGCGTGCAATTCAATTCGATGTGATGGGGGCGTGTTTTATGTAAATACGTATCTCTTGATACGCCGGCGTAATTCTTCTGTGGATCTGCCCCTATATATTTATTAACTAAATATATAGAGCAGAATTAAAATCAGGTACAATTTGTGATAAAACAAATAACTTTTATAATTCTACAATCAGAGATACATGATGGTTTAATGTTCAGATAATATTTGCATTCATTATATGAGAAGGTATTCCATTAACAGGCCCTTCAGGTCTGATATGGATATTAAGGGGAACCCTGCCGTCAATTAAAAAAAAATGACGTGGGGTTCCCCGCAAATATCCATACCAGACCCTTCAGGTCTGGTGTGGATTTTAAGGGGAACTCCACCCCAAATTTAAAAAAAAAATGGCGTGGAATTCCCCCAAAAATCCACACCAGACCCTTATCTGAGCATGTTAACCTGGCCGGCCGCAGAAAAGAGGGGGGACAGAGTGCGGCCCCCCCTCTCCTGAACCGCACCAGGCCACATGCCCTCAACATGGGGAGGATGTCCCCATGTTGATGGGGACAAGGGCCTCATCCCCACAACCCTTGCCCGGTGGTTGTGGGGGTCTGCGGGCGGGGGGCTTATCAGAATATAAGGGGACCCCCAGATCCTGCCCCCCCCCCCTATGTGAATTGGTAATGGGGTACACTGTACCTCTACCATTTCACAAAGGAAGTGTAAATAGTTAAAAAAAACACACAGACACCATAGAAAAAAATCCTTTATTAGTAATAAAAAAAAAAAATCCAGCGATGTGAATCCACTCTCGGCCCGACTCCCCGCTCCAACGTGGTCTTCTAATCAGCGACGGATGATCTCTCCAGCGACGGGTGATCAGCGGCACGGTCCAGCGATAAGAAGATCCATCCGTACAGAGTGCAGCAGGCAGCTCCTCTCTCCGCTGGACACAGCCCAGCGGAATGACGCGCTGGAGCTGTGACATTTCTTATATAGGGGAAGCGGCCACCCGTCACGTGACCCCGCCCCCTCTGACGCACCCTCATACGTCACTGGGAAAGACCGGGAAAGACCTGGTCTTTCCCAGTGACGTACGAGGGTAGAGAGGAGCTCGTTTGCTGCGCTCTGGGCGGATGGATCTTCTCATCGCTGGACCTGACCGCTGATCATACGTCGCTGGAGAGATCATCCGTTGCTGTCTCTAAAGCCTATTTCTAGCTTTCCAATAACTTTAAATAGTTTTGAGTATTGAGTATTGTATTTTGAAAAAAAATACATTTATTTTTATTACAATCACAAACATCTTGATTACTCTCTATGGAATATTTAATCTGCAAAGAAACATATAAATGTTTGTATGAAAATAGGTTTCCTGTTCAGTCAACTGAGCTTATCCACCGATACACATCATATTCTTTACACTTACAATAGATATAAGATAAATAAGATACTTATTATTATTTTATCTCTCCCTCTCTTTCTATTTTTTATTTCTTTGAATAGAAAAACTGGTGAAAAAAAACTCCTATGAAGAAGCTTTGTTGAACCAGAACTATTTAACTGTTGACATTATTTTGACATATTTGACAGTTATTTCACTTCCTTTGTTTTTGTTTTTCTTTATTTTTTATTGTTTCCATTCATGAAATTCTGCTTGTATTCCATGCTCAATAGAAAAACTGGTAGAATACTCTCTCATGAAGAAATTCATGCAATATTGTTACAGTCTCTGACGTCACCACGTACCAGCTGGCTGGCTTGAAACGCGGCTGTGTTTGAAATCTTTGTCTGCTGGATGTCAGTATCAATCGTTGTTTGAATAAAGCCTTAAACCGAGTACTGCAGCATGAAGCTTCTTCTTTATTCCTCTTAAACTGGTCTTGTGAGTGAACCTTGCCTTACCAAAAAGACCCACAGACCCACAAGGAACATCGCAACAATAAGAGGAGAGATCCTGCTTTTGGAGGAATCTGTGGATATACCGTCTTTGGCTAAGTGATTCCTTTTGTGTATGCCCTTATGATCTATATAATCTGAGATCCAGCAAATCTGGTAAGCGGCGCTGTTTGTTTGCTGTTGTTGATGAACAGAACATTTGATTAGTCTTCTGTCAAGCTTTGTCTTCGTTGATTTGCACCAAGCAATCTGTGGACTCATTTTTTTCTATAGATATAATTATTTATAATTATTTGATTATTATGCACTTTTTTGCTTTGTTAAAGCAATAAATATTTAATTTGGGTTAGCACAATATTTTGTTACACACATGTAATATTATGTTACACTTTTAATATTGACACTTACATTTTCTGTTATAAAAAAAAAATCTACATTGTTTTTTGTTGGTTTATTTAAAATAAAGTAAATTATCAAAAAAATATGGGTTTTCATCAGAGATCGTTAGTAAATAGAGTAAGTATTTTTTTTTTAGACTAAATTCACCAGGTTATAATGTAATGCTTTAATTGATTGAAAAAAATCATTACAACAGATGAGAAATTCTAAAACTTGATCTATCTGTTTTCTTTGCATTGTGTGGCAGTTTTCCATTACTGTCATGGCATTAAAGTATACCTACAGCCAAATACTATATATAAAATATATACAGTAACTCCCTTTTTGCTATGTAAATGTAGTTTTGCAAAGCTTTTTTTTTTAACATATCATGTAGGAGTTCCACTTCTTCTCAATGGCCATGTTATTTTTCTTATATTAAAAATGAACTAAAAGAATAAAGACTGTCCAATTAGCAAATAAAACTTTCACTGAGTTTATTAAATAGGATGAAGCCAAGGTCACTTCAATCAACCAAATATGTGTTATTTTTTTTTTTTCCCTTTTCCCAAGCGGTATTCAAAGGGTATTTAAAGTAACAGGTTCACCTTATTTGCTATCAATCATTTTGCAGAGTCAACATATTTTTTTTCTGCTATGGTTAATACATAAACAAAAAGTTATATAAATCTTTTCTGCTTCCACACAGACCACACATAAAGGTAATGTCACCACATTCTTCTTTTTGGAATTTACCAACATGGCCGTATATAATCTGCTGCTCTTCTCCTTGGTCCTTATTATATACATGGTGACAATATGTGGAAACTGTTTGATCATCATGTTGGTATATTACAGTAAGACCCTTCATTCCCCCATGTACTTCTTCCTCTCCCAACTCTCTATATCTGACATCATGCTGACCACAGATATTGCTCCTAATATGTTAAATATTGTTCTACATGAGAGGACCTCCATATCCTTTTCCGGTTGTATCACTCAATTTTATGTTTTTGGATCAGTAGAAACATTTGAATGTTACCTTCTGACAGTGATGTCCTATGACCGCTATCTAGCCATCTGCTCTCCTCTGCATTATACCTCCATTATGAAACAAACACTTTGCATTCAACTAGTTCTTGCGTCCTGGATTTTCAGCTGTTCTATGGCAATAATACCAACACTCGGCATAAGTCAACTAGAATTCTGTGGGCCAAATTGTATTGACTATTTATTTTGTGATTTCAATCCACTTGTGGAACTTTCTTGCTCAGATACATCCAAAGTTCAAATGGAAATTACTGTGTTATGTGTTCCTGTGCTAATATTTCCCTTCCTAGTGATAGTGGTTTCATATACTTACATTGTTTTAACAATATTAAAGATTTCCTCGTTTTCGGGAAGACTGAAATCCTTTTCCACTTGTAGTTCCCATCTTACCGTTGTGTTTATATTTTATGGAACTCTACTTGCTGCATATCTGATTCCAAAGAAAGGACAATCACAAATGATCAATAAGATAATGTCCTTGTTGTATACAGTGTTTACTCCCTTTGTAAACCCTTTTATATACAGCTTGAGGAATAAAGAGATCAAGGACAGTTTAAAGATGTTGGATATAAACAAAAGCTTTTTATTTAAAGCCTTTGGTAAAAGTTAAATTTATTAAGATATATCTGTTTAAACTTGTAGATAACTTGGTGTGCACTGGTATCAAAATATTAGACTTCTACTGTACTGATGCTTAAAGGGGTTGTAAAGGTAACAATTTGTTTCCCTAAATAGCTTCCTTTACCTTAGTGCAGTACTCCTTCACTTACCTTATCCTTCCATTTTGCTTTTAAATGTCCTTATTTCTTCTGAGAAATCCTCACTTCCTATTGTTCTGTCGATAACTCCACACAGTAATGCAAGGCTTTCTCCCTGGTGTGGAGTGTCGTGCTCGCCCCCTCCCTTGAGGGGGAGAGGGCGAGCAGGAGAGTCAGGACGCCCACTAACACACAGCTCCTTTCTCTATCTGCAATGTAGAGAGCATCCTGACTCTCCTGTCGTCCAAGGGAGGGAGCAAGCATGACACTCCACACCAGGGAGAAAGCCTTGCATTACTGTGTGGAGCTACAGACAGAAGAACAAGAAGTGAGGATTTCTCAGAAGAAATAAGGACATTTAAAAGCAAAATGGAAGGATGAGGTAAGTGAAGGAGGACTGCACTAAGGTAAAGGAAGCTCTTTAGGATTTTTTTTTTTACCTTTACAACCCCTTTAATAATAAATTGGTATTAGAGTTCAATTGCCCAAATTAGGTTCCTAAAAAAAGGAACCTCTTAAAACTCCCCTTAAACTGTGTTTTGCTTTTGTTAACATTTCTGCTTTATGACCTCTAGAGATTTCTTTATCTAAGAATGGGCCTTTTAGCTAATTATTGGACCCACTATCTCTTTTTACTTGCCAGCCACTGCTAATGACTAGGGATGAGCTTCATATTCGAGTCGAACTCATGTTCGAGTCGAACATCGTATGTTCGATCGTTCGTCGAATTACGAACTTTTTGGGCCGTTTGCGTTTCACGGCCCATAATTCAGGGTGGCTTTGGTCAATTATGGCTCAGGGGGTTTAGTACACGCCCCACACTATAAATGGCCGTCTGCAGGTCAGCCTTTTGTAGTGTGTTGTGGTGGTTAAAAGAGAGAAGACAGAGAGAGAGAGAGTGTCATTTTTAGTAGGTATATAGAGCAGGCAGGCAGGCTAGTCAGTTAAAGTTACAGTGTGTAGAGGATATATATGCATCCCAGGTGTTGTATATATATTTATACACTGTATAGTTTAGCTGGATCCGCTCTTCCTAATTTACTGGCAGGCAGGTGATTGTGCTAGCTGCAGTATTCTCATGTGGTGTACTGCCTGTGTCCTCTGCAGTGTGCACCTAAAGCTACGTGGTGTGTACTGCCCGTGTCCTCTGCAGTGTGCACCTAAAGCTACGTGTCTGTGTCTGTGCTATTTTTCTCAATGATTTTCATCCATATTGCAGGGACCAGACATTACATTAAAGCCGCAAGCAGTTTAAAATTACTTTTTTCTTACAGTAATCCCATTTTGTGAAGGGACAGTTCTAAACACGTGCCACTTCACAGGCATACTATAGACACCCAGCAGGTACAATATTTAAAGGAATTTTTCATTTTTTTTTTACTTTAAGCATCATTAAATTCGCTGCTCCAGGAAAAACAACCGTTTTTATAACTTTTTTTTCCATTGATACATGTTCCCTGGGGCAAGACCCGGGTTCTCAAAGACGTTTTACGACAATAACTTGCATATTAGGCTTTAAAATTAGCACTTTTGAGTTCGAACGTTGAAGTCCCATAGACGTCAATGGGGTTCTAAATGTTTGCGCGAATGGTCGGTCCGTTCGAAGGTTCTTGTGTGAACCGAACGGGGGAGTGTTCAGCTCATCCCTACTAATGACACTATAAACTCAACAGTCTAATTTCTGTGTGTATTGTGCTTAAGTCTAGTACACATGGGGTGACATTCAGCCTGTGTGTATGGCAGCCAGTCCAACACAATCTTCTGTTGGTCGAGCATGCTGAAAAACCAGCAGCCAACCGACTCTTGATTAGCACTCTCAGCCAATGACTGAAAGTGCTGACCAGAGTGTTCTCCCCGGGGGGGCTGAAACGAAAAATACTTGTGGTGTGCACTAGGCTTTTCTTTGTTAGATCTTCTGGATGCGCAAAATACTATTAACTTGAATCATACAGGGATCCTCTCTTTTATGTTTTTGTATGGACCATTGTATCGCAAACAACAATTTTCTCCTAATATTGGGGGAATTACTCAGTCTAACCCTCACCTTTTTTACCTCTCGCAAGGACCATGAGAAAAACTACAGGATGTCTTTTCACTTCACCCAACATTTTTATTTAAAATTTTAGGTCAAAATCACTTGATTTAAAAGGGGTACTGATCTTCCCTACATATTAAAACATTTTGGATACAATGAGGTAGATTTGGTATTAAAGTCATAGGTACTTGCACTGTTTTGAGAGCAAGTGTGAGTATTCATCACTTTAATACTAAGTCTACTTAATTTGTTTCCAAATTATAAAAAAAAATATGAAGGTGTAACAGGAAGGATGGGTACCCCTTATATGTTTGATGGTTTTGACCTAAAATTATAAAAAAAAAAAACAGAAGAGAAAGTGGAAGATAGAGGGCCAGATCCACAAAGAAATTACGCCATGTAATTTCTAAGATCCCCCGTCGCATCTTTGTTTTGTATCTACAAAACAAGGTACGACTGAATGAGGGCTCGATCCGACTGGCGTACGTCTTAGTACGCCGTCGGATCTTAGGTGCATATTTACGCTGGCTGCTAGGTGGCGTTTCCGTCAATTTCCGCGACTAGTATGCAAATTAGCTAGATACGGCGATCCACGAACGTACGTCCGGCCGGCGCATTTTTTTACGTAGTTTTTAAGGCTTTTTTCGGCGTATAGTTCATTTACGTTGTTTGCGTAAGTCGTTCGCGAATAGGGCTTTGCGTAGAATAACGTTCACGTCCTAAGCATTGGCTTGTTGTGGGTTAATTTAATTTAGGAACTTGACTGGCCTGCACAGAGTCCTGGTCTCAACCAAACAAAACACCTTTGGGATGAATTAGAGCGGAGACTATGAGCCAGGCCTTCTTGTCAACATCAGTGCCTGACCTCACAAATACGCTACTGGAAGAATGGTCAAACATTCCCATAAACCTTGTGGACAGCCTTCCCAGAAGAGTTGAAGCTGATATAGCTGAAAAGGGTGGGCCATCTTAATATTGAACTCTACGAACTAAGACTGGAATGCCATTAAAATTCATGATTGTGTGTAAAGACAGGTGTCCCAATACTTTTGGTAATATAGTGTATTTAGATATAATTTGATTGGATATAATTTGATACAACTTGTGGCTTTCCTTGATTACACAGAAAGAGTGACAAAGAAAATACAGGGGACTGATAATAACAAGGTTTACATATTTTTAGGTACCACATTACTCAACATAGAAAAAATAGAATCCCTCCAAATAAACCTCTTAGGACTTTAATGGTACCATACTAAATGCTCATATAGAACAAAATCAAAATTGTATTCAATCAATTAAAATCAAACCTTAAAAAAAGAATGTCCATTGCACATGTTGTTGACACTATACATCTCTCAGACAGGGATATCACCCAAAATGTGCATAGATAATTTCAACCATTGGTCATAATCAAAGGGATGGAAAATGGGGTTTTCCACATTGAACGTGTTTCACAGGTCAAAGCCTGCTTCTTCAGAAAACACATAATTTGTATTGATATCTGAAACATAAATAGATAGGTTGTACTTTACAGTATCATATAATAAATATAATGACACCTCTATATTTCAAAAGCATACAGCCTACAGTGGCAGGTCCCCAACTGCCATAATTTCCCCAGAAGGCTATCCTTGCCTTCCACTAGCAAACGGAATGTAATATGTCTGTAATGCTGGATCCCCCTTTAGCCTCGTACACACAATCGGATTTCCATCGAACAAATCCGTGGAATTGTGTGCAAAGGGGGGTTGGCCGTGAACTTGTTCTGCATACAGACAGCACCCAACATACACAATACTATGTGTTTTTTCTGCTCTTTAGTGCCACCCTTTGGGCAACTTCTGCTTATGTTGTCTTGGACCTTGTACACACGATAGGTTAAACAGAGGACAACGGTCTGATGGACCGATTTCATCAGTCAAAACCGATCGTGTGTGGGCCCCATAGGTTATTTAACCATCGGTTAAAAAAAAAGCCAACTTGCTTTAAATTTAACCAATGGATTCCTAACCGATAGGTCAAAACCGATCGTTCGTAGGCACAACCATCGGTTAAAAATCCATGCATGCTCAGAATCAAGTTGACGCATGCTTGGAAGCATTGAAGTTTGTTTTTTTCAGCAAGTCGTTGTGTTTTACGTCACCGCGTTCTGACACAATCGTTTTTTTAACCAATGGTGTGTAGGTGCGACAGACCATCAGTCAGCTTCATCGGTTAACCGATGAAAACGGTCCATCAGACCGTTCTCATCGGATGGACTGATTGTGTGTACAGGGCTTTATGGTTATCATTGGTTTGGAGCATGCGTGTTTGTACTTTGGATTTTAGTCCAACTGACTTGTATACCCAGATCGGATAATCTGACAAACACATTTGTTGTCGGAAAATTTGAGAGAATGCTATCCCATTTTTGTTTGTCGGGGGCGGGGAGTTAAAAAAAAGAGCGGGGTATGGAGCATAAAGCTCCCCTTTTACCCAGTGGTTGAATGAAAAAAATTGACTCATCTTTGGCCAGTTTTACTAATTGCAGCTGTCATATAGAAAGGGGATGTTTTTTCTTCCGCCCCTCTTGGTCTTTTCTCCAGCTACATGGGGCTACTATTGAAACATTGGTGAGAAGGATAGATTGATGCCTGCTGTTAATATCTTTGCTTTTCCCTCTTCCCTTTCTCTCCCAATGTAATCCTCCCTCCTTCATCTGCCCTGCTTGTGGCTATGCATACTTACCTGCATTATTATAACCTCTGTTTATCCTGACGAAGCCAAGTGCAAGTTAATCCAACTGGAAGCCTTCTGCTCCTATTACTTATTACAATCCAGACGCTTAATATGGCTTGAATATATAAGTCTCAAACATGGGTTAGGGATGTTGAATGGACTAATAGTGAGGAGGCAGACACCGAGGTGTCAGATAAATTCATCATTGATTTTACAATTTAAAAAATTGTCCAAAAAGGTTTATGATATTTGTTGGAACAGTACATTTTTACTGGTATGCATGGGAAATATGTGCTCTCTGTGTCTTTTATAGTCTTTTCTGGGATGTCCCCCTGAATTTTATTGGAATAAAGTTGTAACCTTGTAGCAGTGGAGTGGTGCTTCAATTTCTTTTTTTTTTACATTCAAAGTTTTTATTGAGAGATGAAAAGGAAAAAGAGTGCACAATTCGCAAAACGCAGATGCAACTGCACAAGTTCAATCAAAACAACATATTGAGACATAATGTGACCTACGGTTACAATCTAGTTATATTCATCAAATCAAGCTTGTAGAGAGGTCGATTCTTGCCTATGAAAACCTAAGTTGCCCAACATGAACATAGAAATAGAACACAATAATTCCCATATGACCAATTGTAATACATAATACATAATAGCAATACATAATAGCAATATCCCTAGTTAGGGAAATATACTTATACTGAGCCTTGTATTCTAACATATACTTCCATCATCGCCTGCTGTCCCAATTATAATTGAGAGTAGGGGATAGAGAAAAGAAATAGAAAGGGGGAGGAATAAAGAGGGTAAGGATGAACTAGAGAAGACCACAAAATAATGAGTATTTGGTATCAGACATAACCTCCTCAAGAGATCTGATGTGTTCTAGATGTTACATAATTCTGAGAGTATTTAAAAACAAATGGCGCTCTGATACATTCAGTGTCATATGTAATGTAACCAAGAGCCGCCTCCTCCTCGTCAGGCTGAACACTGACTCACACCGGCAATCATTGTTCTATTTCCCCATCAGGGATGAGAGAAAACACACAGCTGATCTCACTGTCCCCCTTCTCCCCCCTCTACTGTGTGCTGATAGAAGGCACTGATGGTCACTGACAGGAGGCACTGATGGAAACTGATAGGAGACACTGATGGAGACTGATAGGAGGCACAGTGAGATGGACACAGTGAAGCTGAGGTATGCAAATGGATACAGTGAAGCTGCAAATGGGCATTGTTGACCCTCTTTTCCACTTACAGTATCTGCTGCATTCTTACCCTAGGCTTATACTCGAGTCAATACATTTTCCAATTTTTGTTGTGGTAAAAGTAGGTGCATCGGCTTATATTCAGGTCAGCTTACACTTGAGTATAGACGGTATAAATGTTTGTGTGAAAATAGGTTTCCCATTCAGTCAACTGAGCTTATCCACTGCTATGCATCATATGCTTTACACTTATATATAAGATACTTATTATTATTTTATCTCTCCCTCTCTTCCTATTTTTCATTTCCATTCACGACTTCATCTAGGTCTTATTTTCCCTATTAAATAGAAACACTGGTAAAAAAAAAACTCCTATGCAGAAGATTCGCTGAACCAGAACTATGGGCCAGATCCACAAAAACCTGACGTAACTTAAAAAATCCAATTTAAGTTACACTGGCTTAAAGTTTCTACCTAAGTGCCTGATCCACAAAGCACTTATCTAGAAATTTCAGGCTGTGTAACTAAAATTCCGCCGGCGCAAGGCGTTCCTATTCAAATGGGGCGAGTCCCATTTAAATGAGGCGCGCTCCCGCGCCGGCCGTACTGCGCATGCCCGTCGGCCGTACTGCGCATGCGCGAAGTTACGTTACGCCGAGTTTTGAGGATCGCGACGGCTTAAAGTTGCGTCGGGGAAAAAAAAAATGACAGCGGCATGCATTCCTGAGGGAGAACTCATGCCAATTTTCAAAGAAAAAACCGGCATGGGTTCCCCCCCCAGGAGCATACCAGGTCCTTAGGTCTGGCATGGGTTGTAAGGAGACCCCCCCACGCCGAAAAATTGACGTAGGGGGTCCCCCTACAATCCATACCAGACCCGTATCCAAAGCACGGTACCCGGCCGGCCAGGAAGGGAGTGGGGACGAGCGAGCGCCCCCCCCCTCCTGAGCCGTGCCAGGCCGCGTGCCCTCAACATGGGGGGGTTGGGTGCTCTGGGGCAGGGGGGCGTACTGCGGGCCCCCCCACCCCAGAGCACCCTGTCCCCATGTTGATGAGGACAGGACCTCTTCCCGACAACCCTTGCCATTGGTTGTCGGGGTCTGCGGGCGGAGGCTTATCGGAATCTGGGAGTCCCCTTTAATAAGGGGGCCCCCAGATACCGGCCCCCCACCCTAAGTGAATGGATATGGGGTACATCGTACCCCTATCCATTCACCTGGAGGCAAAAAGTAAAAGTTAATAAACACACAACACAAGGGTTTTTAAAATATTTTATTATTCTGCTCCGGACGCCCCCCCTGTCTTCGTTATTAGCTCAATTACCAGGGGGGGCTTCTTCTTCCGCTCTCCGGGGGTCTTCTCCGCTCTCCGGGGGTCTTCCGCTCTCCGGGGGGGCTTCTCCGGCCTGTTGTCGCTGTAATGATGGAAGCGCGCCTTGCATCACATTTATATAGGCATCACCGTCCCATCATGCTCCGGTAGGTACCCACGTGGTGGGTGCCTACCCACGTGCACCCACCACGTGGGTACCTACCGGAGCATGATGGGACGGTGATGCCTATATAAATGTGATGCAAGGCGCGCTTCCATCATTACAGCGACAACAGGCGACGAGGCAACATCGGAAGAACAGAAGACCAGAAGAGAAGATGACGCCACAGAAGACCGCGCCGGCTGCCTGTTTGAAATCGAGCTAACACACAAACATAGCAGGCAGCCAGCGCTGAAGAAGAAGGCACCGGAGAGCTGCAGAAGAACCGGGGTTCGCCGAGTCAAGAGCGGAAGAGGGGAGAAGATGGAAGAAGCCCCCCGGAGTCCGGAGAAGCCCCCCCGGAGTCCGGAGAAGCCCCCCCGGAGAGCGGAAGACCCCCGGAGAGCGGAGAAGACCCCCGGAGAGCGGAAGAAGAAGCCCCCCCTGGTAATTGAGCTAATAACGAAGACAGGGGGGGCGTCCGGAGCAGAATAATAAAATATTTTAAAAACCCTTGTGTTGTGTGTTTATTAACTTTTACTTTTTGCCTCCAGGTGAATGGATAGGGGTACGATGTACCCCATATCCATTCACTTAGGGTGGGGGGCCGGTATCTGGGGGCCCCCTTTTTAAAGGGGACTCCCAGATTCCGATAAGCCTCCGCCCGCAGACCCCGACAACCAATGGCAAGGGTTGTCGGGAAGAGGTCCTGTCCTCATCAACATGGGGACAGGGTGCTCTGGGGTGGGGGGGCCCGCAGTGCGCCCCCCTGCCCCAGAGCACCCAACCCCCCCATGTTGAGGGCACGCGGCCTGGCACGGCTCAGGAGGGGGGGGGGGGCGCTCGCTCGTCCCCACTCCCTTCCTGGCCGGCCGGGTACCGTGCTTTGGATACGGGTCTGGTATGGATTGTAGGGGGACCCCCTACGTCAATTTTTCGGCGTAGGGGGGGTCCCCTTACAACCCATACCAGACCTAAGGGCCTGGTATGCTCCTGGGGGGGAACCCATGCCGGTTTTGTTTTTTACAAATTGACGTGGAGTTCTCCCTCGGGAAAGCATACCAAATGCCGTCGCTGCAATGGGCCTTTACAAGGTGTGACTAACTTTACACTTTGTAAAACGAGCCCTAATTTTACACTTGCAAAATAACACTTACGGCGCAAAAAAAAAGCTAGAAAGCTTTGTGGATCGCCTTAAGTGCTAATTTGCATACTAGCAACGGCATTTCGACTCGAAATGCCCCCAGCGGCGGATGCGGTACTGCATCCTAAAATTAGGCAAAGTAAATCAATTACACATGCCGGATCTTCTGTGTAACTTTGGAAAAAGCCTTTTGAGGATCGTTTCCAAAGTTACACACAGACTGAACAGCACTTAAGTCGGAGTATCTCTTTTGAGGATCTGGCCCTATGTATTTAATTTTTGACATTATTTTGACATACTGTATTTGACAATATTTTCACTCCCTTTGTTTTTTTGTTTTTTTTTATTCTTTCCATTCATGACATTTTGATTTTATTCCATGATCAATAGAAAAACTGCTAGAAAACTCTCCCATGAAGAAATGCATGTAATATTGTTACACTTTTAAAATTGACACTCTAATTTTCTGCTATCAAAAAAAAAAAAAATATTTACATTGTTATTTTTTATTTTTTTTAACTAAGTTAAAGTATCAAAGAAATATGGGTTTTCATCAGAGATCATTAGCAAATAGAGTAAGTTCAATTAAATTAATCAAGTAATTTTAACATTTCAGACTAAATTCACCAGGTTATAATGCTTTAATTAATTGACATAGTAATCATTAAGACAAATGAGAATTTCTATAACTTGATCCGTCCGTTTTTCTTTGCATTGTGTAGCATAGTTTTCCATTACTGTCATGGCATTAAAGTATTCCTAAAGCCAAATAATATATATATATACAGTATATACATCAGTAGATACGCCATCGTAACTCTGAATCTGCGGCGTCTTACATTTAAGCGTATGCTCAAACTGAGATACGCTTAAATCTTGCTAAGATACGAGCGGCGTAAGTCATCCTACGCCGTCGTATCTTAGCTGTCTATTTACGCTGGCCGCTAGGGGCGTGTACTCTGATTTACGCCTAGAATATGTAAATCAGCACGATACGCCTATTAACGAACGTATGCTCGCCCGTCGCAGTAAAGATACGCTGTTTACATAAGGCGTTTTCAGGCGTACAAATAAACCACCAAAAAGATGGCGCAGCCAATGTTAAGTATGGACATCGGAACCGCGTAAAATTTTGAAATTTTTACGTTGTTTGCGCAAGTCGTCCGTGAATGGGGCTGGCCGTAATTTACGTTCACGTCGAAACCAATGAGTCTTTGCGGCGTAATTTGGAGCATGCGCACTGGGATACGTCCACGGACGGTGCATGTGCCATTAGTTAGAAACGTAAAATACGTGGGGTCACTAGTATTTTGCATTGAACACGCCCCCAACCAGCCTCTTTTGAATTAGGCGGGCTTACGCCGGCCCAGTTACACTGCACCACCGTAACTTAGAGCGCAACTTCTTTGTGAATTCTTTACTTGCCGCTCTAACCTACGGCGGTGTAGTGTATCTGAGATACGCTACGCCCGCCTATAGATAGGCACAGCTACGTGAATCTAGCTAAATGACACCACATTCATCTTTTTGTGACTTAACAACATGGATGTATATAATCTGCTGCTCTTCACCTTGGTCCTTATTATATACATTGTGCCTAGGGATATGCCGAACACCCCCTGGTTCGGTTCGCATAAGAACCTTCGAACGGACCGAAAGTTCGCCCAAACTTTAGAACTCCATTGAAGTCTATGGAACTGGAACGTTCAAAATCAAAAGTGCTAATTTTAAAGGCTAATTTGCAAGTTATTGTCCTAAAAAGGGCCTGGGGACCCGGGTCTTGCCCCAGGGTAAAGGGATCAATGCAAAAAAAAGTTTTAAAAATGTAAATTTTTTCGGGAGCAGTGATTTTAATGCATCAAAAATTGTAATTACCCGCTCCTTAAACAGGGGCTGAAAAATTGGGCCTTAGCCACTGGTGGCGCTGCCCAGAACCAAAAATGTTCTTACAAGCTATCAGCATGATCATTGAGGAGGAAAAGGATAGTCACTCAGCATAACAGGATAGTCACTCAGCATCAGCATAGGCAGTCTTGAAGGGATCTGACATTTTCCCCAAAAAATATTCAGGTGCTTGGTAGATGGTGGTGATCCAAGCCTGATTCATTTTTATGAAGGTCAGGCGATCGACCGAAACGGTGGAGGGGCGCACCCTGTGATCGGTTACAAAGCCTCCAGCAGCACTGAATGTGCGTTCCGAAAGAACGCTGCATGCAGGACAGGCCAGTAGCTCAATTGCATACTGTGCAAGCTCTGACCAGTGATCCATCCTCAAGACCCAGTAAGCCAGAGGATTTTTGGTGAGAAAGGTGTCCTAGTCTGATCTTGCCCCTAGGTATTCCCGCACCATGTAAAACAGATGTTGGCGATGGTTGCTGGAACCGGTCATACCTTGGGGCTGTGGACTAAAAAATTGTCTGAACGCATCAGTCAGACGGCCACCTTCTCCACCGCTCCTTCTTTGACTGACCGAAGCCTCAGCAACAAGTGGCATTTGGGAACTTGCCACTGAGGTACCGCCCATTCCACAAACTCATGGAAGGGAGCAGAATCTACAGGCTCAACACGGCCACCTGCCCGAAAAAAAGGACGAGCGTGTCCCAGGGCCAGGTGCTGATGAGGATGCACCATGTCCACGACCAGCACTATTGCCTCTAGACACAGAGCCTGCTTGCCCTCTTTTAACGGCTTGTGAATCTCTGCCTCTCCTTGTTGTCCTTCCAGACATACTAATGGCCTGCAGGGAGATGTAGATGCACAAATACTGACAATACTTGCTGATCCCTGCCTGTGGTATTAATATGAGAACACCAGCAAATCTATTGACGTAGATTAGGTGCACACTGTGCAGAGGACACACTACACCACATGAACATACTTGCAGATCCCCTGCCTGTGGTATTAATATGAGCAGATCCCTGCTCGTGGTATTATTATGAGAACATCAGCAAATCTATTGACGTAGCTTTAGGTGCACACTGTGCAGAGGACACAGTACACCACGCGAAAATACTTGCAGATCCCCTGCCTGTGGTATTAATATGAGCAGATCCCTGCCTGTGGTATTAATATGAGAACACCAGCAAATCTATCGACGTAGCTTTAGGTGCACACTGTGCAGAGGACACAGTACACCACGTGAAAATACTTGCAGATCCCCTGCCTGTGGTATTAATATGAGCAGATACCTGCTTGTAGTATTAATATGGGAACACCAGCAAATCTATTGATGTAGCTTTAAGTGCACACTGTGCAGAGGACACAGTACACCACATGAAAATACTTGCAGATCTCCTACCTGTGGTATTAATATGAGCAGATCCCTGCCTGTGGTATTAATATGAGAACACCAACAAATATATTGACATAGCTTTACTGTAGGTGCACACTGTGCAGAGGACACAGTAAACCACGTGAAAATACTTGCAGATCCCCTGCCTGTGGTATTAATATGAGCAGAACACCAGCAAATCTATTGATGTAGCTTTAGGTGCACATTGTGCAGAGGACACAGTACACCATATGAAAATACTTTCAAATCCCCTGCCTGTGGTATTAATATGAGCAGATCCCTGCCTGTGGTATTAATATGAGAACACCAGCAAATCTATTGACATAGCTTTAGGTGCACACTGTGCAGAGGAAACAGACAGTACACCAAGTGAAAATACTGCAGCTAGCACAATCACCTGCCTGCCTGTCACTGTCAGTATATTAGGAAGAGCGGATCTAGCTAAACTCAATACAGTGTATAAACATATATACAACACCTGGGATGCATATATATCCTCTACACACTGTAACTATAACTGACTAGCCTGCCTGCCTGCCTTCTCTATCTAACTCAAAAACATTTTGGAGGCATGATGGCGTGGTAGCAGTGGTGTAGTGCTTTGATTTCCATTTTTGTTACATTGTACTAAAAGCCAGGGAGATGGTGAAGATCCTCTGGGGTTAGAAGCCACCTGACCAAATGTTTTACATTCAACAACAATAATTTTTAAGGGGTTGCGCAGTCAGAAGTTTTTTTTAATCTTAATGCAGTCTATACATTACGATAAAAAGACTTCTGCTTGCAGCAGCCCCCCTAATTCTTACCTGAGCCCCCTCTCTGTCCAGAAATGTCCACAAGTGCATCGGCCGTCCAGTACTCTCCCATTTGCTTGACTGATACACAGCAGCGATGCCGTTGGTTCCAACTGATGTCAATCAAAGTCAGTTATCCAATAAGGAGAGAGAGGGGCAGCATCTCTGTGTCTGAATGGACACAGGGAGCTGAGGCTTGGCCTGGGTGCCCCCATAGCAAACTGCTTGCTGTGGGGGCACTCCACAGGAGGGAGGGGCCAGGAGCAGTGAAGAGAAACCTGAGAAGAGGAGGATCGGAGCTGCTCTGTGCAAAACCAACTGCACAGAGCAGGTAAGTATAACATGTTTGTTATTTTAATAGAAAAAAAAATACAATCACTTTAAGATATCAATACCAATAAGATAACCTAACAGATCCAGAACACTTTTTTCAATTTTTCTCATCTAACGTGACACTTTCTGACCATCCAAAAGCTCAATCATTATTAATTCAGGTCTATCCTGCCTCCCCCTACATAAATAGACAATTTCAAAAGAGATCTTTAGCTGGCTGATTACATCAGATGACCTGGATGATGTCTATAAGGAGTGCATAAATGACTTATGTAAATCAAAATTGTAGTAATGTCAAAACCTGTGAAAATGCAAATATTGTCCTAAGCCATGTCCTAAGTATCTTGAATTAAAGTGTATGTATAGCTATTTGTGTTTTCAATAGAGTAAGGAAGAGTGAAAACCCCTAAGAAGTTATTGTTTTCTACTTGTGTCTTGCTGGGTAGAATTCCCTTCACTTCCTTTTCTGGAGATGCAACATTAAATAAGAGGAAATCTCTCCAAAGTGAAGGGAATTCCCCATTTAGACAACTGTCATTGAATAATTTTTTATGTTGATTGTTAATATACCCTGACCCCTTGTCCAAGTGAAAATGGGCACCGTAAAAATAGAAGGGTGAATCTATCCAGAGATGACACAGAGAGCAATAAACATTTCACTTGGGCATTGCTATGTCTACAGGAGCATTGCTAGGTCTAAAAAAGTCCTGGGGCTAGAGTCCATAGCAGCGAGGTAAAGAGAGCCATATTCTTGGGGTGGGCATACGTATGTATATAATACATCAGGGTCCCCAGAGCTGCACTCATTACATCAGGGACCCCAGAGACTTCCTTACGTCAGGGTCCCCAGAGAGCCCCCCTTGTCTGCAGCAATTATAAAAAAAAACTTCTGCTCAGCTGGGGGCCAGGGGAAGCAACAGGACTGTTTAACACCTCAACTCAAGTGCTTACTCCTTGTGGTGATCCAGAACAGACTATGCTCTGGGCTCCATCTGCTCAGCTGGTGGCCAGGGGAAGAACATGACTATGCAAATGTTATCGGGCACAAGTTCTTATCTATTTTCAGGAGTTCTGACAATTTAATTATTGTCCCTACGTCCACTTCTATACCAATTTGCCAGGCAATGTAATTGCCAGAAACCGCAGCACAAGGATTACTCTGCCTGGGCCCAAAAATGATCAAATAGCCCCGACGGAGTAATTCTTGTGCTGCAGCTCCTGAGTCCCAACAATTGCATTACCCGGCAGATTGGTGTATAAGTGGACATCGGAACAATGATTAAATTGTCGGAACTGCTCAATATAGAACTGCCTGATAACATTAACTAGTCATGTTCCTCCCCAGCCACTAGCTGAGCAGATGGAGCCCAGAGCCAACCCGAGGAAGAAATCTCTCCAAAATTAAAGAAAACTATTTACCACCGACAGGGGAGCTTTCAATGGTCTGCTGTAATTCAGTTATGGAAAACCTTTATCCCAGAAGGAAAATATAAAACTATGGCTGTAACTGCTTATAAATAGGAATGGACTATCTGTTTGAGTCGAACATGAGTTCGACTCGAACATTGCCTGTTCGCCCGTTCGCCAAACAGCGAACAATATGGGGTGTTCGCGACAAATTCGAAAAGCCGCGGAACACCCTTTAAAAGTCTATAGGAAAAATCAAAAGTGCTAATTTTAAATGTTAATATGAAAGTTTTTGCCATAAAAAGTTTTTGGGGACCTGGGTCCTGACCCGGGGGACATGTATCAGTGCAAAAAAAAGTTTTAAAAACTGCAGTTTTTTCGGGAGCAGTGATTTTAATAATGCTTAAAGTGAAACAATAAAAGTGAAATATCCCTTTAAATTTCGTACCTGGAGGGTGTCTATAGTATGCCTGTAAAGTAGCGCATGTTTCCCATGCTTAGAAAAGTCCCTGCACAAAATGGCATTTCTAAAGGAAAAAAAGTAATTGAAAACTACTCGCGGCTATAATGAATTGATGCGTCCCGGCAATACAGATAAAAGTAATTGAAAAAAACAGCATGGGTTCCCCCTTAGTCCATTATCAGGCCCTTTGGGTCTAGTATGATTATTAAGGGGATCCTCGAAACAAAATAAAAAAAGTGTGGGGGTCCCCCCAAATTCCATATCAGACCCTTCAGGTCTGGTATGGATATTAAGTGGAAACCTGCACCATTGATTTTTTTATATGGCATTGGGTTCCCCCAAAAATCCATACCAGACCCTTAACCGAGCATGCAACCTGGCAGGCTGCAGGAAAAGAGGGGGGACGTGCCCCCCCTCCTGAACCGTACCAGGCCACATGCCCTCAACATGGAGAGGATGTCCCCATGTTTATGAGGACAAGGGCATCATCCCCACAACCTTTGCCAGGTGGTTGTTGGGGTCTGCGGGTGAGGGGCTTATCGTAATCTGGAAGCCCCCTTTAACAAAGGGGACCCCAGATGGCGCCCCCCTATGTAAATTGGTAATAGGGTATATTGTACCTTTACCATTTCAAAAATAAAAGTGTCAAAATGTTAAAAACCACAGGAGACAGTTTGGGACAAGTCCTTTATTAAAAAGAAAAAACGAAAAAAAATATTCCAACGATGTAATCCACTCTCGAGCGATCCGGAAAAAAAACAGATGCTAGGAACGATACAGCCTCATTGGAGGCGCCTGGCTGAATGGCGCTCTCTCGTGTGACAGTTCTTTTATAGCTGAGGGTGGGGCCACTTGTCACATGCGTGGGTAATCCCATGTGTATGGGAGCGGGTGACCCCGCCCCCTTCGGCGCAAGTCATGCTGAACCCATCCCATCAGAACATTGCACTGTTTACCTCCAAAGAATTTGAATGAAATGTAAAACAGTTCCATTCACCTCATCAGTGTTGCAATCTGATGGTTCACATTCCATCACACTGTGATGGGAAAAAAAATCACTGACGGCGACTACAGCAATTAGTAAAGGAAAAAGTTTGTTTGGGCCAGCTTGGCCAAAATTAGGTGAGAGGAAAGCTGATGTTAGGCTTTAAAGTCTAACTCTAGTTTTCTTTTAACTTCAAAGTTTCTAAGCAATTATTTACTAGAGTATTGTATTTTGAAAAAAATAATATATATATTATTATTATAGTCACAAACATAAACCCAAAGAGATCTTGATTATTCTCTGTGGAATCTTTAATCTGCAAAGAAACATATAAATGTTTGTGTAAAAATAGGTTTCCTGTTAAGTCTACTGAACTTATCCACCGATACACATCATGTGCTTTACACTTACACTAGATGTATAAGATACTTTTTATTCTATCGCTCCCTCTCTATCTATTTTTTCTTTCAGTTCATGACTTCATCTAGGTCTTATTTTTTTTTCCTGTTAAAACGAAACTCTGGTAAAAAAAGAAAGAAAAAAAAACTCCTATGAAGAAGATTCATTGAACCAGAACTATATATTTATTTCTGACATTATTTTGACATATGTGACATTATTTTTACTGCCTTTGTTTTTTTTTGTTTTATTATTTATTCTTTTCATGCATGACATTTTGCTTTTTTCCCGTGTTAAATAGAAAAAAACTGATAGAAAACGTTCTCATGAAGAAATTCATGTAATATTGTTACATTTTTAATACTGGCACTTTAATTGTCTGTTATCAAAAAATAAGAATCGATATTGTTTTTTTTTTTTTTTTTTTTGTTTATTTAAAATTAAGTTAAATTATCAAACAAACATGGGGTTTCATGAGAGATCATTAGTACATAGAGTAAGTACATTTTTTTTCATTTCAGACTAAATTCACCAAGCTATAATGTTTTAATTGAAGAAAATATTAATCATTAAGACAAATAAGAAATTCTATAACTTGATACATCCATTTTCTTTGCATTGTGTAGCATAGTTTTCCACTACTGTCATTGCTTTAAAGTATACCTAAAGCAAAATAATACATATATAGATATAGATCTATCTATCTATCTATCTATCTATCTATCTATCTATCTATCTATCTATCTATCTATCTATCTATCTATCTATCTATCTATCTATCTATCTATCTATATATCTATATATCTATCTATCGTGGTGTCAGGAAAGGTTCCTTCCGCTGGTGACACTGCCTGATATTTGGCGTGCAGTACTGTGGTCCACCAGCAGGTGTCTCCTGGCAGTCCGGAACTGCCAGGGGAGTTCTCCACTGGTGGTGGTATTATGTGATCTGTGGGCCGCAGTACTGGTGTCCACCAGCGGGGGGTTCCTGGCAGTGTGGGGGAAACATCTCCTGCAATTAGGCGTCACCTGAGACTGATTGCAGGAGATGAGTACAAATACCCGGCAGTGACAATCATACTCTGCCTTGGTATCGCTCCATGCGCCCTGACCCTATATAGCTCTGCATCTGTACCTGATCCTGATCCTGATCCTGTCTGTCTGTTACCTGAACCTTAACCTGAACCTGGAATCCTGTACCATGTGCCTTGTACCTGTACCTGTCCCCCCTGTGATCCATCCGTCCTCTCCTTGTCCTGTTTGTTTTCCCTTTCCCCAGCTGCTGACCTCCCATTGACGATCCTGGCCTGGCCCTGTTATGATTCTGGGTACATATTGGTCTCTTACTGTTACTATTTGAACTGGTTGTTGTGCACAGTGTGGTATTAGAGGTTGTTATTTTTATATTATTTCACTTATCTTTAATAAATTATCATATTTTCACTTAAACACGTCTGGGTTTCCTCTGTTGCAGTCGACACAGTTCTGGTCTTATCTGATACGTGACATGTAGTGGTGGGACTCTGTGTGATCTTAAAGATTGCTGGTTTACGCCACATTTTGGAGAGAAAGGCTAAACTGTTGAGTATGCAAGATTCAGTAATGGTGGAACCCCCTGCGAGGACTACTGATGTATTTGTGAACTTGTTGTGCTTTTAAATAAAAGTGGGCTACCAGGCCCTTAAAAATTCAGTTCTGGACTGGCGTACTCACTAAAAACACACCTACCGCTGGAGTCTGATCACCCCAATCTTACACTATCTATCTATCTATCTATCTATCTATCTATCTATCTATCTATCTATCTATCTATCTATCTCTCTATTTCTCTCTCTCTCTCTCTCTCTCTCTCTCTCTCTCTCTCTCTCTATATATATATATATATATATATATATATATATATATATATATTGTAACAGAACTCCAAATGGGACAGAGGTTAAAGCTGTTTAGGATATTCCATTCCCAAACACAAGGCATCAATCGACACTCCACAATCCGGTGAACACGACCCATACGAATTACCCTATTACCGAGACACAACCCTGTTTGAGGTTCAACAGGAATAGACCATATTTATTGAGAAAGCAGGCTCTTATATACACAAAAAGAATACTGCAGTAACCAAATGAACAATGACCAACTCCACCCACAACATCACACAATGGTTCCTAACGAGACCCAATACACATCTTTTAGTAGACATTCTGACTCCGGCTCTGACCTAATTAACATGAGCTAATTAACTACAGCTGATAATTCAGACACCTGACCTTTAGGCTGTCTGTTAACTCACAATACACATTTATCACAGTAGCAGACTTAATTACCACAATAGACAATAGAATGCGATCACAGCAAGCTTTATAGTACACTCAATTTGTGCCCAAAAGTGTCTCCCGTTAAATATTTTTATATAGATAGATAGATTAACTCCCTTCTTGCTATGTAAATGTTGTTTTTTAAAAGCTTTATTTTTACATATCAGGTACATCAGTGTACTGTCCATATGTCATTTTTGTTTGCCCAGAGTTCCACTTCTTCTCAATGTTCATGTTGTTTTTCTTCTATTAAAAATGAACTAAAATAATAAAGACTGTCCAATTAGTAAAGAAAACATTTACTGAGCTTATTAAATACAATGAAGCCAAGGTCACTTCAATCTACCAAATATGTGTTAAAACAAAGAAATTGTGTTTTTTTATTATTATTATTATTTCCCATTTCCCAAGCTGGATTCAAAGGGTTTTCAAAGTCACAGGTTCATCTTATTTGCTATCAATCATTTTGCAAAGTTAACATATATTTTTTCTGCAATGGTTAATACATACAAAGTTATATAAATCTTTTCTGCTTTCACATAGACCACACAAAAAGGTAATGTTACCACATTCTTATTTTTGGGATTTAAAAGCAATGCTGTATATAATCTTCTGCTCTTCACCTTGGTCCTTATTATATACATTGGGACAATATGTGGAAACTGTTTGATCATCATGTTGGTATATTACAGTAAGACCCTTCATTCCCCCATGTACTTCTTCCTCTCCCAACTCTCCGTATCTGACATCATGCTGACCACAGATATTGCCCCTAACATGTTAAATATTGTTCTAAATGAGAGGACCCCCGTATCTTTTTATGGTTGCATTTCTCAATTGTATGTCTATGGCACATTAGGAATGTTTGAATGTTTCCTTCTGACAGTAATGTCCTATGACCGCTATCTAGCCATCCGCTCTCCTTTGCATTATGTCTCCATTATGAAACAAACACTTTGCATTAAACTAGTTCTTTCATGCTGGATTCTCAGCTGTTCTATGGCATTAATACCAACACTCAGCGTAAGTCAACTAGAATTCTGTGGACCAAATGCTATTGACTATTTATTTTGTGACTTCAATGCCCTTGTGGAACTTTCCTGCTCAGATACATCCAAAGTTCAAATGGAAATTATATTGTTGTGCGTTCCTGTGCTAATATTTCCCTTCCTAGTGATAGTGGTTTCATATACTTATATTTTTTTTAACAATATTTAAGATATCCTCCTTTTCTGGAAGACTGAAATCCTTTTCCACTTGTAGCTCTCATCTCACTGTTGTGTTTATATTTTATGGAACCCTAATGGCTGTATATCTGATTCCAAAGGAAGGGCAATCACAAATGATCAATAAGATAATGTCCTTGTTGTATACAGTGTTTACTCCCTTTGTAAACCCTTTCATATACAGCTTGAGGAATAAAGAGATCAAGGACAGTTTAAAGATGTATATAAACAAAAGGATTGTTATTCAAAACATTTGGTAAAAGTTAAATTATTTAAATATATCTGTTTAAACTTTTTTTTTTTATTCTATACATTTGTATTGTTGTTTACATATCAAAAACAGCATACATCACAAGAACATATTAAATAGACAGCCAATGTTATACAAAGCCCTGTTCCCATTTGTCTTTTCTCTTTTCTTCCTCAGCCTTGCCCTCCCTCTCCAACCCTCACCCTCCCATCCGCCCACCTTTCCCCACACCACTATCCTGTGTTTTATACTAGTGTATTTATTGATTGGGTTTTCCCTGGGAAATGCATGAATGGGGAGGGAAGTTATAAAACTAACATAGGTAAATTAAATGTGAAAGGCTAGGTCCCCACCCCTTCATATGGGACACCCCATTTCATCTAGCCAAGGTTTCCACATCCTCTTAAATTTCCTATAATTACCCTGTTTAGTAAGTGTCACTCTCTCACTCCAGATCATTGAGTTAACTTCAACCAAGCATTTTACAGTAGGTGGTGTCTGCGCCTGTCACCTCTGTGCGATACATTTTCTCGCCTGAAAGATGCATTGCAGTACCACCTCAATGGAGCCCATTGGCGCTCTTCATTCCCCAATACTCCCCAATAGGCATGTCTTGGACTCTGGTTCTAAATTAGTCTGAAAAGTTTTATTTATCATGTCTACCATGTTGTCTCCACCCTAGTTTAAACATTATTCTTGGGGTATAATAAACTCTGTGTAAAAGGAACAAGTGGGATACTTTCTGCGATGGAGAGATTGACACCAAAACTCCCGCTGCAGGATCGCATTCCATTGCTCCGTAGTTATTTCACCCATATCTCTCTCCCATCCTGCCCTGCTCTTTATAGGCCCTGATCTACTTATTATTTTAGCTCCTATTCTAGCATATAGTTCAGAAATCAGGCCTTTAGTGGTATTTGGAGTCATTATTTTATGATGGGTGGGAATCTGGGTCCATTCAATTGCTTGTGACCCAAACTGCGCTTGGATGGCGTCTGATCTGGAGGTACAGTATTTATAGAATGAGTTATTTGCTATAATGAACTCATACCTTTCACTAAAGGAAAACCTTGTTTTTGCTGAAATGACTGTTTACAGGGTATAGAGAGATACAAGTTAACTGATTCCTTTTAAAAATGATTAAAAATAGATAAAAATCAATCATATAATGTGCCTCTAGTTTCACTTTCACTTTTAAACTGGTTTCATGTTTCTGTGAAGTAGAGAGAGACACAGAACAAAAACAAACAAATCCAGGGCAGTGTTTTGTTTTTAAAATGAATCTGATTGGTTCTGAGGAGTTTTAGACATACAGCTTGGACCACAGTGAAAAGCTGCCATGAGATTTTTCATAAGGAGCCAGACAAGCAGGAAGTGTGGAGATCAGAGCAGAATTACAGCTACTTCAAAGCAAAAACAAACAATGAGGACATGAAACCAGGACTGCAGTAAGGTAAAGGAAGCTATTTAGCTAAACAAATATTTTCCTTTAGTGATCCTTTAAGTCTGATAAAGATTTCACATGGTCACCATCGTACAGTTGAGTTAACCGACTGATACCTTGTCTCTACGTCGCTCTATTCCCTTTATTTCCCCTAAGTTTTTGTTGAACCAGAGGGGGGCATACACAGTTACTCCCCTATAGCCCATCAATACTTTTGTCACATGCCATACTTTACAAATTTGTTTTATAGTCGAGAATCTATGAATAAATGAATCTGCCTCTAGTGCTTCCACTGTTATCTTATGTGGTACCCCCATTAACATCAATCTACTGGAGTTCCCCCCTCCCTCCACTCCACAGTTCACAAGGTGTTGCAGCTGTGATGCCCAAAAATATGTTCTTGGATGTGGGACTGCCATGCCCCCTTCTTTGGTCGGCAACTGTATAGTCTGGAGGCATATCCTGGATTGACCTATCCTTTTGAAACATTTTTGACCTATCCAGGTTGGGGAGTTATGGAGGATGTAGAGTATCTGCGGCAACCATATCATCTTTATTAAGTTGCATCACCCTGCTATAGATAATGGCTGTCTACACCAGATATCCCTATTCTGTTCCGATTTAATCAGTAGAGGGGTTAGGTTGTTCTTAACAAATTGGTTTGTGTCGCTCGTAACCCAGATCCCTAGATATTTCATCATGGTTACTACTTTTACCTGGGGAATTCCATGGGGTATCTGGTCGCCATGAGGATCGACCGGCAGGAGAGCCAACTTTTCCCAATTGATGACCAGGCCGGAGCATCACCCACCATTTTAATCATTACTTAATAAGTTTTCAACATCTCCTAGAAAGAAAAACGGGAAAAAAAAAAAACAACAGGGAATATTAACACACTTGACCATATCCTGAAAAGGAATAATAGAAACGGGAGTGCAATAGGGGCGGAGAGAAGAAAGGGGAAGGAGAGAGAGAAAAGAGGGCCGCAAGCCAATTCTCTCCCACTTCCTCTCCATCTCTAATACCTCCGTCTAAGTGGAAAAATTGCAATTGCAAATCATGTCTTCTAGTTATTAATTGTGGTGTGGTTCCCCACCCCCTCCCTAGCCCCCCTACTCCCTCCCTAAACTGCCCCCCCACCCTTGCCCCCTCTGCCCAACCCTCTCCCTCTTGGTCCAACTGGGCCTACCCAAGGGGCTATACCTATGGCCTCAACACTACACACATCCATTCTCGCATCCCATCTGACATGTATGGGTGCATGCTCTAGGGGTCATGAACCCCCCCCCCCCACTGATAAACAGTCAGTGATTTTTTTCAGTGCTAATAAAGTACTTTCAAAGTTATACCTAGTGTTGGATTTATCAGGCCTGCCCCATATATTAGAACTAATTAAAGTGCTATTTAGACTAATTGAAGTGTTTAAACTGGTGCTAAGCTGTGAAAATTGTCCACATAAAAAACATAGTAATAAAAAAAAGAAAAGAAAAACAAGTCTCAAAACAAGGTCTAATTACTCGCTTGTGACACATTCGTTGGAGAGTCGAAGAAATGTGTAATACCCTTCGCGGGCCCTCGCAGGTGGGCAGGGTTAAGCAAAGCATAAACGATCTTATGTTGCTGGAGAGTAGGTTTAATCTGAATGAATTCAGCTCTCCGTCACTTTATCACTGAAATTTTTAATTTTTGAATATTGAATATCTCCCGGGACCACCCCTCCAAGAATGCTATGGGGTTAGCTCCCTCACTCTGTTCAGGCATGCCTATTACTCTGACATTGCTTCTGCAATTTCTATTTTTCAATTCATCAATTTTGGCCACCTGCGTGTCCATATGTTTCTTCAACCCAGTGATTTCTTGTCTAAGCGGGAATAAAACATCCTCAACTGTACTAAGTCTCTCCTCTAAAACAGTAGTTCTTCCCACAGTATTGCTCAGCTTATCCCCCATTGAGAATAGTTCCTCCTTAATGCCTTTCAGCTGGGTGTTAAGGCCAATTATTGAGTCCTGGCAGGCGTTTCTAGCATACAAAAGATCCCTCAATGTGGGCTCTTCCTCACTTCCTGTGGGGCTGCCCTCCATACTTGCCTCAGCTGGCTTAGCGGGTATTGGTGCAACAGTTACAGTGGTGATTTTTCCTCCCCCTGACCCTTAACCACTTAAGGACCGCCTCATGTACATATACGTCAGCAGAATGGCACAGGCAGGCACATCAACGTATATATATATACGTGCCCTGCTTGACGTGGGTGGGGGTCCGATCGGGACCCCCCCGGTACATGCGGCGGTCCCCGTGGCTTTAGGAGCGATCCGGGATGACGGCGCGGCTATTAGTTTATAGCCGCTCCATCGCGATCGCTCCCCGGAGCTGAAGAACGGGGAGAGCCGTGTGTAAACACGGCTTCCCCGTGATTCACTGTGTCGGCGCATCGATCGCGTCATCCTATTTATAGGGAAGACACGATCAATGAAGTCATTCCTACAGCCACACCCCCCTACACTAGTAAACACATACACAGTGATCCCTAAATGTTACAGCGCCCCCTGTGTTTAACTCCCAAACTGCAACTGTCATTTTCACAATAAACAATGCAATTTAAATGCATTTTTTGCTGTGAAAATGACAATTGTCCCAAAAATGTGTCAAAATTGTCCGAAGTGTCTGCCATAATGTCGCAGTCACGAAAAAAATCGCTGATCGCCGCCATTAGTAGTAAAAAAAAAAAATAAATAAAAATGCAAAAAAACTATCCCCTATTTTGTAAACACTATAAATTTTGCGCAAACCAACCGATAAACGATTATTGCGATTTTTTTTTACCAAAAATAGGTAGAAGAATACGTATCAGCCTAAACTGAGGAAAAAAAATGTTATATATGTTTTTGGGGGATATTTATTATAGCAAAAAGTAAAAAATATTGAATTTTTTTCAAAATTGTCGCTCTATTTTTGTTTATAGCGCAAAAAATAAAAACCGCAGAGGTGATCAAATACCACCAAAAGAAAGCTCTATTTGTGGGGAAAAAAGACGCCAATTTTGTTTGGGAGCCACGTCGCACGACCGCGCAATTGTCTGTTAAAGCGACGCAGTCCCGAACTGTAAAAACCCCTTGGGTCTTTAGGCAGCATTTTGGTCCGGGGCTTAAGTGGTTAAGTACTCACTGTTTTTGCACTGGGTGTTGCTGCTGGATTTGCCAGTACCTGGCCCCTGCCCTGGATTTTCCTGTCTGATGAGGGTCCTGCTTGGGCTGGCTGTTTATGGATCCCCTTTGCTGGTGACAGGGTAGTTCGGGCGAATCACTCCAACTTTTCTACTGCTGCTGCTGCCGTTGCTGGTTCTTTACAGAATGGGTAACCTGGGCTCCATCCTGAAATGATGGCGTTACCTGGTTCTTCCTGAAGTGGCTGGTGCTGGGTTGGCTGCTCCTCTGCTCCTCGCCTCCTGGTCATAATAATGGGACAGCTTTATATAGTTTTGTGCAGTGTATTGCACACCCCTGCTACACTGTAGCGATTATACACAATACAGTCCAGTCAATATGCAGCTAAAAAGCTTTTATTGGAGGTTAGGGACAATGGAGAAGGATAGATATCTCTTAAAGGACTCTTAATGCACCCCCTGTAGTCAATGTTTGCCTCAAACATTGCTAAAACTCACCAGGACCCTGTAGTGAGGTGATGGAGTCACGTGGGCAGGGAGATCTCCAGTCCGACAAACCCGGGTGGAACCAGGTAGGGTGGCGCAGTGGAGATCTCAGCCGCTCACAGCCATCCCTGCAGCAGCTAATACAATGGCAATATCAGCGCACGGCGACCTCCAAACTCCTGCATGCCTGGGTTTTCCCCTTAGCGCAACTCGCTCCCTGGCACAGGTAGGAGCGGAGAGTGCAGCTCATGCAGTGGTGCGATGGTAGCGGGGCTGTGTATCCCAAACTAGGCGTACCAGTCAGGCATAGTTTCAGTCAGATGGGGTACGGAGTGGAGGATCTCACACGCTCACGCTGACACTCTCACTCCCTCCTGAATCCGGCCACACCCTAAAAAAAGGAACCTCTTAAAACTCCCCTTAAACTGTGTTTTGTTTTTGTTAAAATTTTGGCTTTATGGAGGGTGCATGCGTGGATGCTCCATAGATGGACGCTTAATCCAGGAGCTCCGTCCTGCTCTGGCCATTCTCTGCTCCTCACAGCTGCCTACACCCCGCAATCTCCATATGTCCTAGCTGTCTGAATGGGGGATCACCCGGTGCCCGGAACATCGGTAAACACAGCGGGCTGGCAGTGATCGGAGGACACGGGACATAGCCACTCATCCCGCTCAGCTTTAAATGGTGGGCGCGCCTCAGACATCAGCGGCAGTCTGAACTTTACCTCATGGAGATAATGAGGATTACATGGTTCCTCTCTCCACAGGCGCATAACTTTTTACACTCTGAGGGGAAGGGCATAGCATTGATCAACCCTGATCCATTAAACAGCATTTAGAGCCAGGAAACACAGAGCTGATCACCTCAGCCAGGTCACAGCCCATAAATAGCAGGGGTCTCCCTGAATCCTATAAACGCTGCATTTGCTCCCAGCAACTGGCTAAAAGCAGTAATTTCTCACTTAATGGCACAAGGAACTGTCAGGAGAAACCTGAGATCCCAATTTACAGTACAGTGAACGGTGCAGAAGCTGAAAAACACACTATGACAGCGATACCTCAGATAACTTCCCCATCTATCCTAAATTCCCAAGGACTTGGTCTTCTCCCAGTCTCACCTGTACCTAACCATCACTTGGGGACATTATTGTCTGCTCCCCTTGCTGGTAAAATCTTGCCTGCCTCCACTGAATCCCTTATTGGGCACTAGGGATGAGCCGAACACCCCCCCTGTTCGGTTCGCACCAGAACCTTCGAACGGACCGACCGTTCGCACGAACATTTAGAATCCCATTGACGTCTATGGGACTCGAACGTTCAAATTCAAAAGTGCTAATTTTAAAGCCTAATATGCAAGTTATTGTCATAAAACGTCTTTGAGAACCCGAGTCTTGCCCCAGGGAACATGTATCAATGGAAAAAAAGTTTTAAAAACGGTTGTTTTTTCAGGAGCAGTGATTTTAATGATGCTTAAATAAAAAATAAAAAAAATGAAAAATTCCTTTAAATATTGTACCTGCTGGGTGTCTATAGTATGCCTGTGAAAATGTCTTTGAGAACCCGGGTCTTGCCCCAGGGAATATGTATCAATGGAAAAAAAGTTTTAAAAACTGTCGTTTTTTCAGGAGCAGTGATTTTAATGATGCTTAAATAAAAAAAAAATATATGAAAAATTCCTTTAAATATTGTACCTGCTGGGTGTCTATAGTATGCCTGTGAAACGTCTTTGAGAACCCGGGTCTTGCCCCAGGGAACATGTATCAATAGAAAAAAGTTTTAAAAACGGTCGTTTTTTCTGGAGAAGTGATTTTAATGATGCTTAAATAGAAAAAAAAATGAAAAATTCCTTTAAATATTATACCTGCTGGGTGTCTATAGTATGCCTGTGAAGTGGCACGTGTTTAAAACTGTCCCTGCACAAAATGAGATTACTACAAGAAAAAAGTAATTTAAAACTGCTTGCGGCTTTAATGTAATGTCTGGTCCCTGCAATATGGATGAAAATCATTGAGAAAAATAGCACAGACACAGACAGTACACACACCACGTAGCTTTAGGTGCAAACTACAGAGGAAAAAGGCAGTACACACTACGTAGCTTTAGGTGCAATCTGCAGAGGACACGGGCAGTACACACCAAGTAGCTTTAGGTGCAAACTGCAGAGGACAAAGGCAGTACACACACTACGTAGCTTTAGGTGCAAACTGCAGAGGACATGGGCAGTACACACCAAGTAGCTTTAGGTGCAAACTACAGAGGACAAAGGCAGTATACACATACGTAGCTTTATGGTGCACACTGCAGAGGACACAGGCAATACATCACGTAAGAATAATGCAGCTAGCACAATCACCTGCCTGCCAGTAAATTAGGAAGAGCTGATCTAGCTAAACTATAAAGTGTATAAATATATATACAACACCTGGGATGCATATATATCCTCTACACACTGTAACTTTAACTGACTAGCCTGCCTGCCTGCTCTATCTACCTTCAAAACATGAAACTCTCTCTGTCTCTCTTTGTTCTCTCTTAACCACCACAACACACTGCACAAGGCCGACCTGCAGGCGGCCTTTTATAGTATGGGGCGTGTACTAAACCCCCTGAGCCATAATTGGCCAAAGCCACCCTGGTTTTGGCCAAATATGGCTCTCCGTTTTTTGCAAGCTGTGATTGGCCAAGCATGCGGGTCATAGTGCATGCTTGGCCAATCATCAGCCAGCAATGCACTTCTATGCCGCAGTGAATTATGGGCTGTGAAACGTAACTCGAATTTGACGCGAACGGCCCAAAACGTTTGTTATTCGACGAACGATCGAACATACAATGTTTGAGTCGAACATGAGCTTGACTCGAATACAAAGCTCATCCCTATTGGGCACACCATGGATAAGACGCTGCTCTCATCCCTGAGCCCAGGCAATGCGGATCTTCCTCAGATGCAGCCAACAACTAACATAATCCCCAAACAACAAGCGGGTTTTGCTGAGATGTTCAGTAAACTTGCGCTTCTATTAGACCAAGGCCTCAATAACATAGAAAACATGATTACTACTGACATCAAAGGTGACTTTCAGAACCTAGGTGTGCGCATGGAAGCAACTTAGAATAAACTGGACTCCACTATTTCCAAAACCAACCAGAATACGGACCGTATACTGGACCTCCAATCCCAACTGGACTCCGCCCCAGAAGTGGTTAGATCCTTTATCAAAGACCTTATCCCGGAAATTCTTCAAAATAGATTGGAACTTGACAGAGCCCATAGAACCCTTGGTCCACCAAGAAAAGATGGTCTACCAAAGGACATAGTCGTTAAACCACACTACTTTGCAGTTAAGGAAGAAATTATGCAGAAGGCACGTTCCATGAAGCAATTACAATTCCAAGGACATGCTATTCAAAGCTTTGCAGACCTTTCACCGACAACAATTAAGAAAACAAGAACCTACAAACCACTACTGACAATCCTAACTCAATGGAATATTAAATATTGGTGGCTTTTTCCATTTGGTTTGAAATTCCTCTACAAGAACAAGCCGCTCACCTTTGCGACAATACAGGAAGGAGAGCGACTCTTCTTGCAAATCGGTCTCATCTCCCAAGATCCTCCTCTGTCTCCTTCAGGCTCCACTACTAATGCTACCAAACGCCAACTTCCCAATAGCCCTCTGTCCCCACTTTGGAACACAGTCAAATCTAAAAAATCAAAAGAGGGCCGACCCCCCTGATTAACACGGCACAAAATATTTTGTTCTGATAACTCAGTTCAAACTGGACTGTTTGCTGCTCTCTAAAAAATTGTGAAATACTTGTTTTAATAATAAACTATCTTGGGACCTGAGGGTCTCATTGAGTTTACATTATACTTCTGTTTAAATAGGTTGATCCTTGTTATTCTAAACTATATTCTGTTCTTATGTAGACCCGCTAGGGTTTATTTATGGTTTGATGGCTTTGATTAGGCCCTACACCCAATTGTTCACTACAAGGTGTATCCATTTTCCTGAGGGGATTTCTAATCCCCTTTATCTTAACACTAACCTAGGAGCAGCTAAAGGCCGGAGTGGAAGTCATGTAACTCCACCTGTTTGTCAGCTTTGAGCTTTGACTTACTCTGAGACAGGTTAGTCTCCTCTCTAGAAGAGGTGTCACAAATTCTTCTAACTTCTCCCCCTTTAGATCTGGAGGAAAACCGTCCCCCCAGCCTAGAGGGCATGTTTTGGACCCCCCTTTCTCCTACTGTCTGTATATGTTTGTTATCTGGCCCTACCTGTGAAAATAAACCCCTTTCTCTTCTAGTGACCGTTCTCAGAGATCCCATTTCTTTCCTCATGGTTCTTGAGATGCATCATTCTGCCCGTCAAACGCAGGACGCAGGAGATATTTACATCTGAGCTAAGTGATCTTGTGAACCGAGATAACCCCCCTTTCTTGTTCAATGGCTAAACCTGATGCACACCGTCCTACTATGAAGGTAGTCTCTCATAATGTACAGGGTCTAAACTCACCTATCAAAAGACGTAAGACCTTACAACATTACTATAGTCAGAAAACTGACATCATCCTATTACAAGAAACTCATTTCCCCACACACTATAAACCTTCCTTCCTCCATGCCAAGTTCACAACCTTCTAAGTAGCAAATGCCGAAGACAAAACAAAAGGTGTTGCTATAATATTCTCACATAAATGCAAATTTACTCTGATCTCAGAACTTAAGGACCCAGAAGGGAGATTCATATTGGTCAAGGGACTTATTGATGAGCAAATCTATACAGTCATTTCATATTACTCTCCAAACACTGGTCAGGACAAATGCTTTCAAAGTATGTTCAAAATACTAGGTCCCCTGGTAGAAGGCATAGTGATCTACAGGGGAGACTCCAACGTGGCTTTTGACGAAGGTCTAGATAAAAATAAATTTAGAGGCGATCATCTTATACGACCATCGAAAAAGAGCTTGAAGATTGCTAAAATGATCTATTCTTAAGGTCTAATTGATATTTGGAGGGAAATCAACCCTACAATACGTGACTATACCCACTATTCTGCCCCACGTAATTCATTTGCACAAATCAATTACATATTCATCCTAGCAAAGCATTCTGCTTTGGTCACTAAATCCTACATTAAAGACTCTGTGGTCTCTGATCATTTAGAGGTTTTTGCAGTCTTCAAACGTCCGTTGAGCTCGAATATCCATGGACACTGGAGACTCAACAAAGCTATTTTATGTGACCCTATTAAAAAAGAAGAAATAGAAAAGGCCATTAAAGAATATTTCACCCTTAATGACACAGGAGATGTTTCTCCAACAAACCTATGGACAGCAAATAAAGCCACAATTAGAGGCAAAATAATTCAAATGTCCGTCCAAATTAACCGTGCCAGATGCCTGGAGATAGATAAATTGGAAAAGGAATTTCTCTCTCTGTGTAAAAAACACAAACAGAATCCTGTAATATTTCCTATCTCAAAAATTGATTCAGCTCGTACAGCACTTAATATGGCTCTCACCTCCAATGCAGAAAAACATCTCTGTTGGACCGGTGCCAGATTTTACTTCCAAAAAGACAAACCAAACTCAATGTTAGCAACAAATTTATCTCCCATAACCCGCTCACACCATCTTCCTAAAATAAAAATAGCAGGGGGCGCAACAAATTCTGTCAGCGTTCCAGGAAATCTTCCAAAAACTATATAACACACCCGAGATAAACAAACCCCCTGACTTTAACCAGTTTTTGGATGCAATTAACATCCCTAAATTAAAAACACACCACAAAACTTCTACTAGAAGATGAGATAACAACAGAAGAAATTTTCAAGTCATACAGAAACTTAAAAAACACTCCACTCCGGGACCAGACGGCTTCTCAGTCCCATATTAAAATAATTTCTCCACAATTCTATCCCCATATTTGGCCCGATTCTTTAATAACCTCAGACTAGGTTCCCCACTTGAAAAATCTTTAAACGCTGCATACATATCAGTCATACCCAAACCTGACAAGGATCCCAGCTTGGTAGGTAATTATCGCCTTATATACCTGATCAATAATGATCTTAAGATTTTAACTAAAATCCTTGCAGATCGTATATCCTCATTCATTAGCCTTTATATTAATAAAGATCAAGTAGGCTTTATACCGGGCAGGCAGGGCCCCCGACCAGATCAGAAGGGCTTTGGATGTTATCTCCCTTCTCAGATCTAGATGGGATGGAGATACATGTCAGGAAGGTTTTGTATTATCACTCGATCTTCAGAAGGCGTTTGATTCTTTATCTTAGCCTTACATGTTTGCCATTCTGAAACGATGGGACTTTGACCAATCCTTCCTCAACATTATAGAAGTACTTTACTCTTCTCCTGTAGCCCAAATTTGATTGCAAGGATTTTACTCTCAATCCATTCCCATTTTAAGAGGAACCAGGCAAGGCTGCCCACTTTCCCCACTAATATTCGCTATTGTGATAGAGACTTTAGCTATAGCAATAAGGGAACACCCCGATATCCAAGGGGTAAACTGTGGACCACAAAAACAACACAAATGCGCACTGCATGCGGATTACATACTTTTATTTGTCACTTTCCCATAACTCCATAGTGACACAACTCAAAGAAAATTTCCCATTTAAATGGAGGAATTACACTTACTGCCAAAATACAGAATCTATATCGACAATTACCTTACCCTCTTCTCTTTAAAAAATTAACTGAAGACCTAAATAAATGGGCCCATTTGGAACTGTCCTGGCTTGGAAGAATCATTTCAATAAAGATGACACTACTTCAACAAATTCTATATTTTTTAGAGCCTTACCCATCCCTATAATAAAACAATTACAATCAAAAATTATAAAATTCATCTGGGGTCCAAAAGGCCACAGGCTCTCTAAAACAATTATGTTTAGAGTCAAGAACATTGGCGGCCTGGGGGTTCCTAACATCCGCTGACACTCAATCTCATCCGGGTCCGCAATCCTCTGATTCTGCAGACGGAGGAAAACCCTATTTTTCCATCCGTCTGCGAATCGGATCCAGTGAACATGGACAGACGGTCCATGTTCATCCGATCCCCCATAAAGGAGAGCAGAGAAAAGACAGGGCGGTCCCTGCACAGTGTGTGGGGACCGCCCTGTCATCCGGCTGCTCAGCGGGGATCAAAAGAGCGATCCCCGCTGAGCATCATTACTGATCTGCCCCATGTAAAAGGGCCCTAACAGCTTCAACTCTTCTGGCAAGGCTATCCACAAGGTTTAGGAGTCTGTCTATGGGATTGTTTGACCATTCTTCCAGAAGCACATTTGTGAGGTCAGGCACTTATGTGGACGAGAAGGCCTGGATAGAATTCTCTACTCTAATTCATCCCAAAAGTGGTCTATTGGGTTGAGGTCAGGACTGTGCCAACCAGTCAACTTCCTCCACCTCAAACTTTATGGACCTTACTTTGTGCTCTGGTCCAAATCATTTGGAGGGGGATTATGATGTGGGGTTGTTTTTCAGGGGTTAGGCTTGGCCCCTTAGGTCCAGTGAAGGGAACTCTTAAGGTGTCAGCATACCAATATATTTTGGACAATTTCATATTCCCAACCGTGTGGAAACATTTTGGTGATTAACCCTTCCTGTTCCAATATAACTCCTCACCAGTGCACAAACATGGTCCATAAAGACATGGATGAGGGAGTTTGGGGTGGGGGAACTTGATTGGCCTGCACAGAGTACTGACCTCAACCCGACAGAACACCTTTGGAATGAATTAGAGTGGAGACTGCAAGCCAGGCCTTCTCGTACAACATCAGTGCTTGACTTCACAAATGAAAATGTGCTTTTGGAAGAATGGTCAAACATTCCCATAGACACACACCTAAACCTTGTGGACAGCCTTCCCAACAAAATTGAATCATTACTATTTCCATCAATTAAAGTATTAAAGCTTAGTGAATTTAGTCTGAAATAAAAAAAAAAAATACTTACTCTATTCACTAATAAAAATGGAGCAATTCCCCCAAAGGGTTTTTGTTTTCAATAGATTTTTATTGGATTATTCATGAAGAAGAGAAAAACATTGGTGCATATAATCTTACAATAGATACACTGCTTCGGCCGGCAACATCATTCCCGGAGGTACTGCTATGTTGCTGTGATTGGCCGGGGGAAGCAAGCCTCTGGTAACGGCACACTATCTGAAGCAATGGCATGTATGTGCCATTGCTTCAGTGCCCATGGGTCGATGACGTCGGCACATGCAGATACAGGAGATATCTCCTAAGCCGTGCAGCTTTAGGAGATATCTGGGGTAGCTACAGGTAGCTTTAGGTTTACCTGTAGTAAAAAGTGGTTGTAAGGGGTTTACAACCACTTTAAAGTTGGTAGGAAAGAAAAAGGGTCCACAACAAGAGCCACATCATTTAAGAGTCTGTATATTTCCGTAACTGGCAAAATCTACCTCAGAGATATGAGGTATGCATGGTTCCAGTCTGACCAGAGCATATAAGCGTCCTTTAAAATTCAGTTTTACTGAAAAATAAACCATTGTGTCCTTATATGGGAATCCCTAGGTTAGAATAGAGAGCCTAGAGATTCAAGAGCAAAGTGGAAGAGCAGGAGGAGAGAGAAAAGTAGGAAGAAGAGAGCAGAAGAGAAAGCAAAGTGACCGAAAGAGTCTTGCCCCCTCGCATGGGACATGGAATGATTTAAAGGATGGGCTTCAAATTCGTTATTTTAAAAATGAGGCAAGAACAAAACTAGCAAAAAAGGCAACAAAAAACACAGTTTACCTTTGCTAATGAAGGCTATGAATAAATAAAGACATCTAGTGTGGTATAAGTATCAGCCATTCTGGTGTTTCCAATCACAGCACTTACTTTGTATTCCAAAAACGTCTTGTATATGTCAGCAGCTCTCCTGGGATCACCTCAAGATCCACGGGAGGCTCCACATTTAAATAGTGTCCAGAACTGTACCTATTAATGGCAGGTGTCCAGTCTCCTCCCCTCTCCATCCCTGCCGCCATTGTGTGATTGTGGCCATCACGTGGGCCCCTCGGCGTTCCCAAAGGCCTAGGCCCTGGCATCTGCAGTCACCTCCACGACAATCAATCAACACTGTGTGCGCAACGTCCCTGACCATCCAGCTGGTGATTAAGGGATGCCGTCACCACAGTGTTTACTCCCTACAGTTGTCAAAAAGGGATATTGACACAATTGTGGGAACACACAAGGGGGGAATCGAGAACTGGTCAATGTCTCCCTATTGTACCGGGAAGCCGAATAGAAGGCAGCACACACATCGAAAGTGGTATGGAAACAATTCCAGGAATGCTCACCGAAAAACAGAATAAATGATCTATAATACATTACACAAAACACATAACTGAAAAAAAAACATATACTGTATCTTATTTTACATGAATCTTATATGAATTTATTGCAATTTTCTATACTTTAAAGAGCTATAGGTGTATTACATTTTATAGTGATCCTTCGTTTCTCCAAAAAGGGGAAAGATTTTATTTATTTGGCCCAGGGATTGTCTCTCCTGAACATTAAAGGGGTGGTTCCCCCTAAAACACATTGCTAACAATAGATTCGTAAGACCCGTTACACTGCGGGTAGGCTGGCTTTTTTTTTTTTTTTTTTTTAGTACATACCGAGATCTCCCCGTTCTCGTCCCTTGTCGGTGGGCGTTCCTAGTTGATTGACGTTCCTCGGACGGGCGCGTACGTGACGTCACGACTTTCCGAAAGAAGCCGAACGTCGCTGCGCATGCGCCGTATAGAGCCTACTCTATACGGCGCATGCGCAGCGACGTTCGGCTTCTTTCGGAAAGTCGTGATGTCACGTACGCGCCCGTCCGAGGAACGTCAATCAACTAGGAACGCCCACCGCCAAGGGACGAGACGGGGAGATCTCGGTATGTACGAAAAAAAAAAAAAAAGCCAGCCTACTCGCAGTGTAACGGGTCTTACGAATCTATTGTTAGAAATTAGTTTTAGGGGGAACCACCGCTTTAACATATTTGTTGTATCTAACTATTCCAAAACAGCATCCATTTTGGAATTAGCTTGTTTTCCTGATGCAAATCCCTTTAAAAAAGGGACATAAGAGATGGACTCATTCAGACCTGGAAAGGTAGTGGCCTGTAATTTGAATATTTAGTAATATTTTGTTCCAATCGCCGCCTCGATCTGGGATGTGTATTTGATCGAGAGCAGTAAAGTTACTTTGGACATTTTATAGTCATGTTTCAACACTACGGGCCAGATTCACAGAAGAGATACGACGGCGTATCTCTTGATACGCCGTCGTATCCCTGAGATACGCTTGTCGTATCTATGCGGCTGATTCATAGAATCAGTTCCGCATAGATAGCCCTAAGATCCGACAGGTGTAATTGACTTACACCGTCGGATCTTAGGATGCAATTCTAGACCAGCCGCTAGGTGGCGATTCCATTGCGGTCGGCGTAGAATATGCAAATGACTAGTTACGGCGATTCACGAACGTACACTTTACCTGTCGCTCTAACTTTACGTTGTTTCCGTCGAGATATGCCGCGTTAAACTAAGGCTGCCCTCTAGGTGGACTAGCCAATGTTAAGTATGGTCGTCCTTCCCGCATCGAAATTTGAAAAATCACGTTGTTTGCGTAAGTCGTCCGTGAATGGCGCTGGATGCCATTTACGTTAACGTCGAAACCAATGACGTCCTTGCGACGTCATTTAGCGCAATGCACGTCGGGTAATTTGACGGACGGAGCATGCGCAGTACGTTCGGCGTGGGAACGCGCCTAATTTAAATGGCGCCCGCCCCATTTAAATTAGGCGGGCTTGCGCCGAGCGGATTTACGTTACACCACCACAAGTTTACTGGTAAGTGCTTTGTGAATCAGGCACTTACGCTGTAAACTTGCGGCGGTGTAACGTAAATGGGATACGTTATGCCGCCGCTGCGCAACATAAATGTACCTGAATCTGGCCCTACATGCCTATCTATGGGGCGTTATCTATTCCCAATCTGCATGCTATATACATGCTTGGAAATCCTGCACCAAAATTCTTGTTTTGTTTTGCCTATATAGAAGGCACCACACTTGCATGCCATCATATAGACAATTCCATGTGTTTGACAGTTGGCAAAATGTTTAGGGCTAAAAGTTTGACCATTAGGAAGAGGAAAAGATGTATCCCTTCTAATAAGGGGGCACTACGAACAGTGTCCACAAGGAAAGGAGATGTAGAAAGGAAATAGTTTTTTCTTTGACTTTCTTGTGTACTCGCTTTGGGACAGTTTATCTTTTGATTGAAGGGGCTCGTTTGTAAGTGATTAATAGAATTGCTGATATGAATTGTTACAGTAGACCAATGTTTTTGAATAATTTCTCTGATTTGTGTATGCTGTTTTGAAAAGCGCATAATTATTCTCGCTGAATAAAAAGTAATCGTATTTTTCGACTTGACTGTGTTTGAACAGAAGTTCTTGGCTAGATTGATGGGTCATCCTGTCATACGCTTTGCGCAAACAGGAGCTTGCCAGCTTTGTCTTTAAACAAAGTTTTGTTGGAGCAATTTCTTCGTAACAAAAGATATTGTCCATAGGGAATGGAGATTTTTAGGGTGGTTGAATGGAAGCTCTTGGTGTGCTGTGTTTTTCCGATACCAAGTGCTGCACAGTTCAACCTCCCAATTGCAATCTACCCGAACATCCAAAAATGTAAAAGTTTTAGTATCACAATTCATAGTACATTTTAAATTGTAATCATTGATATTGAATTTGTGAAAAAATTCCAAAAGAGTATCCTCAGGTCTTTACCATATGACAAAGACATCATCAATGTACCTGAGCCATGTGGAAACATGGCTCAGGTACTCTACAAGGCCCTCATCACTGAGAAGTGATTGTTCCCACTCCCCCAGCTACAGGTTTGCATAGGATGGGGCACAATATGTCCCCATCGCTACACCCCGCACCTAGCGGTAGTGGGAACAATCAAAGGAAAGGTAATTGTGATTGAGGATGTATTCTAATCCATTTAAGATTAATTCATTTAATGCCCTATCATGTTTTGAGCCTTGTTGTAAGAACCTTTGCACAGCTGCAAAACCCCTGGCATGTGGAATTGAGCTTTACAGAGCTACAAAGTCAATGGTGACAATAATGGAGTCTTCAGAGATAGTTAATTGGTCAATTGTCTGCAAAAATGTATGGTATATTTTAAAAATGAAGGCAGGGCGACAACATAAGGTTATAAATATAAATCAACAATGCTTTCATTTTCAGAAATGCTCCCATTACCAGAAATGCCCAGTCGGATTTATTGGAATTTTAGGTAAACTGTAAAATGTAGGGACCTAGGGGGTGCTTGGTCTTAATAAATTCATATAGGTCTTTACTGATTGTACTATCCTTGCATTGTGATACGGTGAGGCATAACAGGAAGATGCCTATCTAAACAAGGCATTTCCCTTCGCTGTATAAATACCAATGGTCCAAAAATAGTGTCAAAAGTGTCTGATCTGTCCGCCACAATGTTACAGTCATGATAAAAATCACAGATCACCGCCATTACTAATAAAAAAATAATAAAAAAAATGCCATAAATCTATCCCCTCGTTTGGGCAAAACAATCAATATATGCTTATTGCAATTTTTTACCAAAAATATGTAGAAGAATACATATCAGCCTTAACTGAAGAAGATTTTTTATATATATATATATATATATATATATATATATATATATATATATATATATATATATTTTTTTTGGGGGGGGGGGGGATAGTTATTATAGCAAAAAGTTAGAAATATGGCTTTTTTTTCAAAGACCGCAGAGGTGATCAAATATCACCAAAAAAAAAGCTCTATTTGTGGGGAAAAAAGGACTTACATTTTTTTAGGGTACAATGACGCATGTTAGCGCATTTGTCAGTTAAAGCGAATCAGTGGTGTTATCACAAAAAAGGGCTTGGTCAGGAAGGGGGTAAATCCTTCGGGGGCTGAAGTTGTTAAAGTCTATAGGATGCAAATGTGAAAAATATGAAAAATGTGTGTCATTTTAAAGGCTTATATGCAAGTTATTGCCATAAAAAGTATTTGGGGACCCGGGTCCTGCCCCAGGGTACATCTATCAATGTAAACTGAAGTTTTAAAAATAGTTATTTTTTTCAGGAGCAGTGATTTAAATAATGCTTAAAGTGAAACAATAAAAATTAAATATTCATTTAATTATCATGGAGTCCCATTTACTGCATATAAATGATTTGTATGCATGAAGTTTATACAGTCCCAAGGAACATCAATCTTTATGGTAAGCGGTGTCTAATCTCCAGAAAAAATCAGCAGTAGAAATAAATAAGTTGTGCCCTTACCGGATGGAGTAGACCCACATCTCACCATACGGTGGGGGGTCTTCAAGGCTTGAGTAGGCCGATTGCCTTACAGGGGTAACTCTCCAGACACTCCTAAAGCTCTTTTCCGGTAGGACCTTTCCGCTCTGATTGGACCAGGAATCTGGAACTGGTGACAGTGATGATGATGTTCCTGGAGGTGGTTGGAGTTCTCAGGGGATCCAGTGTACCAGTATAAAATTAAAAAGAAAAGAGAAAACACCTCCTCATCACATAAAAAATTTATTAAAAATTTCAAAAATAAGGACAAGCTCCCAAAAGTCTCAAGTAAGGGAATCTCAGTAAACCATTATCACACCAAAAAAACACTGCAAAAGCAATCTCAGCATCAGGGCACACACACTTCAGAGAAAGATAAAGTAACTGTGCGCAGTTTGGGATGGATATGATCAGATGCCCGACCGGTTTCGTATCAAAATACTTCTACTGGGGTGCATATCTGAATCATCTCACCCCCCTGCGCTTTAAATACCATCTCTACTTACCCCCATAGGACCAGCACTCACCGTTAATGGCGTGCGTTCCAATTGCAGACATTTCCGGTTGGCGTGCGCTCCAGGCGCCCGGAAATGACATCTATTAAATCCAATGGTTAAAACCCCTGTATTCCCTGTGATTCTCTCAAGCGCTCCAGGCGCCCGGAAGTGACATCTCCTGTATGTCCGCCCATCATCATGATCTCCCCTCAACTCACCTCCCTTCCAGGAGGATGAGCCAATCAGCACCGCTCCCTGCGTGTGTGGGTCTAGTGAGGCGGAGCGCATCATCGACCGACGCTAGCCCCGCCCCCTCATGACGCGACCCCACAGCAAGGAGATATGCAGACGTTGCGCCCGTGTGTAAACACAACCGCACCTGCACATTAGTGCGCCGAGGAGGTTCATTGATCTATGATAGATCACAGGGCGGTCAATAGGAGTGTATCAGGGAATGTATCAGAGGAAAAGGGAACATGAAAGATGGCTAAAACATAGAGACATGCATGGAGGGCCTCCTGGTGGTGGGAAATGGCAACTTGAAGTCACCATATCACCTATATTCATGGGCTGCTACATGACACAACTCTCATGTGTAGGCGCCATCTAGTGGTCAAAAATGGAAAAAATGACCATCCAATTCGTCCCATATTATTAAACTGTTAAAAATCTATAAAAATTAATTTTTGGATTATAGATGGTGTCCTGGGAGTAAGTAAAAAATGGAAAAATTCTTCAAAAAACAGAAAAAATATAATAACTTATAAACTTCCAATATATTACTACTGGTCATATAAATCAGGACTGGTTGATGAAGGAGTTGACGTCCCACTCCACATTGAGGCCGTGGGGGACGTAACTCTTCAATTGGTAGATCCAGAAGACTTCAAGCTTTGATACACCCCGAACACTGGGCTCACCTCTCCAGTGAGGAACGAAGTGATCAATAACCTGAAAGGTCGTCCCCTCGATTCTTTTATTATGTTGTTCAAGAAAGTGCCTGGGTACAGTATGTTTTGTGCACCCCTTCTTGATTTTGTTCTTTATGTTTCCCTACCCTTATGGTGAAACTTCTAATAGTGCGGCCCACATATTGTTTCCCACAATGACAGGTAATAAGATAAACCACGTGTTTAGTGGCACACGTGGAAAATATTTTCATGGGGAATACAAGACCGGTTACTGATGATGTAAAGCTAACTGTTTTTCTCTTATTAGAATTATGTAGGCATACCTTACATTTTCTACAAGGGTGATAGCCTTTAGACAAAGGGAAAAAGGAAATTTTTGCTGGAGGGTCTGGTATATTTGGTGCAAGTTGATTTCTTAGAGGGACAGCCCCTCTATAAATCACACCTGCTTGTACAGGAAGAACTGGTCCCAACAAGGGATCATTTTTCAAAACTGCCCAGTGTTTTTGAATGATACTTTTAATTTGTCTATGTTGGGTGGAGAAAGTGGTGAAGAACGAGTGTTTAAATTTGTTATCTTGTGCTATTTTGACCTTTTCCACAGTTAATGTGGACCTATCTACTGTAGAGATTTTCTTAATTTCTTCTTCTATGGCCAAATTGCAGTATCCCTTTTCCACAAACCTTTTTTTCAAAGTTTGTGCCTGGACCTTGAAATCATTTAAGTTAGAGCAGTTCCGTCTTAATCTAAGCATCTGGCTACGAGGCACCAAGCCTAGCCAGGACGGGTGATGGCAACTGTCCTGTGGGATGAACCCGTTGCGGTCCGTGCTTTTGAAGTATGTTCTAGTTTTAAGTTGATGGTTTTCAACAAAGATTTCAAGGTCGAGGAAGTGTATACTTAAGGGACTCGCCTCATAGGAGAGACCAATCCCAACTTGATTATCATTCAAGATAGTCATGAAGGTTAATTATTTATATTTTTTTCACTGTACCTTAGGATTTGTTTATATTGCTGCAATTTACAATGGATGTTTTTGATTACCGCAGTAGTCGACCGTTTAGCACAGAGGGGGTATTCACTATTCTTAATACCGACTCTGAGGTTGGTGGTCTCTTCCTCAGACTCAGGAATGTGATGACCTCGGAATTGCACCTCCAGTGGGATGTGGCATTCCTGGAGCACTATGTCAAAGAAGACATGGTTCCCAGGGGACTAAGGTGGGATGTACACCCCCAACAGGGGGACCCAGACTTTGAATCCTGGTTCCAATTTTTTAATTTAAAGGGTATTTCCCTTTTGAATTTTTTAATAGAAAAGAAGAAAACTAGGATGACCGCTCTAGATAGAGAAATAAAGGAAATTAAGGAGAAACTCCTATCTTCCAAATCTACTACAGAATATATTACTTTATCCACCAATTTGAGGAACCACTTAGAGAAGGAAGAAAAAGATCAAAAGAACAAAAAACAGAAGAAGTATACAAGGGATTTTGCTGATTACAAGGCCGGGTCAGTATTCAGCTGGCAGGCTAAAATAAGCGCTGATTCTAATGTCAATGCTTCTAATTTGGAAATGGAGGTATCCCAGCCCTCCACCAGTGAGGCCAAAGTCCTTTCCTTTTCACAACCAACTATGACTCAGGTCTCTATGCCTAAAGACATAAGACAAAACACCACTTGAACAGGGCCTAGAACTCCCAACTATTCCAACGGTGGTCCCCCACCCCCAATTAGGGGGAGGGGTAAAGGTACGAAAGGGAAATCACAGGGGCATAAAGAAAGATCAAGAGATAGATCCTACCATGATCGATCACCTTACAGGAGAGAGGATTATTTTGCTTACCCCCCTAGATCATACGGTACACCTGGTGGACCACGTACACCTCGATATGACTACCCATCTAGGACCCACGAGTCCCATTATGGTTATATGGGAAAGGATGACGACCATTTTGATCGACCGCCCTATAATTATAATCAAAATCTGCCCAAGTCCACCCACCCGGGGGATTTTCACAGGGGACCAGAGAACTTCCCCAGGGGGGACGAACGAAACGGGGGACGAGAGGGGGGAGGAGGGCCAGGAAGAAAAAGGAGAAGAGTGTAACATTGGCGGGAATTTTTAACTTAAGTTCAGCTGAATTTACCAATGCAGAGAAAGTGGTTTTAGACAAGGGCCTAAAATTTGTCCCGTCCAGAACTCTCAATAAATTCAATACCTTTATTGATGTACAGAAGTTCGTGAGAAAAATGAACATTCAAAGGTATTTTATTTCCAATCCCTGTAGACCGAGTCTCCCAGAGGTTACTACAGAGATTATACATACGGGGCTTTCTAACCCTTCCCTCTTTAACCCTTCATGTCCAATAGCACCTAGTGTCAAAGTGTTCAGGGATTTGGTCATCAAAGACTTGGAAGAACTTCCTGTCAAAAGGAATTACTCTGACCCTAATATTAAACTTGGTTTAAAGACATTATGTGAAAGGAGGGATCTGGTGATCCGCCCTGCGGACAAAGGGGGAGGGATAGTGGTTCTTGACAAAACTGCATACAATGAAGAGATGTATAATATTCTGGGGGACAGTTCCACATATATTAAATTACCCTCGAACCCCACCTCTAAATTTAAGGTTTCTTTGAAAAAACTTATTGATATTGGGGCTAGAAAGGGAATATTGGACAATAAAGAGAAGAGTTACCTTGTGCCTAAAGTTCCGCGTATACCAGTCATGTACTACTTGCCCAAAGTACACAAAAATAGTACCCGTCCACCAGGGCGGCCTATTGTAAGCGGTATTAATTCAATAACATCCAGAGTAGGGAAATACATAGACTACCATCTCCAACCTATTGTGAAAAGCATCCCCTCCTACTTGAAGGATACCAGACACACTATTGCCAAACTACAAGAGGTACCCTATACGGAGGACCTTGTATTAGTCACAGCTGATGTGGCTTCTTTATACACCAGTATTGCCCATCATTTAGGTTTTCAAGCTGTTGACTGCTTTTTGGATAGAGTGGAAACCATTCCTTTGATACAGAAGTTATTCATCATGGACCTGTTGAGGTTCGCAACTTCTCACAACTATTTCTGGTACGGAGGCGACTTTTATTTACAAGAGAAAGGTGTAGCCATGGGGGCCAAGTTTGCCCCCAGTCTGGCTAATATTTTTATGGCCAAATGGGAGGAGGATGTCGTCTATGCTCTAGAGCGACCTGAGATCGTTCTGTGGGCTCGATATATATAGACGACATCCTCCTCCTATGGAAAGGGGATCGTACCTCCCTTGATACCTTCATGACTATCTTGAATGATAATCAAGTTGGGATTGGTCTCTCCTATGAGGCGAGTCCCTTAAGTATACACTTCCTCGACCTTGAAATCTTTGTTGAAAACCATCAACTTAAAACTAGAACATACTTCAAAAGCACGGACCGCAACGGGTTCATCCCACAGGACAGTTGCCATCACCCGTCCTGGCTAGGCTCGGTGCCTCGTAGCCAGATGCTTAGATTAAGACGGAACTGCTCTAACTTAAATGATTTCAAGGTCCAGGCACAAACTTTGAAAAAAAGGTTTGTGGAAAAGGGATACTGCAATTTGGCCATAGAAGAAGAAATTAAGAAAATCTCTACAGTAGATAGGTCCACATTAACTGTGGAAAAGGTCAAAATAGCACAAGATAACAAATTTAAACACTCGTTCTTCACCACTTTCTCCACCCAACATAGACAAATTAAAAGTATCATTCAAAAACACTGGGCAGTTTTGAAAAATGATCCCTTGTTGGGACCAGTTCTTCCTGTACAAGCAGGTGTGATTTATAGAGGGGCTGTCCCTCTAAGAAATCAACTTGCACCAAATATACCAGACCCTCCAGCAAAAATTTCCTTTTTCCCTTTGTCTAAAGGCTATCACCCTTGTAGAAAATGTAAGGTATGCCTACATAATTCTAATAAGAGAAAAACAGTTAGCTTTACATCATCAGTAACCGGTCTTGTATTCCCCATGAAAATATTTTCCACGTGTGCCACTAAACACGTGGTTTATCTTATTACCTGTCATTGTGGGAAACAATATGTGGGCCGCACTATTAGAAGTTTCACCATAAGGGTAGGGAAACATAAAGAACAAAATCAAGAAGAGGTGCACAAAACATACTGTACCCAGGCACTTTCTTGAACAACATAATAAAAGAATCGAGGGGACGACCTTTCAGGTTATTGATCACTTCGTTCCTCACTGGAGAGGTGAGCCCAGTGTTCGGGGTGTATCAAAGCTTGAAGTCTTCTGGATCTACCAATTGAAGAGTTACGTCCCCCACGGCCTCAATGTGGAGTGGGACGTCAACTCCTTCATCAACCAGTCCTGATTTATATGACCAGTAGTAATATATTGGAAGTTTATAAGTTATTATATTTTTTCTGTTTTTTGAAGAATTTTTCCATTTTTTACTTACTCCCAGGACACCATCTATAATCCAAAAATTAATTTTTATAGATTTTTAACAGTTTAATAATATGGGACGAATTGGATGGTCATTTTTTCCATTTTTGACCACTAGATGGCGCCTACACATGAGAGTTGTGTCATGTAGCAGCCCATGAATATAGGTGATATGGTGACTTCAAGTTGCCATTTCCCACCACCAGGAGGCCCTCCATGCATGTCTCTATGTTTTAGCCATCTTTCATGTTCCCTTTTCCTCTGATACATTCCCTGATACACTCCTATTGACCGCCCTGTGATCTATCATAGATCAATGAACCTCCTCGGCGCACTAATGTGCAGGTGCGGTTGTGTTTACACACGGGCGCAACGTCTGCATATCTCCTTGCTGTGGGGTCGCGTCATGAGGGGGCGGGGCTAGCGTCGGTCGATGATGCGCTCCGCCTCACTAGACCCACACACGCAGGGAGCGGTGCTGATTGGCTCATCCTCCTGGAAGGGAGGTGAGTTGAGGGGAGATCATGATGATGGGCGGACATACAGGAGATGTCACTTCCGGGCGCCTGGAGCGCTTGAGAGAATCACAGGGAATACAGGGGTTTTAACCATTGGATTTAATAGATGTCATTTCCGGGCGCCTGGAGCGCACGCCAACCGGAAATGTCTGCAATTGGAACGCACGCCATTAACGGTGAGTGCTGGTCCTATGGGGGTAAGTAGAGATGGTATTTAAAGCGCAGGGGGGTGAGATGATTCAGATATGCACCCCAGTAGAAGTATTTTGATACGAAACCGGTCGGGCATCTGATCATATCCATCCCAAACTGTGCACAGTTACTTTATCCTTCTCTGAAGTGTGTGTGCCCTGATGCTGAGATTGCTTTTGCAGTGTTTTTTTGGTGTGATAATGGTTTACTGAGATTCCCTTACTTGAGACTTTTGGGAGCTTGTCCTTATTTTTGAAATTTTTAATAAATTTTTTATGTGATGAGGAGGTGTTTTCTCTTTTCTTTTTAATTTTATACTGGTACACTGGATCCCCTGAGAACTCCAACCACCTCCAGGAACATCATCATCACTGTCACCAGTTCCAGATTCCTGGTCCAATCAGAGCGGAAAGGTCCTACCGGAAAAGAGCTTTAGGAGTGTCTGGAGAGTTACCCCTGTAAGGCAATCGGCCTACGCAAGCCTTGAAGACCCCCCACCGTATGGTGAGATGTGGGTCTACTCCATCCGGTAAGGGCACAACTTATTTATTTCTACTGCTGATTTTTTCTGGAGATTAGACACCGCTTACCATAAAGATTGATGTTCCTTGGGACTGTATAAACTTCATGCATACAAATCATTTATATGCAGTAAATGGGACTCCATGGTTCATGACAACCATTGTTCTTTTTATTATTGACACTTTATGAATATCACAGTTATTTGTTTTTATTCATGTGCACAGTTTTTTGCATTGTGGATTTCACTTTTCCTGTTGATCGGGAATGTTGTTTGAGTTGACACACTCATTATTCACGATTTAGTGATCCAGGGACTCACCTTAATGTGGTGGAGCTCCCTTGACCGCTTCTTATGTACTCACTGTTCAAATCTTATTGATCTTGTTGAGTCTACATTTACTATTGCCTTACAGGGCATTTGTGTTTTTATTGGCGCCGCATCTTTTTCTTTATATTTTGTTTCACAGTTTTTCCATGTTGTGCTGGCAGCCTTACACATTTCTTGATTCATATTTTTTCACTAACACATTGTAACATAGCGCACTATTATTTATATTTTTTTCATTTAATTATCATGCCTGGGGGTCTCCTTAGTCTGCCTGTAAAGTAGCGTATCTTTCTTTCTCAAAATGTCATTTAAAACTGCTTGCGGATGTAATGTATTGTCGTATCCCACGTGGGTCCCGGAGCATGATGAGACTGTGACGCCATAAGAGGCCTATATAAATCGGTGCGAGCCATGCACCCGGCATTACAGCGGGAAGAAGCGTTGCGTCAACATCGGAAGAAAAGAAGAAGGCATAAGACGGCAAAGAAGAGCGGGCTGTGCCACCTCTAGTAATAGAGCTAAAAAGAAGATAGCGGCGGCCAGCCACGAAGAAGGCACCGGAGAGCCAGCGGTAGAAGAACTGGGGAGCACCGAGATGACAGCGGAGAAGATGGAAGAAGACCCCCCGGAGAGTGGAGAAGACCCCCCGGAGAGTGGAGAAGACCCCCCGGAGAGCGGAGAAGACCCCTCGGAGCTGACTAATAAATAATTTTAAAACCCTGTGTTGTGTGTTTATTTTCTTTTACACTTTTCCTCCAAGTGAATGGGTAGGGGTACAATGTACCCCATATTCATTCACCTAGGGTGGGGGGCCGGTATCTGGGGGACCCCTTATTAAAGGGGGCTCCCAGATTCCGATAAGCCCCCCACCCGCAGACCCCGACAACCAACGGCCATGGTTGTCGGGAAGAGGCCCTGTCCTTATCAACATGGGGACAGGGTACTTTGGGGTGGGGGGGCCGAAGGGCGCCCCCCTGCCCCAGAGAACCCGACCCCCCCATGTTGAGGGCATGCGGCCTGGTACGGCTCAAGAGGGGGGGCGCTCGCTCGTCCCCCCTCCTTTCTGACCGGCTGGGCAGCGTGCTTGGATACGGGTCTGGTATGGATTGTGCGGGGACCCCCACATCATTTTTTCAGCGTAGGGGGTTCTCCTTACAATCCATACCAGACCTAAGGGCCTGGTATGCCCCTGGGGGGAACCCATGATGTTTTTTTATTTAAAATTTGGCGTGGAGTTTCCCCTCATGATTCATACCAAACGCCGTGGCTAGAATGGGAAAGGGGAATAGCCGCTCCAGGTGGGAACCCAAATGAATATCCACCGTTGCAGACAACTCAGGTGCAGGCAATGCACTTAGCAAAGCAGGAACAAAGATTGTCTCTGGACAACCGCACACCGAACAAACTGCAGCCCCCACTGAAAAAAGGACAGCACTACAAGTCACAGCAAAGTGAAGTAAAATAAAATAAAACCCAACTGCTGAAGCGTTTCGCACTAACATGAGTGCTTAGTCATAGACATTGGCTAGAATCGGCGGGAATCCAAGTCAGATCCCCGTCGCTTCTATGACGCTCTCGCTGGAATGTGCTTTATCTATTCCATTGTCGCGCTGGAAACACATTATCGGCAACAGGTATTGTATATACTCTGCATAAAAATTGGGCTTTAGGTGTTGGTGGTGCCAGAACACTGTAACCCCTCACAGTTACTCTTGTTGGGTGCAGGAACGGGCCCTGCTATGGAAATTTATATCCACAATTTTAATTACATTCCCCTCATAAACAGGGTTAGAAAAATTGGGCTTTTGGTTTTGGTGGTGCCAGAACACTGTAACCCCTCACAGATACTTTTGTTGGGGGCAGGAACGGACCTTGCTGTGAAATATTATATCAAAAATTGTAATTACATGCCCCTGTTAAATAGGGTTAGAAAAATTGGGCCTTTGGTTTTGGTGGTGCCAGAACACTATGAGGCCCCGTACACACGGTCGGACCAAACCGATGAGAATGAACCGAAGTTCATTTTCATCGGACCAAACCGACCGTGTGTATAGGCCATCGGTCTGTTTTCCTTCGGTCCAAAATTTTAAAACATGCTTCAAAACCGAACAGATGGACCGCTGCCCGATCGGACCAAACCGATGGTTAGTACAGAAAAGCATCGGTTCAAAAGCCGGCGCGTCGGTTCAAAACCCGCGCATGCTCAGACTAAATGAGGGGACAGGAGCGCTCGATCTTGTAAACCTCACATTCGTTTTTGAGATGGCACATTCTACATTTTTCAAAGTAGTGTTCCGTTTCTTGCTGAGCATTTGTTTCTTCGCTCTATTGCTAGAATGAACACGTTGTTTAGCTGATGCTATTTAGCCAGCGTTCTCCTATACAGAATTTGTTTATTTTTTGCTTCTGATCTCCTTTTTTGGAATCATTTATCCCTAGCCAGATCTCAAAAAAATTTATTTGTACTACCCAATTTTTTTTGCTGTTTTGTGCCAAGTTATCACCCTAATGTTTTACATACTTTATTTAATTTTTTTTTTTTTTTTTTTAGTTTAGCCTGGTTTTTCTTTTTTTAAGCCAAGTTATCACACCAATGCCCCCCCCCCCTCAAGGAGGTTGTGTCCTTTGTTAATTAGACATTGTATTTTGGAAATGTTTGATGGCTATTCACCAGAAAAACACAATAGACAAGGTTGTAACGTAAAATAAATTTCCATTTATTTTGCAAAAAGCAAAGAATAAAAATAATGGAAACACTCAACCAATTTACAACATACATGCAGACTTTATGGATACCAAAGGCACAGTCCACCATGATCAAGGACAGAATAAACAACATCAGGGGTCACAATGTGCAACCCAAATCACAGAAGTCAAAAGCACCAGCAAATGCCATAACTGACCCCAAGCTGTGGTACTACACTAAGCTCAGTTTTTTGAAAAATCAGCAGGAAGGCAGGGATTCACTTTCTGGTCTTCTTTACAGCCTTCCCTCCAGGCTGCCTTGCAGAAGAACTTCCACGGCCCCATCCACGGCCCCTTTCAGGTGGTGAAGGTGGGCAGCAGGAGTCAAAAGATGACTAGCAGGCCGGGCTGGGTCACTCAGTTCAGTGTCCCTGGTCAGCCAGTCCCTTCTGGCCCACCACAAGACCTGGTTCATCATGTCTTTAGCCAGGCTTCGTTGCTCCTCTCCCAATTCATGCAGGTCATGGGACATGGAAGTGCTGTAGCTCTCCACGGGGTTCAGGGGGGCCCTCATTATCTCAGAAGCCTCCCTCATGACATGCAGGCTATCCTCCTCCATCTGCATCAAGCGCCTCCTTTGGCCTGGTCGGCGCATCTGGAGGGGAGGCACTTGGGAGATGTTGCTGAGCCTGGGGACTGGATGAGATCCACTGGGCCAGGCCTCCTCCTGGCTGCCACTCAGCCCTTCCGCCTGGCTGACATCTTGGGTATCTGCCGCCTCCTGGCTGGTCTCCTCCTGTGTAGTAAAAAGGGACATGTTTTAATATTTTGCACAATCAATCACACAAATTTTAATGCTCTTGACATTTTTTTTGTACGAATAGAAATTGACCAGACTCTCATTCTGGAACCCTGCAGTTGGCATCCCTGACACAATTGTTTGTGCCCCCAACTTTTGGTTGCGTTTAAAAGCTTTCCTTGTTGCTAACAAATTCATCTCAATAAACCCACAAGATTTTGCAGCCAAGAAATATGTTGTAAACTACTATACCTCACTGAAGCCCGGCAGATCTGCGTCCTCAATGTCAGCCAGCTCCTGATCACACTCTGCAGGGGTGGGGGGAACCGTGGAAGTTCTGGTGGAACGACGCCTGGAAGGAAGGGTGGAAGGAAGACTGGAAAGTGAATCCCGGCCATCCATTTGATCCTCCAAAAAACTGAGCTCCGTGTAGTACCACAGCTTGGGTTCCTTTGCAGCACATGCTGCTGCTCCTGACCTCTGTGGTATGTGTTGCTTGCGATAGGCCTTTATGTATGTGCCCCTGATGTTGTTTATTTTGTCCCGTATCATGATGCCTGTGCACTCTGGTATCCAAGTCTGCATGTATGTTGCAACTCGGTTGAGTGCTTTCGTTCTGACATCAGTCTTGTGATAGGATGGGAGCCTCGCATCCCATAGGCATGGCATTTCCCTGTATTTTTGAATCAGTTTTTCCAGATTCTCTCGTAGATTCAGTTGCTCCATCTGAAATTAGATTACCAAAAAACAAAAATTAGAACCACTTGGCGGAGCTTTGACATTGTCATATTCTGCACCCACTCTTTTGAGCCTCAAACACACTGTCTCCTGCTGCTAAAATGATGCCCAGCTCTGCCCCATTGTTGGTGAAAATGCTGACTTTACCTGCAATCCCTGTGTTTTCATTTCACTAAATAAGTGGCATAATCACATTATAAAGTATTGATAGCATTCATCAAAGCAGTATTCAGTGTAGATATCATGCCCCTCTCAGCATTGATGAGATGATACAGTGGCTAATTACCTCTGTCCAACATCACAAACGTTGCCTGATGTGATACACACTAAAATTAGAATTTTTGGAAATCTCACATATATATTTGAAGTCTCCAAGCAAAAGGAGGGCAAAAAAGCATGGTGAGCCCCCCAAGCTACATAATCGTGCAAGGGTGCAATCAACATATAAACCCCACATCCTATTCTACTCACAAGTCTCTAGGCCTCTGCTGGTTCTAGTTTATAAAGTACCTTTGTTTCTCCCGTGACAAACTTCCGCTCGAGCAGACTCTGCGTTAACTCACGTAATCACGTCGTTCTTGTTATATCCCCGCGCATGCGTGAAGCGCCGCCCTCTTTGCCCACCCATGACGGACCCTTCCCTCTTTTCCACGCCCTTTTACACATTAAAAAATGTTAATATGGCGGGGTCACAGGAGCGTGGGTTACCCTTTGCTGGCGAGGAAAGGCAGGAGGCGGGAACGTCATGATCCCGGCCCAGGCGATACAAATCGACAAATATGTCACGAGACGAAATGGTGGAGCTGGTGGAGGTTCTCTTGAGGAAAGACTATGATGGGGATTATGGCCCATACAACACCCCTAATCGGAGGAAGGCCAAAATTATGGATAAAGTGGCAAGGAGACTGTATGCCAGATTTGGGGTCACAAGGTCCAAGGAGCAGCTGAGAAAGAGATGGTCCGACTTGAAACTGCGTGAGCCAGAGCAGTTTAGGGGGATCAAGCGAATTCTAGATAAAAGCAGGTAATTGTAATGCTTATTTTGCAATTGACTTTCTAATTTGTGAACATGTTTTTCTCCATGTGCTTCTTTGGCCTGGTAGTACTTTTGAACATGGCAAAGTTATTTTTTTCCGAAGTGTATTATTTTAGCCTTCGTAGTAAACATCGTTCCTCCACATCGTTCTTCACAAATCAGATCTTTTCCATTATTCCAGGAAAAGCACACCTGTGGACATGACTATTTTGTGTAAAACATCGTTTATAAACAATGTTGACAAGATGATGTGTTTGTTCAACTTTACTAGAATGTGAAGGGCAAACGTGAACCATTCATTCATACAGTGATACTAAACAGCTGTTTTCGGATCTGTACTCAAGAGCACCTGTGTGCCCCCCCTAACTAACTTTTTTAATAGGGTCACCCACAAATATTATATTTGGGGTGCATCCATGTGTGTCACTTTGCCAAAAAGGAGCAGGATCCCAGATTGGGAGAAGTCAGACAAACAAAGTTTATGTTTGTAGGAATTCTCCGAAACACAAAATTGTTTGCTCTTTCTGCCCTCAAAACTCAGTGCGCTGAGTCTACCTTTTTTTTCTTGTTATTAGGGGAAAGAAGAGGACATGCTTTGGAGGAGGCAAGGAGGGCCAAACTCAATAAACCCCACCAACCACAGCATGTGGAGGAGGAGGATGTTAAAGATGGAGTGGTGGAAGAAGGAGTGATGGAAGATGGAGTGGTGGAAGAAGGAGTGATGGAAGATGGAGTGGTGGAAGAAGGAGTGATGGAAGAAGGAGTGGTGGAAGAAGGAGTGATGGAAGAAGGAGTGGTGGAAGAAGGAGTGATGGTAGATGTAGAGGTGAAAGAAGGAGTGCTGGAAGAAATCGAAGAGGAAGGATAGGTGGAAGAAGGAGTTGTTGAAGATGGAGAGGTGGAGATTATCAGCACAACAGGTCAGTATCCCCCCAGCCTTCAAGGGAAAAAGTGATGTAGGTAGGCCTGCATATTACTGAGAATATATATTTTTTTTTTAGGGGATGAAGATGGTGGTATCCCTGCAAGTGGTAGTTCAACTTTTTCCAGGGCTAGTGCCCAAATTGTCATACAACAGATTATGGAATGCAGTACGGAAATGGACATTATGGGAAATAGAATGATTGTGATGGAGCAAAACTTCAAAAACATCATTGACATGATGGGCCGTATCCAAGATTAACCCCCCCCACCCCCAAAAACCTGTTTAAATGTGATGTTTTGCACAACAATTTTGTTTGAAGATTCCACGCCAACATTTTTAGATGCACACAGTGGGGTAGATTCAGGTATCTCCGCCTAAAGTTACGACGGCGCAGCGTAGTGTATTTACGATACGCCTCCGCAACTTACAGGAGCAAGTGCAGTATTCACAAAACACTTGCTCCGTAAGTCGCGGCGGCGTATCGTAAATGGGGCTGGTGTAAGCGCGCGTAATTCAAATGGGGAAGGGGGCGTGTTTTATGTTAATATGTGATGACCTGACGTGATTGGCATGATTTACGAACGGCGCATGCGCCGTCCGTGTACATATCCCAGTGTGCATTGCTTCCAAGTACGGCGTAACGACGTATTGGTTTCGACGTGAACGTAAATTACGTCCAGCCCTATTCGCGAACGACTTACGCAAACGGCGTAAAAAAATCAAATTTCGAAGCAGGAACGACGTCCATACGTAACATTGGCTGCGCCTCCTAATAGCAGGAACAACGTTACGCCGAAAAAGCCTTAACGCAAATGACGTAAAAAACGAACGCCGGGCGCAGGTACGTTTGTGAATCGGCGTATCTAGGAAATTAGCATATTCTACGCCGACAACAACGGAAGCGCCCCTAGCGGCCAGCGTCAGAATGCACCCTAAGATACAACGGCGTAAGAGACTTATGCCAGTCGTATCTTAGGCTAAAGTCGGCGTATCTAGCTTTCTGAATACAGAAAGTAGATACGCCGGCGCAACTTAGCAATTACGCGGCGTATTTATGGATACGCCGGCGTAATTGCTCTCTGAATCTACCCCAGTGTGTCAACATGTGCTATCTGCCATCACAGGATATCGATTGGCTTTGCTTTGGGGGTTCAAGCCCTTCCTCGCTACTCAAGTAGGTGAGAGGAAGGGTTTGCCCCCCAAAACACATCCATTGATCACCCATGATGGCAGATAGCACATGTTGACAGATGGCATGGTATCAGGAGAGAATCCCCCATTTGGCCAGTCCTAATGTGTGCATCTAAAAATGTTGGCTTCTTCTGGGGTGACATCACCCCATCACATGTGTTTGGAATAAGGTTGAACTTTGTAAGTTCCATTGTTTGTAGATCTTGTTTTATTCTAAAAACGCATGGGTTTTGTACAACATGTAAACATATATTTTACCAAGAACAAAAAAAAAAAAAAAACAGGATAAAAAACAACAAAAAAAATGTAAAAAAAATAGAAAATGTTTTAAAAAAAACCTTGTGCAGAAACAAAGACTTTTCTATTTTGTTACCAAAACTTTAAAAAATTAGGGAGGTTGAACAAAGAATAAAAACCCCCGATAAAGCTAAAAATGGAGTGGCTTCTTGTTTCTATGCTTATACCAGTATGTACATGTGTGACTACTGTGCAATTGTGTTAATTTAAGATAACTGAGAACTACATTTGGCACTAGAAGTGCACTAGAAGGAGAACCAGGGAGACAGAGAAAATGAAACCAAAGCAATAATGACAAACAACTGTATAAATTCCAATGGTAAAATCATTTATTAGGTAATTAATATTTCTTTCTTTTGGGGGCCGAATTAGAAAGAAATATTTTCAGGCAAAGCAATGGCCCCCCGACCCATGAAGTACTCAACATATTTGTCGCGTGCCTCACGAGCAGATTGGGGGGCCAAGCCAGCGCGACCAGTGTCCATGCCAGGAAAGGTATCTGAGGGTAGTCCTGCCTCAGCACCAATGTTAGCTAGGTACGACTGGGAGTGCCTGCGTAAAAAATTGTGCAAAATGCAACAGGCATAAACAACAGTGTTCAATTTATATTCCGCCAGATGTAGCGCTGTCAGGAACAGGCGGAACCGGCTGGCGAGTATCCCAAAGGCATTCTCGACTACCCTCCGAGCTCTGGCCAGCCGAAAATTGAAAACCCTCCTCTCTGGGGTGAGGGTCCTCTGGGGAAAAGGCCACATGAGGTGAGGTCCAAGCCCGAAAGCTTCATCCGCGTTAAAAACAAACGAAAGTCCCTCCAAATTGTCTTCATCCTGTGGCAGTTCCAGACCACAAGATTGTAGACGCTTGGAAAACTCCGTCTGCACGAACACTCCCCCATCTGACAGCCGGCCGTTCTTCCCCACGTCCACATACAGAAACTCGTAATGTGCTGACACCACCGCCATCAACACGATACTATGAAAACCTTTGTAGTTAAAATAGTACGACCCCGAACGGGGTGGCGGCACTATGCGGACGTGTTTCCCATCGATTGCCCCTCCGCAGTTCAGAAAATCACACCGCAGGGCAAATTGTGAAGCCACAGTCTGCCATTCCTGTGGCGTGGAGGGAAACTGTGGGGACAAACAAAAAATTACAATTAGAAATTTCAAAAACAAACATTGCAATCACAATTCCAAAAACATCCTTGTGCCACATCATTATTATAACATTTATTAGTAGCATTGGAGTGAGTATTACATGGCCAAAAATATAGGCCCACTTCAATCAGACTCCTCACCCCTCTGATGGGGCATTAAACAATTTTAGGGGGGGTAGCACTATGCCTAAAAAAAAATACTAAATCACAAAAACCAAGAAAATAATATAAGAGGGGGGGGGGTTAACTACAATGGAGCAGACAAAAATAAGATTGAAAAAAGACTAGGCTAGGTGTGTTTGGCCCTAGGATAGCATGCTGGATAGGTTTAGTGAAGGGAAAGATGCATGTAGGACAATAAAATAGCATGTGCAGCTTCAAACAGGCATGGGGACAAAAGGGAATATTCACAGCATAATACAATCATGGGAAGTTGGTAAATCTGCCAAAAAAAAAAACGATATTAGCATACATGAAAAATACCTAGATTGTGAAGTTTAAAGGAGGAAGCTTACTTTAATATACTCCTCCTGCATGACTTGTATGATGGCAGAACACGTCTCCGGTATGATGATCCCAAGCGCCTGGGGAGAGATGCCTGTCAAGAACTTGAAGTCCTGCAGGCTCCTCCCAGTCGCCAGGTACTGCAACGTGGCAATAAGCCTCTGCTCGGCCGTGATGGCTTAGCGCATCACAGTGTCCTGCCACGTGATATAGGGGAACAGAAGATCCAATAGACGGTGGAAAACGGGGTCCGTCATACGGAGAAAGTTCCTGAAGTCATCAGGATTATTCTCCTGGATTTCCCTAAGCAGAGGCATATGAGAAAATTGGTCACACTGGCGCAACCAATTCTTGGCCCAGGACCTCCTCCTCCCTCTGGTCCTGGCCAATACGCAGCACAAATTCTTGCAAAATCACGCTGCACCATCATGGCTTCAAACCGGCTGGCTAGTCAGAACGCACTTCAAACAGATAGCACCCAAATCCAGCAATACCTGTAAAGATCACACTACACCCAGATACGAGCGGACAGGACGGCACTGCAAAGCAGAAACGACCCAAAAACCAGCACTGAATGACAAATACGATCCCACAAGCACAGACTGAACCCGAGAATACGATCTGACAAAGCACGGAGACTGAAAAGCACGAATCGGCTCTCACCAACCTTTCACTAATACGCGGTTACACAGAATTAGCAAAAGCGGACTCAAGGGCGGTAACGAAGGCTTTGGCCTACCCCTTTATAGTGACGTCGGACGTGGGTCACGTGTCCGCGGTCTGACCCGATCGGATTTTGGATTGACGGTGTGTACGCATATCAGGCCGTACGGCCACTTCAGAGGTGAACAGATGAAAACGGTCCGACGGACCAGTCACATCGGTTTGGTCCGACCATGTGTACAAGGCCTAAGCCCTTACAGTTAGCCTTGTTGAGCACAAAAACGGGCCCTGCATTGAAGTATTATATAAACAAATGTAATTACATGCCCCTGGTGAAAAGGGTTATACAAATTGGGCCTTGGGGGATGGTGGTGGTGCCACAACACTGTAACCCCTCACAGATACTCTAGTTGGGTGCAGGAACAGGCCCTGCTGTGAAGTATTAGATCAAAAATTGTAATTACATGCCTCTGTTAAACAGGGGTAAAAGATTAGGCCTTGGGTGGTGGTGGTGCCCTAAACTAAAAAAAAAATGTTGGAAGCTAGCATCATCAAGATTGAGGAGGAATATGATAGTCAGCATAGGCAGTCTTCAAGGGATCCTACATCCATAGCAAATGCAATCAATTACATCAGCATCAGGTGCTTGATAGCTGCTGATCCAAGACTGTTTTATTTTTATGAATGTGAGCCTATCAACAGAGTATGTGTACAGGCACACTCTTTGATCCGTTATAAACCCTCCAGCAGCAAACCCTGAATGTGCGTTCAGAAAGCATACTGGATGCCGGACAGCCCAGTAGCTCAATTGCATATTGAGCAAGTTCTGGCCAGTGGTCCATCCTCAAGACCCAGTAACCCAGTGGATGCTCTGTTGGAAAGGTCTCTGGTGCGCAGTCATGTTGGAACAGGAAGGGGCCCTCCCCAAACTGTTCCCACAAAGTTGGTAACATGAAATTGTCCAAAATGTCTCGGTATGCTGACGCCTTAAGAGTTCCTTTCACTGGAACTAAGGGGCCATGCCCAACACCTGAAAAACAACCCCACACCATAATCTCCCCTCCATCAAATAATTTGGACCAGTGCACAAAGCAATGTCCATAAAGACATGGATGAGCGAGTTTGGGGTGGAGGAACTTGACTGAGTCCTGACCTCAACAAAATAGAGCACCTTTAGGATGAATTAGAGCAAAGATTGTGAGCCAGGCCTTCACGTTGAACATCAGTGACTGACCTCACAAATGCGCTTCTAGAAGAATGGTAAACAATTCCCATAGACACACTCATAAACCTTGTGGACAGCCTTCCCAGAAGAGTTGAAGCTGTTATAGCTGCAAAGGGTGGACCAACCACCATACGGACTAAAGCTGGGATGCCATTAAAATTCATGTGTAGCCAGGCCTACTTCACTCCTAGGAGGAGACCCCCCTTCAGATTCCTCTTCCACCGCAACAGATTGACTATCTCTGCAATCACCCATGTGTCGCCTCCCCTCTCCCTCCCCTTCTATATATGCAAAACCTCTACTATTGTCATTATCTTGTGTCAAGGTGTGCTCCCCCTCCTCCCTTTCCTCCTTCACCCCCCCCTCCCCCCCTCTTTTTCTCTACCTATAGTTTTAGAAATAACCGGTACCCATATGCCGTACCTGACCGACTCCCCACGGTAAACATAGCCCCCCCCCCCCACGTAGCTTTGTTAGGATCCAACCTGTTCACAAGCCGTTAGGGACTTGAACCACTGCATAATCCTCATTGCTGTTTGTTCTCTGTATCTGCCTAGCTACCCGCAGGGTAGGCCTATATGGCGTTGTTTGTTCTGTATGTATGCGGCTTTGATGCCTTGTACACTTACATCATCTGCCCTTCGCATTGATTTTACTGTATGTAACTATTTTGTAAAACTCAATAAACATATTTTGAAAAAAAAAAAAAAAATTAATGTGTGTGTAAAGGCAGGCGTCACAACACTTTTGGTAATATGGTGTATGTAAAATGAAAGTTAGGCTTTAAAGCAATTATTTTTCTGAGCACTTATTTACTAGTATTGTATTGTATTGAGTATTGTATTTTGAAAAAAAAAAATATTTTTATTACAGTTACAACCCAAAGGGATCTTGATTGCTCTCTATGGAATTGTTAATCTGGAAAGAAACATATAAATGTTTGTGAAAATAGGTTTCCTATTCAGTCAACTGAGCTTATCCACCGATACACATCATATGCTTTATACTTATATATAAGATACTTATTATTATTTTATTTCTCCTTCTCTTTCTATTTTCCTTTACATTCATGACACCATCTAGGTCTTATTTTTTCCCTATTAAATAGAAACACTGGTAAAAAAAAAAAACTTCGATGCAGAAGATTCGTTGAACCAAAACTATGTATTTAATTTTTTATATTATTTTGACATATTTGACTGTATTTTCAGCCCCTTTGTTTTTTTTGTTTTTTATTCTTTCCATTCATGACATTCTGCATTTATTCCATGCTCAATAGAAAAACTGCTAGAAAACTCTCTCATGAAGAAATGCATGTAATATTGTTACACTTTTAATATTGACACTTTAATTTTCTGTTATCAAAAAAAGAAAAATAATCTATATTGTTTTTTTGTTGTTTTTTTGTTGGTTTATTTAAAATTAAGTTAAATTATCAAAAAAATATGGGTTTTCATCAGAGATCATTAGAAAATACTGGGCCAGATTCACAGAAGAGATACGACGGTGTATCTCCTGATTTACCGTCGTATCTCTGAGGCCTCGTACACACGACAGAGAAACTCGACGTGCTTGGCACGTCGAGTTCCTCGTCGAGTTTTGGGATGAAGCCGCCGAGGAGCTCGGCGGGCCGCCTTCTCCCATAGAACAACGAGAAAATAGAGAACATGTTCTCTATTTTCTCGTCGAGTTCCTCGGCGGCTCCATCGAGCCAAAACTGTACAGACGACAGAGTTTCTCGGGTTTTGACCGAGTTTCTCGGTGAATTCTGCCGAGAAACTCTGTCGTGTGTACGAGGCCTGAGAGTATCTATGCGGCTGATTCATAGAATCAGTTACGCATAGATAGCCCTTAGATCCGACAGGTGTAATTGACTTACACCATCGGATCTTAGGCTGCAATACTTTGGCCGCCGCTGGGTGGAGTTTGCGTCGTTATCCAGCGTCGGGTATGCAAATGAGCTTTTACGGCGATCCATGAAGGTTTTCGCGTTCGTGTAGTCGCTAGTAATTTTTTCCCGTCGCAAAGTTAAGCATGCTTTTACATGGCTTAACTTTAGACGAGCCATGTTAAAGTATGGCCGTCGTTCCCGCGTCGAATTTAAATTTTTTTTGGCGTAAGACGTCCGGGAATACGAAAGTACGTTACGCACACGTCACTTTGCGCAAAGCACGGCGGTAATTTCAAAACGGAGCATGCGCAGTACGTCAGGCATGGGAGTGTGCCTAATTTAAATGGTACACGCCCCATTTGAATTAGGCGGGCTTGCGCCGGACGTCTTTACGATACACTGCCGCAAGTTTACAGGTAAGTGCATTGTGAATCAGGCACTTACGCTGAAAACTTGCGGCGGTGTAACGTAAAGACTATACGTTACGCCGCCGGAGTTTTCTGTGAATCTGGCCCAAAGTAAGTACATCTTTTTAAAATTTCTGACTAAATTAAGTTATAATGCTTTAATTAATTGAAAGAGTATTCATTAAACCAAATGAGATATTCTATAACTTGATACATCAATTTTCTTTACATTGTGTAGTTTTCCACTACTGTCATGGCATTAAAGTATACCTAAAGCCAAATACTGTGTATATATATATATATATATATATATATATATATATATATATATATATATATATATATATATATACGATATGTCCAATTAGCAAAGAAAACATTCACTGCTTATTAATTAGGATGAAGCCAAGGTCATTTGAATCAACCAAATATTTGTGTTAGAAAAAAACTGTGGCCCGAATTCAGATAGAATGCTCTATCTATCTGCGGGCGTAACGTATCTTAGATACATTACGCCGCTGTAACTTTGGGCGCAAGTTCCGTATGCAGAAAGAACTTGCGCCCTTAGTTACGGCAGCGTAACGTATGTGTGGCGGCGTAAGCCCGCCTAATTCAAATGGGGATGTTGTAGGCGTGTATTATTTAAATTTAGGATGACCCCGCGTTTTTTTAACTTAAATCCCGAGGTGTAAGGCGGGGTTATTGCAAGTGGGAAGGAAGTGGGCGTGCTCCATTGTAATGAGCCGTGACCCCATGCAAATGAAGGTCCGGCCGTACTGCGCATGCACGCACGAATCTGCACCTCACTGGACATGCTCAGAACTTGGCTCGGCGCAATCAGTGAGATAGGTAAAAGGCCAAGCGTACTTAGTTTGAGAATCGCCCTGTGTATAAATAGCCCCAGACAAACACACTTCCCTTGCAAAAGTACATCCCTGTGTTCCCCTTTCCTAGAGCAAGTTGCTTCTGCTCTGTCGTCTGTTGGTGTGTGTTGGTGAGTTGAGTGTTAGATAAAAGTTTTGGAGGAGTAGTAGAGTGTAGTAGTTGTGTTTTTTTTCTGAGTGTATTTTCTGTTTGTTTTTTCCGTGTTTGTTTTTTGCTGATTGTTTTTTTTCTGAGTTTTTTTTCTGTTTGTTTTTTCGGAGTTTGTTTTTGAATTTGAAGTAGCTGTCTGCTTGTGTGGTTTGATTTTTGTGTTTGTTTGTTGTGTGAGTATTTTTGTTTGTTTGTTGTGTGAGTATTTGTGTTTGTTTGTTGTGTTTGTTTTTTGTTGGTGCTGAGTGGTGGGTGTTATGGCACCGGAGCGCAGGAAGCTGAATTTTTCCAGCATAGAGAAGCAGATTCTTGCTAGGGGCATCGCCCATTATGGGCGTTATTTGCATGGCCCTGAGAGCCGGAACACCCCCCCAGCCAGGAGGAAGGCGATCATCCAGAAAATTACGGATCAGATCAATGCGGTGGGGGGGGGGGAGACGAGGACCCCCGGTGGGATACAAAAGAAGATCAACGATCTTAAGAGCCTGGTCCATGAGAAGATGGCCAGGATAAGTGCCCATACCACGGGCACTGGAGGAGGCCCAGCCTGCCCCATCAGGCTGAGTGAGGAGAAATGGGCAGTGGCCCGGTGGTTCCACCCGCAGCAGGTTGTAGGCCTGCCTGGCTTTCAATCTGGTTCTCCTGTTAGGACAGGTAAGTTTGGGGATTTTCTATCTGGTGATTAGCATGTGTGGGTGGGGGAAGGGAAGATGTGCCAAGTGTGTGGATCCTCCAACCTGTGATTGTTTTGTGTCCTCCACAGTTGGCCAGGAGGTTGCTGGGCCATCAGGCCAGGAGGTTGCTGGGCCATCAGGCCAGGCTGCACCACCCCCAGGAAAACAGGCTGCAGAAGAGCCCCAAGAAGGGCAGGAGTCCCCAGGGGAGGGGAGTGGCCACACCTCTCCTCATGGGGGGGTTGAGGGGGAGGAGGATGAGGGGGGAGGCTGAGGATGAAGATATGGACATTGCCAGAGAAGTCCTTTTGGCCTCGGATTTGTTGACCCCTGAGGCTACCCCTGTGGCTGGCAGCAGTCAGGCCACCATCAGGGGTAGCCCCTCCCACTCCTCCCCCAACAGGCCTCAACCCACAAGGGTCTCTCTCTCCCCTCCTCCCAGGCCACAAGACTCGGCTGCAGGCAGGATGGCGACCCATGAGACCAGGGGGTGGCCGAGCGTCTGCCGGCCAGTCTGCAGAGGGACAATGCCCGGCAGACCCGCAATCTGGGTCAGATCAAGCAGACTCTGACCCAGATGCAGGACAGCCTGGGTTCAATTAAGGAGTCACTCACTGATGTGGCCACAAACTCCAAGGCGGTTGTAACATGCATTTGTGAGCTGCAGACCGCCACAACAGGCGTGAGCCAGGAGGTGAGTGACCCAGGCTGTCCAGGACAATACCCAGCTGTCCAGGCCAATACGGCTGCCCTCACAATCTGTCTGACCAGGATAGCAGTGGCCTTGGAGGGCAGGCCAGCAGGAGGACAGTCACCAGAGGAGGATCCTCCTTCCCCTGCTCACCCCCCCAGGAGGCTCCTCTGGTTGGCCGTGGCCATGCCCGTGGCTGGACCAGGCGTAGCTCCCGCCGCCGCCGTTAACTTTTGGGGTAGTTTTTTTATTTTTATTATTTTTTTTATTATACTGTACTTATGATTTGTTTTATGTGTGTGAATGATGTATGAATGTGGGGGTGGCATTCCTGATTAAATAAGGGTGTCACCCTCAGTTTTGGTGGAGTAGGGATCCCCAGGACCAGGGAGAAGTGATCCCAGGTCCGTGTGAAAGGTGTATGAATGCACAGTGACATAATTGGAGCCGTGGTGTGGCGTTACTGCTCCCAAGTACCATTGGGGGGTACTTGGATCTAATCCAATTAGATGTGCATGTGATGTGTCTGTGCTAGGGACCACAGTGGGTGTGCATTCATGCATTCTCATTGTGCCATGTTTAATGTGTGTGTTTACTGTGCAAAGATGCATTCTGCGAGGTGTCTCATGGCTGCTGTTCCCTCAGAAGAGGGGGTACCCTCGGTTACTAAAGTCACTAGTCTAGCTATGCGCATGGATGCCCCTGGCATGTTGGCATACAGATTGTTGTCCTGCAAGTGTGTGTGCTCAGCTCTTCCTTAATGGCGTTGCTTTAGCTGACATTTACACGGCTGGTGTAAAGTTAGGGCTGCTTTTATAAAGTGTAGTTTTACACCATGAAACTAACAGAAGCGCACAGGGCGTAATCTATGCCGCACACACTTAATTTTGTGGATCGCCTTATCTCCCTCATTTGCATCTTTGCCTATCAAAACAGCGGTGTGTCTAGCGTATTTTGCGCTCGAAGAAGCGCCGGTGTAATTTTTTTAGGTAGGACGGAAAAAAACTGGATTTCAGGCGTACCTCGTTTTGAGGATCAGGCGCATAAATACGCGCGGCGCATCTTTCAATTACGCCGCGCATCTCGAGTTAAGTCGGCGCAAGTGCTTTGTAAATCTGGCCAAAGATGCCGAAAAAAGCCTAACGTAAACTACGTAAAAAAATGCGCCGGCGGGACGTACGTTTCTGAATCGGAGTAAATACCTAATTAGCATATTCCTTGCGTAACTATACGGAAGCGCCACCTAGCGGCCAGCGTGAATATGCAGCCTAAGATACGACACTTACACCAGTCAGATCTTAGGAAAATCTATGCGTAACTGATTCTCTGAATCAGGCGCATAGATACGACGGCCCGCACTCAGAGATACGAAGGCACATCAGGAGATACGCTGTCGTATCTTGTATCTGAATCCGGGCCACAGTTTTTTATTTCCCATTTCCCAAGCTGTATTCAAAGGGTATTCAAAGTCACAGGTTCACCTTATTTGCTATCGATCATTTTGCAAAGTCAACGTATATTATTTCTGCTATGTTTAATACATAAAAAGTTATTTAAACCTTTTCTGCTTTCACACAGACCACACATAAAGGTAATGTCACCACATTCTTATTTTTGGGATTTAACAGCAATGCTGTATATAATCTTCTGCTCTTCACCTTGGTCCTTATTATATACATTGTGACAATATGTGGAAACTTTTTGATCATCATGTTGGTATATTACAGCAAGACCCTTCATTCTCCCATGTACTTCTTCCTCTCCCAACTCTCTATATCTGACATCATGCTGACCACAGATATTGCTCCTAACATGTTACATATTGTTCTATATGAGAGGACCTCCATATCCTTTTCCGGTTGTATCACTCAATATTATGTCGTTAGCACAACAGAAGTATTTGAATGTTTCCTTCTGACAGTGATGTCCTATGACCGCTATCTAGCCATCTGCTCTCCTCTGCATTATACCTCCATTATGAAACAAACACTTTGCATTCAACTAGTTCTTGCGTCCTGGATTGTCAGCTGTTCGATGACATCAATATTAACATTTGACTTAAGTCAACTAGAATTCTGTGGACCAAATGTTATTGACCACATATTTTGTGATTTCAATCCTCTTGTGGAACTTTCCTGCTCAGATACATCCAGAGTTCAAATGGAAGTTACCTTGCTGTGTGTCCCTGTGCTAATATTTCCCTTCCTAGTGATAGTGGTTTCATATACTTGCATTGTTTTAACAATATTAAAGATATCCTCTTTTTCAGGAAGACTGAAATCCTTTTCCACTTGTAGCTCCCATCTCACCGTTGTGTTTATATTTTATGGAACCCTAGCTGCTGCATATCTGATTCCAAAGAAAGGACAATCACAAATGATCAATAAGATAATGTCCTTGTTGTATACAGTGTTTACTCCCTTTGTAAACCCTTTCATATACAGCTTGAGGAATAAAGAGATCAAGGACAGTTTAAAGATGTTGTATATAAACACAAGCTTTGTATTCAAAACCTTTGGTAAAAGTTAAATTATTAGGATAAACTATATTGCCAAAAGTATTTCCACAAGGTTTAGGAGTGTGTCTATAGGAATGTTTGACCATTCTTCCAGAAGTACATTTGTGAGGCCAGGCACTGATGTGGTTGAGAAGGCCTGCCTCGCAGTCTCCGTTCTAATTCTTTTAAGGGCAGGCCAGTCAAGTTCCTCCATCCCAAACTCGTTCATCCATGTTTTTATGGACCTTGATTTGTTTACTGGTCCAAATCATTTGTTGGAGGGTGGATTATGGTGTGGGGTTGTTTTTCAGGGGTTGGGATTGGCCTCTTAGTTTCACTGAAGGGAACTCTTAAGGCGTCAGCATACCAAGACATTTTGGATAACTTCTTGCTCCCAACTTTGTGGGAACAGTTTGGGAATGGCCCCTTCCTGTTCCAACATGACTGCGCACCAGTGTACAAATAAGGTCCATAAAGACATACTGTAGAGTGGAGGGACTTGACATTCACCCAATAGAACACATCTGGGATGAACTAGAGCAAAGGCTGCGAGATGGGCCTACTTTTCCAACATCAGTGCCTGACCTCACAAATGCACTTATTGAACAAAGGTCAAACCATTCCCATAGACACACTCTTAAACCTTGTGGACAGCCTTCCCAGAAGAGTTAAAGCTGTTATAACCACAAAGGGTAGGCCTACTCTATATTGAACCCTACGGAATACAGCCTCGTACACAACGATAGGTTAAACCGATGAAAACGGTCTGAAGGACCATCAGACCAAACCGATCGTGTGTAGGCCCCATAGGTTATTTAACCTTAGGTTAAAAAAATGACAACTTGCTTTAAAATTTAACCTATGGATGGTAACCGATGGGTCTAAACCGATCGTTAGTATGCAAAACCATTGGTTAAAAACCTGCGCATGCTCAGAATCCAGACGACGCATGCTTGGAAGCATTGAACTTTGTTTTTTTCAGCACGTCGTTGTATTTTACGTCACCACGTTCTGACACGGTTGGTTATTTAACCGATGGTGTGTAATATAGTGTATATCTGTTTAAGAAGAGAGAAGAACTTGGTGTGCACTAATCCACAAAACTTTGACTTCTACCGTACTTAAGCAATGCTTAATAATAAATTGGTACTAGAATTCAATTGCCCAAATTAGGTTCCTAAAAAAGGCCTAAACACCCTTCAGATCTTCATTCCAAGGTACCTCTTACAAGTCTCCTTAAACTGTGTTTTGTTTTTGTTAAATGGAGCTCCGTTCCCAGATGTAGCCTTTTACATGGAAACATGTTGGAATGAGATGAAAGCCGTGATGTGATGATCCATACTACTTGTTGATGATCTCTTGGTTGGATTACACTCTCTAATTTAATTCATTCTAGTTGCTGTAAGTGCATTATTTTAGCTTTAATAAACCCTTTTAAAATGTATTATGTGATGAGTCTTCCCTATGTTTAAATTCCACACATACACCGAGTGGAGAGCATTAAGCAAGTCCAGGTTGGAGTGTGCAGGGCTGGAAAGCTGATTAGGAGGCTGCTGGATTGATCTATTGAGGAGGTCAGATTACATACAGGAGGAGTCCACATATCTGTTTGCCTCATGCAATATATGATCTCTTATAATTGGGAGATCATTGGGATCTGGTAAGCGCCACATTTAATTGTATTTAGAAAACATATTGAATATATTTTTTTTTCACTGGAAGTGGTTCACTTGATTCTATAGAAAGATTTGAACATTGATTGAAATGGAAAGACCAGGACACTTTATATATATTTTTGATGAACTTATATAAAACAAAAGTTTGATGAATTGTTATTTTTATTTTTTGATGAATAATTTCTCATGAATTTGGTTTCACATTATGTTATTATATTTGTTTAACCACATGGTGGCAATTTTTGTGTTTATTCACAATATTTCACTCTATTGATTCACATGAGACAGCCCATAGTGTTTATATTTTGAGCACCGTAAAGGCCGTACACACGATCGTATTTTCCTACGGGAATTGTGTGATGGCAGGGTTTTGTCGGAAAATCATACATTATGCTCCATGAGACAATTGTTGTCTCCCACTCTCCGCCGCTTACCAGAGCCGTCGGTATAGGCAGAGGCAATCAGGTCCTCTCTGTGGCTGGGTATGGAGACGAGTGAGGGGAAGATGGCCTCCACCCGTCTCCATACCATAGCAGGGTGGAAGCAACATCAAAACGTCACTTCCTCCCATAGCTCGTAAAGGGCCATTTTTTTTGTAGTTTTTTTCAAATGATAAAAAAATGTATTTTATTTGTTTTATTGGATTTTAGTGTGAATATGAGATCTGAGGTCTTTTTGACCCCAGATCTGATATTTAAAAGGACCTGTCATGCTTTTTTCTATTACAAGGGATGTTTACATTCCTTATAATAGGAAAAAACTTGACCCATTTCTTTAAAACACAGTGTCAAAATAAATAAAATAAATTAAAATAAATAAGAAAAAATAAATAACGCACCCCGTCCCAATGAGCTTGCGCTCAGAAGCAAACGCATACACGAGTAGCGCCCGCATATGAAAACAGTGTTCAAACCAAACATGTGAGGTATTGCCGTGATTGTTTGAGCGAGAGCAATAATTCTATCCCTAGACCTTCTCTGTAACTCAAAACATGGAACCTGCAGCATTTTTTAATTTCAATGGTTTTTATTGATTTTAGCAGTTTAAACAGAAATGACACATACAAGAACATACATGACACCATATTGGTGAAAAAGGTCACAGGAGTAACTTATCCATACAAACACCATGATGGTATCATGCATAATAATGAGTAGAAATGATTTCCTGTAATCGACCATGCCCTGAGGGTCCGGTTCATGTGTAGAACCGTGGTAATATTATGTTAGTAGACTTAAAATAAACTAAAATAAAAAAAACGTAAAAACTGAATAAAACTAGGGTAGTAGAAACAATAAAAAACAAAACAAAACAATAAATGCTGTTAGTCACCATTTTCAATGAACAATAAACCATCATATCCATCATGCGCAAGGTAGGATTTAACTCAAGAAAGGTCAGTTTGGGTCTTAGCTTTATACCATTCGTTCCAAGGTTCCCAGATTTTATTAATCTCTGTATATTTACCCAACCCCGAGGCAAACAATTGTTCATACGAGCCATGAGTATTGTGGAGTGGTCTTCCAATGTCTGACCAAGGCAAGCCTAACAGCCAAAAGGATGTGGGACAACAGTATCCTCAATTGGTGAGGGACCAGCTCTATACCCAAGGAAAGTCGTGCCATCCCCAGGGACAGGACCAGAATGGACATGTGCTACGAGGTCCTGGATCAACTGCCAGTATTGTGTTATAGCGGGACAAGACCACAGAATATGAAACAACGTACCAGTTTCCCTACACTCCCTCCAGCACCCAGAGGATAGCCCCTGTGCAAACCTGGACAATCTGTATGGGGTAAGATACAGTACCATCTCAATGAGATCTTTTGAAATAATTCCCAAAGATTAACACATTTGGTGGAGGAGTATGTTACCCTCAAGGCCGTCTGCCACTGGTCTACTGAATATACCTTATAAAAGTCCCTCTCCCAGGCTTACATATTGAGAGATTTGGTGAATGCTAATTTATCCTGAATGTAAGAATAAAACAATGATATGCCTTTAATATTTGTGTGTTTCGCTAAGTAATATTGGACTATATGCCATGGAAGGGAAGTATATAGGTTGGCTCGTTGTTTCAATAGATGCAATATTTGCCCATATCTATAGTATTCAGTCGGGGATATAGAGTATTCCAGCTCAAGAGCCCTGAATGTCTTGAGCGCGGGTCCCACATATACGTCCTTCAAGTCTAGCTCCCCACCAGAACCCCAGCCCGTCATAGAGATGTCAGGTATAAGAAGAGATAGAGCTGTCAGCGGGAATTTCAGTGGGGTAAGTTTGTACTGTGGAGAAACCTGCAATGTTAGTATTCGCCATGCATCAGTAGATGCTCTTATGGTCGGTCCAACATCCAGGGAAGGGCGTGGAAGGAGGGTGCCTGGGATCTGATGTTGTTCAAGAGTAGCCCACAGGGGTGGTGTAGAGTGAGGGAACCAGCCTTTCAACTGGGCCAGAATTGAGGCTGTATAGTAGTCCTTAATATGAGTGTGGCCTATACCCCCCGCCCTCATATGCTTTATAATTTTGCTGAATGCACAACGTGCCTGTTTAGCCCCCCAGAGAAATTTGAGAGTAGATTGTGCTGAAAAGAAGAAGGAGGCTGGGACTGGAATGGGCAGAGTTCTAAAGATATATAATAGTTGCAGAAAGATCTGCATCTTGAAAGCGGCCAAACGTCCTGACCAGGAAAGTTCAAATTTTGCCAGAGCTTCCAACCTGATATGGAGCAATTGCAAAAACGGGGTGTAGTTCTCTCTCACCAACTCAGAGGTTGTGGAGGTGAGAGTGATACCTAAGTAAGAGATACCTTTTTCTTTCCATTTAAAGGGAAACCTTGTACTGAGGGTATGTTTAGTTTAGGCAGGATTTTCCAATCCTAGAATATGCGATTTGGTTTCATTGACCTTGTAGTATGACACTGTCGTAAATAATTGCAACACTTGGTGTACCAAAGGCTTATGGTATGTTGTGAGCCTCCGACCATAAAACTGCTTATCTGGGGGTGAGATCATATATAAGTTGCCAAGGGCTCCATAAGGAGATTAAATATAAGAGGGGACAATGGGCAACCCTGACGGGTTCCATTGGATGTATTGGATGACTTGGAAAGCATCCTCAATATATACACCTGGGCCAAGGTGGTTGTGTAAAGTGCCATAATAGCTGAGTATATTCTGCCCTCAAACCCAAATTTGGAGAGCACTCTGGCCAAGTGCTCCCAGTGGATTCTGTTAAACACCTTCTCTGCATCCAAAGCAAGGAGCAGAGAAGGCGTTTTTGTTTTATTGGCCAAGTGCACAATGTTGATTAGGCGCCTAGTTGCATCGGCTGTCTGTCGGCCCTTTGTGAACCCGGACTGGTCCAGGTGTATCAATGATGGCAAAAGGTCCACCAATCTATTGGCAAGGAGCCTGGCATAGAGCTTCAAATCATTGTTAAGCAATGAAATGGGCCTGAAGCTTTGTGGCATGTCAGGATCCTTCTCAGGCTTCGGCAATGCCACAATAATAGACCTGAGCATTTCTGATGGAAAAAAGGACGAAGAGGCAGCTTGATTAAAAATATTTGCTAAATAGGGGACTAGTTCTAATTTGAACGTCTTATAATATTCTCCGGTGAAGCCATCTGGCCCAGGAGCTTTGTTATTAGAAAGGGAGTCTATGGCTTTAGCAATTTCAGCTTCTGAAAAGGGAGAATTTAAGTCCTCCAATTAAGCAGACAACACTCGGGGGAGTTCAATTTTATCAAGAAAGTCTGAGATTATGGGTCCTGTAGGCTGAATCGTGGAGGGGTCATCTTTTAAATTGTAGAGTGAGCTATACTATAGTAGCAGCTGAAAGCATCAGCTATTGCTTGTGGGTGGAATAATTTATCTTGGGTGAAGGGGTGAAGGACATAGGGGAGTTTTGTTTTATGTCTCAATCCCTTAAGGCGGTTGGCTAAGAGCTTCCCGGCCTTGTTGCCACTCACATAGTACGTAATTTTAAGGAGTTTGGTGGATTTTCCAAAGTTGTCAAGTAAGACCAAGCGGAGCTCACACCTAAGATGTGTTAATTGGGCGGAGACCAGTGGGGATGCATTTTGCTTGTTTTGGGCTTCTAGAGTATGTATGTTAGAAATGAGATCTTGTATCTGCTGCCCCCTCTTCCTTTTGGCCCTCACACCCATTTTAATTAAAACCCCTCTTATAAATGCTTTATGGGCATTCCACAAAACCATGGGGTCAGATACAGAACCGACATTACAAGAAAAAAAATCAGTTAGTTCTTTCTGCAAAGAACTTTTTAAGTGATCAGCCTGGAACAACCTCGGGTTGGAACGCCAGACGAATGTAGTATTCACACCTGGCGAATCAGCAACTGAGAGCGTCACAGAGCCGTGATCCGACCATGTGATAACATTGATTTTAGAATCATTAATTTTAGGCAACAACCATTTATCCGTAAGAAAAAGATCTAATCTTGTATAAACACCATGACTCGTCGAAAAGAAAGGGTGAGTACAATTAGGCGTTTTATGACTATTGAAATTAGTCTCCTGGGTGCACAAGACATCACAATTAAATCGAGTCGCTTTGTTCCATAATGACTTCCTCTTTACTGGATGATTGAGGCCTTTAGCGTTAATAGTCAAGAAGGTGATGATCATCCTGGATCAAGGATCTGTGTCAATGAGCAAAAAAACATGTAGGTAACACTTACATCAGATGGCTTAATAGACCATACTAGTGAGTTTAGGGAGAATCGCCTCCACGATCAGACGATCAGGTGTGCATCCATTCAGTTTTCCTTCAGTGGATAGGAAAGTAGCTGCGAGACCAACTGCAAAACGGGATGGTAGACTGTAACGTAGACAATGAAAAAAGAAAAGAAAAAACACATGAACAGAAAAAAAGGGTCGATAGAAAGTAGACATAGGTCTTGGTGACCTGAGTACAGCTCATGGCTTCAATTAACCAGAGGGGTAAAAAGTCAAGCTCAACAAGGTGCCTCCAGAACAGGGGCAAACAAGAATAAACAGTATGATACTAGCAGCCCATAACCTCGTCAGCGGTGCAAGCGGGCGTTCTTGGAATTGACCACATTTGAGTCGTTCCCAATGCAATCAGGGCTGCGGTTGTTGGGTTCATGAGGAGGATCTTCTGGAATGATGTGCCGTGTTTTGAGCAACTCTAAGCCCTTGGCTAGGGAGTCCACTGTGTGCTCTTTTCCATCATTGGTGATAATGAGCTTGGTTGGAAACCCCCATTTGAAGACTTATCTTATGGTTGCGCAGTGCCTTGGAAATGGTGTTGAGACTTTGTTGTTTCTGCAGCGTGAATTGAGACAGATCGGAGAAGAACTGGAGGTCTTTGTATTGCGAGGGAAGGAGATCCCTGTTACACACCGCGGACATCAGGCGTTCTTTTACATGGAATGTAGGATAATGTCTCTTGGTATTTTGTCTGGGAGGTAGGATGGTTTAGGCAGCCTATGGATCCTGTCTATTGTTATATCCATGTCAGTGAGATCAGGCAGGATTGAGGTGAATATCTTAGCGACATAATCGCGCAGATCTGATTGCTGGACAGATTCGGGGACCCCGTGTATTTTGAGGTTGTTCCTCCTGGAACTCCATTTCCTCATCTCTGGCATCATGTGCATCCACAAGACTGTTGATTGTGGTGGCAAATTCTCCCATCCTATTCTCAACATGGTCCACCCAGCAGCCTGCAACTCACTCCCAAACTTATTTACACATGCCATCATTTCACTGTGAAGGGAACTCCTCAGAGAGACCAGCACGTCTTTATGTGTGGTATCTAGTACTGGTTGGTTGCTAGTGGGGAAGCGGTCAATAGAGTCCGGGAGCTCCCTGGTGTCATCCCCAGAGTCTAGGTCCACACTCACCCCTTGAGAAGAATCTCTTCCATCCAGCTTAAATCTCGCTTTTTCAGTGCTCCCAGATACAGAGGAGGGCACAGGAGAGTGTCCAGCAGGAGATGATCTTTTAGAAGGTATATCCTTCCTCTGTGGGAGATGAGGAGTGCTGGCTGCGGAAGACACAGGCGCGCCTGCGCCATCTTGCCTCTGCTCCAGGGTGAAGTATGCCGTTAATTTCTGCGGCTTCTGGGGCCCCTTCTGCTTCTTCGTCATGCTGGCGGGAGTCAGCGTTAGGTGGTCACAAAGGCAGGGTGTTTCAATCGCAGATGTGTGGGCTGCTATGTGCCGGTTTGTCCCTGTGGAGCCCGGAGCACCGTTCTCATGCGGCTATCTTGGTCCAAGGCAAGCTCCACCCCCCTGTAGCATTTTTTAAACTTCGCCCATGGAGATTTTTAAGGGTAAAAGTTTGTCACCATTCCACGAGCGGGCGCAATTTTGAAATGTGACTTGTTGGGTATCAATTTACTCGTCATAACATTATCTTTCACAATAAAAAAAAAAAAATGGGCTAACTTTACTGTTAGTGTCTTATTTTTTAATTTAAAATTGTAATCTTTTCCAAAAAAAGTGCGCTTGTAAGACCGCTGCGCAAATACGGTGTGACGTAAAGTATTGCAATGACCGCCATTTAGGGTGTTAGAAAACAAAATGTATAATGTTTGGGGGTTCTAATTAATTTTCTAGCAACAAAAACTTGTTTTTAACTTGTAAACAACATATTTGAAAAAGAGGCTCGGTCCTTAAGTGGTTAAAAATGAACAGCACATTTCTTTACCTTGGGCCTTGACCCTTCATACCTTTGTGCTTACTCTGTGCTTTTCTTACTAAACCTCAGAAATCAGCCACGTTTGTAACTGAGCGCTAGGTGTAAAGCTTGTTTATCACACTTCAACTACATCCCCATTGGCTCCGCTAGATGTAGGTGGTTGGGACCACCTAGAATTGACATAAGCTCCAAGGGGAACTATATATGCATATATTACTTTCTTTTGATATAAGAGCGTTATGTAAGCTTCAGATAATTAGCCTTCTATTCTGAATTGCTTTTTGATCAGTATCCTGTGTTCTTATGTTGTCATTCACATTGTTTGCCTTTACTTAAAAGTTGTGAGCAGTTGCATCTGCACAAACTGTATTTCTTGTATGCCTCAAGTTTGACTTTAATAAACTTGGAATGTTAAAAAAAAAATGAACAGCACATTAACCACTTGAGGACAGCCTAACGCCGATATACGTCGGCAGAATGGCACGGCTGGGCACAATCACGTACCCGAAGCTCCGTGACCGCGGACCCGATCGCCGCCGGAGTCCCGCGATCGGTCTCCGGAGCTGAAGAACGGGGAGAGGTGTGTGTAAACACACCTTCCCTGTTCTTCGTTGTGGCGCTGTCATTGATCGTCTGTTCCCTGATATAGGGAAAGGCGATCAATGACGTCACACGTCCAGCCCCGCCCCCCTAGTGGTTAACTCCACACTTAACCCATTCAGCGCCCCCTAGTGGTTAACTCCCAAACTGCAATTGTAATTTTCACAGTAAACAATGCATTTTTATAGCATTTTTTGCTGTGAAAATGACAATGGTCCCAAAAATGTGTCAACATTGTCCGATGTGTCCGTCATAATGTCGCAGTCATGAAAAAAAATATTAATAAAAATTCAATAAAACTATCCCCTATTTTGTAAACGCTACAAATTTTGCGCAAACCAATCGATAAACGCTTATTGCGATTTTTTTACCAAAAATAGGTAGAAGAATACGTATCGGCCTAAACTGAGGAAAAAAAAGTTTTTTATATATTTTTGAGGGATATTTATTATAGCAAAAAGTAAAAATTATTGCATTTTTTTTTCAAAATTTTCGCTCTATTTTTGTTTATAGCGCAAAAAATAAAAACTGCAGAGGTGATTAAATACAACCAAAAGAAAGCTCTATTTGTGGGAAAAAAAGGACGCCAATTTTGTTTGGGAGCCACGTCGCACGACCGCGCAATTGGCAGTTAAAGCGACGCAGTGTTGAATCGCAAAAAGGGGCCTGGTCCTTTACCTGCATTTTGGTCCGGGTCTTAAGTGGTTAAAATAAAGTCCAAAATAGTGCTAAAGTGAAAAAATATATACAGTATATAAGTTCTATCTTGAATGAAAATCAACACTAAAACCAATATAATAGAAAATAAAGATTTAAATCCACAGTCCCATGATAGGATCAGCAATATAAACTTATATAAACACAATAGTTCAGTGCAAAGATGTGAACAAAAAATTGGTCGTGACTTGAAAAGTGAAGAGGTGATCCATTACAGTGCTCCAAAGTCATCCACTCCTGTGAAATTGACACTCACCGGAAAAGCTGTCTGTCAACACAGCAGCAAACACGCACTCAGTGTAGACACTAGTGCTGACGTCAGGCCATTGTCCGATACCAGGTCGGTAGTGGCACCCATTGTCATATGTTTTTATTATTTATTTTATTTTGGCTTTTAACATATAAATCCAATAAATACTGCACATCTGGCTCCCGGTGAGCTTTATTTACTCTGGATGGTGCAAGTTGCTAAACAGCCTTCCCCACAACAGATGGTAGATCTACACTGAGTGCGTATTTGCTGCTGCAGGGGTGCCGTGGGTGATTCTGGAGCACTGCACTGTAATGGATCACCTATTTACTTTTCAAGTCACCATCAACTTTTTTGTGCACATTATACTTACCGTATATACTCGAGTATAAGCTGAGTATGCTGAAAATGCCCCCTTCGGCTTATACTCGAGTCACTAGGCCATAGGTTCCCTGGATCCCAAGCTTGGCACACATGTAGCCCCACTCTTCCTCTACGAGTGTGCAAAGTTTGTTGTCTGGGGGACCTACGGCTGGGAAGCACCGATTTTTCAAACCCGGGCACCCCTTCCATAGACTTCCATGTTAAATGTCAGTCTAGTCATGGACACAGTGAGGCATGGGCATAGTGAGGCATTGGCACAGTGAGGCATGGACACAGTAAGGCATGGGCACAGTGAGACATGGACACAGTGAGGCATGGACACAGTAAGACATGGGCACAGTGAAGCATGGACACAGTGAGGCATGCACATGGACACAGTGAGGCACAGTGAGGCATGCAGATGGACACCCTAGGCTTATGCTTGAGTCAATAAATTTTCCCAGTTTTTTGGTGGTACAATTAGGTGCCTCGGCTTTTACTTGAGTATATACAGTATATATTTTTTCTCTCCCACCTCTGATAATGGTGATCTTGCGGCAAATCCGCCGCATAGACCACCATTAACGTAAACCGGACCACCGCCTGAAAACGAGGATATCTGGTTTATAGTTTATGGCAGCTAGCTGCTGGCATAATAGAGATATCCCGCTTCAAAGTGCCAACGTATATAGTCATGCAGCGGTCCGGAAGTGGATAACACAGTATTCATATTTCATTTCATATTGCTGTTCATTTACTTCTGGCGCTACACACTTTTTCTTAGATACACTACGCCGCCGTAACTTTATTATTTTTTTTCAAATCCTCAAAGAATTTGTGCCGTAAGTTACGGCGGCGTAGTGTATCTTTGGCGGCGTAATGGCGCGGAATTCAAATGGATGTAATGGGGGCGTGTTTTATGTTAATACGTCGTGACCCGACGTAAACAACGTTTTTTTTAACTGCACATGCGCCGTCCGTGGGGGTATCCCAGTGCGCATGCTCAAAATTAACCCGGAACAAGCCAATGCTCACGACGGTGACGTCATTCTACGTAAATCCCTATTCGCGAACGACTTTCGCAAACAACGTAAAAAAATTCAAAATTGTACGCGGGAACGCAGGCCATACTTAACTTTGAGTACGCCTCATAACAGCAGCTTTAACTATATGCCGGAAAAAGCCGAACGCAAACGACGTAAAAAAATGCACCGGCCGGACGTACGTTTGTGGATCGCCGTAACTAGCTAATTTGCATACTTGACACGGAATTCGACGGAAACGCCACCTAGCGGCCGCCGAAAAATTGCAGCTTAGATCCGACGGCGTACTAAGGCGTACGCCTGTCGGATCTAGCCGAGATGCCGTCGTATCTTGTTTTGAGGATACAAAACAAAGATACGACGCGCAAAATTTGAAATTACGTGGCGTATCAAGAGATATGCCGGCGTAATATCTTTGTGGATCTGCCCCAGTATGTTTAACTACTTCAATACCGGGCATTTTCAACCCTTCCTGCCCAGGCCAATTTTCAGCTTTCAGCACTGTCACGCTTTGAATGACAATTGCGTGGTCATGCGACATGGCTCAAACAAACAAAATGGACGTCCCTTTTTCCCCACAAATAGAGCTTTCTTTTGGTGGTATTTGATCATCTTTGTGTTTTTATTTTTTGCTCTATAAACAAAAAAAGACTGACCAGTTTGAAAAAAACACAACGGGCTAGATTCAGAGACAGTTACGCCGGCGTATCAGTAGATACGCCGTCGTAACTCTGAATCTACGCCATCGTAAATTTAAGTGTATTCTGGAAACCAGATATGCTTAAATTAGGCTAAGATATGAGCGGCGTAAGTCTCCTACGCCGTCGTATCTTCGGGTGCATATTTATGCTGGCCGCTAGGTGGCGCTTCCGTTGAGTTTGGCGTAGAATATGCAAATGACTAGATACGCCGATTCAGAAACGTACGTGCGGCCGACGCATTTTTTTGCGTTGTTTACGTAAGGCTTTTTACGACGTAAAGTTAGTCGAACAAATAGCTGGCCTAGCCAATGTTAAGTATGGCCGTCGTTCCCACGTCAAAATTTGAAATTTTTACATCGTTTGCGTAAGTCGTCTGTGAATTGGGCTGGACGTAATTTACGTTCACGTCAAAACCAATACGTCCCTGCGGCGTACTTTGGAGCAATGCACACTGGAATATGTCCACGGACGGCGCATGCGCCGTTCGTTAAAAACGTCAATCACGTCGGGTGACCAGTCTTTAACATAAAACACGCCCCCTGTTCCACATTTGAATTAGGCATGCTTAGGCCGGCCCATTTACGCTACGCCGCCGTAACTTAGGAGGCACGTGCTTTGTGAATACAGCACTTGCCTCTCTAAATTGCGGCGGCATAGCGTAAATAACATACGCTACGCCCGCACAAACTTACGTCCCCCTACCTGAATCTAGCCCAATATTTTTTATTTTTTGCTATAATAAATATCCCAATTTTTTTTCTCAGTTTAGGTCGATTGGTATTCTTCTACATATTTTTGGTAAAAAAAAAATGCAATAAGCGTATAATGATTGGTTTGTACAAAAGTTATAGCGCCTACAAAATAGGGGATAGATTTATGGCATTTTTTATATTCTTTTTTACTAGTAATGGCGGTTATCTGCAATTTTTGTCAAGACTGCGATATTGCGGCGGACAGATTGGACACTTTTGACACTATTTTGGGACCATTCACATTTATACAGTGAACAGTGTTATAAATATGCACTAATTACTGTATAAATGTGACTGGCAGGGAAGGGGTTAACACTAGGGGGCAATCGAGAGGTTAAATGTCTCCCCTAGGGAGTGATTCCAACTGTAGGGGGAGGGGACTGACTGGGGGAGGTGACCGATCGGTATCCCTATGTACAAGGGACACACCATCCGTCTTCTCTCCCTGACAGGATGTGGATCACCATTGCACCATTCACTGAGTGTACTTTTGAGGATTTTTGGGCTGTCCGTGTAACAGCTGTGAGGTGAGCTGCTAAGAGACACAAGAGGTTTTTGCACTGAAGTTATTCCTCCTCTCAACACGTGTGCCTGGTTTTGGGATCACCATATAGAGACTCTGGGCCGGATTCACAAAGAGTTACGCCGGCGTATCAGTAGATACGCCGACGTAACTCTGAATCTAAGCCCATCGTATGTTTAAGTGTAAACCTGCCTAAGATACGATGGCCTGCGCCGTCGTATCTTAGGGTGCAATATTTACGCTGGCCGCTAGGTGGCGCTTCCATTGAGTTTGGCGTAGAATATGCAAATTAGTAGATGCGCCGATTCACAAACGTACGCTTGCCTGTCGCAGTAAAGATACGCCGTTTCCGTAAGAGATACGTCTCGTAAAGATAAACATGCCCCCTAGGTGGCGTATCCCCTGTTAAGTATGGCCGTCGTTCCCGCGTCGCAATTTGAACATTTTACTTTGTTTGCGTAACTCGTCCGTGAATGGGGCTGGACGTCAATTACGTTCACGTCGAAACCAATGACGTCCTTATGACGTCATTTTGAGCAATTCACACTGGTATATTTTACGGACGGCGCATGCGCAGTTCGTTCGTCGCGGGGACGCGCTTCATTTAAATGATACACGCCCCCTACCTGCCGAATTTGAATTCCGCCGCGTGATTTACGATACACTGCCGCAACTTTACAGGCAACTGCTTTGTGAATAAAGCACTTGCCTGAAAAACGTGCGGTGGCGTAACGTAAATGACATACGTTACGCCAGCAGAAAGATCCGCTGATCTTTCTGAATCTGGCCCTCTTTGTTTATTACATACTATTCAGTGTGTTCTTTTTGCCAAATTTCAGCCCTCTTCATTTATATTTTGTCACATTTTATTTATATATATGAGTCACGTCTGATTTATTTCACCTGTTTTTTGAATGCTGTTCTCATTCACATTTCATGTTTGTTGAAGATTATTGATGTTCTTGTATCACTTATTGCTTTATTGTTCACATTTTTATTGTGTTTACACAATAAAAGATCTGCCCCGGCGCATCGTATCTGAGATACGCTACGCCGCCGTACCTTACCTGGCTTTGGTTCAAATCCATACAGATTTTGCGTCATAAGTTACGGCGGCGTAGTGTATCTCAAGCGGCGTAATGGCGCAGAATTCAAATTGGGCGGGTAGGGGGCATGTTTCATTTAAATGAAGTGCGTCCCCGCACCAAACGAACTGCGCATGCGCCGTCCCTAAATTTACCGCCGTGCATTGCGCAAAATGACATCGCAAGAACATCATTGGTTTTGACCTGGACGTAAATTACGTCCATCCCGATTCACGAACGACTTGCGCAAAAAAAAAAAATTGAAATTATACGCGGGAACGACGGCCATACTTAACATTGAGTACGCCACGAAATAGCAGCTTTAACTATACGCCGAAAAAAGCCGACTAGAGACGACGTAAAGGAATGCGCCGGCCGCTCGTACGTTCGTGGATCGTCGGAAATAGATAATTTGCATACTCGAGGCGGAAAACTAAGGGAACGCCACCCAGCAGACGCTGAAGAATTGCATCTTAGATCCGAAGGCGTACGAAGACGTACGCCTGTCGGATCTAACCCAGATGCCGTCGTATCTTGTTTTGAGGATTCAAAACAATGATACGACGCAGGTAATTTGAAAGTACGCCGGAGTATCAGTAGATACGCCGGCGTACTCTCTCTGTGGATCAGCCTCTCAGTGTGCTTGTCAGCCACACTGTCCCCTTGTTTTTTGAGTCACACAGCGCAGAGATCACTATTTATTCAATAATAAACATGCCATAAATCAATCCCCTATTTTGTAGACGCAATAACGTTTGCGCAAAACAATCAATATATGCTTATTGCAATTTTTTACCAAAAATATGTAGACGAATACATATTTTTATAGATTTTTGGGGGATATTTATTATAGCAAAAAGTAAAAAATATTGTTTTTTTTTTTTTCAAAATGTTTGCTTTTATTTATAGTGCAAAAAAATAAAGACCGCTGAGGTGATCAAATATCACCAAAAAAAAAGCTCTATTTGTGGGAAAAAAAGGACTTTATATTTTTTAGTGCATGTCAGCGCAATTGTCAGTTAAAGCGAATCAGTGGCGTTATCACAAAAAAGGGCTTGGTCAGGAAGGGGGTAAATCCTTCTAGGGCTGATAAAGTCTATAGGACGCAAATGGGAAAAATCTGAAAAATTTGAAAAATATGTGTCATTTTAAAGGCTTATATGCAAGTTATTGCCATAAAAAGTGTTTGGGGACCTGGGTCCTGCCCCAGGGTACATGTAACAATGTTTTTTTTTTTCAGGAGCAGTGATTTAAATAATGCTTAAAGTGAAACAATAAAAATTAACCATTCATTTAAATATCATGTCTGGGGGTCTCCTTAGTCTGCCTGTAAAGTAGCGGATCTTTCTTTCTCAAAATGCCATTTAAAACTGCTTGCGGATGTAATGTATTGTCGGATCCCAGCAATATAGAAAAAATCATAAAAAAAAATGTGCCAAAAGTACCAAACAAAATAGCATAGATGTCCCCCCAAAATCCATACCCACTCCAAAGTTTAAAATTACATGCCTCTGTTAAACAGGGGCAAGAAAATTGGGCTTGGGCGGTGGTGGTGCCCTAAACTTAAAAAATAATGTTGGAAGCTAGCATCATCAAGATTGAGGAGGAATAGGATAGTCAGCAGAGGCAGTCTTCAAGAGATCCTACATCCATAGAAAATTCAATCAATTACATCAGCATCAGGTGCTTGATAGCTGCTGACCCAAGACTGATTCATTTTTATGAATGTGAGCCTATCAACGGAGTCTGTGTACAGGCACACTCTTTGATCCGTTACAAACCCTCCAGCAGCACTGAATGTGTGTTCAGAAAGCATACTGGATGCAGGACAACCCAGTAGCTCAATTGCATATTGAGCAAGTTCTGGCCAGTGGTCCATCCTCAAGACCCAGTAACCCAGTGGATGCTCTGTTGGAGAGGTCTCTGGTGCGCAGTCATGTTGGAACAGGAAGGGGCCCTCCCCAAACTGTTCCCACAAAGTTGGTAACATGAAATTGTCCAAAATGTCTTGGTATGTTGACGCCTTAAGAGTTCCTTTCACTGGAACTAAGGGGCCAAGCCTAACACCTGAAAAACAACCCCACACCATAATCTCCCCTCCACCAAATGATTTGGACCAGTGCACAAAGCAAGGTCCATAAAGACATAGATGAGCGAGTTTGGGATGGAGGAACTTGACCTCAACAAAATAGAGCACCTTTGGGATGAATTAGAGCGAAGACTGCGAGCCAGGCCTTCACGTTGAACGTCAGTGCCTGACCTCACAAATGCGCTTCTGGAAGAATGGTAAAAAATTCCCATAGACACACTCATAAACCTTGTGGACAGCCTTCCCAGAAGAGTTGAAGCTGTTATAGCTGCAAAGGGTGGGCCAACTCAATATTGATCCCTACGGACTAAGACTGGGATGCCATTAAACTTCATGTGCATGTAAAGGCAGTCGTCACAATACTTTAGGTAATACAGGTATAGTGTATGTAAAATGAAAGTTAGGCTTTAAAGCAATTATTTTTTTCTGAGCAATTATTTACTAGTATTGTATTGAGTATTGTATTTTGAAAAAAAAAATATTTATTTTTATTACAGTCACAAACCAAAGGGATCTTGATTGCCCTCTATGGAATCGTTAATCTGGAAAGAAACATATAAATGTTTGTGTGAGAATAGGTTTCCTATTCAGTCAACTGAGCTTATCCTCCACTACAAATAATATGCTTTACATATAAGATACTTATTATTATTTGATTTCTCCCTCTCTTTCTATTTTCCTTTACATTCATGACGCCATCTAGGTCTTATTTTTTCCCTATTAAATAGAAACACTGGTAAAAAAAAAAACTCCTATGCAGAAGATTCGTTGTTTCAAAACTGTGTATTTAATTTTTTATATTATTTTGACATATTTGACCGTATTTTTCAGTCCCTTTGTTTTTGATTTTTTTTATTCTTTCCATTCATGACATTCTTCTTTTATTCCATGCTCAATAGAAAAACTGCTAGAAAACTCTCTCATGAAGAAATGCATGTAATATTGTTACACTTTTAATATTGACACTCTAATTTTCTGTTATCAAAAAAAGAAAAATAATCTATATTGGTGTTTGTTGTTTTTTTGTTGGTTTATTTAAAATTAAGTTAAATTATCAAAAAAATATGGGTTTTCATCAGAGATCATTAGAAAATAAAGTAAGTACATCTTTTTAAAATTTCAGACTAAATAAGTTATAATGCTTTAATTAATTGAAATAGTATTCATTAAGACAAATGAGATATTCTATAACTTGATCCTTCCATTTTCTTTGCATTGTGTAGTTTTCCACTACTGTCATGGCATTAAAGTATACCTAAAGCCAAATACTATATATATGTATATGTATATATATATATATATATATCCAATTAGCAAAGAAAACATTCACTGAGCTTATTAAATAGGATGAAGCCAAGGTCATTTGAATTAACCAAATATTTGTGTTAGAAAAAAACTGTGTTTTTTTTTAATTTCCCATTTCCCAAGCTGTATTCAAAGGGTATTCAAAGTCACAGGTTCACCTTATTTGCTATCAATCATTTTGCAAAGTCAACGTATATTATTTCTGCTATGTTTAATGTGTAAAAAGTTATATAAATCTTTTCTGCTTTCACACAGATCACACAAGAAGGTAATGTCACCACATTCTTATTTTTGGGATTTAACAACAATGCCGTATATAATCTTCTGCTCTTCACCTTGGTCCTTATTATATACATTGTGACAATATGTGGAAATCTTTTGATCATCATGTTGGTATATTACAGCAAGACCCTTCATTCCCCCATGTACTTCTTCCTCTCCCAACTCTCTGTATCTGACATCATGCTGATCACAGATATTGCTCCTAACGTGTTACATATTGTTCTACATGAGAGGACCTCCTTATCCTTTTCTGGTTGTATCACTCAATTTTATGTCTTTAGCACAACAGAAACATTTGAATGTTTCCTTCTGACAGTGATGTCCTATGACCGCTATCTAGCCATCTGCTCTCCTCTGCATTATACCTCCATTATGAAACAAACACTTTGCATTCAACTAGTTCTTGCGTCCTGGATTGTCAGCTGTTCGATGACATCAATATCAACATTTGGCATAAGTCAACTAGAATTCTGTGGACCAAATGTTATTGACCAAATATTTTGTGATTTCAATCCTCTTGTGGAACTTTCCTGCTCAGATACATCCAGAGTTCAAATGGAAGTTACCGTGTTGTGTGTCCCTGTGCTAATATTACCCTTCCTAGTGATAGTGGTTTCCTATACTTACATTGTTTTAACAATATTAAAGATATCCTCCTTTTCAGGAAGACTGAAATCATTTTCCACTTGTAGCTCCCATCTCACCGTTGTGTTTATATTTTATGGAACCCTAATTGCTGCATATTTGATTCCAAAGAAAGGACAATCACAAATGATCAGTAAGATAATGTCCTTGTTGTATACAGTGTTTACTCCCTTTGTAAACCCTTTCATATACAGCTTGAGGAATAAAGAGATCAAGGACAGTTTAAAGACGCTGTATAAAAAAAAAAAGGGTTTTTATCCAAAACCTTTGGTAAAAGTTAAATTATTAGGATACACTATATTATCAAAAGTATTTCCACAAGGTTTAGGAGTGTGTCTATGGGAATGTTTGACCATTCTTCCAGAAGTGCATTTGTGAGGCCAGGTACTGATGTGGGCGAGAAGGCCTGCCTCGCAGTCTCTGTTCTAATTCTTCCCAAAGGTGTTCAGTTAAGGGCATGCCAGTCAAGTTCCTCCACCCCAAACTCGTTCATCCATGTCTTTATCGACCTTGATTTGTGTACTGGTCCAAATCATTTGTTGAAGGGTGGATTACGGTGTGGGGTTGTTTTTCAGGGGTTTTGGTTGGCCCCTTAGTTTCTGTGAAGGGAACTCTTAAGGCGTCAGCATACCAAGACATTTTGGATAACTTCTTGCTCCCAACTTTGTGGGAACAGTTTGGGGATGGCCCTTTCCTGTTCCAACATGACTGTGCACCAGTGTACAAATAAGGTCCTTAAATACATACTGTAGATGAGCAAGTTTTGGGTGCAGGAACTTGACTGACATTCACACAATAGAACACATCTGAGATGAATTAGAGCAGAGACTGCAAGCTGGGCCTACTTTTCCAACATCAGTGCCTGACCTCACAAATGCACTTCTTGAACGAAGGTCAAACCATTCCCATAGACACACTCTTAAACCTTGTGGACAGCCTTCCCAGAAGAGTTAAAGCTGTTATAGCCACAAAGGGTAGGCCAACTCAATATTGAACCCTTCATTCCGGACTAATAGCTGGATTCAGATAGAGTTAGGCCGGCGTATCAGTAGATACGCCGACCTAACTTGGAATGCCTTTAAAGATTGTGTGTGTGTAAAATAAGGTGTCCCAATACTTTTGGTAATATAATGTATAGCTGTTTAAGAAGAGAGAAGAACTTGGTGTGCACTAATCCCCAAAAATGTGACTTCTACCGTACTGAAGCAATGCTTAATAATAAATTGGTACTAGAACTCAATTGCCCAAATTAGGTTCCTAAAAATGGCCTAAACACCCTTCAGACCTTCATTCCAAGGTACCTCTTACAAGTCTCCTTAAACTGTGTTTTTTTTTTGTTAAATGGAGCTCCATTCCCAGATGTAGCCTATTACAGGTAAACATGTTGGAAGGAGATGGGAGCCGTGATGTGATGATCCATACTACTTGTTGATGATCTCTTGGTTGGATTACACTTTCTAATTTAATTAATTCTAGTTGCTGTAAGTGCATTATTTTAGCTTTAATAAACCCTTTTAAAATGTATTATGTGATGAGTCTTCCCTATGTTTAAATTCCACACATACACCGAGTGTAGAGAAATAAGCAAGTCCAGGTTGGAGTGTGCAGGGCTGGAAAGCTGATTAGGAGGCTACTGGATTGATCTAGTGAGGAGGTCGGATTACAAACAGGACGAGTCCACATATCTGTTTGCCTCATGCGATATATGATCTCTTATAATTTGGAGATCATTGGGATCTGGTAAGCGGCACATTTAATTATATTTTAAAAAGATATTGAATATATTTTCAATATATTTAGTGGTTCACTTGATTCTATAAAAAGATTTGAACATTAATTGAAATGGAAAGACTAGGACACTTTATATATATATTTTTTTTTGATGAACTTATATAAAAAAAAGTTTGATGAATTTTTATTTTTATTTTTTGATGAATAATTTTCTCATGAATTTGGTTTCACATTATGTTATTATATTTGTTTAACCACATGGTGGCAATTTTTGTGTTTATTCACAATATTTCACTCTATTGATTCACATGAGACAGCCCATAGTGTTTATATTTTGAGCACCGTAAAGGCCGTACACACGTTCGTATTTTCCTACGGGAATTGTGTGATGGCAGGGTTTTGTCGGAAAATCATACATTATGCTCCATGAGACAATTGTTGTCTCCCACTCTCCGCCGCTTACCGGAGCCGTCGGTATAGGCAGAGGCAATCAGGTCCTCTCTGTGGCTGGGTATGGAGACGAGTGAGGGGAAGATGGCCTTCACCCGTCTCCATACCATAGCAGGGTGGAAGCAACATCAAAACGTCACTTCCTCCCATAGTTCTTAAAGGGCCATTTTTTTTTTAGTTTTTTTCAAATGATAAAAAAATGGATTTTATTTGTTTTATTGGATTTTAGTGTGAATATGAGATCTGAGGTCTTTTTGACCCCATATCTCATATTTAAAAGGACCTGTCATGCTTTTTTTCTATTACAAGGGATGTTTACATTCCTTATAATAGGAAAAAACGTGACCCATTTCTTTAAAACACAGTGTCAAAATAAATAAAATAAATTAAAATAAATAAGAAAAAATAAATAACGCGCCCCATCCCAAAGAGCTTGCGCTCAGAAGCAAACGCATACACGAGTAGCACCCGCATATGAAAACAGTGTTCAAACCAAACATGTGAGGTATTGCTGTGATTGTTTGAGCGAGAGCAATAATTCTAGCCCTAGACCTTCTCTGTAACTCAAAACATGGAACCTGTAGCATTTTTTAATTTCAATAGTTTTTATTGATTTTAGCAGTTTAAACAGAAATGACACATACATGACACCATATTGGTGAAAAAGGTCACAGGAGTAACTTATCCATACAAACACCATGATGGTATCATGCATAATAATGAGTAGAAATGATTTCCTGTAATCGACCATGCCCTGAGGGTCCGGTTCATGTGTAGAACCATGGTAATATTATGTTAGTAGACTTAAAATAAACTAAAATAAAAAAAACGTAAAAACAGAATAAAACTAGGGTAGTAGAAACAATAAAAAACAAAACAAAACAATAAATGCTGTTAGTCACCATTTTCAATGAACAATAAACCATCATATCCACCATGCGCAAGGTAGGATTTAACTCAAGAAAGGTCAGTTTGGGTCTTAGCTTTATACCATTCGTTCCAAGGTTCCCAGATTTTATTAATCTCTGTATATTTACCCAACCCCGAGGCAAACAATTGTTCATACGAGCCATGAGTATTGTGGAGTGGTCTTCCAATGTCTGACCAAGGCAAGCCTAGCAGCCAAAAGGATGTGGGACAACAGTATCCTCAATTGGTGAGGGAGCAGCTCTATACCCAAGGAAAGTCGCGCCATCCCCAGGGACAGGACCAGAATGATTTTAAGGACCTGTGCTACGAGGTCCTGGATCAACTGCCAGTATTGTGTTATAGCGGGACAAGACCACAGAATATGAAACAACGTACCAGTTTCCCCACACTCCCTCCAGCACCCAGAGGATAGCCCCTGTGCAAACCTGGACAATCTGTATGGGGTAAAATACAGTCGGGCGTGGCCTGGCGAGCAGCGTGGATGGACGCTGAGTGAAGGAGCTCCGGTCCTAGTGTTGGAACAGGCACTGAAAATACCGTCTTTTCTGCGGAATATGAGCACACGCATCAAGAAGGGGACCCCTAACAGGCAACTAAGGTCGATGGGCACCCCCAAAGGGAAAACCACCCCAGCCAGCCTGAACAAATACCGCTTTAACGGCAACCACCTGAAAGCCAAGATGGCGCTGGCTCATGATCCGGAGAGGAGAGAAGACATGGAGGATGATGAGGTCTCTCTCCCTGCCTCCGAGGACTCTAACAGAGACAATGCTCCTCCTGATTGCCCTCTAAACTATACCACTATGATGGAGATTGCAGCAGACATCAAGAATTCGTTCTCCGTCGCCATAACGGACAATTAAAACAGAATTACTCAGGCTATCAGAGCAAATGGCGGTTACCGAACGAGCAGGCAAGAGACGAGACCGCGCTCTCACGAGGTTGGATGACATTGCAGAGGTTCATTCCCAGCAACTGATAGACGCCAACCGCCAAATTGAAGATTTAGAAAATAGAGGACGCAGACACAACATTAGGGTAAGAGGAATCCCCGAGTCGGTAACCCCAGATCAAATCAGGCCCGCGCTCGCATCCATCTTCAACGGCTTGTTAGACAGACCTGAAGCCTCGCCTATCGATTTCGACAGAGCGCATCGGGCACTGCGACCAAGAGCTCCGGACAATATACCTCCGAGGGACATAATATGTTGCCTCCCGAACTACCCGCTGAAGGAAGAAATCCTGCAAAAGGCCAGAGTGAGTGATCAGATTGTATACAACGAAGCTGACATACAGCTTTTCCAGGATCTGTCGCCGATCACGCTCAAAAACAGAAGAGCCCTAAAACCTCTACTAGAAGTCCTGAAGTCCAAAGGAATCAGCTATAGATGGAAATTTCCATTCGCCCTACAAGCTGCATTCAATGGTAAACAATTTCTACTCAGGATTCCGGATGAGCTGCGACAATTCTGTGAAAGTCTCCAGATAGCTCCGGTGGAACTACCGGAGTGGTATGCGGAATTTCTGATACCTCCAGCTTTCATACACCAGCCTCTTCAGCATGACCCATCCCCGACCAAATCACCCTATCATGCTGGCAAATACAAGAAAAACTTCTACAGAGGAAACCAAGCCTCACCTGCGGCCAAGCTTCCCAAACCCAGGGAACACAGATAAGACGCTGATCCCCCGTTGTGGCACACGCTGGAAAGGCACCTGCAAAGCGGTATAAACTCCTTTCTATTTTCTCCTTCCTCATTGTCATTTTCCATTTGTATTCCTTCTCCTCCCTCGGACTTCTCCTTCCCTCCCCCACCAATGATGATTATCGTCCGTACGCAAGATATTTCCCCACCACGTCTTATTGCCACAACTGAGATTTGTTTTTTTCTGCAAAACAAAAGCTGTCTGTCATCGGCACTCCCCACATGGAATTGATGGTCCTCTCTTCGGACATTACCTGATGAACTCTGCTCCGCATTGAGACTCAGGTTAGATCTGCTCTTTGTGTTGTCCCTTATGGTCCCCCCCATTCCTGCAGAACTGTAACGGTAGCTTTACTCTCCTGGAATCTACACGCAGCGACCGTACCATACATCGGATCCTCCCCGGGCCCAGCTGCAGAGACAGATACTTCAACCGCATACCCCTTCCATATTTTATTTTTCTGCTTTTTGGTAGTCTAACCCTCTCCCCCCCCCTTTTTTTTTTAAATGTTTCTGTTATATGCATGCTTAAATAACAAGCCTTAACATGTATTGGTTATAAGAGAGAGGGGGACATATCTGGGTCTTAACTACATGAACTTAGGTTGTAGAGTGGAGCTGGGCGAGGGCCTTTTGATCTGTCTGCCTGCGTACTGAACCTAGGCAGAAACGAGACAGGACAGATGCCTTTCGTGCGGGCCGCGGGGACAACCACCTTTACTGTCCCTGTGTCTCTGCATGGGTGCTGGCTCGATGTAGAACACAAAACCCTCGCTCTAGAGGAGATGGTTAACCTCACAACTGTGGTGATTAGCTAAGCACATCAAATGTAACTCTTGTTCCAACCACTTGAGGGAACCCTAACCACATCAGAGAGCCCATCTGTACTATACATTATGTACTAACATCATCTACCTTTCCTGGCCCATATATAACTTTACTAAAACACAAGAATTAACCTAGCTACACAAAACAAGCTTCATTAGACCCTCTATAACCCAGTTCCCTGACAATTACTACAACAACGCAGATATTAACACTGTTGTGTGAATCGAGGTTGTAATATGCTTGTTGCCCGCCGGATATCAATAGACCATGGACTGGAATCATTGCCTGATTCCCCTTCCTCTCCATCACCTTTTTATTATTTTACTCCATTATTTATGTTCTCTTTGTTTTTTCTTTTTCCCTATCTATGCTTAATTTTTATCCCTTCATCACTGTATTGCCCCACCTACAAGAGGATACAAGGGGAACATTGCTCAACACGAGCTTATGTACCCCTCAAGTGATGACGAGCCGTACAAACCCTCCACTACCAACTAGCTGACCGTATATGAGACCACGGATCACCTCACTCGGCTCGTGAGTATACACTTAAGCTTCTATAATGGGAAGAAATTAGGGGTTGATGTCAATACACTCGTTGGATGACATATCCCACACACTTACGCTCGGGACAGACACATTGAGTTATATGAAGACCACATAGAATTTTCAGCAGGGACTACATACATGTAGTAGTAATTAAGCACATGTTATGATACTGTTATGATATTGATAGTATATTTGTTAGAAAGAATTACTAATGGACGCTCTTATAAGATTTAGACATGTTGTTAGATGCGCCCTTACTCCCCCGCGTACTTGTTGGGAATTACCGTGAGCATGCGCCAATGTTACTAATGAGACGATTTACCTTCACTGTAAAACTCTCAAAGTTCTCATATGTTTTTTTTTCTCCTTTTTTCTCTTATTATTTCATTTTTTTTAAAAAAGGGAAAGTCTTAAAGTTTCACATTGATGTCATAAGACCAGGTTGGTTTATTATTACTAGCACTATTACCATAATTTACTCAGTTAAGAACCGCTTAATGCCACTTATGTGTGACGGCTGTCACGACGCTCAGTGTGTGCCACCTAACTTAAATTTTGTTCATAAAAGACGGTTATGTTAAACTTTCTTATTACCCCTACACTGCACAACCCTGTTCCGACCCCAGACCATACTGATACTACTCTATAATCACAATAGTATATATATATTTTTTTTTTTTTCTTCCTCGAATAGCGACAACCTACTCCATCCACGAGAAAACCTCCCACGCACCCACCAGAGTCAACTCTTGACATCCTTGTTCTCTGTATTAACAAAGGTGTCTACAGGCCCTATCCCTCTGGATCACAGAAGGGCCAAGACTCACATGAGACGTCTGTCGTTACCCCACACAGACCTCTCTAATTCACCCCCTGCCTCCTCCCCCCACCCCATCTCAACTACATCACCCTCCCCCCCTATCTTTCTACCCCCCCCTTTCTCCTTTTTTTTTTTTTTTCTCTTCCTTTCCCCCTTCCCCTACTAGACCTCACTCCCCTCAAATATGGCTTACTCATTCCTAGGCAAATCTCCCACTCTAATTTCACACAACATCAACAGGCTTAACATTCCCGAAAAACGTACTAAATTTTTAAAAGAAATCAGAAAAACCAAACCCTTACTAATATACCTTCAGGAAACCCACTTTAAGGGTCAAAACCACGGGCGTAGGAACCGGGGGGGACGGGGGGGACGCATCCCCCCCAGGAAATAATGCAGGGGGGACATGTATGGTAAAATCCCCCCCAGATGTGACAGCGCAGTCACTAAATTGTGTGCCCGCTGGCGCCGACTCACTGGCTGCCGCGTGCGCTCCTGGCTGGCTCCCTTTCCTCCTGTGCGTCTCCTCGCCCCCCCCCATGGAGGATTGATTTGGTACATTCCAGTTCCACCGACGTGCGCCGCGTGACGTCACGCCGGCGGCCGGAGGTGAGAGGTGAGAGAGGGAGGAGGGAGCGAGAGTGACTGTCGGCGTCAGAGAACAAGTCATGACTCACGAGGAGCCTGCTGCTGCGCCTGGGCCTGCCTTACTGATTACAGTAAAAACTGGTAAGAGCACCACCTGTAGTGTGTATGTACTCTCCTATGCAGTGTGCTGCCATACCGACCTATACTGCCGCTCAGGAACACCCACAGGTGTAAATGAAGGCCTTGGTGCACCAGCCACCTGTACAAGGGCTCTACTATATCAGCTCCGGCCATTTCATGACATAAGCTCTATAATAAAGCAGATAATTCATATTTAGTGACCAGAGAAAAGAGCATGCCTGATAGAAATGACTAGTCATGACACACCTCTTATCTGTAATGCCTGCAGCATGTGGAAGCTGGGAGGATAATTCTGCCTTTTGTAGTAACTTCAATGTAAACTTTTAGTATTAACATACAATCTGTGAGGAGTTACAAATGATTTTAGTTTAATAAATCCAGTCAGTCTGTGGTGCATTTTCTATGACATCATACTATCACACATACAGCATTGAAGCCATCTTCTGTCCTCTCTGTGACCACCGATGATGTAACTTGGGATACCGGTGTCTGCACCCTACTCCATTCCTGTAGATGCATGGAGTGTACACAGGGCCGGTGATCTGCCAATATGGTTCCTGTAAGAACTGCGCAGGCACCTCTATGATCAGTGCTCTCTACGGCAGCCGCATGCTTCCTCTAGCACCGGTAAAAAGTAAGAAAGTATTGTGTATTGGGGAGGAGGGAGGAGGGGGGGTGTTGGACTGAGCTGAGGACCTCAATGTTTTTTTTTTTCTTTAGTCAGAGAAGGCAAGCTCAAAATAACAAACATTTTTTTAAACTGCTATTTTTTATTTAAAAAATTATGGTCACCTCAGCCTGAGGTGACCATCATTTTTTAAATACAAAATAGCAGTTTAAAGGAGTTCTCTGACCTAAATGTTTTAACCCCCGCTGTGCCCAGGCTGTAAAAAAATAGAAAATAAACTGTCACTTACCTGCCTACGATCCCCCGTTGTTCCGATATCGCCGTCCCGTTCTCCGGTCCCGGTCTCTTCCGCTTCCTGTGTGTCGGTGACTCATAGTGCGCTCAGCCTATCAGTGGCCGCGACGGAACATTGCTGCGGCCGCTGATAGGCTGAGCGCACTATGAGTCACCGACACACAGGAAGCGGAAGGGGCCCGGGACCGGAGAACGGGACGGCGATATCGGAACAACGGGGGATCGTAGGCAGGTAAGTGACAGTTTATTTTCTATTTTTTTACAGCCCGGGCACAGCGGGGGTTAAAACTTTTAGGTCAGAGAACTCCTTTAAAAAAATGTTTGTTATTTTGAGCTTGCCTTCTCTGACTAAAGAAAAAAAAACATTAATTGCAGCCTCACTGTGCCACCAAACTCAGTCAGTGTGCCATCACATGCAGCCACTGTGCCCATCAATTGTCGCCACTGTGCTTATCACACGCAGTCACTGTACCATCACATGCAGCCACTGTGCCCATCAATTGTCGCCACTGTGCTCATCACATGCAGCCACTGTGCCATCACATGCAGCCACTGTGCCCATCAAACGTAGTAGCCACTGTGCCCATCAATTGTCGCCACTGTGCTCATCACACGCAGCCACTGTGCCATCACATGCAACCACTGTGCCATCACATGCAGCCACTGTGCCATCACATGCAGCCACTGTGCCCATCAAACGCAGCCACTGTGCCCACCAATTGTCACCACTGTGCCCAAATGCATCCACTGTGCCAATTACACACAGCCACTGTGCCCATCAAACGCAGCCACTCTTCGCATTACCCTCTCTGGATTGCTTTAATAGTTTGATTTATTGGCTTGAGATACGAATATACCTGGCGAGTAAAAATGCTGTCCCCCCCAGATTTGTAAGGGTTCCTACACCCATGGTCAAAACATCCCCAAGATAACAGATAATCTCTATTCAGTAGCATACCACGCAACCAACCCTAATGCCAAGACAAAAGGAGTCTCAATATTGATTAATAAAAACGCCCCTCTCGTTGTCAAACAAACTTTGATAGACCAAGACGGAAGAGTATCTTTTCCTGAAAGGCACTTGGGAGGGCACACCTGTTACACTAGCTAATGTATACTTTCCAAACAAAAACCACACTACCTTCTGCGGGACGATCATCACTCAGTTGAAGAGCTTTGCTGAAGGTTGTATACTCCTAGGCGGCGACTTCAATGTCCCCCTCTGCCCCTTACGAGACACCTCTACAGGCCATACCCATGTCACCTACAGAATTCTGAAAAAATTAAAAACCCAATTACAATCGCTATCCCTGGTAGACTCCTGGAGAACACTACACCCTACCGATAGGGACTACTCTTACTACTCAGCTCCTCACAAAAGGTATTCGAGGTTAGACTTAATATTTATCACCCAACGGGATCTCCCCAAATTATCTAGAGCAGAGATAGGCATCATTTCCCTTTCAGATCATGCCCCAGTAGCACTCTCAGTTACCTTTGGGGCACCCAGAAGCAAAAATTTTAATTGGAGACTGAATGCGGCCTTGTTGACAGACCAGACGATACAGGACAACATTCACACCTCCATAAGAACTTACTTTGAAGTGAACAGAGACTCAGACACAAACCCGTTAAACAACTGGGAAGCACATAAGACAGTTGTCAGAGGAGACCTTATCAAATGGGGGGCAATACGGAAAAAAGAAAGAGACAAAGAAATTACTTCACTCTCCAACAAAATAGCACTATTAGAACTACAACATAAGAAACACTTATCATCCCAGGTAGAAGAGGAACTTGCTGACAGAAGGAGAGCCCTGACCCAACTGCTTAATCTACAGACACAAAAATCCCTCCTCTTTAGAAAAAACATTTTTTATGAACACAGCGACAAAAGTGGCAAATACCTTTCTAGAGCATTAAAAGAAGCAACGGCTACGAGTTGCATACAAGCCATTAGAAATAAGCAAGGCAATCTCGAACATGACCCAGAGCGTATTGCAACACTCTTCCATGACTTCTATTCAAAGCTATACAACCTACCTCCACAACACAAACCTGCCAATGTCACGACCACCAGAGAAGAAATTATTACAGAATTCCTGAGAGAAAGTAAACTACCATCCATACGTAAGGAAGATGTAGGACCTTTAGAAGACCCGATAACTTTAGCTGAATTACAAGAAGCAGTTAAATCACGAAAAGAAAGCAAAAGCCCAGACCCCGACGGGTTTACGTCACAATATTACAAAACTTACATACAATTAATCTCAACTCCTTTGTTTAAAGCACTAAACTACCTAGCCAAAAAAAACACGATTCGGCATCCCTACTCACAGCACACATTGCTATAATACCGAAACCAGACAAAGACCATACAGAGTGCGCAAACTTCAGACCAATCTCACTACTGAACGTAGATATCAAACTCCTAGCGAAAATATTAGCAAATAGGCTGAAACCACTCCTTTCCCAAGTAATCGGCCCAGAGCAGGTGGGCTTCAAGCCAGGTCGGGAGGCAAGAGACAACATCGCCAAAGCCCTGAGCCTGATCCACTTCGCCAGGCAGTCAAAGATCAGAGGCCTTCTCCTGTCAACCGACGCGGAGAAGGCCTTTGACAGAGTCTCCTGGGACTACATGTTGGCCACATGCGCACATGTGGGTCTAGGGAGCAATATGCTCAGTTGGATTGGTGCTCTCTATACGAACCCTAGGGCCCTAATTAAAGTCAATAACACTTTCTCTGATCCCATTGACATCATGAACGGCACACGTCAGGGATGCCCCTTATCCCCACTATTATTTATTCTTTCATTGGAACCCCTAATTAGAACAATAAATTCCTCTCCTGATATCTGGGGGTTTAAAGTACAAGATAGGGAATATAAGATCGCCGCCTACGTGGATGACTTACTGTTCTTTGTCTCCAAGCCGCACATCTCTATGCCCAATATCCTAAAAAAATTTAACACCTTTGGATACGTTTCCAACTTCAAAATCAACAACAGTAAATCCGAAGCACTTAACTTGTCCCTTGAAAGTAAAGAATATGACTTACTAAAATCTAACCACAGTTTTAAATGGGAACAAAATAACCTCAAATACCTTGGAATAAAACTAACCCCTACGACAGATGAATTGTATTCAGCAAATTTCTCCCCACTTTTACAATCCATTTCCAAAGACCTACAGAGATGGTCCCCCAAACTCTTTAGCTGGTTTGGTAGGGCCTCCATTCTAAAGATGACGATCCTACCAAGACTATTGTACTACTTTAACACCTTACCCATCAAATTACCAGCATCTTTCTTCACAAAACTACGCAGTGCCCAATTAAAATTTCTCTGGGCAGGCAAGAAACCAAGACTTAGCTTCGCCCAACTCACACAACCCAAACAAAATGGAGGAATTGGCCTCCCAGATTTCAAGAAATACTACATGGCTGCACATATAACCAGACTTATAGACTGGCACTGCCACCAATCAACTAAAGATTGGGTACAATTGGAAACCCCCCAACATGCTAAAACAATCGCCTTCCACCCCTGGACCAACATCTCCAAATCTAAAAATAAATCCATTCATCCGCTAATAGCTGCAACAATATCAGTGTGGCATAACGTAGCCTCAACACACAACCTGGCTTCGATACCAGGCCCCCTAACCCCAATAACCGACAACCCAGACTTTCCACCAGGCCAAGACATACACATCCCAAAATCTACACTGCCTACAGGGAAACTTTTAGCTACACACTGTCTTTCTAGCAATAAAATGAAAACCCTTGAAACACTGAAAACAGAGTTGGGCGGATCGTTTCCGGGATTCTGATTTTATTTCCAAACTCAGAATTTTCTGATCAACAGCAAACACAAATTGGCATATGGAAGGAAACCCTCCCAATTGGAGCAAATTTGCCTGTCAAGCACCCAGATCCTAAAAACGACCTCAATGGCCTACTCCTGGCTCCTTCAAACAAATGAACAATCGCTCCACAAACACAAAGACCAATAGAAAAAAGAGCTCAATACCACACTGAGTGACGAACAATGGAGAAGAACCAATATTTTTGCACACAAGTGCTCATTAAGCACAAGATATCATGAAATTTCTTACAAAGTTCTTACCAAGTGGTACATCACTCCCTCAAAAATCAAAAAATGGTCCCCTTCAACCTCAGACACATGTTGGCGTTGTAAAAACGAAATTGGCACATTCCTACATATCTGGTGGTCATGCCCTCCAATAGCTAATTTTTGGTCCCAAGTCATTGGATCAATCAAATTAATCACCGACACAAGTATTCACCTTGACGCTGCTGCATGCCTCATTCATGCCAATCACCTCTCGATCAGTTCCTACAAAAAGTCCCTAACAAGACACCTGCTAACGGCAGCAAAAACATCGATGCCCCTACACTGGAAGTCCACTAAATGCCCATCAATGAAAGACTGGCTAGATAGAGTACATCATATGCACAAAATGGACGAGCTAGTCGCCATGAAGAGAGAAAGCACAAACAATTATCACAAAACCTGGCAACCTTGGGTATTTATTATTCCTGTTTACCAACGACTATCAACTATTGAAAACCTGAATCTATAGAATGTTATTCCTGAGGTATAACCTAACCTATGTACTTCCACCTGTTTTGGAATATATGATGATACTGCATTTGCCCTCGTAACAAACCAACTCAGCTACTAAACCTACAAAATGCATTTGAATTGAATTGAAATACTGAATCTCTACCTTTTGTTTTACCTCCCCCCTCCCACTCTAACAATCCCTTCCCCAACACCTTCATCTCCCTCCTACCTCCCTCCGCCCTCCCCATCCCTCTACCCCCACCTACTACCTATTGCAAATCTTCGAACCTAATATGTTTGAACAATGTTATACTCCACGAAATGTCCATGATTCCTTAATTAATGCAAATAGTGATTATTACAGTAAAATGTTATTTCTGGACCCCCTGTTCAATACTATGTACAATGTATCTTTTTTGTGCAACATTTTCATAAATAAATGTTATTGTGAAAAAAAAAAAAAAAGATACAGTACCATCTCAATGAGATCTTTTGAAATAATTCCCAAAGATTAACACATTTGGTGGAGGAGTATGTTACCCTCAAGGCCGTCTGCCACTGGTCTACTGAATATACCTTATAAAAGTCCCTCTCCCAGGCTTACATATTGAGAGGTTTGGTGAACGCTAATTTATCCTGAATGTAAGAATAAAAGAATGATATGCCTTTAATATTTGTGTGTTTCGCTAAGTAATATTGGACTATATGCCATGGAAGGGAAGTATATAGGTTGGCTCGTTGTTTCAATAGATGCAATATTTGCCCATATCTATAGTATTCAGTCGGGGATATAGAGTATTCCAGCTCAAGAGCCCTGAATGTCTTGAGCGCGGGTCCCACATATAAGTCCTTCAAGTCTATCTCCCCACCAGAACCCCAGCCCGTCATAGAGATGTCAGTTATAAGAAGAGATAGAGCTGTCAGCGGGAATTTCAGTGGGGTAAGTTTGTACTGTGGAGAAACCTGCAATGTTAGTATTCGCCATGCATCAGTAGATGCTCTTATGGTCGGTCCAACATCCAGGGAAGGGCGTGGAAGGAGGGTGCCTGCGATCTGATGTTGTTCAAGAGCAGCCCACAGGGGTGTTGTAGAGTGAGGGAACCAGCCTTTCAACTGGGCCAGAATTGAGGCTGTATAATAGTCCTTAATATGAGTGTGGCCTATACCCCCCGCCCTCATATGCTTTATAATTTTGCTGAATGCACAACGTGCCTGTTTAGCCCCCCAGAGAAATTTGTTGAGAGTAGATTGTGCTGAAAAGAAGAAGGAGGCTGGGACTGGAATGGGCAGAGTTCTAAAGATATATAATAGTTGCAGAAAGATCTGCATCTTGAAAGCGGCCAAACGTCCTGACCAGGAAAGTTCAAATTTTGCCAGAGCTTCCAACCTGATATGGAGCAATTGCAAAAATGGGGTGTAGTTCTCTCTCACCAACTCAGAGGTTGTGGAGGTGAGAGTGATACCTAAGTAAGAGATACCTTTTTCTTTCCATTTAAAGGGAAACCTTGTACTGAGGGTATGTTTAGTTTAGGCAGGATTTTCCAATCCTAGAATATGCAATTTGGTTTCATTGACCTTGTAGTATGACACTGTCGTAAATAATTGCAACACTTGGTGTACCATTGGATGTATTGGATGACTTGGAAAGCATCCCCAATATATACACCTGGGCCAAGGGAGTTGTGTAAAGTGCCATAATAGCCGAGTATATTCTGCCCTCAAACCCAAATTTGGAGAGCACTCTGGCCAAGTACTCCCAGTGGATTCTGTTAAACACCTTCTCTGCATCCAAAGCAAGGAGCAGAGAAGGCATTTTTGTTTTATTGGCCAAGTGCACAATGTTCTACTAGTTCTAACTAGTTCTAATTTGAACGTCTTATAATATTCTCCGGTAAAGCCATCTGGCCCAGGAGCTTTGTTATTAGAAAGGCAGTCTATGGCTTTAGCAATTTCAGCTTCTGAAAAGGGAGAATTTAAGTCCTCCAATTAAGAAGACAACACTCGGGGGAGTTCAATTTTATCAAGAAAGTCTGAGATTATGGGTCCTGTAGGCTGAATCGTGGAGGGGTCATCTTTTAAATTGTAGAGTGAGCTATACTGTAGTAGCAGCTGAATGCGTCAGCTATTGCTTGTGGGTGGAATAATTTATCTTGGGTGAAGGGGTGAAGGACATAGGGGAGTTTTGTTTTATGTCTCAATCCCTTAAGGCGGTTGGCTAAGAGCTTCCCGGCCTTG